>NW_009260182.1:7007449-7023417 GCF_000687185.1 Egretta garzetta | reverse complement strand
AGCGGAAAAGGCAGGGAAGGGCTCTAGCATGGGAAGGCAGTGGGAGCGGATGGATTGCAAGGCCAGCCTGAGCAGCCTTAAGGAAGAACATGAGGGTGTGGGGTGTGGCTGAGGTGCTGGATGGAGGGAGCTGGTCCCTGTTGGGAAGAGGAACCTGGATCCAATAAAGGGGTCATGAAAAGTATTGGCCAGTGTGGGCTCAGAAAAAAACAGGAGGGAAAACTGGGGATGAAGAAGAGGAAGGACAGAGGAAACCTCAACTGGGTTGAATAGGACTCTAACCCCTGCAGCAGTTTGCCCCGTACCACCTGGCTTTTGACACGCTGCGCAGAATGGAGAAGAGGTTGGTGCCCTGACCGCCTACCTTTTGTGGAAGCAGAGCTTGAAGGTCGCTTGAGACCACTCAGCCCCTGGAACGGGATATCTCCACCTTCCAGCACACTTTTGTAAATCTGCCTTTCATTCTCCAAGCCAGCAGGGTCCCCCAGTGCTGGTTCTGACTCCCGCTTCACTGCATGGTAGTTGG
This sequence comes from Egretta garzetta, assembly GCF_000687185.1. Taxonomy (NCBI): domain Eukaryota; kingdom Metazoa; phylum Chordata; class Aves; order Pelecaniformes; family Ardeidae; genus Egretta; species Egretta garzetta. Next base: position 7,022,891 of record NW_009260182.1, on the reverse strand, counting down.
GTGAATATGTGGAGCTGGAAAACACAAAAAAAGGGGGAGGGACATCAGTGGGTCACTTCTGTTTGCTGAGAGCTTCATGAATAGTAAGAGAAAAACCACGCTTGTGAACCCAGAATAGACTGCGTATGAAGAACTGGTGCTGAATTAAGAGGTTATGAATATGCTGCGATAATGTTCTAGGTTTGGCACTACCATAGCATTCTCCATCTGAGGGAACTCTCCCAGCTCAGTCCCCCAGAAAACAGACACAGGAAAGCAATCCGCCTTTCTCTTACAGATGAGGCAAGAGAGTCACAGAGCAGATGCATGATTTCTTTGCAGACACAAGTAAATTGAGTAGCTAGCTGGAAGTAGCACAAATATCTTCCAGCTCCCAGTCCCCCCATCCTTAAGCACTAGCCCTGCCTGTCCCTGGTTACAAAGCACAGCTGCTCTGGAGTTCACCTCAACCAGTTCAGCCTCCCAGTTAGTGCTATAGTTCAAGACTTCCAGAGCAACTTCTCAAGCCCATCAGTGAGGGACCATGCAGAGAAGCCATGGTGCAGGGCTATAGGCACTACTGTTTTAAATGCCAAAGAAATTCCCAGGTGTACACAGTTCTGCTCAGCTTTGCCTCTGGCTTCCACTACACGGAATAAAAAATCCTGGACTCCAGGTCTACCACGCAGATACGTAAACAAAATGCTGTTAAAACGAGTGCAGTTTTAATTTTTTAGGCCTTTAAGGACTGGACATTTATTACAAATCCCTTTCCTCAGTCATGAATCTAAGCACAAGTATGGCCCCACATCCGATTTTGAGATTTCACTGTTTTCTCTCTAAAAAAATAACCATCAATGCCATGGTATAAAAGGCCTTTCCAGGTACAAAAGACTTGCTAAGAAATCAGGCAGACTGTTTTCCTAAATGCTAAGCTCATCTGATACCAGTTCTTGTGCTCAACCAGGCTCTTCAGAATAAGATGCAGTCTCACACAAAGCTATTCTGTGGCCAAAGCATGACTCCTGGAAAGTCTGAAAAAATAAAAAAATAGGGCATTTGCCAATTCATGGAAATATTTTGAAAGCTGGTTTACATCCTGATGTCCAGGAGCGATTAAAATTTATGCAAGTGTGGAAATGCTTGTGGTTATGCCTGCTTGTTGTGGATAAATTTGTACGTGCATCTGTTTATTTTAGATAGATGCTGTACTTACGGGGTAAAGAGAAAGCTTCCAAACACATCAGAGGACTTGCTATGGAGGTGGACTTACACAATGCTGGATCACAAAGAAGATTTTAGTTTCTGGACAAGGAAAACCAGGTCGTATGGGGTCCCATAAATTACTTTCTTGAGTAAAAGCTTGTGAAAAGCAACACGAAAGAGAATGGGAATACAGCCACTTTTACAACCTAGGGCAATGCTCAAACAGACCCACAGCTACAGAGCTGTTGTGTCTTATGGGGGCTACCCCAGTGCCTCTCTTTGCCAGGTTCCAAGGAAGCTCGGCCAGTTCCTGAAGGGAATGAACGACTGCCCTAAGGTTCCTCACCTAGTCATTAAAAATAAAACAATCCTCCTTTGGGAAAACACCTTGAGGGGAGAGAGGAGGCATTTGGCAGAGCCCCTTTACTGGCTGCTCCCTCATTAGGGCCAGCAGGCAGTATGTGGGGGCCAAGGCAGTCTGCAAGATCAGAATCAGGTGAACGGAGGGAAGAGCAACACTGCAAAAAAGACAATAAACTCCAGATATCTTTTCTCCCTGCTCTCTAAAGGCAGGGCAGGGAAGAATGTGCAATTCCACTGGGCCTCGCTGTTGTGTCCCATTCCCAGCCTACCCAGCTTGGTTCCCCTCCACTGATTCAGACACTGGCACTCCTGCACGCTTTGGGTGGCATCTGAAAGGGCACAGACAGTGCTGCTGTGGACAGAAACCTTACCCATCTTTGGCAAGTATAAGCTATTCTTTTATGCTAATATCTGAGATTCCCATTTATTTTATTGCTCTCTCCCTACCAAACCAAAACTAAACAGTCATAGGAGCGACCAACAAAATGCAGCAGTGTGCGCGTTTCCCAGCAGAATGAACACAGACAGAAGGGAACTGAGTTGAAAGAAGAACAGGAGACCTCTAAGGCAGCCCCAGAGGGGCGGTGAACACATGTGATATTGATGGGCGTCTGGAGAAGATCATGCCTTTCCTAACAAACCATCCATGCAGAGGGGATCACTGTGCCTACGGACAACGCTAAGCACTCAGTCCAATTACAAGGAGCAGCAGGTTCACAGCAGGAGCTGGCTCCACGGCTCGAGTAACTCAGCACAGCCCACCAACTTGCTTGGGATTTTTTTTTTTTGTGCGTGTTCCTCTTACAAAACAAACCAGCTCCCTGTACAACTCATTTAGACAGAGTATACTGTTTATTAACGTATTCTTCCAGAAAAGCAGTGCCACGTAAGATCTTTGAGAAATATCGCTACTGCTACCACTGTTCCCTTCCTGGAAGCTAGAAAATGATTGCCTTCCGTAGACAGCATCCTTTTGATCTGGTGCGCTTAACTGGGAATATCTAACAGCAGCCAACCTATCATACATGTGTAACAAAAACAAACTTCGTTTATTCCATGCAATAAAGTTATTTGCAGGAAGTTACAGTCAATTTGCAGACTTCATCATGATGGAGTTAAAGGTCTGGGTTTTTTGTTTTGGTTATTTTTTTTTTTTTTTAAAGTCACTGCCTAGCACAATCTGCAATTCTTTTTTAGACAATGCAATCACTCATGTAATCACTTCCAAATTCATTGAAGATCCAAGAGCAGATATCGCACCTGGACTCATCTACAGCATGTGTATAACTCTCGTGGAACATACATTTGTCTATAACCACCACCAAAAAAATAAAGCCAACCCATTTCCAACACCCTAAACCCTGTCCTACACGCCCTCTGATTGTAAAAAAGACATCAAAAAGCAATTGGAAAACTTACTAGGAAGAATGGTCTGTGGAAGTTTCCAGAGGAGTAACACCTGCTGTATTCTGCAAAAGTCCAAACAAAGGAGTCATTGATACACACTTATATGTGAAGAGGAAAAAAACAGGCTTGCTTAAGTAATTTTCCACCTATTGCTTGAATATTAGCCTTTAGGAGACATTGAGGTTTAAGTCTAAATGCAATTTAAGCTGTCAATGTCTTTGCAGAAAAGCGACAATTTTCCCGAGTTCCTTCAGGGCAGTGACAGGTTTCTAGCACAGCCGATGCCTTTTCGCAGCGCCTATTCTTTTGTCTGCAAATGAGTCATTGTGAATAAAGCCAAAAGCAAGAAGAGATAACCAGCTGGGCCATGACCAGGAGACACATGCTCATAATTATTTCCCCAAGCTTTTCCCCCAACCGGTCACTGCCCGCCTTTGCTTTAAAGGTATACTACATTTCTGCAGCACAACACATTCCTCAGCGTTCAAAAAAGTATCAAAGCACTAACAAGAAAAGCAACGTTTCAGTTCAGTTTCCTTACTTAAGAGAAGCAATGCCAGCTGCACAGGTTCAATAGCAAAAGCCAGTTCTTATCCGCTTGCTTTAAATCCATCTAACACTTCCTAGGCATGTTATTTAAAAAATTGAAGGTAATTTCTAGAAGAAATGCTCTATCTGCCGTCCCCTCATCTATCTGAGGATTCCTATGTAGGAAGAAAAAGCGAATCTTGGGTTTGAAAAAGCAGCTTTTTCAAGTCCTGGTGAAACGCCGCAGCTTCAAAAAAAATCAACAGAAAAAAATAGAAAAAATGGCGTGTTACCAAATCAATCTATCATTTCATGGTTCGGGTCCTGCAGACCCTCGAAACAACAGCAGCAGCTGTCCTGCCCTAGAAGGCCACGGCAAGGTCCAGCATAAGGAAAATTGTGTAAAATCTCTTGGGAATATCCAAATCTTGGGCAGGCGTGGGCTCCTAGCAGAGAGCAGGGCTTGTATGAAGGGAGCATAGATGGCAACACGCTTGAAAGGCACGAGATGATGACGTGACCCAACCAAGAATTTTAAGCTGATTGCTGCTGCCTATTCATGTGAAAAATAGAGAGGGTTTTTTTTTGCAGACACTGAACTCAAAACCCTAAAGGGGGACAGGGGTGGGGGTGGGGAGCAGCTCAAAGGGAACAGGGGAGAGAGGAAATCACTGTATCTGAAATGGATTTCAAGCCGGATTCTCAGCATCACGTTCTATTATTTCTGACAGCGACACAGCAAGCCATGCAGTCAGAACGGTCAGAACCATTATTTATCCCAACCTCATTTAATAATCATCCAGCAGTGAATAGATTAGAGCAGAGAGTTTGGAAACAGGGATTGGCAGCATGAAAAGAATAGGAAATACCTTCTGTGGCTTTTTATGTGGCGCTTTATAAAGCTTCTCCATTTTTTCTAAATCTGCCTCTAACTCAGTCTGGTAGAGGTAGAGGTCTTTTTCTAGATCAGTCTGGTTAAAGAAGGAGAAGAAGAATGGGAAAATAATGCTTAGGGTTAGGGGAAACCAAAGGAATGTTAATTTTGAAAAAAAAAAAGCGAGCCTTTTTAATTGAAAAAAGACAAAGATGGTATGGACAATACACAGAAATCCACTAGTAATTAATCATGTTTCAATCATTACAGAGGAAATAGTTTTAGGCATTTAACATTCAAAATTAAGAGATGCACAGGCCTGCTAGAATCTAATTCTACAAACCATAAAGTTATAAAACCCACCTGTAAAAAAAAAAAAAAAGATACTGTAACAATATGCAATACGCTGTTAGTATAATTATCATTGCAAGTCAAGATAGCAAAACCACCACTCCAAATTATGGCTGATTATGCTTTAAGAATTGCTTATTAAATCAATTTACTAGCTACTTAATTGTTAGGCTAATGAGCTCAAACCCAATTAAAAAAATCACTCACAAGCACACAAAACCCAAGCAATGCTACAAAAAAAAAAAAAAAAAAAAAAAAAAGAAAAAGAAATCACATACACACATACATACGCGCTAGATGCTGTAGTACAACATACGTGAGACACAATTACCTTTCTATCCTCTCTAGTAAGGATAGAGCAATCTCCAGGAGTATAATCCCAAATCTTTTTTGGAGGCTGATGGAAAGCAGAGGAAGGAAATGAGGAGATGAAGATAAGGAAAGACATCACACAGAATATGGAAACTGGATTAGAACAGAGGGGGAATACAATAGGGGATTTGCATCAACTCTGAAAAAAAAAAAAAAAAAATCACAACAGAGAAAGAGAGATAGAAAGAGGGATAAATCCGCTATAGCACAAATATCAAGAGATCATGAGAGGCAAAAGGGAGCATACATGCAGTCTGGGAGGGGCTGTTTTCAATAGTGTTTGAGGAAATTTTTATTTTTGCAAGGTGCTCTACGGGATTTTGGACTCTCTAGAGGGAGCCCACAGCTGGTGGTTAAAGCATTCTTAACACAAAAACAAACCAAAACAAAATGGGGGAAAAACACACAGTCATAAAAAGCATTTGTTTTGCTCATTCTTCTTTTCAAAAGGAAAGGGTAAAACAAGGGCCTCTGATAAAGAAAAGGGAGAGTCTTCCCCACCCCCGCCAGACTGTGAATACATACCATGTGAACAAATGGCTGAATTTCCAGTGGTGGCATTGTGGGGCAATGAGAATGCAGAGTTGTTATTTTTTATTTCACTGGTTTGGGGGGTTGTTTGTGGGGGGGTTTGGTGGAGACAGTGGGACACATGGAAATTTGGGAACTAGTTATTTAAAATTCATACTATAGCTGAAGGCACTAATTTCAAAATAGGATTGTCCTGTTTGGATGCACATGTAAATATCGGGGAGGATGACTCAAAGCAAAAGGCCTTTGTCCTGACGCTCCTATCTAAATAATGCCACGGTAATACCCTCATTTCACCAGGTACGCACCTCTCACTGATATGCTCAAAGGGACTTTGCTCTTACTTTGTGAAATCAAAATGCATTTGCTCTGTTTCCAAACAAAAATAACCTCTGTTGGCTGGCAAGCTTAGCATCACCCTACGTGTCCATACTGACGTCTGTGACTAGATTGTCTCCGAGTCACTGACAGCGCATCTCCCAGTCTCAGTCCACCAAAGGTGAGACTGAGCTACAGCACTTGGGTCTGGGTCCCGATGCCTTCAGGTTTCTGGACTGCCTGGATCTGCAGTCTGAATCCAGCCCACTTCTACATTTGGACAGCCACTGTGTGGACAGCAAACACTGTAAATACCTATTTCTTATCCATCAGATCAGCAGCTGCAGGTAGGTAGATGGTGCTGCAAAGAGTCAGGTTTGAGATTTGGAGGGAGCAGCTGGAGGGAAGGAGGTGAGAAGGTAGGACATGCACCCCTTTTTCCAGCCCTCCTGCTTCTCCGTTTATAGCAAAGAGCTTGCTTAGTGCTGTCTCAGGAAGGGCTAGGAGAAAGTGCCCATGAGTGATCCTGCAATCACAACGGAAGACAACTGAGCTCTAGACTGACCAAACGTCACATTTTGTGGGTAGGCTCCATGGACCTGTGGAGCCACAGGTGAGGAAGAAGGAAGGAAGGAGCCTGGGGGGATACAGTCTCAGCAGCACACTGAAAAAGCAACCACGCTGCAGAGACCGATCTACTTGCCTGCAGGGCACGTGCCTGCCCATTCCTAGCTGCCTAGAAATGCATCTGGGATGCTGGTCCAGCAAAGTGTTGCTGCGGCTGCCCTAGGAAGCGCGCATGCTTTCCTCGGTGGGGAAAGCCCCATCCTGGTCATTCTGATGTGTTTGGAGAGCAGTGCCCACAGGCTCACAAGAATCCTCTGCTTCCTCTCACCAAGGATTTTCCTGCCCACGTCATACAGCTACAAATAAAGTCAGAAAGCCAGGGGAAATCATCCTGTAGGAGTACATGTTATCTCCAGCATTGGAAATAAAAAAGCTGGGACAAACAGGGAATCTTTGAAAATCTCAGGCGCTGGTAAATGTCAATTAAAATGCTGTAATTAGGCATGGGGCTTAGCCACTAGCTGGTCACAAAAATCTAGTCCTCTTCTGACCTGAGTAAGCAAAGCTACATAAAGCATGCTCTTTGGGCTCTGGTGACAAAGCTCAGAGGGAGCTTTGCTGTATTTCTGACAGGTTCCAGAGCAGGTAGCTATAGTCTGAGATGACATCCTCAATTCAAGTGCCTGGTGCAATGCCAAAGCACTACGTACATAGTACCATGCTCAGGGGTTGGCATAGTTGATCAGGGAGCACAGTTGCATGGCTTTGGAGCTAGAGCAAGTTGGCATGGGATATCATGGCAAGGCAAGCTGTAAGAAAGCAGCCCTTAACAACAGTGCACTGAGAAAGGTGGGGAACTTGTCACCAGGACAGATGCCCTGCTGAATGAGAGATGGATTGCTGGTGTAGCCTGAGATGCCCTCTTCTGAAGTAAGGCCAAGGCTGCATGACTAAAAGCACAAACACACACTTCTAAGGAACAGATACATCCTCAATTCTAGAGAGACCAAAGGGTGTAAATGTTCTCTTTTCTCTGACACACTTTCCATTAACTTACTTTATCTTGAAGGATCACAGAGATGACAAACCTTCATTCACTGCAAGAGCATATGGCTATTAATTACATGGCAGCTAAGAGAAGCAGGTTTCTTCTCACTTTGTGGAAATCTTAAGCCACGACAACTTGTGAAGGGTTAAGTCCTTATACTGACATCATTTAAAAGCCTCAGTGAGGTGGTATTTACCTGACTTCTACTGCCTAAAAGTTATGGGGTGTCATTCCAAACACTGTTGAAGCTCCTTCTTTAGCTTAGGATAGAAGGTCCATAGCAATAAAACATAATTTTCTATGACAGAAAGGGCTATGCAGCCACTGTACATGTTTGATTTTCAGCAAAAATTACACTACTTCTATGATGATATCAGAGCGGGCGCTGGACATCAGGCAGCTACATTCTGTGCAGAGTTTTGTCACTTCTGTAAGAACAAAGACTAGATTTAAAGAAAAGCTGCTCTCTGGTGTCCATGTGCAGTTGCCTTTGAAGCCAGTACTGAACTTTAAAAGATATTTCGGTTTTGTTGTACATGCAGGGAAATGTCAGCAGCACTCAAAAATGGTGTGCATGGGCATTTGACAACTGACTCCAGGGAGAAAGGAGAAACTACCACTATACTTGGGTAGATGTGAGAGGCTGATACTGACCCTCTGGTGCAGTAAGAGCAGCTTATTAAACAGTATTTGGTAATGAAGTTAATAGTGTTTAATCAGTAAGAACCAGGCCATAAAATGCTTTAAACTCACATTTTTTTCAGCAGCCATGACCACTGATGTGTTCCCTCCATCAAAACGTTCTTTGTCCTACTGAATAATTAAGCTTTGCTTCATCTTTTTCCAGAGTGGGAAATCAGGTTTTTTTTTTTTTTTGTCCCCCGCCCCACAGCCACAGAGCTCCATTTGAAAAGAAAGCACACTGGTCTCAGACTCCTTTGGTTTCAGGGAATGGCAAGGGCTATTCAACACAGACTGAAGCACCCCTTTTAGGCAACGGGCAGCTACATGCATTAGGAAATGAGCAGGAAACAGGGTCATGATCTGTTTATGGATAGCTGGAAATTACTGACCTGCGGTTTACAAGCCAAGGTCAAGAATAAATGAGTGATTCTCTTTACTTAAAGCTACCTGTCAGCCATCTTAGATCTTGTCAGGCAGAGGGAAAATAAGGGCTTTGAATAAGGACTTTCAATAATGAGAACAGGGCATTACAACAAAAATGCAGTTTGAACTATGGCGCATGAAAAAACATTGCCTTGTTGATACATATGGCTGGAAGGTGGGGAATGCCTGTAAATGGCTTCAAAATACTTGAAGTGGTCACAGAACAGCTGCTTTACATCAGTACCATGAGTAAGGCAGCTGTTCCAGGTTTAGGGCCTGGCAAAGAGAGGTGACAATAATTTAAAAAAAAATAAAAAAAAATAAAAAAAGGCAGGTTGACTTCATTGGTCATTGCAACTATCAAACTTACCGGTTTCCCAAACTCCAATTCCGAAAAGAATTTATACCAAGGTTCATTCTTTAAATCTATCTCTTCTGGGCTTATATCCCGAGTCTAAAGGAGTTGGTGGTAGGGGAATGGAAGAAAGAGAAGGATAACATTATGCAAAGAATACACAGAGAGGGACTGTTAGAGATGCAGATCCCATAGTTGCCATTCTAAAATGTAGATATTTAGCCTTATAATTTGGAATTTCTGTAACACCTCTCTCACAAAGGCCATGAACTGCTTTGCAAACATCAGTTAAGCCTAATGGCACCATTGTGAGCAACACGAATATGAATGAATTGCATTTTACAGATCAGGAGACCCACACAGAGAGATTATTGCAGCTTGCCCAGTCACAAGGAGCCTCAATGGAAGAGCTGGGAGACAACCAGTCCCTCAGTCCTACTGTCAGGCACTTCCATCGAGTCCAAAGCTGCATGTACTTTAAAATCTTTTTTTAATCTTCATTTGGTTAAAAAAAAGAGAGATTCAATGAGACCTGGATCAAATACTGCATCTTTAACAGCACATGAATATGTGAGAAACCCTGTTCTATCACTGCAAACAGAGTGAAAGGTGGTTTTCAAAATCGAAGGAGACACAAGTCAGAGAGAGCGCATCCCTGAAAGATCTCTGAAGGGATGGATAGAGAGACAATATTACTTGTTTCTTCACAAATAAATGTTAGAGAATCAGACAAAACCACAACAAAGGAAAATCAGACAGGACAGAAAACAGTACAGCTGAAAAGGAAATTCCCTTTTGTTCACGCAATCTGTTTTAATGAAACAAAAAAAGTTGAAATAGTTGTAGCTGTTTAAAAGTACTACTGGTAAGATAAGAGAATCCAGTCCATTGCTGAGGGTTATGAGGTGCCACTCCCCAAAAGGCATCTAGCTAACTCCTGCATTTCAGTGTACCTAGTCTTAGCCATAACGGACCTCAGTGCATTAAAAATCTAAATGCATTATGTCTGATATGCCAGTGCGATCCCAAGTGCTCCATCACAACAAGCGATGAGCCACACACATGCACAGAGGGCCAACACAAAGTGTCCTGTTGCAAATCATCCTTTGAGGAGGTTACTGAGGCGGGGGGAGCTCCCAGCAGCTCTGGGCTTTGCCAGATGTCCCGGCCTCTGCCACAGCCATTAGGCATCACAAAAAAAGCTGTAGGACGAGCTCAGGATTGATGCTTCATTCTGAAATATAAATGGTTCCATCATGTTTGATCTCCGATGGCCTGGAGGAAGATTTGCCTATTCTTTAAAGGCAAAATAGAAGCAATGCCTCCATTTTTTTCTTTACTGCACTCCAACTAAAAGTACTCATCTTGTTATATAAGCGCCTTTACATTAAAAAAAAAAAAAGCCGATGGACGGGAGGCTCTTCATTGGTCTGAAATGGTTTTGGATTGGAATTCTGATAGTCACAGCTCTGGGTGTGATTCCCAGAGGGTATCCACAAATCTCCTGCAGCGTCCTTGAAAGATCTGGTCGCTAATGACTGTATTACTGTTGTATTTAGTGAGACTGATGGAGACCATGAAGCCGCTGTTGCAAAACCTTCTTTCTTCTGTGATCTATGGCTCGAAATCAAAGCTCAAAAAGTAGCATTAGAAGTAACATAGCTGTCTCATTCTTTTTGTCTTTGATGAGCTCTGTACAATTTTTCTCAATTATGCCGAGGATGGTCCTGCTTGTGGTGTTTAGACTCCAATTCAGCAGCTCAATTAAGTACCTGATGAACTCTGAACAGGTAAACAGTGCCACTGGTGATGACAGAACTTTCACAAAGGCTTAAGCACACAGATGAAGCGGGCCTTTTGCCACAAGGTTTAATCTTGGCTGTTTACCGTGAGACAAAATTGCCACTTAAGTCAGCAGAAACCTTGCTCCAGGATGGACTGCAGGAATGGAGTTGTCACACCACGTTCAAACCACTCCTCACTGGCACTTCTCTAACAGGCTGAGCCAACGCCCAGTAGGATCAACAGAGTCATCCATCGTGCGTTTCAACTGGCATTGAATAGGGTCATGCTCCTGTCAGGAGCAACTTTGTTGAAGTCAATGAAGGGACACGGGTGTGAAAAGAAGGTGGTTGCAGGATTTTCAAAAAGTGGTGGATCTTGATTGCACTTGAAAGGAAAAAAGGAAACCCACCAAAATACTAAGGAGAAACATCAGGTCCCAGATCACACTCAATTCTTACATTTCTATCAATTTAAATTGCTGTTCACTCTGTGTAAAATCCATGGCAGGTTTTTCAGGAGCATTTCTTTACCTACTCCTATTCTATGCATGGATCAATGTCTGAGCTGTTAAGGCAGAAAGTCCAGTTTACATTTGGAATCTCGCATGCAATTAGGGCTTCTAACTGAATCCTTCACATCAATGCCTATATGGAACAACTATATATTTATGTACCAAACTAGCTAGTAACCTCATTCAGTATTTTCTAGCACTTGCAGCGTCACTCTTGTACCACTGAAGGACACCTTAAATGAGCTGTGGTGATTTCTGCAGGACTGGCCGACAAGGTTAGCACCACCTCTCTGCCCTGCCCCTTGCCAAGTGTTCTCAGCCAAGCCTGCAGAATGAGACCTCTGTTATGTCCCCTAGCTGTCACAATTCACAGCATTAGTTACTAATTCAAGCTGAAATTGAAAACAGCTCACTTAATACTCCAGGTTACACACCGGTGTAGCTGGGGAGCCAGCTGACATTCAGTTCTGCCAGCCCTGCCACAGAAGCGGTGAGATCCAGTTGAAGAAGGAGGCAGCCGAGGGGAGATGGCCATGTCCTAATGCACCTCAGAGGCACACCCCAAGGCACGTTACAGGCACTCAGAAAATTAGTCGTTTGGTGTTTAAAGCATCAGAGGAACACGGGAACTGAACCAGCCTGCTGTGTTGCGTAATGCTTTCAGCCCTCCTGCATCAGCTAACGCTGTGCCCTAGAAAAAGTACGGCTGGCGAAACAGCTGCTGAACAGGTCACAGTGTCAAACATGGATTAAAAACTAGGGTTAGCGATCCATACTTAACACAGAAAACAACAAGTCCGAAAGGAAAGAAGCCTCTCAATCCCCCTGGACCTTGCTTTATAGAGAACAAAAATGTTAGGAAGTTATGCAAAACAGTTTTCAAAACAAAATATACAGGAAATACATCACATGGGCACTGCAATGTAAGCATAAAGGATCCTATCCCAATGGAACTGCACAAGCACTTGGGGAGTATTTTACAATCACAGGATAAAGCCACGAGCTAGGATAAAACAAACATTACCATCTTTTCATTGTTCAGAACTGAGGACTTTCCTGGCTGATAGTCATAAATGCTCCTGGGCTCTGCACGGTATTTTCTGGTGTCCACCTTCTTGTCTGGAGGCTCCCAGTCAGTCCTGAGGAAAGAAAGATCAATTAACCCAAACCACTGTGGTTTCTGTGAAGACAAGCACTTCCTTTTGACAGAAGGCTTTCCCTATTAATTGTGGGTACTTTTTTGCATCTAGGAAAGGAGCCTGCTGCAAGAGGAACAGGTCAGATAGGGCTCCAGGCATACATTTGTTTATCTGTAGCAGGCAGAGTTTGATACAGCTCAGCTGCTGAAACCATTGGAGCAGAGGGGGGTTCTTCCAAGTACATCCAATCAACTTCCAGACTTCTGTATCTTTCCTGGTTGGAAATAGTTTAGTGATGGGCTTCGACTAAGCTCACAAATATGAACATGTCAATCTCTTTTGCTAAACTTCTTCATTTTAGCCACATCACTGATTACCTGACTGCTACTGCTCTAGATTCTGGGGGCACTCTAGGGTCCAAGAGGGGGTCTTTTCTAGAGACATGAACAAATTATCTCAGACTGGTATATCTAGAGATGGCTGAGAACAGTCCATTGACTATCCAAACCTCTATAATTTTGTGCAGTGTCCACACTAGCACACTTCAGACAACAGTAGTCACAAAGCATCCAGGGTCCATATCCTACAATGTCCAGCTCCTTTGAAAAGTAATATATTGAAACACCTCATGCAGAATAACCAATGCTCCTAAAAAGGCAGAAACCAGGCCATTTAAGCTGGTAAACTAATTCTGATCTTGCCCTTGATATGTTTCCTTTGATGGGCAACATATGTGGATTCTTCTCACCTAGCATTCACCAAACAAGCGAGGCATCTAACCAAAACTGCTGCTTCAGGTTTCTTCCCACTTACAGTACTGACCTGCTTTAGGATAGAAACAACCCACTGAATTGCACAGACTCTCCCCACTGGCTTAGGAGAGACAGAGACAACCAATTTAAATTTTTTTTTTTTTTTTTTTAAGTAAGGCAAGATGACAGCCAAAATGACTGGCCTACAACCAGTGTATAAATTTCAACAAAGTTGATCTTTGCTGTCTAGAATAAACATGATTGCTTAAGATTCCAACCCCAGAGAAACTACTCCATGGTGAAACACTGTTTTGTCACTATATAATAGAAAGCACTAATTATTGTTGTCCTTTCACTTGTAAGAGTTTTCTCAGAGGGCTAATGTACTATGCCTTCAATTCCTGCATGAGGAAGACATATTCTGTCGCAGACTTTGCCTCCTGATCCAGTGGCCTGAGATGCTCACGGAATTAGCAGTCTCAAACTATAGCATTGCTCATTTGAGGCAGCAAGTGAAAAACAGTAAGAGCATGTGGAAGTTGGTGAGGGAGGGAGGAACTTTTTTTTGCAGCAGGACATAAAATATTCATTGCTCATTCTGCTTTCCTGTCATTTGGTAAACGCATTCATTACTGTTACAAAGAGGTTTAAAATACATGGTAATAAACAAAGCAAAACACCAGGAGGGAAGTCATCCTGAAAGATCAGAAACAACTCTGCTAACTAGAACCTACTTCCAATAGAGTTCCTATGGGTGGGACTCCTCAGAGGTGGAAAATGTAACAAAACTTTTACCAAGGCTCAACATAAATTTGAATTTTCCTTCTCCAAAATTATTGCTACTTTCTTATATTCTGAGGTGCCTTTATAGTGTCACGGTGAGCCAAGAGTTTCCACTGTGCCTCTGTGGTAGGCACTGTACAAGCATGACACCCCAGGAAATGCTCCTCACCTAGGCAGGGAACTATGCAACAGGCTCTATGATGCCTGGTAAAAAAAAAAGCCAGACAAAAAGGAGGACAGGGCTGTGACAATGGAGGAGTTCACTGCTGCCTGGTAGAAGAGTCAGAGTCAAAACTACATTTCCACTTCCCCCAAAAAGTTTAACTGGAATTGTGGACCTAAAGCTTCCACCTTTGTTCCCTTCCCATTCACAACTTTCAGAGGTTCTTCCAGTCCTGATCCAAATATATCTTAGTGCAGGTCACCTTTCTGGGCTTGACTTCAGCGATGAAGTACGGTTTGGCAGTGGCAAAGTGGCAGATCTCTTAACAACCTTCTCTGAATCAATATTGTCCGTCTCACTCTTGGAGCGGGGAACTGAAAGCTGGGTTCTGCCTGCAGGATAAGTCAAATATAGGAATATTGGTGAACTGGATAGGAGGCAACTAAACACATGTTTTACATGCCCTTTCTGTTTGATAGATTGCACAAGAAATGTGAATTACTTACTGTCCTCAGAATAGGAATAACGAGGAGAGTATGAGTCAGAATCTTCATCTGAAAGACAAAAGCATTTTGCAAGTCAGCTGAAAAAGCCCCAAAGAAGAAGCAGCAGAAACCCTTTTTATTTCTTCTACTAATACATTGGCCATAATTTGAGTGATATGCCCAATACTTACCACAGGGAGAGGATCCTAAAAAAGGGAATCCCAATGAGGTTTAAATTGCATTTAAATATAATTCCTAGATTAGATATAAATATTAATGTACTACTTACACTAATGTTTCTCCAGGCTCTCAAAGCACTTTAGAAAACAATCAGTTTTTATCACAAAAATCCTCTACAGCAAGGGTCATTAGATCCACTTTATCAAAAGCTGAAAGATAAATAGAGGATCTAAAAGATGTAGCATATGCCTAAAATAACTCATTAGGTGCTAGACACAGTGACAGACCTGAGGCGTCCTGCTCTCAATCACATATGATAATTGCTAGGACATCTTCCTTGTATTAACGTGCACACCAAGTTGAAGTATGTTCACTGACTCAGATTATCTTTCAAGTGTAGATAACGTTCCTGGCACAAGATACACATATACTCGCACCAAGAGACTGTCCTTGTTCTGAAGAGCTTGCTTTTTAAATGGGAATGGCACGTCTACAGAATGCAATATAGATATTCAAGCAGCTCTGAAAGAGCTAGCAATGACACTGGTATGAGTGAGTGGTGTGGTCTGGCCCCCAAGCTCAACAACCTCTCTTTGACAGTGAACATGTTAGGCTGCACCAACACAGCAACGGCATTC
>NW_009260182.1:6950077-7007284 GCF_000687185.1 Egretta garzetta | reverse complement strand
TGGGCTGTAGAACCACATACCACCTTATTCAAAGATAACATGGTAGTATAGTGCTCAAGGCAGATGTGCCCAAAAAGAAGTTGGGAGGATGGCAGCATTACCATCCCCCGCTCTACAGGTGATGGCCAGAGAGACTTTGACTTGATCAAAAACCTAGTGATATCTTTCCACTGTCTTCAACAGGCTTTCAACAGGAATCCTCAGTGAAATGCAGGTAGTAGCACGGGGAGTTGGGATCTGATCAGGAAACTGGACTCACAGGCCCATCACCATTCCCTGTTGATGAGGGAGCAAACTTGCAGGGATGCACATATGAGACATCTATAAGACTTCCAAGGCAAAATGAAGGGAAGTACAATGCAATGACTGCAAAAAGAACTGTGAGCAAAGGTGTTACTAATACTTCTCTGAAGAAAGCACTAAAAATGACAGAGATAAAAAGACAGAAAAACAAAATAGATGAAGCTAGAATAAGCTAGATAAGAAAAGAACGTACTAAAAAATTGTTACGTGAATTTAGTGATGCCAATCAACAGATTGAAACAATTTCCAGATCTTCTCTCAAGGAGGACATCAATCAGCTGCTACAGCCAATCTCATCTGCTGGAAAAAACAATCTGGCTAACACAGCTGACCTGAAATTGCACTCAAACCTTAATCAAGCCTTTCAGCAAGGCTCAAAGAAGTCTTAACTTTTAGCCCCTCTGCTGAGTTCTCTTGGTGACTGAATTAGAAGGTTTAAATTCCAAACAGATGGTTATTGACTCTGGTGTGCTTATCATAACCTTCAGGTCAAAAAATAGTGAAGGTCAATTTTCAGGCCAACTCCCATATTTTAAACCTACATGACAGAAATAAAAAAAATATTTATTTAACGTTATTACACTGAATTGTTGACAAAATTGACTGGTATTCCTATAGAAATTTGGCTTTATTCAGATAGCAAAATACTTGGTAAATCACAAAACTCTTGGTCCCTACAAATAAAAAACTATCTTCACAGCCATTCACCTCTCACAGTCTTATTTAGTGCTGGTAAGCAATGAAAAACTTATGTACTTACTGGAAGAGAAATATCAATATTCATTATAGCTCATCATTCAGACAGGAAAACCATACTATAAAAAATTCACTTCAGATGAGTGCTATTTTCCAATTGCTAATATTCTAATATCTACAATAATAAGGAGAACACGTATGTTTTGTCTCTTCAAGTATCTTATGAAGAAGAGTGTCTACGTTTCTTCCCATTTGACAGCAAGGAATACTGAAATACAGAAATCTGGAATGACTTGATAAAGATTGAGGAGCAAATCAGAGATGAGCATTCAAACAAGATCTCCTGGCTCCCAGAGCTGCATTCTGTCTGTGGGACACTCCTTAACAGAGCAGGGTATCACCAGTTTGTAGTTCCAAAATCTGATTCCTTTAGCGAGAAGAGGCTGTAGTTCCTAGAGAATCTGCAGGGCTTTTTTCATGGGTTGGCCATATTCTCTACATTTCTAGAAACTCTAAAGGTATTTTAGAGGTGGGCCCAAATCTGGATGTTTCTAGGAGATCCTATGCATCAATCCAAAGCAAAAAATCTCTGATGCAGATTGTTTGAAATTGATCGACCCATCTTCTGTATAAACACTTTGTCATTCAGCGTGTAACTTTTAAATGTTTTCTAAACATGAATAATGCATTCCAACCCATCTACATCATCAGATATTCTGGATTCCTTATCAAGGAAAGAATCGAAGCAAATATTAGAGAAACATTTATCAACATATTGAGAATAAAAAGCAAGTGTTTGGTCCAATAAAATTTCAACTACCTAAACCAGCAAATTACTTTCACATGCACATTTTTAAGTGCATAGGGGACATTTATGGGAAACCAGACTCTTAATATATTATCATCATTGATTTTGCAAACTCTGTTAGTTCAGACAAGAGCAAAATGGATTTTCAAACTTCATTACAAACAAGAAAATTGAATCTCTGTATACCTCCTTTATCAACTAGTTACTGAGACTCCTTATTTCTCTCTCATCCATACCCACATACCATTCTGCCAATAGAAAATAATTTGCATTGCATTAGGATTTGCAAGACAGGACTCTTCACCTACAGGTTTCAGCAAGAAATGAGCAAGTATCTTAGATACCTGTAGGACACCAGTCCACATTCATTTTAACAGTGAAATGCACCTTACATCTCCTAGCCTTCTTTGAGCATCTCAGCTAGAACCCATATTGTATGCTTTCTTCTTACACAGTACCCACCAGATGTTTAATATAAACATTGAATGAAATGGTTAATCAACAGTCTCACCAGGGTTGGCTTGAGGCACAGGCTAAGTAGGCAAATTCCTAAATTGCAGGATCTAAAGTGGCACCAAAGCACCAAGTCAACAAGGCTGTCACCAACAATTTCCCAATCAGGAAATGTCCGTACGGCCAACATGTGTAGCAGATTCCAGTGTTTCTCATATATAAGTGTTTTCATGCATATGCACACAGTTACACGGTTATCACTGCAATAGAGGCTATTTCACCATCCCTAAAACATGACTGCAAAGGATTCTGGTTTGTACATGAAGTTTAAAGGAATCTGCTGAGCACACGAGGAGGATAAGGTAAACACAGTGTTATTTCAAGTTGCAAGATGTGCTGATGAGACTGTCAAGCTCTGTCCTTGCCTAGATATGCCAAGTGCACTTAAGGCCAGCCCTGAACCTATGTTACCAGGTTATATTTGTTTTAAAAGACTACATTGAGGGACTGATCCAAAACCCACTGAAGCAAGCAGCCTTTTTACCAATAGACTTCAGTGGCATTTTGGGTCTGGCCCTAATACTGTGTTAATATTCAAAACCAGAAGTAAATAATTAAAGCAGCATATTGATCCAAAAGGGAGGTGGGAGAAATCTCAGTTAAACCACATCTTTACAGGTAAGTCAGCATTCTAGGCATGTTAAATAATCACTGCACGCACGTGGCTAAATACAACTGGTAAGCGCATAAAACCAAGCAAACCCCAAGTCTGTAGCATTAGTCAAATACTAGTTACAAAGCCAGAGGAGCACTGCAAAGCCAAAAAGGCATCATACAGTCAAGGCAATGCTTAGAGTGCAGCAAATCATTATGAGGCAGCATAATGCTCAGCAACTAGAAAAAAATTCCAAGAAGAAATTAAATGATTAAGGCAGCATTTGTGCAGAAAAATATATATATGGTCCTTTATTATTACCTTCAGAGATAGGACTAGGAGTAGACGCAGGAAACTGGTATGTAGGAGAATAAGGATTGTCTTCTGCAGCAGAGAAAAGCAGTGGATTTTGAAACTATCCACAGTGAAGTGGAGGTTCTGCTTCATCCCCCAATTTCCTATCACCATATGATTTTATTGCCTACTTTAATAATACCAGAGTAAATGGCATCATACTTTAAAAAAAGATTAATGGATTAGCAAAGATTTAGTTATTTTATGCATCACATAAGAAGGTATACTGGGCATAACTGAATTTCCAGCCAGTGTAACACATGGGTAATGGAAATCTAGAACCTGAATCTAGTTGCTATTAGGGTGCTATAGTACAGTTAACTCAAAGCACAAGACAACAGATACTCTGACTAAACTTCTGGTACCTTCAGTTTTTTGCTGGATTTCAGGAAGTTCAGGAAATATGTAGGTAGGGCAATAAGGGTTTTCTTCAGGAGTGTCTAAGGAGAGGAACGTGATTTGCAAAAAAGAACAGAGAGGACAGATTTAAAGGGGAAGAAGGGCGAGACAAGAATGCATACAAGCTGACTGCAGAACAGTCCCTCTCGTGCTGATGTTCTAGCGTGACACAACCTAAGATGCCTCTTTGCTCATTGCTGACTTGCATGTCTGGGCCCTGTGAGAGATCCTGGAAGATAAGGGGACTGAACTCATTCTCCTTCTGAAGCATGGGGGCTGGCTGAGCTGAAGAACCTCTGTTAGGAGCACGGGGATTAGGAAACAGTTCAACTCTTTCTCATTCCATCCAATACAACACAGCATCTATCTATGCATAAAGCTCATCATGACAGCACCTGCAGCGGCAAATACAGCTCCAGTTTTGCATGCTTTATGTTTTGTTATACAAGCGCAGTTCTGAATTGCATTTGCCTGCACGCCAGGCTGTTCAGAGGGTTCGGTTTGCAAACACTACTGCAGCCATTTCTCACACAGGAGAATGAATATGAATGTATCAGCAGCCAGGCACAGACGTGCCCCAAAGTAGAGGATCCCCTGGGAGTGCACCACTACAAAGTTTGCAAGAGCTCACCACAATTTCAGGTTTTGAAAGGAGAAAATTTGAGGTATTGAAAAAGCAGAGTTGAGATTCTGAACTCACCAAAAAAATCAATGGAAATCTTTCCATTGGTTTCAGTGAGCTTCAAATCAAGCTTTGTTATGAAGGTACTAAAGCTTTACAGTGTAAAAAGTTCTCTGTTATGCACAGAGCAGTTTCAGTGATCACCTACCGTCCTTGGGGGAGGTAGGGTTTAGCTGCTAAAACTGGAGTTCAGGGATCTGTTTTCTCTAAGTATGGAATTATTAGCAGCTTTCTGATCTCAAATAGTACTCTTGATTTCATGAGGACACTACAGTTCACCTTTCAGAACAACTCAGACCTTTGTTAGGACTTCTCTGTTCTCTCACCTTTGACTTCAGAGATTTCAAATACATTGGTTGAGTTCTGTGGTGCAGAACAAACACTAGTTAACATAAACCGCTTTTATTTAACATCCAAGTACAGTTCTTCACATGAATGAAACAAAATGTTATCAAGGTGGTCTTTTAAAGCAAATAAAAAACATCTGTGTTACAGTACCTCTGTTTAGCTTATGGATCTGTTTGAACATCGTCTTGTACCAGTCCTTCGATCTGTCTGTATTCTGTTGGAAAAATAAATATGCACATAAATAATCACAACCATGAATTCTACCAGCCTTTCAAAGTTCTTAGGAATCTTCCAGCAATGAAAAAGGCTATACGCTATATGAAGGCTGCATGAAATTAATACTTTGAAATATGAGTGATTTCACTCAGATATGTAATCTCACATGTAACGAAGCTACAGGCTTCACTCCAGTGACTAATAATGCACAAGCTTTGCAGAGGTAGGTTGTAACCTGTGTAGAACTGCAGATTGTGTGGAAGGTTTTGCATATTAATCTGTTTTGACATCTAAAAGCTGACACCTTGCCTATTTTAGTCATATGTACTGATTTCCTAAGTATCCAATGGACAGTTAGAAACATTTATAGTGTTCAAGTCACTCCAGGCACTAGTTGTAAGAATATGTTAATGATTCTTTTCAGGATAATTTCCCCTAAATGCTGAATAAACTTAAACATGCTGTATGAAAGAGATATCTGCCTTTAAGATGGCTAAAATGAGACAAAATTCTCCCTTAGCTGCTAACTGTGAATTAAATAGAAGAGCAGAAAACAGTATTCTCAAATATGATGAAAAGATATATTAATTTTTAATTTTTTCCCCTGAGGCAGCTGAAACTGGTCATTGATAGCAAATGGAAGTGTTCATAATAAAATACATCAGAATTAGAATTCCATCTTCCTTTAAATCTGCAGTCTCTGGAGCTTTAGTGAATTCCCTAAGTTGTAAGGTAGGGAGAATCTGGCCCAGGTTTTGTGCATCCACCACGTGCTCAGTGTTGTCTTACCCTCAGTGGAATGCCAATATCATCGACGGAGGTATCAGCCATGTGCTGAGGGCTCTTGACAATGCTTCTCTTCTCCTCCATTGCCCTCTTCTCACTTGGCACTGTCTCCTGAACTGGCTTGTCCCGTATGAGTGCTGAATCCACTTTATCAGAAACTAGTCTGTCTGGCACTGAATCTGGAAGTGACAATAGGAGGTTATCATCGCATCCCAGTATTTCATCACATCACCATATTCCACTCTTTTAAGGCAAAAATCCTAGCAAGTAGTTGATGAGACAGACTGTGCCACTGCTGGCTGTGGTGAGCATCTGGACTGAAAGAAATCTACCAAGAAAACGTTTGATGCCAGCATAAGCAGGCCAGCATCTCTTGGGTAGCTACTTTCACACATCTCATGACAGTCTCTGTTGTCATGTAAGACAATGGAAAATTTTGGGTTTAAGGACCATTTGGGGTTGGAGTTTTGTGTCTTGTTGACTAATTAGTAACTCTGCAATCTCATTCTTCATCGAAAAGCATCAGTGATGCAGTCTCCTAGACATCTGCTTCTGCTGGTGATTTCAATTTAACGGAGTAGTGGTAGTGGGGCACTATTTTCTAACAGCTTGCACTCACCTGCCTGACAATCCCATTCATTAGGGTCAGCCTATGACGCTTCCAATTCATCTCTGTGCCCTAACCAGAGTTTGTAAACAACAAATTATTCTGTTGTTTAAGCATACGTATCACTCCTCTTGCACATAAGTCTGCATAAAGATGGGGGGAAACAACTAATTGCTCCAGCTCGCCTTGCTTCCACCTGGAATTCCTTGATCCTGCCTGACTGACCCCCACATTTAGCAGCAGTAACCACCACCACCAGCCAAGAACCCAAAGGAGCTCAGATTGCTCTGAAGGTCTACGATGCTCTGGAGAGCTGCAGCACAGCAACCCTTAGGCTCTGCCGAAGGCAGATATGTGGATTTTCTGGAGAGGAAACATCTGTGATTTTACAGTCTGCCTCATCAAGACTTGGCCAAGTCCTATCCTTTTTACATCACTGCATGCATTGAAAAAAGAGAGAGAGAGATAGAGATATATGTTTATTCACATGCACATCACCATACTGCCCAAAGCCATTAAATGTGCAGAAATCTGAAAGGGACCGTCAGCAGAGGAAAGGCTCGTGCATAACAAAGCATTGGTCTGTTGGTACCTTGAGCAAACACAATTCTGCCCTGCAAAACTCAGTACATGAAAGATTTGTGTTTGAGTGGTTGGTTTGAATCACCATCAAACTTTAAGTCTTCCTCCTCTTTAAGAAAAAGTGAAATAATGTTTTTAAATATTCAAAAGGGGGCAAAGTACATATTAAATCCTTCTTTATAATTTTCATCCTATTTCCCCTCCCTGCGATTTTTGGTCCTTTCATGTCCCTGGTGTATAGGTCTGTCCATTTTGTAGGAGGTATTTGGTCCATTTTCACTACTAAAGTCCTTACTAAGCCTTTAGGAACAGAGCATGGAAAGAGCAGCTAAAACTAGACCATTCTTCCATGACTGTGAAGACCAAAAGGAAGTGGGTTTTTGGATGTGGATGAGAATGTGGAGAGGGTGCAAACTTTAGGAAAGGTCACAGCTTTCCTACATTACTTATCATTGCCACTGCTGATGCTTCTGGTCTAGGTAAGTCATTATTTTCTGCAGGCTAAAGAATTCAATGCCAGAGAAGGTCACAAAGTCTTTCTCTAACAGGACTGGTAAATATATATTATTCCTCATTGATTTCCTAGCTCCCTGCACTGCAAAAGCAGTTGGCTGTTTGCCAGGTAGACCCCATCTGAAACTATGATAATATTCAAATAACCCAATATGGATGTAAACAACAGGGTAAATGTATCACAATCTGATTTCCCAGTGCCACAGCCGTGATCTAAGAAAAAAAATTATTTGTTTTGATGATTTAGCAAAAATAAAACTCAACTTCTGGCCTATGCCAGCCATCTCCCAACCATGAATTCATATCTTAATATTATAACGTGAAGGTCCGAGAACTATCTAGCATGGCATAGTCGGGGGGAAATCTACCAGCCAGTTAAACGTATTTTGAAGGAGTTTTCAAAAATATTTTTTTGGAGTGCACTTAGAACCGGTTGAAGGTGCTGGATGGACAACCCTGGAGACAGAAAAGGCCTGTCTGACAGCTCAAGTTGTATTAGGGCAAGCCCTCCCCCTGTGCACCCTGCCAGGTAAGTCCTTCCCAGGTCCACAGGGCTCAACCCAGAGGACCAGATTAGCTGCTGGTCCAGTTTGGCCGCTCAGCTGATACTGCAAATGCAGACATCTGCTGCACGGGTGTCTTTGCAGAGGGAGGGAATAAAGCAGACATCTTTCACCACAGATTTCCTACAATACCCTACAACTTGGAGAATGACGGCTAAACTTCACACCGTCTTATTCACCATGCAGCTCCAGTGACTTCAAGGGTGTTTATGGAGGTATACACCAGGCTTTGAGGTATTTCAAAATCAGCAAGTCAAATCTGGTGCCTAACTGCCCAAATAACCGGATTGCACCAGTCAACCCACTCCATGGCACCTGAGCCAGCCTTTCACAAGGGCAGCAGCAATACAGGGGGTTGCACAGCAAGGGAGTTTTACTGCTGTAACCAATAGCCCATGAAAAGCAGGGGGAGAGGTGGCAGCCAGCGGCTTTGCGTGGCTGCTTTGGTACACTGAGAGCAGGTGACGACCCAGTTGTACCACAACCTGCTTCACTCTTCCACACGGAGGATCATTTGGGCTGTAACAAACTGCTCTGGGGCTATCTCTAGTTTAGAAAACAAAGGAGTTCCTGATAATGAAGGGAAACACCTTGCAAAAAGGAAAACCAAAAGGAAACCTCTGTCCGGACTTGCAGGCAAGCGTTAAACTGGCAGCTGAGTGGGGTCCAATGAGACAGCACCTACACTAAGGGAAGGAGCCAAGAGAAAGGGTGTGAGCTGTTCTGCAGCCTGTCACCTCAGCAGGGGGGCAGCAGAGAAGAGAGACAGGGTGGCGTCACAGCCAAAGGAACCTGGGGGATGAAGTCGGACCTGGTCATCAGCTGCCTCATGGGCAGATGTTGTCCTTGTGGGACATGCTTCATGAGCCCAGTGCCCACGCGGCAGCGCAAGAGCACGCCGTATCGGCTTCCCTGTGTTTCTGTTTGCGATATTTAAAGTGCTTAAGCGCTCTCTGTGGCTCTTTCTCTCCCACCTCTCAATTTACCCTACCATGGCCATAACCAAATAATAATAGTATGGGTAAGTGGTGCATAATGTGCTGTTCCTGTAACACCCACTGCAGACTGAGCTTCTTCTATTTGGGGTGTGGGGAGGGATGAGGAAAACAACTTGTTCTTCTTTCAAGGAGAGACTCTCACACCCATTGCAAGAGCAAAGAGCTGCCCGGGGAGAGAAGGGTGGCAGCACACGTACATACTTGCACGCTACAATTTAATCATCTATTTCTTGACATCTGGCACAAATACTTCTGCTCTTGGAGCCATGTAAATACCGATTTTTATTTCTCTTCCTCTCCCCTCACCACAAGCAGGACTAACTCTGGCTGTGTCGAGAAACTTGAGAGTATGCCCCAAGGGAATAAACTTAAAGGCTCAAAAGGCAGCCCCAGAAGTCAACTACAATGATCAAACTGGATGTAAATCTTATGACTTAGGAGGAACAGATGAGTAATTTAGGGTTTCAGTATATTAGCATGTGGCCACACAGGTAGCATTTGGAAGAGAGACTGAAATCAAACATTCAGTGACCTGGACTAAGCCAGGACAAATGTTTATACTAATTCCTTTGCAGTTCCTGGGAAGTGTGTTTGCTAGAGGTACTCCACAAGCTAACAAAGCAGCAGCTTTGCTCCAGCAGAGGCAGCAGATGGGGAGCAGCAGACCTTTCACATCATACCTGCCAGGCTACTAAGCCTTTTTTGCTGTTCTGTGGTAAAGGAAGAAACAAAACAAAAAGAAATACAGAACAAATGGGTGAGACATAAACAGCAAGTGCTCTGGTGCTGCATTTCTGACAGGCAAGAAATACGCTGTAGACAGAACGGCAGCAGCTGCTGGAGAGAATCTGTTTACAAAAACCCTGCCAAAGTGACAGCCCACAGTCCCTTCTCCACACAGCAGCCTCGTGGAATAACATACATCTCATGATGCAGTGACCAATACATTTGCAAAAAGCATTTTATTTTTTATTTTTTCTTAACATCGGAGAATGAAAACAGTGGGACAGGAGACAATTTGAAAACCAATAATGACTCACGGAGTCAAACAACTTGACAACTAACTCTGTTACCAGTGGCATGAAGTACATTTTGGAACAATAATGCCGTAGCATTTTGAAGGGATATAGGAAAAGACTGAGTCATTGCTGGCGCTTGCTGAGTCTCATCACATACCATCGGGCCACAGATTCAGTGATTTGCGCACAGACACAGCTTGATTAAGGTTTTGATTCTCAGAATGGTCCCCTTAGTTTAGGGCTTTTCATTACTGTTCCCAGACTGGGACATTTGTGGTACCTTCCAGCGTGTTTGACCACCCTAAAGTTGATGCTCACAGCTGCTTTCTAAAGGGATGTTCAAATGACTTGCCTGAGTCACATCCGGGAATAAACCAAGAGCTCTTAGCTCTCTGTTCTCTGCTCTTTCTACTCCCTAGCAATTAATCCTTTCATTTAAAGCATGAAAGCCACTTGAAAAGAATAAACTATTTTAATGATATACAAATTACACTCTTGAAAGCTCATATTGTTAATGCAAAGTTTTCAAAACTTTAATATATTAATCACACCTGTTATATATTCATAATAAACCATGCCATGCAGTGCCTGCCCAGGAAATAACTATGCTTTGGGGTGGTATGGGACACTTGCTAAGCAAGTCTGCTGTCGGTAACAATCCTCCAGGTGTATGCTGTTTGCTAGCAGAACCCACCTTCATTAGGTATTTGTAGTAAGTAGATCATCTCTCCAAGGGAGACCAATATTTCTCCTCACTAAGCACAGCTCCCTCACTAATACCTATGAAATTTGTTCTTTTACCCCAGCACTTCTGCTCTGCTAACTACCGATGGCAAGCTGCTAGGGTGTGTTATGCTCACATGATAGCTGCCAACACATGAAACAAACCCCTATGTGCAATGGGTAAAAGGAAGGGTTGGCAATCTGAACCTGAAAAGTAGCTGGGAACCACCTGCTGCAGGGTTCACCCTTCTAAGCAGGCTGCTGCATTATGAGAAAAGATGCAAGTAGGATTATCTCAGCTTCAGCCATCATCTTCACTGAGGAGAACTGCATTCAGTCACTAAGGTCTCCTGATAAAAACATGCGATTTAAAAAGATGATGCTTGAGAGCTCTTTCCTACCTCTTTTTCCACAGGGGAGAGAATATAATGGATTAATAGACTTTTCATGAAAAAAAAAGTACTTTTTACATGAAGAAGAGATTTCCTTTTCACTTATGCCTCTGAGTAGGAAAGAGAGCTGCTGATGGATAGAAGCAGAAGGAGCAGGAGTTGTCTGCTATTTCACTCTTACCTGACCAGAGCCAGCTTGCAGCCCCAGGCACACACCAGCTAACTGAGGCTTTCACCCTTGATCTTGTGTTCTGGGACGGTAAAGCAAAGGCATGTAGGCTTTCTCAGAGAAAGGGTCTAGCAGAGGAATATAACTGCTGGCAACAGTGAAAGAACGATTATAGATGCCTTCGGAGTTCCCAGAGGAGGGAGCACTGGAGAATACTAAGACTTGCAACCAGTAACAAAAGGAGAAGAGGAAACAAGTATTTGAGTACATGTATAGTGCAAAATAAAGGTGTCGAAAAGAAACTTAATCAAGACACCAATAGATATGAAGGGAAGAAATTTTTACCTTGGTGCTAGGAATGAACAAGAGGATCTGAAATGACCTGTTCATAAGCACAAATCTTATTCAGTTGGCATCACTGGAATCCAGTAAAAAACTCTGAGATCTCTCATCACAACTTACTGAGTAAGATCAAGCTGACAAAAAAAGGATACAGTGTAGTTCCTGTGCTTCAAATGCCATTACCTGTTTCTAAGTCTCTGATGGTTCCAAATCAAAGGGTCTTGAATGCTTACAGATTAATAAACTAGCAGATAAAGCATAAAATAGGACAATAGGTGATGCTTGCTACAACAGCCACTCCAGAGAATAAGATAACCAGCTCCTTAAAAAGCAATCAATAATCCACTGAGGAGAAAGCAAGCCACATTATCCATCTGGAAGATTAACTAAATTGCTGGAGATCTCAGACTGCCAGCATTAAAATGACCTTGAAATTTCTAATTCAGAGAGTATTTCATAGCACACAAGAGGAATTTATATTAAACCTCATATTGACATGAAGGAATTGATTTCAGCACAAAACATAATTAACCATTCAGGGGAAGGTGGTTCATAACCTAGTAACAATTTGTTATATGCCATAAGACCAAACCAGTTTTGAATAGATAAGGCCCATAAAGATGAAAGCAAATATGAATCATGTCAGCCAGGACAGAAATCTGATAGATAACTAAGATCTAAGAACCATTTAAAAACACTAAGTTAGCAAAAAGATAACTTAATGTTATGCTGGGATAAAGCCTAGATAGGAATGGAAGCATAAGGAACTGTAAGAAACCCTCAACACACAAGAAGATGGAAAACTAAGAAAATGTATGCCTAATGAGTAGGTAACAGATGCTGGGAAGTGAAAGAAAACGACAATGGAAGGAAAAGAATGAACAGAATGTCTCAGAGACTCAAAAATAGGTTTTGAGGTACATGAAGAATAAACAGAAACCTAACAATGATCTTGTTCTTTACCAAATAGGCTCAGTGGAGCTGTTAATAACAGGGCAGAAAAGATGACACATCCGATGACTATTTCCATTCTGCATTTAAAAAAAAAAGAAAAAAGAAAAAAGTCTGATGTCCTACCTGATAGAGGAATACTTTCCACTTCAACAGTAACTAAGGACTACGCTGAATGACAACAACTGAGGTCAGATGCTTGCAAATTAACACATTCATTTAAACTGTACGGAAGCGTTTTAGAGCAGTTTTCTGCTCTAAAGAGAACAGTTACGGAGAGAGCAGCGCATTGGTCCATTAATACTCATCCTCAGCATGTCTGGAATACAAAGGAAACTCCACAGGACAAGGAAAAAAGCAAATGCTGTGACAATCTTCAAAAAGCATTGGTGTGATGGGCGGGACATCTGTCTGTCAAGTCAACAATAATGACAGAAAAAAAATATTGTAATGACTTATATGGGATTTTACTAATATGTAGTATGACACAGGCAATGCCAGTCAATACAGATTTATGACTAAGATGCCTTGTCAAACCAGTTCAAATTACAAGTTTTACTAAAAAGGACTGAAAAATACATATTAGAATGAGATACTTCACAGACTCGATCAAGTTGCTCATCAGGCCATGATCTATAGCACAGTCAACAAAAATGTGATGGGAGAAGGCTCTTCAATCTATCAGGATACAGTATCATGAGTGCTAATGGTCAGAAGCAAGACATATTCAGAGAGAACAAATTGTTAACTGTGAAGGTAATCAGTCAACAGAACAATCTGATATCAGTTGTCTCAGAGCCAGTGTGTGTGGATCATCATACTATACAGATTTCTCTCTCATGCTCTTAAAATCTACAAAGAGAAAATATCCTTGTGTGGTACACACTGAAATGCTCCAGATTTAATGCAAAAACCAGCCAAAAGAGTATCCCACCTCAGGAAAGTCAACAAAAAGTTTTGAGATAAAAAAGGCTACCTCAAATAATATTTTCTCCTCTTGAAGCAGTTGAGGAATCCAAACACCCTCATTCAGAAGCACATAAGCAAAGCTGCTTCGGATGCTGGCAAAAAGGAAGAGATAACCCACTCATTACCCCTATAATCAGCCAGGCTATGGTGCAGACACTATCTTCAGGATCAAAGACTGAAGTCTGTTTTAGAAAGGCACTGAAAAATGCATGAGGGGCTGCAAAGGAGCACATTAATGCACGCCTGAAATGAGAATGACTACAATGAGGAGTGCAGGCCTTGCCCCTATTTTCCGATTTATTTTTTTTCTTTGTAAAAGGTAAGTTGCAGCATCGTAGATTTGAATGTGCTTGTCCTAGAGTTTCCTTAGTCCACTGGAAACCAAGACGTTTGCATCTGTGTGGCCCTTTATAAGTTACAGTCTTTAGTGATGCACAGTGAACTGGGAAGCTGGGGTAATGCCAGCCATGAGGAGAACTAAAAAGGAGAAGCAAAGCCTCCCCGTAATGCCAGAGGTAGAGATGTAACTATCCATTCAGAGGGAGCTGCTGTGAGGCAGAGAAAGGCTTGGATTACTAAACATGGGAGTGCTCAAACAAGGTTGTTTTGTTCATATGCAAACCTAGAGCTCAAGGACTAATGCAGTATGACTCTGAGTCGATCCAGTTATGGACAGATGAACAAATTACGAACTTCAAACTTACAGGCAAACAGATTATTTACTACTAGATAAATTCTGCTGACAATTCAGAGGCCAAATCTTTCCCACAGGAACTGAAAATACGGCTGCTTTCACACTCCAGCAGCTGAGAAGTAACACATCCCCTTCTCCAGCGAGGGAGAACCTACCTTGCACCTACCAATAGATAGATGTGAATATGCACCCTTTTCCACCACGACAGGACACCTTATGGGTGTTACCCTGCAATAACTTAGTCATATGTCCATAGCCCAGCTATAAGCCTCTTCCCCAACCTCAGAGTGGCTTCTGATCCACAGGTTTTAACTAGAAAAAGTAGGCATTGTCCCACATCTCTAGCCTCTTACTTGCCTGTTGTATGCTCCAGTCACTACAACTTTCCGGAGGCAGCTTTGTTAGCTCTTAGTAGCCTGGACTTAATTGTCCACAGCACACACATTCTCCAGTTCCTTGTAGCATAACAGGTTGCTCAGTTTGAGCCACAAATATCTATATGCAAGTCTCCTTACCTCGATTGTGCTGCAAGAGGACAATAGTGGGATTGACGATTGTGGTAGAGGGATAGGCAGAGGAAGACTTGTTGATTGAAGTGAAGGAGGTCGGATAGTCAGTGCCAGTGCCAGGCTGGGGCACTTCATTTAACACAGGACCTGGGTCCTGAAAAGGAGAGCAACACATTATTAGCAGCATGCAGAAGGTTGCTACACTGGGAATATACGGGAAAAAAGCCAAAAACATTTAAAGCCGAATGAGAAGCATAATCACAGCAAATTTTAGTAAAAAAAGACATAAGCATGAGTGTTACCCTGCTCCTTGTACATACTCTGCTCGTTGTTAATGCAATTAGTTCGCTAAGGCAGTACTATAATTATTTGGTGTTGGGTTTCACAACTCCAACCCCAAAAGGAGGCACTAAATTCATCCAGCAGACTCTCTGGAGCAAACAAAGGGTGCCAAAAATGAACAAATCTGGTTGCAGGGGAAGATGCAGACATCTTCCCCCTGATACATACACACACAAACATTTGTTATAAAAGTATTCCTTTCATAGCAAGAAGTCAGACATGCAAAACTCATGCAATTCTGGAGTGAAACAGTATTACTGCAGCTGGTTCGGTAAGGAAGGTCCGAGGAACAAGGTTAGCACCATCACTCAGGAGACAGTGTGACAGCCACCTGGTTAAAATAATGAAATAAAAAAACCCCAAAACTGATAGAGGGTAAAAAAGCAGGACTCTAGGAAGGAAGATACTCAACATGGTTTTGCTGCTGGAGCACAGACAGCAAGCTGCTCTTGCTCTTGTAAAGCATCCAGCTCCCTTATTTGCTTATTTCAAACTCACCTCTGGTATCACCACAGCTCTGGTTGTTCTGTAGAAATACAGGCTGTGCCAGCAGGGAGACTTTAAAAACTAGTTCACATTTGAAAAATTTCAGTCCAGGGATACCGGGCTTTTGTTGGTATTAAGGGGAAAAGATAAAGAAGGGATGATGACTAAGACCGTGTGTGCAAGTTTAGGCTGAGATTTTTCAAAGCTTCTTCAGGAATTTGGACACACTATTACCATTAATGGGGAATGATCACCCAAACAAAGAGAGTATGGAACAGCGTACCAGATTTCTGCACTCTTTCACTCTCAGACTGAAATGCTGCAGGCCACTGATCTGTAAAATGGAGCCAAGCGTTTGGGGAGATTTTCATCACTATTAAAAAAAAACCCTGACTACAGCACAGAATATTGCTCCAGAAAAATCTCTACTCCTGGCTTTTCTGGCCAAGTGCAACTCAGTGCCCTTCATAACCACCAGCATCAGGGGACTGAACAGGCACCAGAGCAAGGCTTGGCACCAGGGATCAGAGATAAATCATGGTGAGAAGTGGCCATAATCAGAACAAGCATCTACAGCCTCTCCAACCTAGAGGGGAAATAGGCAAGAACAATCCTGTTCTGCTGGATGGAGGTGATCTTGGTCCAAGCAGCATCTGATAAAGCCACAGACATTTCATGAGGACAGAAAAGTGTCAATGGTCTTCAGAAATAGATGTCCCTAAGAGAGAGACCCAACCCCATTTTGCTGGCTGTGATAATATTCCAAAAAATGCAATTTGAGAAAAGGACTGGGAGTCAGGAAGAAGTATGAGAGAGTTGGGTTTGAGCTTCACTTTGATAACTAAAATATGAAGAACCCCTCAAAGAAGAGGGATGTTAGATCAGGATAGGCTCGGTGGCCCCAGCTAAGTCACCAAAGTGGGTGCACAAAGACCATTTAAATCATTGTGGAAAACAGCTCTGTGACTGCATGCCTGAAGCGAGCATGCCCCAAAGCGTTTCAAAACTCTCATCTCATGAAAACCAGTTAACCCAAAATTTCCACTACTCCTCTATGATTTGGATGTCTGCTGAATTTTTCTGGAGTCTGCATGCTAGCCTGCTCCACTGAAAAAAAACCCCACAGAACGCACCCCACAACCCACACACAAACAAACCCCCCAAACTTTCACTGCTCTCTGCAGTAAAAAACCCACCAATTTCAAAAGAAGCAGAAAAGCCAATGCTGAGGACTTTTGAAAATATCATCCTTGGGGTCTTTTTTTTTTTCCCCTCCACATGCCTGTTTGCTAGATCCCTAGAGTCAGAGGGCAGAGAAAGCACCATCATGAGAGGAGGGGGTTTCTGCTGCACTTCTTACTTGTCCTTACAAGTAAACCATATGAAAAAATAAATGGTGGTTGCAACACTTCCAGGACAAGGAGGGTCAGGTACTTTTTGCCTCCTCTACAACTTTAATGGACAACTACTTTTCCTCCTTGTCCCCAAGGACTTTTTAAAACAGGTGATGAGCTTAAACAGATGCAAAACCTAATCCAAGAAGAACACAGTAAATTCCAAGTTAAAACTGTTGTGGACTGAATTCTTCAAAATTTTCAAAGACAAGCAATTCCAAACTGAAGAGACACTTTTCCCCTAATCTATTCCATAGCACCTACATGCTTGGAGGACTCTTAGCTCAGTAACTGATATTCCTGCTTGTAGGTCACTGGATACTGGCAGCAATCTTACACTGATTTCAGCAGGGATTTGTGTAGAGACCATGCAGTCTTGTGGCTCCAAGTGGAACAGAAAGCCAGCCCTAACCTTTGACTGGTCTGCTGTTGCTGCTTTAAATGTTATTCAAACACAGTTAAGGATGCTATTAAAAGAGCCTGAAGAGATCAGTTAGTTGCAGCTATTCTGTTTATACAGAATTCATTATTGTGAGCAAATCCTGTGAAGACTCTTGAGGTGTGCATCACCTAGTGGAACGGGCACAAAGGGAGGCAGTCAAATGTTTTGTGAGAAGTCAATAGAAAGTTCAAAGCTGCACAAGGCAGGCAACACGCATGCACTAGCACAGGACGTAAACAAGGTTTCAGTTGTCATGCTGCTGGCAGGGAGCGAGGCATCGCTCCTCTTGCAAGTTTAGTATTGCAAGGAGAAAGTAATTTTAATCTGGGAATATAAATTTAGGAAAAGGGCGAGGAGAGTACTTGGCAAGCTTACTGTATGTGAGATGACTCCAGTGATTTCAGGCTTCAAGCCCCTGTGCAAAGCCCCAGTGACTGGAGGGACAAGTGAAGGTGGTGATGAGAAGAATGGCAGTTTCGGGTAAACAGAGGGTAATGTGGCAGATGCGGAGGGTGCTTGGTTATGGTGGGAACCCCTCTGGAGATGTGGGGGAATGAAATCGTCTAGAGTTGGAAAAGTCAAGGGTGAGCCAGAAGAAACAGTCTCAGGGGATACGGAGCCTTGCCCAAAAGGAACCAGAGGCGGTGGTGGAGTGCTGGAGCTGCCTTCTTGCTGTCTGTCTGGATTAACCTGGAGGAGGGGGACTACTATAACCCCAGGCTGAGCTGTGGTGGTGGCAGTGGCATCCTGTAGGAAACAAGGTGTTGTTATGCAACGGGGGAGATCGGTACTTCGCAGCCACATAGTGTCATGCAAGGATGCACCCAAAATTATACGAAGCCCCAACAGATTTTCTTTCCTTAGGGAGACATACTTCTTCAGTCTTGCAGCCCTGGCCTCTATGGACACTCATGGTTTTTCACAAAAATCTTCCTTCCCCTCATCACCCCTCTTCTCCAGCTCTGTGCAGTGAGGCTAAATCAAACCACAGAACAGCTCTGCATTCACCATCACTTGAGAAGCACTAACCATTGCGTTACAGAGTTTGCTTCTTTTACACCTCCCTAAAATAGAAAGATCCTCGCCAGCCCAAGCCAACCCCCTACAAACACCACACACGCACAAACACACAGATCAATGTTGGGGGGGCGCGCATGGGGTGTTAAGTATTATCAAGTAGAAGACTCAGGTGGCACAACAAGTGCTCAGAAATTAGGTAGGAGGGGAATAAAGCATTAAGGGAACGTCGTAATGAATTAAAGAACCGTTCAGACAGCTGAAAGAAAACAAGGTTATGGAGAAAACATGTACCATGCTGCGTCCCATTGCCTTGTATGGTGGCTGTCGCTGCTGAGTAAGGTAAGGCTCTTTTCTCATCCTGTCCTCTGTGGCAGCTGTGCTCTGGGGCTCTAGCACTCTGTCCCCCACAGCTTGCGGAGGTGACGACCGAGTCCAGGAGGGTTGGCCCGCACCATAACTAACTGCGTCTTTACTGAGGACAATGTAAAAGTACGGCCTGGGAGGAATAGGAGGAGGAGGAGGAGCAGGAAGAGGCTTTCCAGTATCTGTTACAGAGGAAACAATGTCGGTGGCTGGTGCCTGAGTGAGCTCAGCGCCCAAACTGGTGCTGGCTGCTGGGTCATGTGCGGTGCCAGTGGAATTTTCAGATGCGGCTGAGCAAGTGCTGTTAGATAAACAAGCTACATATAGTTTGGTGACCTTTTTATCCGCCTTCGTCTCATGACTGGAATTCATTTCAGCCTTACTACTGGGATCTGCCCTGTCAGGGTTACGTTGTACGGATGATGCATCCGACGAGGAGCGACTTTCCAAGAGTGGCTTCCCAGCATGCACCTCATCTTTGGGGCCTGAGGAGGGAGAATGCCCTGCTGGCAAGACTTGCTTCCCACTGGGGATGGCCCCATAGGGGGTAGGTGATGAGAAATAACACCGTGCACTGGCATTTGGTGATGCACGCTGCTTATAAGGCTTGGGTGCATTCAGGTACACGCAGTCCATGATGGGCACTGGCAACAGGTTTGTCGCTTTAGTGTCAGTGCGAGGACGCCATGCAAAGCTTTCCTCTTTGGGAAGAGGAGGACGGGGAGGAGCAAGGGCCTGCCCAGGCAGAGTCAAGAAGGAAGAGAGGGAGAGAGGAAGCAGCACCAAAAGGAAGGTGAAAGGAAGGAAAGGGAAGGAAAAAATAAATAAATTTAAAGAATGAATTCGGTCATTAGACTTGGGTTAAGCAGGTTTTAATACAGCAAGAACAAAAAGCAAATACAGTATCTGGAAGGCCAATGCAGAACTCGCTCACATACATCATCCCACACATTCTCTCTTTCTTAGCACTGCTCACTGCAGCAGGCAAACTTTACCCAGCTCTCAAGGCCCTGCCCACAAGTTTCTCCCTTTGGGCTAAATAAATCTCAGGGCTGTATTGTTTTGAGAGGCCTGCACTGCAACACCCACCATGCCCCTGGGAAGCCTGAGTCAAGATTTAACATCCTGGCTAACTAAACCTGGGCTCATGCCTGTGTAACTAAATACTTCCCAGCACTGGGGACATTTAAATCGCAAAGCCAAATTCAGAGCTGTAGGCCATCTCTGCAGCACATTAAGCGCATTGTCGAAAAAATGAACATTGCAAAGTTTCACCAGTGCTAATGAAGCAGACATCATGTGAGTACTATAGCCTGCCACAGCTGGCTAAGTCAGCATTTTTTCCTCCTAAAAGCTGGTTCTTGGATTCTCTTCAGGATTTTTCAGTCCTGAATATGGTTTCAGGAAGACCAGAACAATTAAAGTTTTTTGAGGAACTGAGTTCCTAAGAATTTGCCTCCAGAATAAAGATCACCAACAGAGAAATCCTGCAACCTCTTTTCAGTACTTTGCAAAATATAGGTTGCCAAATCCACAGCTGCCTGCCAACTGCAACTCCAACTCCAATTTCAATGATATTTTTCTGAGAGCCAAGTGGTTTTAAGGTAAAATAACTTAGCAATAGAGAAGTTTTATTTATTGCTTTGGTGCCAGTAGCTGAAAACTATAAACTACTGAAGAGAACGAAGACACCCACTTAGTGAACAGTAGCTCCCTGCATTCTGGCAAATTAACCCTCTGGATACTGTGAAAGTAGGTTTTACAGGCACCCTGTTGCCACACCTTTATGGGCAAAAGCTGGGTAAACCACTGCTAAAATGGCCAAACCCAGAGAATGAAGACACTTCAACAGCTTGCAACATTCAAATCTGAAAAAAATTACCTCCTTTAAAATTCATCCACATACGACAGGTTGTGGCCCAGCACCTATTCTTGTTACATGGGTATAGACCTAGAATAGCTTCATACAATTACAGCTGCTGTCCCAAAATCTGCTGTCCCCATGCTGCCCCCTCTTTCCCCACCTTCCCTGATGCATAAGGGAGTGGAGAATTAGGTTGGTAAGCGTTCCTTCTGAAGGGCTTCTGCTTCTGGAACAGGCTCATTCCTTTTGATTTCTTAAGGACAGCAGTTTCAGCCTGAAGCCTCCAGAGGACCATAATGTTTCCCCAGGTTAGGTGAAGCCTCACTTTACTACTACGCAGTATTATAAGGAAATACTAATTCACCACCTGCAATTGCTGTGTTCCATTTTATTCCATTGCAGCTTCGTTTGGACAGCACTCCCTGAGACTTCTATAAAAAGTACTGTGTGCATCAGCACGCCCTCTGTTCATCAGCAGGATCAATAAGGGACTACAGGAGAGCTGTACCAGGCCGTAAATGGGTCTCTCCTTTAGGGTGCCGCTCCTTCCCTGGAGAAAGCCTTCATCCACTTTCACTTACAATTTCAGGAATGGTGTCTGTTGTGTGGCATTGCTATAGGTCCCTGACGGTGAAAGCAGTCGGCCTGACAGCGGACAAGGCTTTAAAGGGACTCTGTTATACAAGAAAGTGGTTTCTAACGAAGGGGTTCCTTACCAGCTTTCAGAATGCTTCTGTGCAGACCCAAGAGAAAAGGATGAGGTTATACTTCTCTTAACAGCTTAACTTCAACAATTTACCTTCAGGTACAAGTAACCTTTCCCTTGGTGGCTTATATCAGTTATAGTATTAAAAATGAAAGGCATTTCCCCAATATCTTGTTTTTAATGTAGGGTGTAACTGCTTTCAGCCTGCAGCAACCTCTAGGACATAGATCGACAAGTCAAAACAGTAACAGATGACTACTTCACCTTTTTTCTCACAAATAGCGTTGTCCTCCTCCTTCATCCACCAAGGAAACACTGTGGCATGCCCGAACACACCAGCTCCACAGCACTCTGCTGACATCAGTGTTGCCCCCATTTGTAAGGTAGGAAAAGCTGAGGCACAGCAACTTACCCAAGTCTGCAGCAAAGTTTGGAATTCAACCCAGGACTCCTGACCACGGATCCAGTGCTTGAACCCAGAAGATCACACCCTCAGGATCACAGAAGAAAGGCTTACCTGTGGCTTGCTGTCTGAGGAAAGGTTCGGACGCACGCTCCTATAACCCTTGGCAGCCAGAGAAGATGGTTGGGCATCCCCATTGGCATCAGTGTTAGATGATGACCTCCAATCATCTATGAGGGGAAGGAAAACTCAGATCACAGCGGATTCTCTCCAGCTACAGGAGAAGTGAAAGGAGGGGACTCTTTTCTTCCTTCTTTTTTTTTTTTTTCCTTTCTTTTTTTTCCCCAGGCAACAAGAAATACTTCCGAGAAAGCAACAGAAGCAACAACATAGCAGCCAATGTTTGTACCTGTTTCTGAGTTTTCTGGCTCCAGACCTAAGCGTTTCACAGAAAGGAGGGACGAAAGAGGTGGGGGTGGAGGATAGGCATAAAGGAAAAGAAAGGGGAAAAAAAATAAAGCGTTACAGAAAGCATGTACCAATTGAAGTTAAGAGTCGAGCTACTTCATTTCACACATAAAATGCTTTCTGACAGGGCTGCCTAATTACCATAGAGACCAGCCCTAAACATGATGCCCTCCTTGTTTCTGACCTTTGTAAACACAAGGCAATTCATTCAGAGCAATGAAGAAACAATTGTTCATTGACATTCTTATTTTAGAGGCAAAAAGGCAGCCCAGCTAGCTACTTTCTAAAGCTGCAGCTTGACATCCAGACACCATAAATTACTGGAAATGTAGGGACCCCATATTCATCCATGATACAGGCTATGAAGACATATCTATCCTTACCAACATCACTATGTATGATTAACTGAGATAAAGGGCTGCCAACAAATAGATCAGGTTTATGCAAACTAAGTGTGTGTGCATGAAGGGAGTTATAAAATATGATGTCACTTTACAACCCAGTCCCTGCAGCTACATGCATTGGTCTCATCACCTATTTACCCACCTCCCACTGGGCTCCTCCCCAACCCTCTACCCATTTTGCTGTTTAAGTTACATGCAAAAAGCTCTTCCAGCTCCAACGTACATTTCATAAAGCAATTGAGAGAGTAAGCAAAGGAAGT
This sequence comes from Egretta garzetta, assembly GCF_000687185.1. Taxonomy (NCBI): domain Eukaryota; kingdom Metazoa; phylum Chordata; class Aves; order Pelecaniformes; family Ardeidae; genus Egretta; species Egretta garzetta. The sequence goes on along the minus strand of NW_009260182.1, from coordinate 6,984,401 downwards.
ATTAATGAGCTGATTTCCATAGTAATGGGCTCATTGCCATTCAGGCTGCTGGAAATTTATAAAGCCATCAACAGAAAGGAGAGAGGCAATGGTGGGGGGTAGGAGTGAAGAAACAGAGAATGGCAAGCATAAAAAGAGGGTAGGTCACGGGTGGAGCAGAATGGGAGGAGAAGACAGCAGAAAGCAGCACATTGGGGCTGGAATTAACAGAATTGCCCTTCCTCCACCAATACAGTCAGAAACTACGTATGCTTTGCTTTCAAGGGCAAGTTTGACCCCCTCCCCCCTTAACGGCATCTTGCTTTTGGGAGCTCATCCTCTCTGCCAGACCCACAACACTGGCCAGGTTTGTTATGCTTTGCCTGTCTCCTACAATTAAGTAATTACACGTCTGCTATTGAGAGATGGCAGAACTCTGTGGCGACACTGTCTGGGATGCCGTCCCCGCTCCCTTGACAACCCAAGTGAATGCTACGGTAGCAGTAGCACCACTCAGCCTCTTTCTGTTCCACCTCACGACTGGGATAAAAGGTGGTGACATGGGCCTGCCAGGGGAAAAATAATAATAATAGAGAATTTTTGGTGCTCCTGACAGTAGAAGGGAGCTGTAAACAAACTTAAGCCAATGAGTGAGTGGTGATGAAACCTGCACTAGGAGAGAAGAGGAGTCAGCCTCCCTCCACTGGTCTGATTCTTGCAAGAGGTTTCCAGCTATGCTACAGGATTTGGGGCTTTAAATTGTAGCTAAAAAGGTCACCCCAAGACCCTGAACTGACCTCACTTGAGCTTATTGTGAGTAACATATTCCAGTTAACCATCCACCCACTTACTTTCAGGTTGCTCAACAACCTGAGGACATGGCGAAGTGATCTTCTGATTCTCTTCATAGGCTGGAGTTGCACGGAGGGTCACAGCTCCTTTTCCGCTGCAGACTTTAGTGGGATCTGTTTCTACAGGAAATGCACATGCACAGAGGAGACAGATCAAAACAGATGATACAAAGCTGTTAGGAACCATCAGAGCTCTGTAGAGTAATTTTAGCATGGCTGCCTCTGGCTGAATCAATCTAGTAATGTTTATGCAGATGAAGATTAGCTCTGGATTTAAAGCATTGAGAAATCAAAGCAGTTTCATATTCATGTAACTAATGAATGTAGAAGGAAGTTCTGAGTCAGTGTAACAGAGCTAAGAAAGGAAGAAAAAAGAATGACTGTCTGAAACAAATTTCAGAGGTCCATTTGCTTTATTTGGTGTGCTTTGTGTGGAGATATTGTACTAGCAAGGACATTCTACCATTACACTGTGGCTTTTCTATGGGGATGTCCCAGTGGTATAAAACAATATGATTTGTGTGCTGAAGCCTTATAAGTGCCTTTTATGCAGGACTGAAAGAGAAAAAGAAAAAGTCTTATGACCACGGGAGGATAACATCTTGTAACCATGCTGAATTTGATCTAAAGGCAGGGCACTGCAAAACACCTCCTTGCCATCTCCCCCTGTTTCATGGTGGTGTTTCACCTTCTGGCATAGGAACCCAAATCTCAAAACTAGAAGGAAATTTAACATGTAACTGTTCAGATCACCATGTGAGCCAGACACCAGGTCATGCCAGCATCTTTGCTGTGGCCTGATCCAGCACAGCCTCTGTACAGGCTTACCTTTGTGCACTTCAGTCCACGGGTTTGGGTTTCTTCCTCCTGTCATCCTATTAAGTAATAACAAACCAGCACTTCAAGGCTATCTTCCTCCCCTTACTTAAAACCCTTCCAGAGAATTGTTTCCTCTAAGATACCTAGAGAAACAGTAAGCCTAAAGAGTCTCTCACTTATCCAAGTGACTTCCACAGGAAAACACATCATCTCCCTTTCTTGTGCGCTATTACTGACCCTGCAGCTGCCATCAGACTTCGCTTTGACCTACCTAAACAGAGGTCCTCGTCCTGCCACGGCACCCCACAGCGAGCCTGAAGAGGCACTGAGCACATGCTGCATTACACGCATGACAACACAATGATTTTTATTATTAAGGGGTGAGGATCACGCTATCTGTGCACGGGGAGGGATGCAGCTCCTCTCTAGGAACTGTTATTATAATGAAAGTTATGGCTTCAGGCTGGACAGAGGGGGCAAAGGCTTCTGCTTATTGCCCAGACAACAGCTCATGTTTGTGCAGGCCAATATTCCCTGGCTGATTTCAGTAAGGTAATGCCCCATTAAATCCATACCAGTACAGTGCCTATGGACCATGGCAATGCCTCAACTAAGGCTGCAAAACACAAAAACCACAGCCAAGGTGTCCACAATATAGGGAAGCATCAATAGTGCCAGATGGACAACAGCAGTAAGGGGAAAGACTTGACAAATGTCAGACACCTCTGGCTCATGGAAGCCCTCTACACTGGCATCACCCCAGTTCAAGCTTTTATGTGGGCTTCCAAAGCTTTTGGGATTTCACAAAAAGCATAGCTTCAGATCCACACTTAGGACTGGAGAAAGAATGGAATAAGTAAGGAATCTGAGGATACTTCCCTACCATTCAGCCTTTAGTTCATTTAGGCAGCGCTGAGGCAGCCTCTGTGAGGGAAAAGACTATCCACACAGACATACCAAATGCTGCTTAACCCTTACATGTACCACGTTTGTACTCACACCACACAACTGATCATGCCATAAGGTCACCCACAGGCCTGGTGAAATAGAAGTTGACTCTCTGACTGATTTTCCCATGATCTGGTCAGGGTCAGGATTCCTTTTGCCCAGAGTCCAGTTCTGGCTGTCGGTCCCAGCCACATAGCAGGACACGCAGCCCAAGGATTCTACGGACCCACTTTCAAACCAGAGGACAAAGGTTTGTGCTCTGGGACTCCAGTTTCAAGAGTGCTGTAACTCTGAGGCATGGACACGCAGTTGGGAGTCACCAGGCCTGATTCAGATACCCAGAGAGAGTGCAGAGTAGCTGTTCTCCTATGCTCCCACACCTAGATTCCCTTCACAGGCACTGGAGAGAAATGGAAACACTCACCATGCTATATATGTCTCCCATCATACTGGAGGAGAATCAAATTTGGGAATTGAATCACTTTTTATTTTCATACAACATACTAAACCTGTACACTGAATCAAGACAATAAGAATCAGAAAAAATGTTCTGAACTCAAAAAAATTAAAGTATTTTGAAAAGCTTTGAAAATAAAATATTGTCAGGCTATTTCAAATCGGGAGAGGAAGACAAATACCCAAGATGTTGAAATCCCTCACAATTCAGGTGAAATGATGGGAAACAAAAACCTAAACCTCTCAGGACAGAAATCCAGCAGACGGTAACAAACGTGACATTAGCACTGTACTAGTCCAACAGAGCCCGTGTGCGACAGATTAGGAGAGACAAGCACTATCAGCTAGACTAGTCTGGCTGTCCAAATCCAGCAAAGTACAAAAATAATCTTGTACTTTTAGTGGGAAAACATGTGCTTGGGAAGGGGGTGACAGGCAGCCCAACATCCTTATAAAGATTCTGTAAAGTCAGTGTATGTACAGAAAAACAAAACCATCCCACCAATGTTGAATTATGCTTGAACCTGTAAAATACCACCTCCGAGATCCATTTACGTTCATAAAGACTAAAGATACACAGGAAACGTTCTTTTGTTCATCAGGAGTTTGGTTCAAAATGAGGCTGTAATAACAGTATTATCCATAAATAAGCATTAGTAGAAGAGCTTACAATGATCCCAGATCCAAGTAGACACAATTATGTCTGCAGAGGAGCAGCATAATTGAGAACAGTGTCTTATGCCATCAAGAGCTAACTTTATTACCTACTGATGAAATCTGCAGCTCTGGAAACAGTGAGAAGAGGATGAAGCTGAAAACTAGCCAAAGCGTGTGGGTGAAGCAGAGAGACACTGAGAGAGAGAGAGAGAAGAGAGAGCATGATGGCCAACTAATGCATGGCGGGGGGAGGAAGAAAGAAGATACCTGTAGGCAGCACTAGGTGAGGAGAACTTTTCACTTTCTTCACGGGGATTATATTAACGGCAGAAATAGAACGTGTACATAAAGGGACGTCAACAGCTGCAAACACAAAAGTGTAAATGGCACATCCAAAAAGGGAAGAACAGAGTTTGGGAAGCATGCCACAAAATTTTCTAATGTACTTGGAGACACAATAGCAGGAAATTTCAAATACAAAAGCAGTCTAGAGAGCAGTGATACAACCGTTAAAAATATCCCGTCGTTCGCCCTAATTCAGGACGTGTCTGGTTTATGCAGCATACAGAACTGCTTACTGAATTGACTAACTGCTGACTGCCACTACGCCGCAGGCAAAAAGAATCTGGAAGCATTAGTTTTCAGAAGCCATCAAAAAATTTTAGTGTAATCATTTAGCTGAGATGCACTACATGCAAAAATAAAAATGTTAACATTAATATGGCTCAGTTAAAATAAAGTGAAAAAACAAGGATTGAAAGGTTGAGAGAGGAACATTAAACTAGCCACATCACATGAATTCTGGATTTTATGGCACATATTTTACAAGTTCAGCAACAGAAGGAAGTGAAATGTGAAATAAGGTTGAAAATAGTCCCATGCCAAAGGGTAGCATCAAAATATCCATTTCAGAAAATATCCATCCATTTAAACAGTAAATTGAAGAGATTTCTGCTTGACTCCATCAGCTAGTACACTAGTTATACTCGATGTAGTAACATAGGGGAATACCATACATTGCGCTGCACAAAATTCTAGTTTCAAAACTATCCGAAACGTCTGGTACTTTCTCCAATTACGTATTGCAGCTAATGCAGAACTTTTTAAAAAAAAAAGGGGGGGTGGAGGGGGATGATAAAAAAGGCAAAGGCAAAACTACTCAGAGGTGAAGCTCAACAGGATTTGCCAAGATAAACAGCTTGTAAATCATGGCTCCCCCAGAATAACTTGAGTTGTGCTCTTGATTTCTGCAGAGCCAGGATTTTCTCCTTTAAAACCTATTAGCTTTCTGCATGTGTTAACTGGAAAATGCTAGATGCCTCCTCACATGCCATGCCATCTCTCTCAGGCCTGCAAAATCAGGAGTAAGAGGAACCACATTTCTAATACTTTACACACCAGTAATGAGCACTGGGCCAGCCTGAGGGCAGAACCAACATCAGGGTGGTGTGTACACCCCCTCTTGTGGCAGATCTTTCTGGTTCCTGGCAAAAAACTGGAAAGCACAGAATTCACCAACCTAGAAAAGGGCTCTCAATCAAAAGGGTAGGGGAAGAGCTTGAGATTTTTTCAAACCTCATAAAATCACTAGTTTGTAATTTGAAGGGATTGCTGTAAATTCCTTTTTTATAAAAGAGGAACCTAAATCAAACCCTATTCTCCGTGCTTCTTCCTGAGCACTGGAGACCCTGCGAATACAATAGATCCCAAATCCAAACAGCCTGTGGTTTAGGAAACAGCCCTAATTCTGTTCTGCTCTGTAACTGACTGAATTCATCCATCCACGATGCAGTCAAAATACTAACCACTATAAAAAGGCATAAAAGGAGAAGAAAGGAAATGAAACCAGTAGAAAACCAACCCATACAACCACATACTTTCACCCTGCCAAAACACACACCACCACTATACAATACTGAATGCTATAAGGCACACTGCAAACCTGCTGATATTAACATGAAGACATGTTTAGGTAAGTTTGGGTTTTAAATCCCTGTTGCTAATGACAGATTTTTTTTATAACTTAAACGGTTAGTTCCTGCCTTTTAATCCTGGACTCAAACCTTCACCTCCCACTGAAGTTAACAGGATTCACACATAGGCACCCACAAACCCATGCTGTCTCAACACCCTAAGATGTTGATTCACAGGTGCTCACAATTACCCCAAGTAGTGCACAGCTTTCCTCAAAACAGCCCTAAAAATATACAAAGAGGCAAATCCAGCCTGCCACCTTTAAGAGACAAAGAACACTTGTTCAGCTAAGAAATGCTGCTGCTGCTGGCATGGTGCAGCACAGGGCTTTTCTTGTATCAGTCGCCAAGCAAACTAAATTTGGAAACCCCTGCTGTAGTGAATGTCCGGGGGAATCAACCACATCACGCAGCTGACATGCAGGGGGAGCTGCAGAGATGTCTCTGAAGCTCTTAACCCACCTTTTTCTTGTCCATTGCTGCTCAGCCCATTGACAACCGTTTTTGCAACATCAATTTCTTCGTGTTCTGTAACATAAATGAAGCAGCAGATTACTTTTGGGTTAAAACCTCTGCAACTGAATTTAAATTCTGCCTATGAGGGGATGCCATGGGTCAGCACTATTCAATTCAGGAACTAGGAAGCATTCCTACTATCTCAGGAGACGTTGCTTGGAGACACGAATCTCCCTTGGATGACACCCGTGTTTCTCCCTTCCCTCTGCCTACCTGGAACGCAGCCTCTTTTAAACAGGGACTGTCTCTGTATGGGCATATGGCATCCAGCTCAGTGATGAGACTTTCAAGAGAGATTTTTCAAGTCTGCAACTCCCTCACCAGACACAAATAAAACTGGCTCTTGTGAATTCAGAGAAACACAGAAGATAGTACTAGGAAGGACCTCCAAGGGTCATCTAAAGCCATATTCCTGACCCATGGCGGAAACAAATCTACCTCTGTCACTGCTGACAAACATTTGTTTAACAAATTCTTACAAACTTCCAGCATCACCCTAAAGCAACCTGTTCCAGTGCTTCACAACCTGGAAGCTTATCAACGCTTAAACTGAATTCCCAGCTCATGTTTTTCAGACCCCAATTAGTCTCCTAGCTTTCCTCTGGATTCTCTCCAAATGGTTCACATTTTCCTCAAAATGTGATGCTAAAAACTGGACACCACACACCAGCTGAGATTTGATAGGGTGCTAAAATCAAGTGGGAATATTATTCCAGAGGTCCTATACATGGCCCTTCAGTATAGTGTCTGCTTTGGTCTTCACCCTGATTTGGCTTGTTACCCAGACAAGCCCAGAAGTTTTCCTCTTCCCAACTAGCCCCCATTTCCTGGTCCCTCGTTTTTCTTTGAGCTGATGATTTTTCCTATCCAGATGTCAAGCTCTGCCTTTGTCCCTACTAAAACATATCAAATCCTTTCAGATAATTTTTCAGGTAATCAATAATTTTTAATTCTTGTATTCCAAAGTTAAAGAAGCTAAAGTGACCTACTCCAGGTCAAGATGTTTCTTGTCATTTTTTTGAGCATTATGGGGCAAATGGAAACAATAACCATGCAGCCAGGACACTTTTTACTAAGAAGCCATTCCACTGTTGCCTTAATGGTCAGATTCCCTGAGCTTTCACAGGCTTTGACTCTTTTTCTGAGAGGCAGAAGAAGAGTCAAACCAAAGAAGGAATAATTGAAAAACAGAACAGACAGGAATATTTCTAGTAATAAAAAGGAATGCTAATGAGGGCAAGTGGAAAATGACACAGACTTACCAGAGCTCATTGTGGCAGAGGGACTTGCCTTCTTCACTTCTGGATTTTGTTTATCTCTGTTTGAAGTGAAAGGCAGAATGGTTATGTTATGTTTCGTGTCTGGCCAGACAGCACTGGACATGACGCTGAACATTCATCACAAAAGTCAAGATAATAGTCACACTTTCTTCAAAAAAAAATATAGTTTCAAAACCCAAATGAATTTATGCCAACCACCAGTTAAGTTTTTTGCCGATAACTATCGGAAATTAAAGAGTATTTCCACCCAATATAGGTTCTACTTTCAGACTTTAAGACTAATCCTCAACGTTAAATCATAAGATACTGACTAAAGCCTAAGAGCCTGTATATGGAAAAATGCAAATCTGGCTAGCTTCGAATATATAAAATGTGCATCGCTTTTAAGAAAAAATAATAATAAAAAAATCTCAGTGAGACTGAAAGCTTTAAGCTAAAACCCTCAATTTAGACCATTGCCAGATTTCAAGGCAATCTGTTGCTCAGATTAAAGTCAGTCTCTCCTTTGAAAGATGTTACAATACAGAAGAGATATATTTGTCGAATTGCATATTGACTTCCGCACCAATCATTTCCAGTTCTGCAGTGCCGCTGATATTTTTGGGATCAGACTCCAGCAAGGGAAACTTTAAAATTAGAAGCTTTAATCCTCCTGGGACCAAAGGCAGTGAAATTACCAAGCCAAAAGGAAAACTACCAGATGGGGACCAGAGGAGAAAAAAGTCAATTTTCAGGTTAAGACAATCTATGGAGGACAACTGTGGGGCCTATTCGTACCCAGTGCCCGCTCCTGTGGGGACTCTATACCTGCAGCAAACGAACAGGTTTCAGTGTCACACCACAGGTGTTGGTTTGAACATCGAGCAACATTTCTACAAAACAAGGCCATGTTTGCCAAGATCTCTCAACTCTCTGAAGGTCCTAGGTTGAATTACAAATCCTTCAATTTTGTGTTCCAATCCCCATCCACCCACCCCAAAAAAATAAAGTTAGCCCTAAAGAGAGTGAGATCAAGAGTAACTCCAGCCAATTACTGGCTTCCATGACACAAATAGAAATAGGTTTCTGAGGGTGCGAAGTCACGCATAAACAAAGACCCCAATCTGTGAAATACAGGGAAAAACTGCTCAGAGAAACAAGAAACTAAACCAGAGAGCTGGAGCTATTTCTTTTCCTGCTACATGAACTGGAGGCAGCAGTGGAACACTGTAAGAGGTGGAAATTGCCTTCAGGGAATTGAATTTGCTCTCTTGCCTTAAGCGTCCCCATTCTTAACTAGCATTTGTTTCATACCAGCCAGAATATAATGAGCATGTTCAACAGATACTCAAAAGGAAAGAAAAGAAAATTGAACAAGCAAATATAGTAACAGATCAGTCTGCAAAACCAGCCAATATCCGGGCTCTCCAGCATGCCACCCTAGCAACAGCTGCCAACACTTAATTATTTAAATATTCATTAAAGTATCCACATAAGATACACATCATGAGCTGGTGAAGGCTCAGCAGCATGCAGCCTAACTCCAAGCTGATCCCAGTAAAACACAGTGTGAAGTGGAGGGCGCTGTCTAAAACCCATCAACAGCAAAAGCTGAGCCCAACTTAAAGGTCCACTGCCCAACTTTTCCTGCCCTTACAGTATCTGCTTTTTGTTTCTACCATTTCATATTAGCAATATGTACCCTTTCACAACAGGGGTGTCCAAGCAATTAAACTGGTGACCCCATGCTTTATGCTTTTTCAACTGTCTCATCTCTGTTTAGAAACAGCAACATCACAACTGCCATAAAACTCTTTGTTTCAGTCATGTGTTTTTGACTCCAGAGTCATGACATTGCTTACAGCGTGAAGCACTGGCCTTCATTGCTTTAACAAAAGCATTAAGGAAAGAATTCACACCAAGAAAAGCACAATTATTTGGCCTTAAAAGAACAAATTACTTTCCACAAGAAGTGATTTGAGGTTAAAAATAAAGTGATAATTAAAGAAGTTTGCTAAAATTAAATGGAGGAGGTACACAAGCTCATTAGAACTAGATCTAGAAAAATGACTTTTCCACATATCCCCACACTTATTAGCAATTATGGAATTCAATTAAAATAACAGGCATTCAGTGCTCACTTACTGTGAAACTAATCAGCACTATTCAAGCACTCAAACGAACACATACTTAATGCAGGTTCCCACATACAGAATGGATTCAGTGTGCTCAGGGTGAGCATAGCCAATCCTCAGTGCCTGGGTTGGTGTAACTCCAGAAACTTAATTTAAAAGTTGATTTTGATCTGTTGAGCATCTGCATACAGATTTGCTGCATGCAGGTAGACATAACTGCAGTTTAGATTGAGGAAATTATGGTGCACGTTGGAGTTGAGACCTCACTTCAGTGCCTTTTTGCACCAGGGCTACGGAGTTACTCTACCTGTCTCCCATATGCTTAACCCAAACCACATACTGAAGTCCTATGAGGACTATCTTAGCCCTAAGGCTGCTCTTGGGACCAGATACATGGTCCAGCCAGGCAGCACATCTGGCTCCACAGCCCCAATATAGCAAAGTGCTGCCCTCTGTAACACCTGGGCAGGTACACACTGGAGGTCAGCGTGCCGTGAGTGTTTGGATGGTACATCCTTAGCCAGAGCAGTCCCTGCCAGGCTGGCCAGACAGGCTGCCCGTGGGCTGTGGGCGCAGGTGGATCTGGAAACATTTGCTGCTCCCAGTTCCCCTTGAGAACATCCTGCAAGACATGTCCAAGCCGCTTCTGTAGACACACACACAAGTACGCACAGCAGCACTTCAGAAGGGAGCCTTTCAAAGGGAACCAAAAAGGAAATTCCTAGTGTCAATATTAAAAACAGAGAAACTGGTACTGCTAGATCAGGCAAAACAAAACAAATTAAAATAAAACCCCAAACAGTACTCCACATCCCCTCCCTCCCAGTGTCTCCCTCCAGCTCCCTGCTCTAACCAGTGTCTCCTGGCCGACTGGAATTCATGCCTTTCCTGAAATGTGACAGATGTAGCAACAAAGGCTTCAAAGCTGCAGACATTCAAAACACAATGAAAGGTAATGAATTCCTCAGGGCATAAGCCAGCAGCTGTAACCCTGAACATGCCAATGTCCCTACGCAACATCCACCAACTCCTTGCCAGTTCGGTCATACCTCTCAACGGACATTTAACGCTTCCTTCCTCCCTTTCACCCCCAGCACATTTCTTCCAAGGCTGCAGCTCCTTCCCTACTTGGTGTGGAAAAGAGAGCAGTGCATTTAGAAGCCTATTTAGGAGGAATGCAGATAAGTGGCAACTACTTCTTTGCGCAGCAGTCTCTGGATTATCTCACATGCTCTAAACATTCGAGTACTCCCCCTGCAATGGCAGGGGGTAACAAACAGCTCATTAATAGTTCCGAGTAAGGACACACGCTCTTAAGTCACTGGTATCTCAGCTACAAGTTGCAGGCGGTGGTTATTTTCGGTGGTCTAATGTGCATGTGGGGAAAAGTAATTTCCTTTTGTTTCTTCTCTCGTTATTATTGACAGCTCTGATGACTCGCATAGGATTTTAAAACAATTGTTAAACATGAGATGATCATTCAAAACTTATTGCACATGTCCCTTATATTCCTGAGATTTGGACTCCTGCTATCTTCTCAGTTCTAAGTTTTTTACATTTTCAACATTTTCTCTCCATGTATGAGAGCTTTAGGTGTTCCGTGGCTGCACTAAGATGAAAAATCAATTTCTTATTTATATTCATATAATCTAGGATTTGAGGCTTTTAGAAAAATGGTAAGCTTTCAGACTTAAGGGATGATCAGCAATCATAAAACTTTTCACCTGGTCAGGTCCCGCATGTCACTAACGGCACTCACTTGTTCAGCCCCTGGCTCAGACCCTCTCTCACATCGCCACCAGTGTCCCTGCCCCAGATGCTCTGCTCAAGCAGCCATGCCAGCAATGGGGAATCCCAAATCTGGAAAGCAGGCAAAGGTCTGCACTGCAGCCAGTGCCTCCTACCAGGAGGTTCCTCTGCTTAAAGGAACTTGCTGGAAAGCACATCTCCTCTGTACTTCTCACTCTGTATCACATAAAATCTGGCAGGAAAAAATAACTAGGATACAGAAGGCAGCTCCAGGTTAACCCAGGCAATCAGCTCTCTCTCCAGGTATCATTATCCTCTTATCCTGAAACACAGAGAGAAATATGTTGCCTGTCATTTTTATTTTAAGGGTTAAAGAACATCCTGTCATTCCTTCAGAAGCCATTATGCTCCTAAGAATAAATGTCACGAAAAGACTATGAATAAGCAAGCAGCGCACATGGAAGAATCATACCAATTCTGTACAAGACAACAGCCTTCCCACATTCTTCAGCAATGTTAAGGCTGCAGAGAGGGAGCAGGGAAAGCTCACTAAATGAAACAAGTGGCAGCACAGAACACGAGCTTGGATAAGATGTTCTTATAAATAATTGAACTTACAGCTGTTAGCATAAACAAACATAGCACATTTCATGTGCAGTATCACTGCTTTTTTTTTTTTTTTTAATATGGTGCATGTTTGTTTCCTTCCTAATGGGCAAATTAAGTTATCTGGGACATATGTGCCTGTTTTTGTGCAACTTAAGAGGAAAGTGCCACTCCGAGTAATAAAAGTTAAATAGGAAATGTAAACTAGGAGATGTGGCTTTAAGAACGCAGAAATGCTTTTGAACTAAATCATCTTACAGTCATCAACTTCAGTGTAAACAAAGTTTAGCTGCAACCTGAGTTATCTCAGTTCAAGGTCACCACTTTTGGAGCAGGGGGCAGAAAAGGATCTCCCGGGTCATCAGGCCTACTCCCATGCTATTGCAGGCAACCCTGTCATGCAATCCTGTGCAAGAACATTTCACGTTCCAGCTTAAAACTGGAAATGTTTCCTGCCTCTACTGCTCCTCCTGGAAGCCTGCTCCAGAGCTCATTCCTCTTATGGCCTGAATGCTGTTTCTGATTTGCAACCTAAATTTAATTCATGAACAGCTACAGCTAAATTGTTTTGCACCAAGACAATTTTTCTGTTTAAGCAGCTCTTCCTTCTTGTGCTCACCCCCATCCACACATTTTTAGAAAGTGATTGCACCTCTGGGTCTTCATTTTGCAAGCCTGTAAACAAGCATTTCCAAATCAATTGGTCTGCATGTTGTCACCCACCTCATTAAAATAGCAGAAGATTTTAAGAGATTGGCAGTCCAAAGTCTAAACTCTGTTTAATGTCACAGAACCAGAGAGCAAAGCCTACAGCTGACATGCCCAACAGCTGAAAAGCAAAGTTTAAAAGGTAAATCAGCTTTTTTGGTCCATTCTAATTCCGACTGTCTACCAAAACCAATTCTACGGTCAGTGCTAGTTCAGATAGTGATTTGATGTCTCCAGGGACCTCCCTGCAAAGAAATAGACTGGAATAATTTCACATCAGCCACTGAATCTTCATTAAGTGACACTGACTTATACCTGCAGGGTTGTGGAGATGAAAGGTGGCTCCTGCTCGAGCCATTAACCTCCTGCTCTGCTACAGGCACAGGGCTTGGAAAACAGCTATCCAGAGGGTTGTTTGGCACAGGGCAGACAGAAGAGGAGCTTGACATGCAGTGCATCACCCGTTCCCTCTGGATAAGTTAGCTGCTCTTATCAGTAGCCTTACACAAAAACATTTCTTCTCATGACAATAGATTTTAAATACACTGTAGCTGGGCTTTGACTTCCTCCCCAGTCCGTCACGACTGCCTTCTGTTTTCTGCATTGGGTGGCTGAGATCACGGTGGCAGCAGCCGTGCCCCACGTATCATTCACTTCTGCCAAAGAAACCAACGCCTTTGTGCCACACCCATAGGCCCCAGCAGCCTGCATGTGCGCTTTAAAATTTCTGAAGGAAAAATGAAAACTTCTAGGATATTTTAAACAAAATCTTATATTCATCTTCGCAGCTGAGACACATGGCACAGCATTTGAGAGCAGCAGAAGCAGAGACTTCCGCCCAGATTTATCTGTGATATGTATGCTAACAGCTCATAGATGGAAGCACTTTACAAACAAGCTGATGTACATTCTATACAAGGGAACTCACTGGGCACAGCTCGCAGGCTGCCCACTCCAGAGGGAAAGCTGTAAATTATTTAACAGCATACCACAATCTGGGACTGTTCAGGACATTTAACTCAACTGAGACTCTTACAGGAATTTGGGCAGGGAGCTTGTAACTACTGCAATTGGGATTTATTTACAGTTGAGGGGTAATTAATTCAATTACACCAGATTTACCTTTTTGCAAAAGGGAAATCTTTCAGACAACCTGCAATGACCACACCTAGCCAAGAGGATGCTGGTTTTATACTTCAGTTGGAAGAAATAGAAGATTCATTGAGTTCAAGCTGTTGTGAGAATACTTGTAAGAGCTGTGCAGCTGGGGTGCTCTGCGTACCGCACTTAACTCCCTGTACACCTCCGATATGGGGCCACTTGTGCCTCTGCAGAACAATTGCTGTAAATAAACAGACCCAAATTCCAGAAACCTTAATTATGTATAACAATGGATCCATTCAGCTGACCTCCGGATGGAGGGACACAAACACTACATTGCATTTACTACAGTGAATGGCATTCTATAAATACAATCAATTAGATCATCTAAACAACATCCAGCAGCTTCTCTTGCATGATTTTGTATAACAAAGACTGCAAAGGCTGTCTTCACCTCTGTCACACACTCTCAAACAGTGGAGTAGTAAATAAGAGGAAGTTGCATTAAGTAGAAATACTAATTGGAGACTGACTAATGTCACCAAGTTCCAATCCAGATTACAAACATTTCACAAAAATGAGGGTAGAGAGAAGATTCTGATGCACCTCTGACATAAACCAGACACCTTAATTCTACAGACTGCCTTACACCATCCCAGGTGCATCCTGAGATTCCTGCTTGGGTAAGGCAGAGGAATTGCACAGGCATTAATGAGTGCTCACTGTGGCAACCACACCAAGCATTAATTTTTAGTTACAAGTTCTGCTAGCACTAGCTGTTTCAAAGCTCTGCACAAACACTCACTAAGCAACAGCTAATGCTTTTCAAGGTATATAGGTGATAGTCCTAGTTTACGCAGAGATGGGAGATTCAGGCCTCTGTTCTACACAATATCTGAAATGAGCCCAGCTGGCAGCACAGTGTAACAAGGTGCATGTATCACTCTTACAGGTTGCCCTCTATATTTTCAGCATAAGCAAAACCAGTTTCAGAGTTGGTCTCATTTACACATAACTGCAACGACCTCCAGGGAACCACATAAAGCTAAGCCTATCCAATGCATATGGGGTGCCAGGCATACAGTACTTCCAACACACCTCTGACAAGCCTAGGGATGCAAGCTGAAAGTAGACAGGGTCATTCTCCTTAGCCTTTGCCAACCTGGAGGCATTGCTACACTAAAAAAATATCCAGGGAACTGATTTGTCTACCTGAATATCAGGTACAAAAAGGTCCCAGCAAAACTCAGAAGGCTGGTGGTCACTGTCACGCATCCAAGGCCAGGCAGCAAACTCATGCCTGCCAGGGAATTCAGGCTGGAGTGTTGGCTTGCTGACCTTGTTGGACGGTGCTGCCTCTAAAGTCACCTGAACACTGGAAGGAAGAACACAGCGACTGCTCCTCTACTCATTACTGAAAACACTCTGAGAAAACCAAACTGCTGGGTTAAGCCACAGGCTGACATTCAAAGTATCTCCAGAAATAGCAGAAAGTCACATTCCAGAAGCCAGTCCTCATTTCACTTCCCTCTGACTCCTCCAGCCTCAGGTGACCAAATTCACATACTGCTGAGAATTCCACATCCATTACCATCACTTTCATTTTAGCAACAGCCTCAGAATCAGCATTCAGGAATTGCTTTCAATCCCTCCTTCCCATAAAAATAGTCAGGAGAAAGATCCAGTCATCAGGGTAAGGAGGCAAGGACCTGCCCATTTTCCTCACTGAGAACACAGACCCATGTAATGACTACCTTGGTATCTCCTCTCTTTTCAAGCAGCAACTGGAAACACCTATCCAAATGAAAGAAGCAATCCAAAAATCAGCGCGTGCTGCCCCAACAGCCCTACCCACTCGGTGCATGTTAGCATACGCCAGCGCCACTTAAAAGTCCTGGGCATTCAGCTCACAGCAGCACTGGGAGGGCTAGCTTTAAGTAACTGTGACTAAAAAACATACCCGTGTCCTTACCTTGATTCAGGCTTTTCAGATAATGGTGCCATCTTCTCAGTCCCTTGATTTCACTCCATAAGAGGCATGAAAGAGTTAAGGAAACCTTTCACTGCCTTGCCCAGTCACTTGGCTGCTGAGGTGTGACAAGAAATTTGTGGAGGCATCTCTCTCTCTCTCTGGCACCCTTAAATACTTTGCTCCTCCTACTGCTGTGCTTTAATTAGCCAGCTGGTTCTTAGTCACCCCATCCTGTCACTAGGCTTGCTCACCACCAGCCACCCCCACCCAGCCTGCCTGTCACTCCCCTGCCACTGTCATCAGGAAAGACCAAAAGACGCTGACTCTTCCTGCAGCTCTGGAGCTGGGGAAAGGACAGAGAGAAGGTTTGGAGGTGGCACTCCATGGTAGCACAGGTATGGGATGCACTTCAGAAGGGAAGTGGCAGGCAGACCTTGAAGAAATATTAAAGTACAGGGGAAGTACCTGAAAAAGCTTTTTTTTTTTTTCTTAATTAAATGAGGCAGCATCTGCTTGTCAAGAAAGGAATATTTTCATTAGCACTGGACATGGCAGATCCTATTTCAATGGCTAGGAGCTGAAGGGGCATCTGAAGTTTCTGCACTTGGCAGCTAAGATTTGTAGCATAAATACCTGACATGACACAAAGCGAAACTAAGTGCTTGCACAGCTATTGCATATTATATGCCCACTCCATGGGCATCATAACAAGCGTCAAGGGAGCTTTTAAGCCACAAGCTGTACTAGGGTGGCCCTAGAATGAAGCGTTCCCACTACAGCATAGCTTGGCTCCCCTTTAGACAGCCCAAGGCTCACTCTGGAGCAGAGGTGGTGCTAGGTTTTAGAAGGGTGAGGGTATACTCACACACCCCCAGGCCTGGGCAGCCTGTCGGTAAGGAAGGTGAGTAGCAGCACAGGATGACCCTTCCTTCCATAGTGAATGTCTACAGAACAAATTACTGCAGCAAGAATTCCTAAAATCAGACTTTGGAGGTTGGTTCATGCAAGACCAAGTGGTAGCTTAATAGTAGAAATTGTTTGAAGGAGAGCCTCAAGTCCTTCGTCCCGTCCTTTCTCAACAGACCAAGCACTGCTGGCTTTCGTGACTGACGCTCATGTCTCGGTCTGCAGCCTGTCTCTGGATGGATTTTGATTCCTTAAATATGCATGTACAGGCATTGGTCTGCTGCCAAACTCAGATCGAAAAAATGTACTGAAAATTATTGCAAGGCGAGCATCTCAGCATTCAAGCAAGACCTAGAAAGCAGCACAGATGGCAAGAGCTGCTGATTGCAGAAGGGCATAGAGCAAAGGTTACTGCGTGGGTCAATGCTTACTCTAACTTCAGATTCTTTCAGTAAAACGTTAGTGAAGGAAACAGAACAAAGGTCTCCAAATACCTACACATGTAACGCCATACTGATGCACTGTGAAATGCTGACTGAGGTCCTGTCTGCAACACAAGCTCTCCTTTTTCCTCCCCAAAACACCTTTTGGTGTCCCCATACTTACCTCCCACAAAATGAAGCATTTAATTGTTAGCCAATATAGGCACAATTCCGACTTGGTATATTGGCTAAGGGGCCAGAAGAGGTTGGAAAATGCTGCTCTATCTTACTTCATTTAAGACCAATCCCATACCTCAGTATGAACATGCCACCAGTAGTTCTAATTAGAGTAAACAAAGGGCCCCCAAGCCCACATTTACTACCGCGTCCCAAAAGACTAATGCTGGGGAGCTTGTACCTGGGGTTTTGGTTTCATTTACCCCAGCAGATATCAGAGGCTATCTGCAAAATTCAGATCTGTATCTAGGTTTAGACTCCAGCCCCTTTAAAAGTCAGGTGTATTTGGTTTGGGTGGAAGAGGAAAAGGGTTATTTCAGACATATCAACAGTCAGAATAAAGGATGATGGAAAACAGTATGTTTTGAATGGTCAGACCCTACTGTCCTCTGCAAAATAAAATAAAAAAAACCCCAAAAACCAGAACCCCATGTTGTTCTCAAAAGCAAACCAGGAAAGCCAACAAAAAAGCCCACAACATCGTCCAAAGTAAGCTGTGCAATCATCACCAGCTCCAAGTACTTGAAACATACTTGTTTATACAACAGTATGCAACGGGAGACCTCCCTCTCCACCTGAAGATAACCTCCTTGATCTCCTTCAAGTCTGATGTGGAGCCTGGACCACATGAGAGTCTGTCAGCTGGAAGCCCCGTTTGCTGTGTAGCAAGGGTTTATAAACAAGCCTCAGATAGTTTGCCTTCAGGTAATAAAAACAACCATGATGAAAATGTTGAGAGAGTAGAAATGAGAGATACCGTAAAAATAACAGCTAGCCAATGGAAGAATGGCACCTAGGGAGAGGCAAAGTAGGGAAGGATCTGGGGGCTGGCTCAGGCCCAAACTTAGATAGGAAAGTTCAGGTCAAGGACTGGGTCTGAAACACTTCTGGTCTTTGCAGGAACCAGCTTAGTCAATTTTCAAACAGTTTGGCAAAGAGGGAGGAGTTTCTGCTACAGATAACCACTTGGATGGAAAACTGATTTTTCACAGAATTTGCTATTCCACTTGGGTGAAGGGAGAACTGAGCAGCAAGCTTTGCCCAGCTGCACAGCCACATAGCTTGGTTGTCCCCAAAGTGAAGTCTGAGTACAGGATAAAAAGCTTTATGAAGTGTTGCTGCTTTACCATCAACCCACACTAATCATGTACTATGCATTGCAGTTTTCCTGGCACCTACTGCTGCACAATCGCTGCTGTCTTTTCCTCCCGTAATAGCCAAGTCTTTGTGAAAGACATCATCATCATAACAGCTGAAGGAAATAGAAAAAGGGACAAAACAATTTGCACAACAAAGGAAGTCTTTGGCATAACAGGGGCAGATGCCAGTTCTAGGATGTTCTGGACCACTGCTCTAGTACCCACTGGACAAGCCTACCCTCATCATCTCTGTTTTGCTACCAAAGTCACAAACCAACCCTTTCACTGGAGGGAGAGGGTTGTTCCAGGTATAAACTACCCTGGAAATTTTGCTGCACAATCCATAGAGTTTTCGTGTTTTGATACATGTCACACAGCCATACTAGTGCTTTTATGCCACCTCAATATGCCACGGGGCTGGGCTTTCCAGCCACCACAAGACGTCTAAGAGGTGCTGTGACATGCAGTTTAGAAAAGGAGGTACTTTTGATAGATCTAGGAGATGCTAAGCAAAAGTGATTGAGCTTACTTGGTTCCGCAGATGGAGGAGGAAGGCAAGCAGACTTACATCATGCTCATGCTTTTAGTTCAATTTCCTCTGAGTTCTGGGGTTTGAATTGCAAAACAAAACTCAGCCAAAATAACACACTGCTGCTGGAGTTCCACCCAGTACCATGAATGAGCACAAACTCCTTCACCCAGCGTCCTCGCCCTGCTGGGCTGGAGCTTCTGCTTTGTTACAAAACAGCCACCCAGGTTCTGGTTAGGATAGTTTTATAGCACCCTCCCTGCTATCAGAGATAAGCCCTAGCTTGCCCCAAAGCTCTCAACACCCAGATCCCCTTGGATACCACAGACCCGAGCCTGAACTCTGAAGCTCAGTCCTCCCCAGCTGAAAGACAAGGGAACCAGTGTCACCACAGAATAAAATGCTGCTGCCAGCAGCCCCCACAACCTGCCAGGCAGCTTCGTGCAACTGGACTCAGGAGGCACTTACGGCTGAATCTGCATGGCATGAAGGGGTTCAGACTGTCACCACAGACTGAGTGCAACTCCTTATAAAGACGTATAGCAGGCCTTTTAGGAGCTCTAGATAGGAACTTAATCTGCCAGGAGGAGCAAGTCTGCAGGGCAGAAGTGAAGGGCTAGCAAGAGGCCCTTGTAACAATAATGTGTGTATTAATCCAGTGAAAGCACGTAACCTGCTAAGCATACAGAGAGAACACCATGGGCTACAAGACAAACGGCTAGAAATTTATCTCAAATGGCTGAGAAACACAAATGTGTAATTTGGCTTGCTTGCTGAAGACTGAAGAGCTGTCCTCATGCCCCTTCCGGCTACTGGAGATAGGGGATATGCTGTAGGCTGGTGATCCCTCATTTAAAACAGAAAAAAAATACAACCTGGTAGGGTCACTGTTTACCAGGATTTGGGATCCACAGCATCTTAAGAGGGACTTCTGTGAGAGGCATGGTTCCCACTGCTGTCTTCTACTGACTAGAGAACTCAGCAGAAGCTGGCAAGCGCTGCCTGACACCAACACAAGCTGGCAGTGATCAGCTGTTTAGCAGTCACCCCAGTAGCAGTTTCTCCCAGCTCCCATGATCTTCTGACCTGTTTAAACTCTCATGCATGAAAGAAAGTATAACCTTACCTATCTACTTTGAACAGTTGCAGACCCTGATCCAATCAGTTTTGTAGCATTCAGGACCTACTAAATACAACAGTGCAAGGAAAAAACTTTGGGCTCAGCTACGCTTACCAAGTCCTAAGGAAATGAATGGCAGTTACAGCATGCAACCAACAAACCAGGCACCCTCACCTGTACATAAGCATCTCCAGCCCTTTGTACGCCGCACTGCCTCTTACACTCAGGCAAAATGGAAGTAAAACTTGCATGCTGTGATTCGTGGCATACAAGGATTAGGCTCAGTGATCACTGAATTGTGTGTGGCAGGAGAACCCAGGCTCTGCTCCTCTACTACAGAAGACCATCAATGGCACTTCGTATACCAAGTTCAGTTTAGGCCAGAGCCATCCTTACTGATCCAACCAGCACCTCATTCAATGAAAGGCACTGCTGGCTGTGAAGGTAACAGAATACAGCCCAATCAATATTAAAAGCTTTTGTAACAGCACTAGCTGCTTACCAGTGCTCTTAACCTTAAGGTACAGTCAGGACAAAATCACCTCCTACATGACGGGTGAAGAAGCTGATCTTTGTAAAATTCTCTCATTTTTCTTCAGACTCAAAATACTCAGATATTTAGCATAATCTCTGCACAGCACCCAAGCTTCCAATGGCAGTGATTTGGTAGGTTTGCGAGAGTAAAAAAGGAGAGGCAGGAGTGCAGTAAAGAAGGGAACTAGTAGAAGCAGCAAAGAAAATTCAGACTGTGCTCTCTCCATCTCAGTATTTTCCTGCAATGCTTTTCCCTAATTGCTAAAGACAAGTGAATATCAAATCAGGCTACGCACAGCTGATCCTCTGTTCTCCAGGAACAGAACTACAGACCCAAAAGAAGCAACATGTCTTCCAGTAGACAAGCCTGGGCATTCATGGAAATTAAGTCCCAGCAGTTCTGCCCAATGTACTTGCTGTGTGTCATTAATAAATAGAGATCCAGCCCAAAACACCAGGCTGAGGAGAAATTTGGATTTGCCTCTAACTCGACCAGCTGGCCGGAATTATTAACCAGTCACATTTGTAACTACGAAAGCTAATGAGAGAGTAATCATCTCTCACAGTTCACAGCCGGAAGTCATTGCCTTTGGGAGTTAATGAGGGTCTAAGTTCCCCCCCTCTCGATGATTCCTCTGCCTCAAACTGTGGCTGCCACAGAGTTTTGAAGGCCTGACTGACTTTAAACCTGTCCTCTAAGGGCAACACTTAGGTATAGGTGTATTGAGAGGAAACGTGCTTGAACCTCTTCAAGGCAGTGAAGACAGAAGCTGATCTTCACCCATCCCCTCCCACCACACCAACATTTCTTGTCAGAGCAAAGGAACAGCAACTGGATGACTAAATAACGATAATGACTGCTGCCCAGTGCACTGCTGGGCTCTGATTAGATTCTTCTTGGCTTCTAACCAGATTAAAAAAAAAATTGGCCATTTAGAGAGGCAGGACTGGCCTATTCGCGTCAGTACAGGGCTCAGTCAAGATGATCCTGGGTCATTGTCTCTATCCAGAAAGTCCAGACCCTTCACTATGGTGACTTGGAATGAAGTAAACAAAGGCATTGCCCATCAAGCCATGAACTGCTCTCACGACCCTTTCTGTCAAAAGTTCCTTAGCCCAAAAAACACAGCTCAACAGGCCATGGGGAACATCTACTTCTGGAGGCCCGGGGGCATTGAAGTTTTCACATCCTATACGAACTGCCCTCTACTGAACAGGCAGGAGCTATGAATCTATGAGCAGATTGAGAAGACATTAAGGAAAACATTTGAAACACACTGTCCCTTCCAGCATCTCTGCCTCATCGACTCTCCATCTGTTCCCAAAGTTCAACGGAAAAAATGAAAACTCCATCTTCCTGCTTTCTATAAACTCACTCTTGGCTATTGCCGCTCTGTTTTTTGGCTCAGTGCTGCACCATTTAAACTTCTTTTATAGTCTAAGATGGGCAGGGCCGGTGTGGAGCTGGTGTGACCAGCTGCCTGGAGCCAAAATGGCATCCTGGGCAATGCCTTCCTCTAGAAGACATCCTGCTCTGTCCCCAGGGGAAGTAGCGACTTGTTGCATCTTACAGCAGCCTGTCTGAGTAACCTTCAGCATTCACTTGAAGCAATGAATTTGGGAACCGAATAAGGCAGCAGCTGTTGACCAGTGGGCCCTGGGAAATCTGGCCACCAGTGAGAACAGCAACAATTCAGCAACTCTGCGACAGTTCGGTGCGTGCACTAAGGGCAGTTTTTCTCCTTTGTGGGAGAAACAATTAGAGAGCCTTGGGCCTACTTGGTAGCATTTTCCGCGCTTTGCCTCCCCACCTATGACAGCAAAAGACATAGTCAAGATTTCCCCATTGTTTTCATAGTCGTACTTTGTTTCCTGGTGCACTGGCTAGAATCTTTTTCCCCCCAGCTGTGCCTTTGGGTCCAGCTTGTCAGAACTGTTTTGTCTCTGCTAAGTGCTAGATGCCTGGACTAAAGGTCTGCAAGAGAATAGCTGATCTGCAGCATGCATTATTGCAGGTCACATTAAAAACCAACACAATGCCTTCATTAGATCTTATAAAACAACCAATGCAAAATAGGGTGGTATACAAGCACACCCCTGCATTCCCATGAGCCTCCAACTACTGGAAAAGAGTCATCAGACTACAGAAAAGCAAGTATTTTCCCTCATATAAAAAGGTAACATAAACAGAGCCATTTAGAGCTCCACCTAACCTGGAATGGGGGCTAAAGAGGAAGCCATTCTCCTAACTCCTATATGGGCTGTGCAGGCCCTGGTACTCAATGCTATGCACTCCCTAAAGCACAGATGTGCCATGCCTTGATGCCACTTGACAGCCAGTAGGACTGAGCAGGCATCGGGGATAAGGGAAGAAGGAAAGGAGATGTCATCACTTGGCTGATGACATAGGTCAGCCACAGCGCAAGCATAAAGCTCTGCAACTGCCAGGCATGTCTCTGAGAATCAAGGCTTCTTGGAGATGCTCTTTTTCCAGATCAACGCCTGACTGTGTCTTTCTGGCTGGAGGAGAACCAAGTACTGCACTCCCTTCCCTCTAAAGCAGCCAGACTGAGGGGAGGGAGCTTCCCTCCCTTTTGCAGCCAAAGCACAGGATCATATTCAAGCCTGGTGTAAAATGGCCCAACTCTAGAACAGAGCAAGTAATTGTGCCAGCTCAATAGTGGGGTCCATGTGATTCTGCTTATAAGGCAGCAGGAGGAGAATGACATAAAACTTGGCTTGATACATCCCAAAAGCTTCTCCAGCTTCCTCTCCAGCAGCCTGGACTTTCATTCCTCAGGGAGGAGTAGTTCATAGAAGACACAGCACAGTCAGGATGACAAGAGTCTCTGCATGTTCAGCATGCAAGAGACTGATGCAGCCTTACTGGAAGGGCTCTGGTATCACCAAAGGCGAGAGAGATAAGCAACCCTTGAGAATCACAATGTCAGTGTGGATGTGCTTCTGGCATGGAGACAAACGTCAGGTGCAGTGCTGTATGGGAAAGGAGTTGAGATGATCATACTGAGCTGAAATTTGAGACCACTAGAGCACCCGTGCAGAGGAGAGGGAAAGGGAGAGACAGGAGAAACTGCTCCCCTGATGCTTTCAGCCTTTTTACAAAGAAGTAGCCCAAAAGAATTGTATTTGCCATTTCTGAGATGCCAGAGATTCAGTCTTCTGTAACTGCTGCTTTGACCTTTGCCTTCCCGATCACAGACAGGCTCCATATCAGAGTCATCCTAAGGGGAAAAAACGGTCTCAAGAGCTTGACATGTGAGCCTCAGCCTCGGTTGTGTCTAAGACTTCTGCTTCAATGCTGAGTTCTCAAAGGCTGAGGCGCTTTTGCCTCAGGCAAGTAAGAATATCAAACCTCATCTCAGAACTGTCAAGTCTCTTTCAACCCAGGATTTAATCTTAGACCAAACAGTACCAAAGACCCCGCACCATCTCCTCTAAAGAAAACAAGTCAGCTTCACCAGTATTTGTACCTGTCCTGTCTGCACCTACCCTTGATCTAGCCCAGTAGCCCCTTGGGCATCTGACCTTATCTTACGTCATCAACTCCATAACTCCCCCCGATACCTGATCCAAGTCCAACAGCTCCTGTCTGCTCTAAACCTACACCAAGTCAAGTCATGCATCCCAACACCCACTCAAACCTAACCCATTGGCCTCTTACAGATGAGGCAATGAATCCAGCTCACTACGTGCAGGTGAACACCAGTGCTAAACCTGGATTTGTAGCCTATTCAAGGCAAACCGTTAAACCTTGGTCTTTATCCTAAAACCTAACCCTCCCTCCAGTTCCAAAATTCCACCTCCATATGTTTCTGACCTAGACTTAGGTGCAAAATATTTACTGTACCAGCACCAAAATAAACAGAAAAGGATGTCGCAAAAGCAGATAATAAACAAGGAACGCATCTGGTGGCGGCAAAGGTGAATTTAATCCTTGCTGGCACTACTAGGTTTTATCTAATGCATCCATGATTCACCACAAAAATAGCACTTGGAGCTTGATTCTCTTTGAAGAACTGGAGCTTTTGACTGGCTCACTTATCAAAAAACCCCATATAATACAGTGGTGCTCTCACCAACATGTAGCTTTCTGCTGCACAACCCAAGT
The DNA here is from genome assembly GCF_000687185.1 of Egretta garzetta. NCBI lineage: Eukaryota > Metazoa > Chordata > Aves > Pelecaniformes > Ardeidae > Egretta > Egretta garzetta. Next base: position 6,959,656 of record NW_009260182.1, on the reverse strand, counting down.
AGGCTGCTACGAGGAAGAAAAACTCCTTCTCTGCGAGTGATAGAGATAGATGTGATTTTGGTGCCCCAGGTCAGGATGAGGTCTCCTAGTGACGTGCTCCTTCCCCTCCCCTTCAGGGTACTCACGCCAGTCAGCTGGCCAAACTCTTCAGGCCCAGCTTAGACAGACAGGATCCTCTGAGAGCAACTTCCACTCTGTCTTCTCTTCACATGCAACTGCTATGTAACAGCACATACCTACAAAAGTCAAAGAGGAAGAAATGCAATTAGTGCCACTAGTCCTGCTGTCCAACACAATTACCAAGAGGGCTGTACCAAAGCAATCAGCCATTCACAGAAATAATGTTACTTTTAGATGAAGTAATTCCCTCTACTTAGCATGCAGGAAGCATAGTTAGTACAAACAGCAGGCTGACCAGATCCACATCCTAGCATCCCCTATGTGAGAACTGGTATTTATGGTTGTCTCCAGGGAAGGCTGAAACCACATCCTTTTTCCTGCCTTTCTGCTAGAGATCCCCCCAAGGAGCAAGGACAGCTGAATAGCACAAATACTCACGCCTCCTTACAACCTACAGTCTCTGTTTACTAATGTAAATCGCTGCTGATTTCAGCTTAATTTAGTATACTGGTTTGCAAAATGCAGAATAAGAGAAGTGAATACACATCTTACGCAGCTATCCCTGCCGCATAAATAGGCTTGTCCCATACAGAGCCTAGGCTGGGAGCTTGGGGTAACATCAGCCACAAAACGTAACTCCCCACTGCCAGGAATAAAAACCCTCAGAAGGAAGGGCAGGTAGTAGACACATACTAAGAAACATACACCAGGTTGTCTTTGGACAAATTCCTTGGTTAGGGTATGCAGCTAGACAGACAGCCACAGAGGCAGAATTCACAGAGGACAATTTATTTTTTTGCGTGCATTGACCGTTACTAAATGTGATGATTTAACTCCAGTCCAATATTAAGTCTAAACAGTTAGATTTGACATTGATTTGATAGATGGCTGTGCAGCTTTATTGTTTCAGTCAATAACATTAACAGCAGCCTGGCCTTTGAGAGATGTCTTTGCAGTCTGATTTATAAGGTAAGTATTGGCACCACTCAACTTTAATCATGTCATTTATCAGGCTGAACTACTCAGCCAGTCACCCTAAGCTTCCTCCATACTGAGTGGAGAGAGGGGCTCTTCCAGAGGGCAGCCCAGCCCCTCTCTATGTTACCTTCTTCATACCTCTCTGTATTCAACAACTTCAAAAAGAACTTGAGGAGACCAACTAGCAAAGTTACATGCCTATGCTGGATGACTGAAGAAATCCTCGTGTGTGTTTTATTCAAGCTCTGAGAGAAGCAGAGGTACATTTCTTTCAACAAGCAATGCAAGACCACAACCTCCAAGGGCCTGGTACAACGAGCCTGTCAGCCAGTAAGCCTCACCAGTTAGATGCCCTCATGACAGTGCAGGAGGGCCATAAATGATGTGGAGAAAAATAGAAGGTGATGCTCAGAGGTAAAAACTCTCAGAGTGTGAGGGACCTTGCCTGGGAGCCATCTCAGAACATACAGAGAGCTCCAATAATACAATGTTTTTACAAGCCTCGAGACTTCTTTCAAGACCTGCTAATCTCCAAAAAAACAAGCCTAGAAGAACCAGGCTAGTTTTTCAATAAAACTAGAGTAGTCATAGGAAAACACAAGTTGAAACAAATTAAGAGTTTGTTGTCCAGAACAGTCTAGTGGTTTCTCCATCTGCAACAAGTAGAAAGGGATCGATGAAAGGACACACATTTGAAAGGCTTGTTGCTAGCACTGCGAAGAAAATTTCCTACAAAGTTGTCCAGTATGCACCGAGAGAGTTAATATTCCAGTGGTAAGGTCAAGCCTTGGTTTTGCTGCGACACAAGAAGCTGTCCTGCTGCCACTTAACTACAGTTTGTTTGCTTTCCCAACCTGCCCTGTCCTTGTGAGTTGGCAAAAGGCTGAAGCTGGCTGGAGTCCCAGCTACCAAAAGCTGCCCAAACCAGAGAACTCGTTACTCATCACAAGGACTAAGAGCTAGGTTGAGAGGGGGAGGAGAGCAAGCAGCATGAAAAGCAACCGATAGAAACTCCTCTGGTGCTGAGAGTTATTACAACCAAGGCTCCAACCTGGCACGTAGCCAGGGAGGGCAGCAAGACACGGGAATATGGATGCAGGTTATGGTTGGTCTGTGCCTCAATCAAGAAGAGACAGCTAAACATTCAAACTTTCCCCTTGGAAATATGCCCCACATTAGCTCCTGGAGGACAATAAGCAACTATTTTTGGTGAAAAACCAATGCAGGATTCACAGAACGATTCAGTTTGGACAAACTTTACGCCCATTGCTGTAGTGACAAAACTTCCCTTCCTATCAGTGGCAGCAAAATTAGGGCAGCGGACAGCAGCGGAGATGGACACTGCCAAAAACTCTTCCACATTTTTTAATTTTAATTTTGTTAGACTTCAGCTGTGTTCTGGCTTTATCTGCTGTTAGAGTTTGATTTCCACTGTAACAGAAAAGTCTGCTGAAAAGAGTTTCCACTGAATAATGCAAAAGGCACTGGGACTCTTCCCACACAAGCAGCCAGCACACTGGGCCCTCGACGGCAACCAAACTGCTCGGTGAGCTACAAAAAGCAGCTCCCACCCGGAAACTTTGAATGAATGCAGCAATGTAATGGGCGAGTGCTGAAATCAAGCAAACTGAGGAGAAAACAAAAAACCACCACAAAACCGAAAAACCTCACCACACTGCTGGCAAGGTTTCCTGCCCTTTTTTTTTTTTTTAAGTAGGGGTTTCCCTAACTCTAAACAATCCTTGAGTATAGAGTGTTCAGATCCACAGTCAAATAAATCACCATGTCTTAAGCAAAACTGCAGTTTGTGTAGTTCTGATGCATCAAGCTACAGCCCCAGCCTGCCCTGGTACCCAAACCTGCCGTAAGGGGCTTTTCAGAGTAACATAGGAAGGGAATAGCAGGGACAAGATGGGGATGAGCATAAAGTACAAAAGTACCAAGGTCCACATTTTTACAGGTGTTTCTGGAGGCTGCTTTATTCATGCTGAGAGCTGATACAGTGGCTGACAACACTATGATAGTGCAGAATCAACACTACGGTAGAGCAGAATCAAGCTGTCCAGCTCCTTTCTCCCTTTCTCAGACCAACAGCCAGTAACCTGGCACTTCTTAAAAGGGCTGGACACAGGCCACATTCAAACCGCATCCCCACGGAGAAAGGAACGCTGCCAAAAGCAAAAAAGAGAGGTGAGAAACGGGAGAAAATTCCTTGTCGAGGACAGCGGCCAGGCACAATCCAGCAAGACGAGTCTATGTGTACACTTGTGAGCCCTGGTAATGGCACCTGGTTGCAACTAACCCACTGTAGACACGGACATCAGCTCAGCACGCTGCTATTCTCGCATTAATTTTCCACGCTTCACAGCTTGATCTCACACACAACCAAGTAGACAGCACAGCTTCCAGTACCCCCAGAGGTAGCAATGGAAAACACTGTCCAAGCGATCTCGCACCTGAACACGACAGGAGGGCAGCAGACACACACACAGCCTCGAGCTCAAGAACTGGAGGTGCCAAGCAAAAGAAACCTAGGAGTTTCACATTGTTTTCAAGGTAATAAGAGAAAGGGGCTGACTGTGCTTGACTTCATCGTGTTGTTTGTACAGCACCCTGTGCTTTGGGCACCGAGCTGCAAAAATCAAAGTCAGTACAATGGCAATGAAAACACAATCAAACACATCAGTGTGGGGCCAGCTTTGCAATGCAAAAGCAAAGGGTTGGAAAGAAAAAAACCCTACAACCTCAACAAACAGTACTCAGATCTAAAGGGCATTTAGCAAACAACAACTTTAAACAGCTCTGTAAGCCTAGCAGGATAAAAATATTGTTATTTTGCCATTGTCCGCAAAAGAACAGGCAGCCCCTTTTCCAAGGAGTTTAAATAGACAAGACAGATGAAGGGGAAACAGATGCATGGATGAGAAGTGATTTGACCTGATCACGTAACACCAGGATCAGTGCCAGGAACAAACTGTAGCTCCTGCTTTCCCAGCACAATGCTCTTTTCACTGGTGTATACTGCCTCTAAGGCTGGAAATCAACACTCGTCTTTTGAAGGTGTTTCCATTGAAAACCGCTTGTCACCATCCCACCTGCTGGAGGTTACCTCTCCCCACAGTGCTGGTAGCAGAAGTGTCCACTTGAGCACTCCATAATCTGCGGAAGCCAGAATCCACCAAGTTAAACTGAACAACTAGTGAAGATAAATTAAGCTCATCTATTTTCTCGATGCTGATCAAACAGCGCTCATGTGTGCTCTTCAGCTGGCAAAGCTACGAGTCAAGTCAACCATCAGCAACAAGCTGCAGTGTGGAAGGGAGGATGAGGGTCCCTGTCTCCAACCCGAGCAACTGTTTGCTGAGTTGATGCTTGTCTTTGGTCTCAGATATGGTTGTGTTCTTCCAGGCTGGGAGTCATAAGACGTGGTTCAGACAAGAAGAGCTATCAATGTATCTTTTAAAAATTTCTTATCTGAGCCCCTCCATCTTGTGAGTTCTAGCTTGGTAAGTACCAGATACAACAAAAATGCCATCCTCAGCTAGTGCAGCAAAGATCAGATTCTGGTAGCATTTTTGCTAATTACAATTAACAATAATACTGAGATTCAGCCTGTTATTGATAAGCCATCTCTAATGTTATTGCCTTTTGGATAGTTTATTAGATTTTACCAAACAAGCTGTTTGCATGCGGTCTATATGGACCGCTTAGGGACAGATGGCCAGAGTTCAGCCTGTCTCTGTGGTCAGGAATGACTCACAGAATATTGCTTTGGGCCAACAGGAAGAGTGAAGACAACAGTGATGCTGTTACTAATCTACATGACAGGCCAAATCCTGCACAAGCATGTGATTCCTAGTGAAGTCAACAACAGAGGCACAAGTACATTCCAGAGTAGATCTTGACCTCTAAAAACTGTTTTAGATTTTCTCCAATACAAAAAAGAACTCTTCTAACTGACAGACCTTTCATCTTAGCAAGCTTATGTAAACCAGTGGCTTTCCTCACCCGCTGCTCAACAAACATGACCCATACAGTATGTGATCTCCAAATGTAATTCCTCACACGGACTACTTGGGTTCAACTCTGTTGAGAAAACACTGTCAGCACATAACAGATTAGCTCAAGCTGCCTTCTCAGAAGCAACAACTCTTGGCTGCTGCTGCAATTCCTCTTTCAGGTTTGTTCAGCCCATGCCCAAAAGTCTGCTTTTACCTGCCCAAACAAGTCAGCAAAATTCATTTTGCCTCTTCTCCAACACGGTGCAGGCAACGTACTGCTTCATGGCACGGGCAGCGCACCCTGCCTGGCAGCAGTGCCAGCCTGGTGCAAAGCACCCCTCTTTGCTCCGGTGTGGCTGCCTTTCTGGTTGGGCATACCAGCAGGCAGCATACCAGCAGCACTTTGCAGAGAAACTGCTCAGAAGCAGCCAATATATACCAGTAAGGAATACAATAATGTAGCCTTCCCAAAAAAACCCCACATAGGCATGCAGGAAGCTGAAGAGAATGGTCAGTGGTGGCTCTCAGTCTAATACAGAATTTAAGAACACATCTGCACACAAAGGGAGGAGAGAAGGGGATTTCTGTGGAGGAGGTATCCCGGTTTCTCAATTCTTCTGCATCTCCAGCTCAAAGCTGAGGGCAGGAATAAACAGAAAACAAACATGCACTGCAAAATAAAGGAACAAAGTCATGGTCCACCATCTCGACAACCACAGAGAACCAAGCCTGCAGATCAACACTGATCCACTCTCAGATTTGGTCCTTAAGATGTAATTTCAGCAATGTGCAGTTGCTTACCCCTATGATCCCTTGGTTACCTCTTGAAAGGGGGGGGGGGGAAAAAAAAAAAAAAAAAAGGTGCCACCAACATGTAGAGGGTGAACAGAAAGAACAACAGTGCAGCGACGCCAGAGCTTAGGGCACATTCTCACTTTGTCGCCATTTTCCATTAGCTAATATTGTCAGCTCCACTGAGGTGAGATATGACTTACCCCAGAGTAATACCATCCAGATACGGAGGTTACTCTCAACTGACCCCAACCTAAGTGAGATTAGAGTCAACCCCTCCCCTTCCCACCTCTTTCATCACCTCTATATTTAACCGCAGATTAACTCATTTCCTCTTTCCACATGTGAGATTAAAGTGCACCGGGTGCTGTCAGCTCAAGCAGAGCCCCAATGCATCCTCATGTAAATCACCACTCAGTACATGTATTAAAGCATGTCAGGGAGGAGAATGAGTCACACGCTTCATACTCACAAAACTAAACACTTGCTTCTCAAGAAGTAAAACTGGCAGGCAGCCCAGGCCCCAAAATAGTAGGAGATACCTCCAATTCTAATCTTCCCCCGTCTGTTACATAAATCTTAAAGACATAAGAAGTGCCACTATTTACCAACGTGTTTGAATGAAATGTGGGTCAGTGACCAAGGCAAAGGGTCAAACACATAGTCACTTGGCCTCCGGGCACTGTGTTGATAACACTTCTCTAGGAGGAAACAATAGCCCCTCGTTCCAGGGAGAGGGGGAAAATATCGCAACAAAATCTCACCGAGGTCAGGCTCACCGCATTTGGTTCAAAAAGGCTGAGAACTATATAACTGCCTGGAAAAAAAGGAACCAGCAGGGAAGGGGGAGAGAAAGTGAGGGCAGTGAATGATTTCCCCACCCCGTGCACTGTCACTCACAAAAGGCTTTGTACCAAGGATGAAAATGCTGCAGTCAGAGAGAGGGCACTCCTCGTGGGGCAGGGGGCAGGGCTGCAGGGATCCCACCCGTGCTGGGTCACAGCACCCCTGCGCTTGGACCCTGGCCACAGCCAGCACCCCGCACTCCTGCGGAAGGCAGGTGCCTTTTCCTCCCACATCCTTCCTCTGTGTCTCAAGAACACCATGCAAGGAAGACAGTATTTTATTTCTACCTGACCTCTCTGCAAATCACTTGGAGCCCTAAGGTATAAGATATCACGCTTGAGGCAAACATTAAGTGGCTGTAAATAAAGCTGGGACTTTAAATCCAGCCACATGAATTCATTCCACGGTGAATATAATTTTTCACAGCTAACAACTATGGTAATGAATTTTACCTCAATGAACACGGAAAGGACGAAGCATGCAAAATTCAGAACAGGAGTAAGTTTTTTGCCTTAGATTTTATATCAATAATCCTTTAAAGTGCAAGCACTTATTTTCCTCATCTCCGTAATCCTAAAATCTCTCTTGTTCTAACACTTCAAGGTATGAGGCCCCCTTAATTTTCAGTGGCTGCAATAACAGGCCTCAGTGTATCTGCCAAGAATAATAGAAAAATCAATGCGGACAGCGAGCGGGGAAACACGCAGAAGAGCCACTGGCATTTGCTTCAGCAGAACAGCTGGAATAAGTTGTCAGTTCCCCTTACTGTACCCTCCAACTGCTGCCTGGCAGAGGGGGCTATTAAAGGAAAGAAAATGCTTACGACAAGCTTATAACACATCTCAAAAGCAATCACTGTGTCTCCATTATTCAAGAAACTCTGGAATGACAAACAGATGGAAATGAGAAAAGGAACAGTAGAATGACATAATGAGGGTTCAGCTGTAGATTGCCAGAGCAATGGGGCATGTCAGGCGGATGTGCCATTGCCAGAGCAGAATGTGATCTAACGCAGAGACTGCATTGCCTGCAAATGAAATCACAACATGCTGGACAAAGACAGACACAACTGGTATGATTTGGTGGTGCCATGCATATACCAAAAGGGAGACGATCATGCACCAAAATATAGAGAACAAAGGGTAAAGTGGCAGAATTCTCCCATGAAAAGAAAGAGGTACTCTGCAGAGATCAATAACCGCTAAGGTGGTGGCAATTCTCTTTCAGCTCAGGCATTCCCAGAGGGTTATAATCAGGTTGCAATAATTTGCAAACATCTTCCATTTATTTAAGGGTAGATGTTGGGCTGAAGGTGCCCTGAAATTTTTTTTCTGGCAGTATGAGGTCACTGTATAAAATTTACAGCAAACTTAGGACACATCTAAAAATCAATAGCAGGCTTCTAGTGATTTAAGAAACTGAAATGCTGGACAGATGGAAATAGAAAAGGAACAGTGCACTGTCTGGGGTCAGCATCAGCTCCAAGAAAAGCCGACACAGGCATACTGTCCCTGAGCCGTGCAACTGATGGGAGATGCCCCTCTGCTTTCTCTGTACATTAGCTCCATGTCGTGATGAAACTGCAAGCATGTCTCACGGAAGCAAGTTGCATTGCTTGCTTCTATCCCCGTCTGTGTGTGTGCTTACTCCCTCCCACCCTGCATTTGCATGTGTGCCTATTTATTTTTCCACTGAGACTTTATAAATGGAGTTCTTTTTCTCTTTGTTGCTCTTTTAATTCAGAAATTAGACTCAGACCCTGACAAACATGATCTGTTCTTGGCAAAACAAAGGGCAAATGCTAAGGCTCTTGATCAGGACTCCAGGAAAATAAAAATGCTTCCTGTTCTAAAGAAGAAATTCATGTTTCATATTTCTTTAAACCTCATGCTGTTTTGATGTCTTTATACGTAACAGAAGAAAAGCAAATTGATTGTAATCGCTATGAGAAAAATTCTCAAGAGATTCCCTGCCAACTCTGTATCTTGTGCTTGAACACTGAAAGTGACAAAGTAGCTGGCAAAGTTACATCAGGTATGATTGCATCCTTAAAACGGGTGAAAACATCTCGCTGAGAAACATCTCCCGCTCAGACAGCCTTTCTAGGAGCCTAAAACTGATTAAACAGCTCTCAGAGGGTCAGTGCCAGAGCACGCCGAGTTACAGCTACTACACACTGCAGGGTACTACTCTGGGGTGCCGAAGGGGGGCACACAAGGCAATTTCAAGGCTGCTATAGTTGCTGCTGGACTATGTAGCATCCTGCCTATGGTGCTGGGCCCCACAAACATGATTTGAGATGATTCCCACTTCTCTCAAGCACAGGAAGCGAGTAATGGCAGGAGCAGCCCTGGACCAGATACATGGAAGCTGTTGAAGCCCTGGGGACCACATCGTTACCTGGGCTGGGATTCATAACGCTCCAGGCGGCCGCCACAGAAGAACCAGGCAGACTCTTGGAGCAGCTGCCCAGAAAATCTGACTCGCTAACCAATGTATAATTAAATAATACCGAGGAACCTTGAAAGGTTAGACAACTGAATGAAATCAGTGCTTAAGAGACTAAAACCGACAAACATAGATTCAGGTTACACAGAAAGATTAGAGGGATATTTAGCTGGAAAAGGTAGAAGGAGAGAAGAAAAGCTGATTGATTTCAGGCTGCAAGTGAAGTAATGAATGAATAATTGTCAAGCAAGATTGGGATGTGCCGATTTATCTTGCTCCACACTATAAAAAGGCAGTAAATGTAATAGATATTCTTTTATAAAAATAATTTTTAAAAGGTGGCATAACATCAGCCTGAGGAATTTATTACCACAGGGCAAGGAGGGAATACTGT
>NW_009260182.1:6898028-6950019 GCF_000687185.1 Egretta garzetta | reverse complement strand
AATAGCTTTACTGGCTTTCAGAAAGGATTAGACAATTATATGAACATAAATAATACCTAGAGCTGGGAGAGCTACATGAAGAGTTACAAGGATAACCAGCCCAAAGGCGTCACACTCTTCCATTTGCAGCCGTGTGCTTTTGCCTTCAGGCAGGGTCTGCCCTTTCTGAGTCATTGTTGAAATTAAAAAGGCTGTAAAATTCTTATTTGGCCCTTACATGGTCTTGTGTGTGATGGGCACCCAAACAGTGGAGGAGCACTGGTTCAAGTTCTCAGAAGCTTTGGGTTGTGCCAAGGCCAGCGAGCAAGCCCAGAGTTTTGTCTGGTTTAGCGACTGGTATTTCTATTCCTCTAGCAAGCTGGAAAGCTAATGAGCACAGCAGCAAGTTGCTTACTTTAGCTCAAGAGTCCTTTTCCCCCTGAAGTCTGCCCCATCTGTGACTCAGTCTGCTCCTATGAATGAAGATAAGCACCAAAAAACTCCATCTTTGGTCTTCATACTCAGACCACCACAAAATGCACAAACTTTGAGAAAGATTCATTTCTCATAAAGTGGCTTTGAAAGCCACCCTGTCTTCAACAAAGCCCCAGTGCTAAAATACCAGCCCAGATTTTTAACGGCCACTGTTCAGTAACTGACAGTTCCAAAATGTCACTGCAAAAATACTGAAGTCTTCTCACATAGCTCTAGTCAAGTAACAACAATCAGTCTTTAACCAAAAAACTCCTGGGGGGTTCTCAAAGCTTGAACCCTTCCAGAATTGCCCACAATCACTTACGGAGCTACCCTAAACCATGTAAAATCTCACAGTCAGTTAAGAACAGGCACAAAGTGCCACCTCCCTGTTTGATACACACTTGGGCACTGCACATCGAATATGGTGTTGTCAGCTCTTACAATGTGTGATGTTTTCATAAAGTCTCACCTGAGGGAAACAGAAGATTGCATGACAATCTCAGCTTTCATCTAAAATAAATAAAAAACCAATCCCCAAAATAAAATCAGGGTGTTACTGACACTGATGGTGAAGAGAAAAACTTGAAGAACCAGAAAGGATCAGAACCAGAAGGCAAATAAAAGTCATTCCAACGTATGTTATTACGTGATAAACAAAACCCCCTCATGATTCTTTAAGTGAAATCACTTAATTTGGGGTTGGGGAGAGCCACATGCTGATTCCAGAACATTTGAAGTGCCAATACCATGAACATACAACACATGAGTTCACACCATCCTCCAGGAATTCTCTCTTGGGAAACACAGATCCTATTTTAACACAAAGGCCTACAATATCAAAGGACAAGGGAGGGGAGAGTCATAAAAGCAGCAGCTGAAATGATGCCAAGCAGAATGATTTTCTAAATACTTGGTGACATTTCTCAGGAGCCACCGCCTCCCTTTGATGATCGCATGAGTGCTCTGGGTACAGGATGATGCTGTGCTCGGTCGAGGATCCCCCAGCAGAGCTCAGTCACTTCCACCCAGGCACAGAGACCCAGAGCAGCAAACACCTCGGACTGCTGCTACATCCTGCCAGGTGTCAGGCGTAGCTAGAAAGAGCCAAACCTGAATAAAATCAGGTTTTCTTCAGCCTCCTAGCATTGAAGTCTAACATGTCCAGGAATCCCAAAAGCTCAAGAGAGGGGAGAGTTGAATCTCAAGAGGACACTGATTCCCCATCTGTCTTCCGTGAACATACTTGTCGGAAGTTCTGTCCTCCTCCCCTGATGCAGGAGATTGCGCCTCCATCAGCCAGCACTTGAGAAATGTGAGAACAGGACGTTGGGCTCGGTGAAAAGAAGGTGTAGGAGTCAAAGCAGTAGCTCTCCTTGGGTCCAGCTCCTTTCACAGTTTACTCTGCAGCAGGCATGAAACAGAATTTGATCCCAGCTCCCAGGAGGGTTTACCTCCCTGCCCAGTCACAGAATCACAGAATGGCAAGGGCTGGAAGGGACCTTGGGAGATCATCTAGTCCAACACTAACCAGTTGCAAGTCAAATGTGGATTGAACACAGAAGGCCCAGACATGCTATGCCCACTCTTGTGCTTTGAATGCGATTCCCACCATAGCTGGGTTTTTCTGTGAAGTCTGAGCTGCTGTAACTCTCACAGTATCCAGGAATCTTAGGTTTCAACTAAAAAAAAATAATAACCTTCTGGGAACACCTACTTTGCACAACACAGGGCTATAGAGAGCTATATGAGCAAGCCCCCAGCTAGCTGCTACCTAGCTACGTCAGTGCTGTGCTCCCAGGCACACGACAGGCTGCTCCACGTCCCCAGGTGAGATCAATTACCTGTTCATGTGGATATTTCTACTGTAAATATACACGAGGCCTAGGCAGTGTTTACTTCTCATATTCCTAAAGACTGACTTTCCCTGGGCTGTCAGTGCCATCCTCCAGAGCCAATAACTACCTGCACTTTCTGCAACAGAGAGCACTGTATGTCAACTGCAGAATTGTAATGGCTCCATCACCTTACAGAGTAGGCATAGCCATCCCGAAAGGGCTATTTCCTTTTTCTTTTGTTTGCTTCTTTGTTTTCTTTTGTTTGGTTGAGTTGTTTTGGTTTTTTTTTTTTAAATTAAAGAACCATATGAATATTTAAGAACATCAGCCTTCTTAGTGGCTACAGAAAATAAGTTTGAAAAACATCAAAGGCTCAGAAGAAAACAAAAATCAAAACGTCATTGAAAGATCCTAGCACTGTTTAAAAACCCAACTACCTCATAACAGATTAACCACAACCACCTTGTTATTGCACTGAAAGTCATTCTACTCACTGGGATTCTATCAAAATGCAGAGGCAGATAAACTTCATAGCTAAACATCCCATGGGATGCGAGATATAATGGTAATCCAGTTAAGAACGGAGCACACCTGCTCAGGCTGTGCAGAACATCTCTCAGAATTTCTCCATCTACAGGAAGAGCACTAACAACAACATCAATGCTTCCTCATCCTGCACTGGTATGTTGGCCCCTCGCATTTTAGAGGTGTCACTCAGGATGGCGAAAGGGTAGGACAACAGCACGACTTAAGTATCTTCGTACCTACTCCAAGAGGTCACTCACCAGAATAGACGCTATCCATGAACCTGAATAACCGGCCTTTTCTTGTATTTCCCGTGAGATATTATCAAAGTATTCATGTCTGCAAAACAGACAAGCTTGGATTACTCTCCTCTTGTTTACAGCTTCGCACAAAATGCAAGCCATCAAGTCGAGTTGTTTTTCAATTTCTGTAAGCATGCTAAACTTTCAGAACTAATCCAATAAACTAGATTCTCTGGGCTTTCAGAGACTTCCCTAATATGGGCATTAAATATCTGAAAGATGAGGACACCTCACAAATACTCAAATGAACTATAAACTCTTCAGACTCATAATTAAAAAAAAAAAAAGTCAGAGACAAAAGATGGCAGATTACAAATCGGTGCCAAGAAACAACTAAGCCATGTGCTTGACAAGAGCAGTAAAGATGTCTAGGATAGCACAGACAGGACAGTCAAATATGGTTGCAGAATTTCAAAAGGGAGGAAGTGTACTGTTATAAGGCTGACTAAGACAAAATTATCCAGTACCCTTGTGATTTATAAAATGGTTCTGAGGTGACGTTGCTCCATTTTTCCATTTTTAAAAACAAGAAAAATTATTGAAATCTGAGAGAAGCACATGAGTGACTTATCTGGCATTAAATACCCAGATCAAACTCAGCTTGTTTCTTACTCAGTGCTGCATAAAATTCTAGCTGCTCTTAGTGATGTCTTTGCAAATGTTTATACATTTAATCCAAGTCAAAACTTTCAACCTGAGACAGTGCTGCCATTTTTGAGACCAACTCTTGGAGAGATGAATTCTCTATTAACCCTGCACCAGATCCTGTTCAGAAGTAAGGACTGAAATTTATACCTAAAGACTCCTTTGACTTCATGGAACTTCGCAGGCTAGACCAAATCAGTGCTATGGAAAAACAAGCATACTGATAGGAAGAGGATAAACTCTCTTCTCATTCCTTTCACCCATCCATCACCTATCACACCTGCACTTTTTTAACAGAGGTGGAGAACTTAGCAGACACTGCCCATATAAGCAGCTCCCTTGTCCTAGCCAAGGGGCTGCTAAGCAGAGCCTGGCCATGCATGCAGAAGTGGAGAATGCTTTGGCTCAAGCAGACAATTTCCTCTGGATGGTAAGGGCTAGAAAGACCTTTGGAACGTGACTTCATAGTAAAAGTGACCCATGTTTCAGAAGACCAGTAACTCAGCTGCTTTGTATTTGGCTATAATAAGATAAGAAATATTTTTTCCCATCCACCCATTCAGATAATAAAGGGCTTGGCTTTATTCTAACACAGCTGGGCTAGCTGTAACGATGCTGGGCCAAAACATTTTCAACAAGTTGTTCAAACTTTATTAGCTTCATCCTAAAAAGAGCAAGGTACTCACTTGTCTTGGGGATTACTATCTAAACAGATGTTCAAACACTAACAAAGACATGCAATGTCCATTAACTAGGCTGCCAGGATCTTGGGAACTTCCACTGCATTGTACTCCTGTTCTCAGCAAGCGTAAGCCAGCATTGTTCCACCACATTTCCCTGTAATCAGAGCAAACAGAGCTGCTCCCAGCACGACAGGACTGGAATGAGTTAGGAAGATATCCCCATTCCAAAGATCAATATCAAGAGGCACGCAGCATTACAGACTCAGTTGATGCGAAAATCTGTGAGGCCTGTACGCAGTGAAGGTGACTGTGCTTAACTGTTATACAGTCATTTCTAATGTGTGTTCATGGCCAGCATATTTTACTCCTGAAACATGTTCAAACCTTAGAAAGAGAACAATTTCATTCTAAACTCTCCACAGCTCACATATGGTATAGAAGATCCCAGAGGTGTTATGTGCCAAGAGAAGCTGAAAAAACTTTCACAATAATTATTAAAAATTTTCTCCTCATTTCCCACATTTTATTGAGCCAGATGCTTCTTCTGTTTTTTAAAGTAGGGCTCAGTAGAACAGTCTAAGGAGGCTCTCTAACAGTTAGAAGTATGCACTACATAGACCACCAAGGCACATCCATGCCACGGAGGTAACTACATGAACAGCCTGTGTCTATTGAGCCTTAGCTTCATGCCAAAGTCACCTCCACACTGGAAGAATTTCTTAGCCAGGTCCATGGCTTTCCACAGCCCTTCGAGCCAGCAATTATCACACCTCTTTGTCTTGTTGATGATGTAGTGATGATCATAGAATAGAATTATAGAAGCATAGAATGTTTTGGGTTGGAAGGGACCCCTAGAGTGAGCAGGGACACCTTTAACTAGATCAGGTTGTTCAGAGCCCCGTCCAACCTGGCCTTGCATGTTTCCAGGGATGGGGCCTCCACTACCTCTCTGGGCAAACCATTCCAGTGACAAACCTTTTCTGTTCAGGAGATGAACATGGCATACTCTACAGCAAAACACCCATTGATTTCAAGGCATTTTTACGTAAGTGAATTCTTGAGACCCATGTCAAAAGCAATAAAGCAGCAGTTCTTTGTTTAACAGGAATAAAACCAGGACCCTTGAAAAAGGAGGGAGCTGATGAAAGGAAAGCCCATCTGCTGAGGTACTGATATGAAGTATGATCCACAACTAACTTTACCAAGGTTGTGTCAGTGCAGTTATATCCATGCACTGGGATCCTGCTGTTTCTTTTTAGAGAATGAGGGAGGTGGAATGATCTCCGTCCAGAAGGTGCAGTTTTTCCATAACTTACATTCACAGTATGCACACACTTCTTTCACGGTGTGCCAGTGATATGTTCTTCATGTGGACCTGACTTCTTGTACAAATTAATCCTCTCTTGCTTTTCTATCAGAAAATTGTCATGCAATAACAAGGAAATAGGAATGCTGCATGTGCTCTGTGAAGAGGTGGGTGACTAAACATATTTTAACGCAGTTTAGATTACATATCTGAGAGTGACTTCTCAGTTGTACAGAATGAGATCTTCCATAGAAGACTGACTGATTTGCCGAGGTCACTGGTACATGTGTTTCCTGGAAGGAGACAGAATTCTTCAGTTCAAAGAAATTCTACTC
Source organism: Egretta garzetta (assembly GCF_000687185.1). Taxonomy (NCBI): domain Eukaryota; kingdom Metazoa; phylum Chordata; class Aves; order Pelecaniformes; family Ardeidae; genus Egretta; species Egretta garzetta. The sequence continues at coordinate 6,943,932 of NW_009260182.1, read as the reverse complement.
TAGTAACTTCTGTGAACCAAATTTGGATGTCCCTTTTATTCTCCTTGTCATTTGCATAATTCATGGGAAAGTATTCAGGAAGCCTAACCCCAGATAAGTAAAAGGACAAATTCTAACTTACAGCTTTCAGAAGTCAAAAGACCATATATAGAAGATGATACAACAGATTTGATACTGGTAACTACATGGTGTCTGCAGTTAATTAGCTTGCAGTGTTTGAGATGTTTCCTACCACAGCTTGGAGGAAACAAGACCAGAACAGTTGACATTTTATCTTCATGCATAACTAAATTGTATCACAATTCAGAGACCTCCCTATCAGCAGAAAAGCAGCACTGGCCCTAACCACATCAGGAAGTTCCAAGAGCACTCTAGATTCAACAAAAAACTGCAGGAGCTCTTCTGAAACAGGAGCCTAAACTCATCTTCTGTCAAATCTCATCATTCCACTGTGTCACAAAGAGAACTGTCCTAGGGGTTCAGTCCAGAGATAGGTCTATCACCACCACAGGCCAGCCTCCAGCAGATGGGAGACAAGCATCTCCTTTGGGGGTTCACAGCTTTTCCAGTCTCCATTTTGCCATTCAAAGCTCTGCGCTTTCCTAGCCCCGGGGTTCCTCCTTAGCCCAGACTAAGTAGGATGTATTTCACATCTTTGCTGAAGTATATCACACAAATGCTTTGCCTATTCGGCAAGCAATACTCTTCCCCAAACTCTTCTATAACTAGATGCCAAGTCATGCTGTTATACTGACTCAACTGCTAAAAATCAGAACAGCGCTTTCCATAAAGCCCACATTGCTCTAAGAGTTTGAGGGGTTGGAGATTGTGTCTTTTATTCCGAGAAGATTACTTAAAGTCAAACTGCCTCACCATGAGCCCTTTTGGGGGGCATTGGTGCCCCTAAAGCCGTATTTTGTCACACACCTTGATCTGAGTGTAAGCCATCCCTCAATCTTTGCTCCTGCTCACGAAAAACAAAGGATGTCTTCTGTGGGCCAGAGGTAGCCATGTCTTGCAGCAAGTTGGCTTCCACCAGCACCCTTCAGGAAGCAGAAGGCGAAAGTCAGCACAGTGCTGCTGTTTACTGATCACTGTTCATTATAACACATCTTGTAATGCACATGGTAATTGCCCAGAGTTGCAGAGAGGAGTATTTGATTATGAATTGTGACAGGTGACAACGCTGTTGGCAATTAGTCCGAATTGCCATGCAAATTGCCAGCAGCAGCCTTTTACCAGATATAGACCTGTGAGGAGAATCACTGTGGAAGCAGACTGAGTGCACTGTTACCTTCAGGGCTGGCTGCCAGTTCCAAATGTCAGGACTGCAGTATTGCGGGTCTCAGAATCCTGTCCACTGTATGAGCCACTTGACATCTTAATAGGCTTGCCAAAACAAGGAGGGTCAGCTATTCAAACCCCTGTCTCTCTCTTGCATCAACAAGTCACTTGTATTATAAACACTGCTAACAGCACTTACTGACTATGCAGAAGGGCGATCAACACTCAGGCAAGCAGCCTTGCTTCTGTCAATGCCAGCACGATAAGGTGAAGAGGAAACAGAATGAAAATATTTAAGCCTTATTTAGTCTCAGCAAAACCTTGGGTAGTTCAACCTGATCTACTGCCAACCTGTTACATCTGGACTTAGTTTCTGATGAAAGCATCTACAGAAACAAATAAAGGAATATAATCCAGCCCTAAATAATGAGCAAAGCTTAGAAATATTCTGTCATGACAAATGGAAACTATGCTGTTACAAATAGCAAGAACTTGCCTGGTGATGCAGTAAGAGAACTGCTATCGGTGCTAAAGTCCTGGCACTCTCTTCTTAAAGAGAATTACGAAGGGAACAGTAATGCTGCATTTCAGTGAGAACAAGATGATAGATTTCTATAACACGTCATCTCAACAACTTAATAGCAACTCTAAGCCGAGAAGTCCCTATGTAAGAGTTGTCCCTGCATTGTTGATGGAGAAATTGAAGCACAAGCAGGGGGTTCAATTGAAGCACAAGCAGGGTGTTTTGTCTAAAGTCCAAAAGGAAGCCACAAGTGGCCTGATGAACTGAATCTACAGTGCAGTCAATTGCCAGTAGACTCCCAAAACAACAAAGAGCATCCTTAATAATACAGCAAGCCCTCTCCAAGTTCTGCTTCTCTAAATAACCAAAGTGATTTGGGGCTTCATGTCTACAATCAAGATATTAAGAGTTAATTAATACACTTATACAGTGAAGCATTGACATCCTTCAACTGACACACTCCACAAGCATGCCTAAAGAAGTGTGCAAACAACATAATGAAGAAATTGGATGACTCGGAAGAGAACTGCTCTCTATGTAATAACCACTCCACAACAAAAGGATCTTGAAACCAGTCCAGGAGTGAACAGAAGTCACCTCTATATCATAACTTCAATGGGCTGGGTGAAGCAAGTTATCTGCCCAGTGCCTTGTGAAGAGGAACCCGTCACACATGCATGGAAGCGCCTTCCATCCAAACTGGCCCTACCAGGCAAGGGCTCAGGTCGCATCAGTGAAGCAGCTCAGCAGACAGCAGAGTGGAATCTGACATTGCTACCACCCATCGTACACCAGGCCCCTGACTCAAGGAATTCAATATGCCTGGCAATCAAACCAGGCTTTCTTACCCCACCAATGCAAAAAGAGAAGACAAGGACAGGCAGTATCTTACTACAACTCCTTCCTCCCGCTCCTGACAAAATGAATACAAACAGAACAGCAGCCCTCCTGCTGGAACAATAACCCAGATCTCCTCGCATACTGTTTGTTAAGGAACTTCTATACAGCTTGGGTACCAGAAGATCCAGGTTTCAAAAAGGCTACAAAACTAGGAATTATTCCTGCAACTATTTAAGTCTTTGCACATGATCACTTTCACTAAACAGAATTAGGTATTACCATAACTTTAAGGATGTAAATAGCTGTAATTGCTGATGGCTTCACACCACTTATGCGCTTGCCATTGGACTTTACTAAATGGATTTAACCATGTGCTTAACTTCCTCTGGTTACTCATATCCATTGCTAGAACAGAGCTACATTCACATCATGCGTCTTCAGTTCTCCTTTTCACACAGATCCACAGCTTATCTTTTCAAACAGAAATGTACTGACTGAAGAAAGAGACCAGGAGGTAGACCTGAAGAGGCTTCCCCTACTCAGTGTTCAGATACACAGGTAAAAAACTAATAGGTATAGCAGGGTTTAATATTTTCTTTAAGCAAAGGTGTTGTTTGCACAGCATCTTACAAAACAGGTTCAGCACCAGATCTTTCAACTGCTGTTGTATAAATATTAAATAATTATACTAACATCGTAGGAAGGCCCTGTCTATTATAAGAATATTTACAGGATAGTTTTAGAGCCACATAGAGTAATACAGTGAAAGTACTACAGACCTCAAAGACACAAATTCATAACAGTAAGTTTTAGAACAATTATGTGACATGTTCAGAGCAGAACTGTCCGTCCCTAATTAGCACTTTACACATGCAAAAAGGTGAAATCCCATTTGGCTCCACCAAGCGTACCATGCATCCAAAGCATTTGTAGCATGAAGCTCTCATATTTTCAATTTTTCAGAAATTGTAGATCTTGCTGAGAGCTGTACTTTCTATTTCCCATCAAGACCGGCTACCCAGTGCTTTCTAACAGCAAGAATCTCCTGAGAAATTGTTGCCAAAACAGGGCTTGCACACTAGCATACACATACACAAACTCTGTAAAACATAATCCTCACTTAAGATAAAATTAGTGATGCCATGGATTCTAAACATGGACATTTCCACATGTACAAACACGAGTGATAAATAGTAATGACAGGACCCACTTCACCTAGCTAGAGTTAACCAAATGTCAGGCATGTAGACAGTTACCTCTGCAGTCAATGGGGAGCGAAGAGGGCTTCAAGAGGACAAGTCATCCTGCCCTAGGACAGGCACATAAGCTGGAATGAATCCCCACACGGCGGTGCTTTTCTTTCTCTGCTTGTTATGGAAAGAGCCTTGAAACCTTTACAGAGAGGTGCGATTTACCTCTCCCTACCAAGCACAGCAATAAACCCTCAGTCACAGCCTCAGGTGGTAATAGCTGAGGTCATGGCAACTAGCTCGATCTAGATCTCAGCATGCAGGCACTACCCCCTATTTGCAGGGCTGCTCTCACTCCCTGCTCTATGGAGATGCTTATTCCTTTACAAAAGGAAAGGGAATGACTAGCACTGAACAACTATGTGGATTTCTTTTCCCACCAGAACAGCATATATGTAGTTAGGTAGTGTCAGCTTATAATAGACTTAAAGTTGTGGGTTTTAAAATTGTGGCTTGTGTTTTGGCAGAGACATTGTTTGGACCCAACTACACTTTGCTGCAAATACCACAGCTGAAGGTGTCAATTCCAGACTGGAAATGTGGTTGTACTTAAAATATAGACCAGGCTATGCTGGAATATTTGGGATCTTGTGGCATTAAGATAACTAATCAAATGCCAGATGGCACAGTTCCTTGGTGAAAGCAGTACGTCTGGAACACTAACACAGCCATTTCATAACGTGGTCACCCTTTCACCTTCCCAAAGGTCCCATGGAGGCTGTGTCCAAATGTGACTAAAATTCTGGCACCCCTCTCTACTCTGACACCGATGAGGATAGGGCTCTTTTCTTGAAAGCTGGGTTTGGGTTTAGATTCCCCAGAGGAAATCCGCACCCTGGCTGCAGCCATAGTCCTATGAATGGTTATTCATCGCTGGTGGCCTCTGGATGCAACCTCTTTGGAGTAGTGGGGGATCTGGACAACTGTATCAATTATAAAATACTGTAGCCAATAAAGTGTAATGCATTTAAATGCAAGATGCTTAACATATGCTGCACTGGACATCAGAGATGATAAGGAATCCTCTCAGCTAGCTACACAGTTATTGGAAAAGTGCTGATTTCCTCATTTCCAACCTGCTTTACTGCTCCTGTGTTAACAAACCCCAATGAGCTTTTCTAATTGTAAATCAGGTTGCATTCCAGAAAGAGTCAATAGTATTAGCTGTACTTAATAATCTGTTCTGGCAGCTCCTGTTTAGTCCAGTCTTGACTGGGAAAAAAAACACACCACCAAAAGAAGGAAATATAGATTAGGTCCATGAAAGATTTATGTACATTATTGATTGTGTAAATCCAGAGACAGCACTAAGGAATGAAAATGGAATGAGATGTTTCCTGAAGTAACATTCTAGACCACGATCATTTTTGCACCATACTCATTTATTTAGAGAGACAGCAAAAGCCCTGTGTCTCAAGATAACCCCCCACTGCCGTAGAATGATCATGTTGCATTCTTTATTTAGGATCCGATTTTGCAATTTCATACACAAACAGCCTTTTCATGAGCAAGTCCACTGACAGCAAGGCAGGCACTCACATGGGCAGGGATTTCTCTTGCAAGCAAGGGTTTACAGGCATCTGTTAGTACGTGTTTGTACGGCAATCTGTGCTCCCATTAAATTGACACACACTATTGTGGTCTCTTCAATTATCTAGCAACCACCTCAGCTCATGTTACAAGAACACCCTTAAAATATATTTTTATTTTTACTTCTGTTAGCACTTTAATACAAATTGAGCGATGTTATCCTGAGCTACAGGGTGCGGTATTAATTTGAGCTCTAGAATGTCAACAGGAGAAAAAAAGGCAGTTCATCGCAGTAACAAAACGTTCCATTATCAGTCTGCAAAATACATGTGGCATTTAGAAGACAGTGATCCTCATATCCTTGTGAACTTTCGCAAGGATCTGTTACCAAATGCCACGAGCAACTGATAGATTGTTGTAGTGTTGGGGCAGAAAGAAATTGGCTCGCATCAACAGTCTCGTGACCTACAGCATGGTTAACACGGGACCGAACACCCTCCCACAACGACGAACTTCAGAAGTCCACACCACACTCAGGACTTAAATTCATGATCAATACATTATTTTTCTTGATAAAATTAAATTACTTGGATTTGGGGATGTTCCTCAGAGGGTTATAAAACATCACACAAATTTTTCACTGATCAACAGACAAATTAGTTCAAGTTAATGATGCAAGTTGACACTTACATAGTGCTGGACATGTTCAAACGGCTGTGCAAACATTAAATTAGCTTTGGTGCACTTGTACGAGGTAGGTACGTGTTATTAGGCTTATTTCAACAATGGGGAAATGAAGAAGCACAAAATGAAAATTTTAAAAAGCTGCTGCGTTTGTTTAATTTTGCTTCCACTGAAGTTCATGGAAAAATTGTCAGGGCCAGATTTGCATTTGCATGGGGTCCCTTTATACCCCTCTGGCAGGGCAAAAAGCTGAGTTTTAAGGATCCTGGCCTTGCCAGGCAATGTAATGAAGTCTTAGTGGAAATAAGAATTAGCCCTCCATCAGCTTGAATGGGAATGGATTTACACAAGCGCTGTGCACTTTTGAAAATCCTACCCACCACAGCTCGGTGACTGGACCAACATGGCACAACGGGCCTGTGACAGAGACAGTATGACAACTCAGTTTGTCCGACATGAGTGAGCACTACACCAGTTCAGCCCCTCTGAATATGTTTCTTGCTTGGAGGAGGGCTCAGTCACACAGAAAACTTTATATTATTTTAGAGGATATTTTTAAAATAGAAGGGGGTGCAAAACATTTGATCTGGTAGTTCTGCTGACCGCCCATTACTGACCGGCTCAAAAGTAAGTGCTGTTTATGCTGAGCTACTTTAAGGGGAGAAGGAGATATATCTGCAATGGGTGTCTACTGTTAAAAGAAGGTAATATTAACCAAGTTATTTCATTAACTTATGTACAAAAAGATGGACAAAGGCAGAAAGGCTGAAGGAATCTTGTAGAAGTAAGACCCCAGGAAAGGATCCCAGCTAAGACAACAGGCCTGGATGGAGGATTGAGGCTACCTACCCTTGCCGGAAGCAAACACACTGCATATGGATACTTATTTCCACTACCTTCCAGCATGACTGAGGCTGAGAGGTGCCCTCTGTGTGAAATACATGTATGAGTTAAGACTGAAATGTCGTTTCGAGAAAACCACCCAAGTTTGTTTAAAACTCTATCAGTTCAGTAAGCTGTTCCCTCCATCCTCCCCCTCCACCCCCAACCAGTGGTTACACTTTAACCATGTATGGAAGAGATTTCAGAGGTCTGAGTCATTAAAACCTACAGAGAATAAAAGAACTTGGCAAATATGAAATGGCTCTGAAACAGCCTGCTCTCCCGTGCTACTGAAGATGCGATAGATGAGTTGCTATTTATGTGTAGGACCTGACAATTTGGGGTTTTGGACAAGTCTATAAACTTAGCTACAGGCAATGTGTCCCAAAACCAGTTCAAATACAAATTATTATGTCAAAACCTGTGGGATTTTTTTTTTTTTTTAAGACGACCAAAAAGAAGAAACCAACTTTTAAAGTTGTAGTCTTGTCTGTTACCTGTAGACAAACTTCCTGCCAAATATTCTTGTCCCTGCCAAAACCTATGGTATTTTGGGATAATTCCTTATTTACAACCTTTCAGTATGAATGAAACAGTAATGCTTTGCCATTTTTAGGAGTGCCTGATCACATTAAAAGCTCTAACACAATGTAAAGTTATGATCTCCTCTTATAGCAGATGACTTATTGGGGAGAACATTACAGCAGTCTTCCTCTTCCCTGTAAGAAACAGATATTTCAGGAAGGAGAAAAAACCCACAAACCCCATGACTTTGAGGAAAGATCCAGGATACAGGAAATATTGTGCGGAAGCTTGCACAATGATAAGATACTGACTGTAAGCATGTGGGATTGACGAGGGACAGCATCCTGCTCCTGGTAATACTGTAAGAGGCAAATAGAATTAATGGGTATGTTTTTTCTCCCCCCTCCATATTTTCAGAAGACATTTATCCAGACATCTACCAGATTTGCCTTTATGAAAAACAGATTTTCTGATGACACTCAACTTCCAAACCTTTTAGGATGTTCCCATTCAGAGTGTTGCTAAGTAATCACAATTACTCAGGACTCAGATTCTCAAAGAGCTCATTGAGGAACTGGGATTCAGGAAATCTGAGCTTTATTCCCAGCCTTCTGCAATCACTGCGCTACAGAGCGGTGTCTCATTTTCTCAATTAAAAAAAACCAAACCAGAACTAAAACCACCAGTCTCCTTTTCAAGCACTTAAAAAAAAAAATCAATACTCTATAAAAGTTTTGCACATTAAGTGCTTAGTCCATTCACTCCAAATCACCTAGATTTTGACCTTTATTTGCTGTATGCTCCTGGAATATTCCAGCTAACATTTACACCAGTTCAACCACAGCAGCATTTCTCAAGAGCAGACTTCACTTACTCCTGTGTCAGTCCAGAATAACCGATTTCAAACACAGTAACTCCAGGCCTCAGTTCCATTGCTGTAAATCCAAGTTATGGTCCTCATCATGGAACCTGATCCATGACAGTACTCGCAGCCACACAGATCCCCACCAGATCTGCCCAGTCACAAAAAAAAAAAAAAAAAATCAGGATGAATAACACACAGAACGAGAGATCCCAAGTGATTCCTAGTGCCGTTTGATTTCTGATGGCATCATTAATGATTACTTTACTTCTACGAATCCTACCTTCCCTCCTACCCGCGGCACTCCCTTACTATACAACATGAAGAAATTGGGAAGAATGAGAATACTGAGTGCATTGAAAGAAAAATCCACCTATATCTTTTAATTACTTCACGGATAACAGTCTTTCTATGAGTAGTATCCACAAGAAAGAGTATCATTACAGATAATTAGTACCCTATTCTCCAAAAAAGTACCTTCATTTCATATAATCTTTAAAGAATCACTCATATATCATGCAAAAAATCATATATTTAAACAATACTCCCTACAGTCTTTCTACATTTTACCTACTCTCCTTTAGGCATTAATGAAGACCCAAATTTACCGTTGACCCATTTTTCTTCAACTTTTTTTTGCTTCAACATCAGAATCAGCAGAGTTGAAGATTATTTTGTCACACAGAAAATATCAGGACACTGACGGAGGATGAAGCCTCTGAGGAGGTAACCGAGAGTGAGCTGCAAAACAGGTTAGCACAAACTTGAGTGCCAAAAGCTACTCGTAACGTGGCAAAATGAGGAGAGGTAGACAAAAAGAAATAGGCTTCAGAGTTTAATCTCTGTGAAAATTAAGTGGGTCTTATGAGTCTTGGGAGCTCAGAATATACAACTGTGGGAATTCAGGAACTAATCAAATGGGGGGCTGGGTAGGGTTTCTTGTACAGCAGGACACCCCCGAGTTGCACGCTCTTGGCCCTGTAGAATCTACCACATACAGAGCCAGCAGATTTTAATGGAATCTAAAAATAATTTAGAAGGTTACATTAAAACATATTCATGTGCTGAACATTACTGCAGCTTGCCTTGTAGGGGACCTCAAAACATGAACCTCTGCTTCCCTCCATTCAGATATTACCAGAACTTACAATCAGAAATAAGAGACAAAGATCTCATTTTTGTGGCTTAAATGGAGTAAAGTGAAGTAAAACAGACATGCTCGATGTGATAGATGTGACTCCTAATAAAGCTTTCAGCAGATCTTTAATTCAGCATACGCCTTCCGTATGGATACATACGGATCTGTTTTCATATTTCAGTATTTTTGTTACAGCATTATCTAAAGGTCCAGTCAAATCCTACCCCTAAAGCGCTAGGGGTGTATAAGACTACAATCCTTATCAGGCTAGTTCGCAGCCAATACAGACAAACAAAGCATTACTACATTTGCAAGCGGGGAAACTTAATGCAGGCAGATCAAATAACATCCTAGAGAAGACACAGAGCGTGTGCCGCAGAGTTAGGTATCACACGTATTCCTCCCAGGGAGACCCAGTTCACTGCCAAAGCTCCTTTTCATCTGCCACAGGGCAGGCTGGACAGGACTGCTGTGCCCACTTCTGCCCATGTTATTTCTCTCTCCTGTTGGCCATGGACTACTGTTGTGCAAGGCCGTAAACTATCATATGATGGTCGCATCAAGAGGGTATTTTGTATAAGGGGAGACCATTCAGTAACCTCACAGGAGTCTTAGAAGAGAAGTGTCTCCTGTAGAACCGGCAGGAAGCTCTCTAGGAGGTGCTTTAGAAGCTATTAACCGCGCTCTGGGTTCTGGCTCTTCCTCTAAACGACTGCCTCTATTGAACTGTTTGCCTCAGGAAGTTGTGGAATAACAAACTTTGTCATTTAAACTTCAAGGAAATCATCTGGAAAAGCTTAACAGGAAACTGAGGCACAGTGTTCAGTACTGTTCGGCTCCCTGAGCTCAGGCCATTAACAGCCATCTCCAGTCACTGATGGGAGATCTGGGAAGGCACTCATGGATGCTTAGGAAGGCCCTGCAGAGCGGGGCTCCTCTTCACTTGGCAGCAGCAGCAGGGAGCCCTTTATTTGCAGCAATATATAATACAGCTCCAGTCTTTCAGAACAACCACAAGTTACCAAACAAGAAGATGAATACCCAAGTCTACCTAAATGAAAGTGTTTTTTAAATAATCCTGGAGTTACTGTAACCTCTGTCTGCTTAATTTAAGCCTGGTTTTCCCAATTAGAAATACTCAACCCCAGCCATACCCCATTTTGGGGAAGCACAGGCTATTTGCTGGCATGCAAGCCTCAGGTGAGGTGAATATTGCAAGGACAGATACAGGTGATTACTGGAGTAGAATAAAATTGAAAACGCAGAGCAAAGATCCAGCCCAGATATCAACCACAATGCTTGTCTTAAAGTCCAAGCATCTGCATGCTCACAGAGACTAGAACTTCTAAAATGAAAGGAATTCTCCCATATTTATGCCAGCACAACCAAGAAAGACCTAACTCTAGGTCTCATTTAAAATGTTTTAACTGTGCTACTAATTATTTGAGTCAAATCATCAAGTTTGAGTCTGGCCCTAAATGATTCCAGCTGCAGCAGAGAAATCTAGAACTAAACCCAAACTTTAAGTTTCGAAGGCTTAATGTCAGCCTCGATTTTCTGTTAAATTAAGACCCAAAACTCTGTTAAATTTCAACCCCAAATGTAGTTATTACAAAAGCTTGAAGTTGAGCCCATCTTACTCCCAGTTTCAGTAAAAAAATTCTCAACTTGAATTTGCATGGCATCTCTTTTACTTTTGTTTCAGGATGTCCATTGGGGAAATTTAACAGGCAAGAGATGCCTGTCTGCAAATGGAATCAATCAGGAATGCAGTTACAACAGAAAGAATTTCAGCAGACCATAAAAGAGAAAGAGAGGAAAAAAGGAAACCCTGCTGCAAGAACAGTCCAGCAAAATGCAACTGTAGTGAGTTTCGGCTGCTTCCCAGTACTCCAGAGGGAATTCTGCTATTTGCTGAGTTCAGTGAATGCAATCTGGTGCCGAAGGAAAACCAGCAAAAAAAAAAAAAAGTGCTGCCGCTTTCACCATTTTCTCCGTTCTGCTTCGTATGAGAAAGCATACAAAAGACAGAAAAATTATTGTATAACTGCGAAAGCAGACAGAAACTTGCAAAGCAGATGTTCTCAGCACACATAAGAGGGACTGATTAGACATTGAATAAAACTATACAACCAGAATAAAAAAAAAAGTCACTCAGCAGGCAGAGATAAATTGAGAAATGGTGGACTCAAAAAGTAGTTTTGAGTAGAAACAACATCTGCAGTGACAAGTCTCATTTTGTTATACAGTAAAGGGGAATCAGTACTTCCCACTACACATCATACACAACACCATTTGAGTTACTTTCCTCCAAGAATCTCAGCATGCAACTTTAGGGAATTTATAAATCATCCAGAAGAGATATAAACAGTTAACAGGAAATAATGAAGTAATTCAAACAGAATCTACCTCCAAAAACCAACAGGCACTCCATAGGTTATTTATAGTAGAAAATTTAGAAGAGATTGGAAAGGTCTTAAATCTCCCAAGGTTTCAAATACTTACTTCTTGCAGCCAAAATCACATCAGTTGCATATCCAGGAAAAATTTAAAAAGCTTTCATTAAGGAGCTTAACCAGCTGAGAACATGATGCAGCCTTTCCTTCGGACTGTCCAGCCATAGGCATTTACTCATTCAACAGAAGCACAGAGCCTAATACTGTAGTGCAGCCTTTTACGTAGGGATGCCAAGGAGGGGGGAGGGAGGGGAAAGCCCTTCCCCAAAGGTATTAGTTCAGCCCACTCATTAAAATACAGAGTGGAAACAGCTGCTGTAGAAAGGAAAAGGATGTCCAGGCAGTTTTTTATCAAGTTTCTTAGGTGTAAGATGGTTTCATTCTGGAATCTCAGTAACAAAACCGATTTTTCTTCTGAATTTCATTCTTCCTCTGCATTGGTTTTAAAGAAACTGGCTCTAGCTCAGCTCAGAAGTAAGAATAACATAGTGGATAATCAGTTCTCCATTCTCAAAATCATTACATCTCACCAGGGGAAACCAGATCCCTAAAAGACCCTCCCTCTCCTCCCTGCAAGGACCAGTACAAGTACATGTGTGCTTTATAACACTTAAATCCATGTGTAATGTAATACTCAATTCATCTCAAATGATTGCCCACCAAGAAATCCCGAACAACAAATACTAGCACGAGAATAGCAACATTTAGAATTGAAAGCATGTCTCTTATAGATTATCACCTCAAAGTTAAAACTAGATAAGGAACAGAGGAGGGTGGTAAGAACAATGAAAGCTCTTCAACTGTTTCTTGACATGGAGGCACTGAATAAATTAGGATTCTTCAGTCTCAGAAAGTGTTGGCAGAGGGGAGATGAGAGCACTCTTTAAATCTTGAAAGGCACCAGAAATGCTAATCTGGGAATGGCAGCTCATTCCTTCTGGGAACATGAGAACTAAGGGGCACTGAAAGAAATCTTTAGGCAGAATTTTTATAACAAACAAAAGAAGTACTTTTTCACATAATATATTGCAGAGCTCATTGCTCCAGGATCTTGTGGAGCTCCACTCTGTAAGCAAGCTTAAAATTTTGAAAAATGAAAGAATAAACTAAAACTTTTAGCTTGAGAAGTTATTAACCACAAGTTACTAGAAGGTGCAGATATCTCAGGTGAAGTAGCCCCTTCCCCTGGACCCGTGACACCGGCCACCGCCAGAGCAGCAGACTGCATTAGAAGGATCTTTGAGCCACAACTGCGCCCGCTCTTACACTCCCATTTACCTGATTGTCACAACAGTCCTTAATGAGGAACTGTCTGCATTATTAGGTCCATTTCACAGATGGGGAATTAACTATGTACATTAAGGCCCAAAGCATCACAGCTCTTTAGAAATTTTGACTAGTAACCACAATTCGACAGTTAGGTACTACCCTTAAAAGTCATCCTCAGGTGACTTTGTACCTCTCACAGGCAGCACCTGAGGTGGCCTGCATTCCAAATCCCTCCACTCATGACTCTTCCTTCTTCGCTCCACTGTAACTACTCCAGTATAACTACTCTCATGAGCAAAGTTATTCACCAACAGGAGTTTTTCCATAACAGATTTCAGCAGCTATTACTCCTGATTTCTGCTTGCTCTCCCTTTGCCTACAGTTACAAAAACCAAAGCGTTCTGATCAAGAAATCCTATTGTAGCAAAGCAATTTTGAATACATATGTGCCTTTTATATATTGTCAAATAGCATTTTTCAATGTAAGCAAGCAGACTGCTGCTTATAGCAGCAACTAGCAAATAGCGTGCACAATTGAAGTTGTGGGGTTTTTTTTCAGTAAGAGACATACTTTAAAAATACCCTTGTAGTGGCCAAGCATTCACTGTGTGGCAAAAGGCGTAACTGCCCACTGGCCCTGCTGGCTCAGCAGCTGGTCTTAATTAATATTGAGAAACAAGATACTTTTATGCAAAATAAGCGAATTGACTTGAGATCCTTTTCAGATCGGGTCTGAGAAAAGCAGCCACAAACTCTGCTTTCCTTCTCTGCTCCTAATTTTAAACAGGGGCTTCATAGCTGTTTGTCTTTCTTTGTGTGTTTAATGTTTCCTGGAGGCCAGCAAAGGCATGCAAAATATTTTCGTTCAGGGCCTCTATATGGTTGTAATAGGAAATAGATGTCTCCCTTAAAGAGATGGGTTAGTATGGAAACAGAGATTATCTAAATGACAGCAGAGTCTTAAATATTTATTTCAAAGGGAAGGAAAGGACAGATAAATATTTACTGCTTTCTGTCCACATCATAGAATATAGATACTGCCTATGTTTGGTTACTTCTTGTCCAAGTAATCCAGGTTAAGCTCTGGTACTGTTTTATTTGTCAGAATTTTTCTTCATATTAAAGTTCTGATGCCATCTTTGCCAGATAGTTCCTTTAAGCTGCACAAGAGCCTCACAGAGAGAAAGCTGATTTCTAAATCCTGTGCTGGTCAAGCTTTCATGCTTGTACAAGAAGTGTAGTCACCAGAAACTAGCAAACCACAGACTTTTTGGTCTACCTGAGAAAATGCATGTTTCCTGTGCAAGGCTTCACACCTACATTGAATCAGCCTTTTGGAAAATTCTGAGTGTTTCAGTGCTAACAGGTTGAGAAATGTTGAAGACAGAGATGTAAACAAGGTTTCACTTCTTACTCCTGTCCCCTCTCTCACTTCACCCAGCCTAAAGAGTACACACCATCCCCTCCCTAGCAGGGCAGGGGGTGACAGGACAAGAATAGACGTTCTCTCCCCTCCTGTACAGGCCCTAATCGATAATTCAGGTCCTGATCTTTGACGCATTCATGGCCGCAAACTGTGATCCTTCTCCTTCACCACTGTTTCCCAGTAGGTCCATCCTTTCTCTCTTTCACTTTACCATGTACCTATTGCTAGAGAACCAGCAGAATTAAGAATAACTTTGGGCAATTTGCCTTTTCTAGATGCAGTCTTAACTTTCCTTCTTCAAGGCTTGACTAGAACTGATGAGATCTCTCTTCCTTGCCCCTTCTTTCCCTCTTTTAACTAAAAGTTGCATGGTAAATCAAGAGGAATCAAGGGGGACTTAGAGGAAATCTCGTTATCTTCACTTAGTTGCAACTACAACTCTTATGTCAGAAGACATTAAGGAAACTCCTGATGGAGTAACTCATGTAGGTGCAACATGGTGGAATGCTGGTTATCAGAACAACGGCCAAAGTACAATCAGATACCCTGTTCAGTAGATGAATGAGAGATCACTACACTGATGGGACATGTTCTGGGATGCTTCTGTATCCACAGGCATTCCACTTTGTACAGCAATTCCATCAAAATCTCCTAAAATAAGCAGACTTGTGACAATTCAATAGTTGCATAGGAAGTCCTCTAGGTGTTACGGAGGGAGATGATGGTTCAATAAATGATGTTTTCATCTGAACAAGTGCTTTAGCACAAAGCTTTCAAACACAAGTGGTTTACAGAGGAGGAAAGTCACTATAGTGGTCTGACGGTGCAACCAGAGAGCTGTCAACAGCATGCCCAGTTGATGAGAGTTACACCTGCATTATGAGCTGAAACAGCGTAACAATTTATTGCAGCAACTGCAATCCAACAAGATCTTCTGCGCAGCTCCTCAGAGTTTTCACCTTGTCTCATTAAAAAAATATTAAAAAAAAAAATAAAATAAAAAAAAAATTTTTAATGTTTTTTAACCAGGTTTGGGATATCCATGAGTTCATCCCAATTCTGTTTCCTCCTTACCCGCTTTCCCATTGGATGAAGCAAACAGATGAAAAGGAAAGGAGAGCAAAGGTATTTAGGTTAGGAAAGGAGAAACAGAAAGGATGGGAGAACAATTTTTCAAGGAAAAGAGGGATTTCAAAGCTAAAAAGTGAAAACCTCCCATTCTGAAAACATAATGCAGTTTTTCCTGCCATTAAAACTCAAGATCTTCTTTTGCCACATTTTTTTTTTACAGTTTTCATCAGCGATTGTTTCTGGAAACATTCATAATTATTTAAAATTAAATATTGAGTTGTAATATAAATGGACTGGATGCCTAAGTGTATCAAAACAACAACCTTTTGGCTTTTGTTTCTGGAATGTCACTCACTGTATTACTAGTGATGTTATTATCTTTGGAAAATTCCCAGTGATTTTATTAATAACCGGATTATTAACCTTGGCTTTGGACCATTGTTTCTATGACATAATTTAATATCCATCCTGAGCACAGAAGGCTCAAATTTATCAGGACCCAATCAAAAAATGCACATGCTATATAGAACCAAACTGAGATTGACCTAACTCAGAAATCTGGCAAGGTGAGGCAACCTGATCAAGCATCAGAGATGCTGAGCAGAACCTCAACACTCTCAATCTGCTTTTTGGATTGTGAAGCCTCTCCCTTGCAGCTCACTTCCCCACCCACCTTGAAAGCACTCTGCTTTGGGAGTGGCTTTTCTCAACAGGGAAGCGAAACTTGCTTTTCATGTGGTTCATGGAAAGTTTTGTTGGTTTTCTTTCTCCAGCCCATCTAGGCTGGAAAAAAAATATTAGTCTCAACCAAAACCCAGTATAACAACTCTGCCCATCTCTGGGCAGTTCTTTTCAACTTGCAAGGAAGCAATCTCACAATTGTAATTTCTTGTGGCTCGTTATGGGAATGGTGGCATAGCACAACCACAGACAGAGTTGTACTGGAATGGTTTGAGCATAGCTATTGTAGAGCACTTTGAGATGCTTTCCTCCAAAAAAGGTTTTATGAAAACAGGGATTAGATCAATTCTAAGGCAACTGTGGTCTCTAAGCATAAGAAGGACTTCCCATAAATTCAAAGGGTAATAGAGACAATAGGATACATGGGATGAATTTCATTCTGATCTGTCTTTAGTGGTACATCATGGGATATAGAAACTGAGCTGTGGAGTATAAACAGTACAACCCTCAGGCATAATAACTGAATTTATTTCTGATCCAAAGTCTGCTATCAGTGACAGGAATCCTATTATTGTTTTCAGTGGGCTTTGGATGAGTCTCCCATGAGCAACGTGAAAAAGATAGGAACTCAGACAACTAGAGAAACAAGGGCAGTGTAATTTCAGCAATGTAAGGGGGAAAAAAATTTACTTTGCAGAAAAAAGGACCTGGGAGATGCCACGGTTCATCAGATCACTGATTTACTTAATCCAAAAGCCTTTATCAGTTCCAGAAGCCTCAGGGTCACATACAAGAAACCAACCAGCAATTCTGGGAAAGCTGCAGCTGGGCATCTCTCCTGTTTGAGAAGACACGAAGCAGCTTCCCCAGGTCAGTGAGGCACCATTTTGTCTTTGCTGGGTAAGTTTTTAGCTGGATCAGTTCCCAATTTACCTGACCACATCCTGTCAACACTAGAGCTAACACAAGGTAAGGGTGAAGTTGGGTACGGATAGAGTGGGGCATGTCCTTTCAGTGGCAGCCAGAACTTGGATCAGTTTACACCAGTCATGAAACCACAACTACATAGCAAAATCTTTTACAGTTCAGTGCAAAAAAGTAAAAGCCAAGAGAACAAGTCAGGTTCAGGTAAACCAGATATTTGGGAACAAATATGATTGTCTGTACTTCCAGAGCAATGCATCTGGCACCTCTGAAGACCTAGAACCAAACGTCTGAATGTGCTCTTAAGTGCTCTGCTCAAGGTCACCTGAAAAACCTGTGGTACAGTAAGAAGCAGAGTCTGGAATCCCTAACCTAGCACCTTCCCTCTTTGGCTGGCTTACTGTTCTCCAGACAGCTCATTTCCCTCTTGATTACAGGGTGATATGGCCCCTCCATGAAGGACACACCGTTTCTGATAAATCATTCTGTATGTTTACCACGTACCCTGCTTTCAGTACAAGCCCAAAGTGCCCTGTTCCTTTCCCTGAGCTCAGTTTAGGTTATAGGCAGTGTGGTATTCACAGACATCCTGAATTTTTACTTTCAGTCTAGCCTAGAGAGGTGTCTCAGCCATAGCGTTGCAGACTGGGTCTTCAATCTGCCTCTTTCTTGGATTTGGCTGAAGCCTTGTCCTAGCTCTGCCTCCTCTTCTCTCCTGTTTCTCACTGCAGCCCTGGTGGTCCCTGCATGCAGCACAGCTGCTTCTCCTTCCCTCTTGCTGAAGCTTATTTCTAAAATGCCTCCTTAAGGCAGATGTTTCCCACGTGTTTCACCCTTTAGTCTCTTCCCCACCCCCATTTGTTCCAGTGCAAGTAATAATTTATCTCCTTGATCTTTCAGATCCACTCCTAAAATAGTGCAAGCATCCCTTAATCAACCTGCCCAGCTTGGTTCTGGGGCAGGCAAAAAACTGCAGTCTCTGCCTTTTCCCCCATGATAATACGTGGGGAGGAGAAAAAAAGAAGGTTTAACCTTGGCACACCCTTTGGTTCTCATTTCACCTTCAGACTATCAGCTTTGGCATTTTTTATTTTTCTTCCAGGGGTGAAATTTTATTTCTTGGAAATATTTTGTTAAGTAGTATTAATACCTGCATCGTTTGCCACTTTCCCTTCTACCTCACCCCAGAGTTTTCTAGCTGCCACTGAAGTCTCATTTACAGATACAAATCTTAAGTTTATACTTCACAGGTCCCACCCCCCTTCTCTGTGACATTTCCCGCTCTCCCAGCTGTCTTTCCTTGGCACCAGTGCCTGCAGTGGCACTAGACTTTTATACAAATTACCTTTGCTCTGCTTCATGTTTCCAAAACTGGTTTCAGTATCAGGCCAATTCAAGCCAGTTTCACAAGCTTATGTTAACTGTAGATCAAACCTAAGAGGAACACAGGCCAGCTGGACTGGTACCGTAACCCCCATTTTAGGGCACTACAACTTCTGCTCACTCATATTTAGAGATAGGTTTTGGGGGGAGAGGGACGGGTGCAGCACTTCCATCCCCTCCTGTGCAATATTACATTTTCTCTGAGTCGGACCACCCACTTTAGGCCAAGTCCTGAACACTGTCATCAGTCTGCAAAAGAAGTAACCTCACTCAGCAGGCTGGTCAGCCAGCCCTGCCCCAAGGAGCTGGTGAGCAGCAGCCTGCAGTGTCAGCAGCTGCCAATAGATCAGATCAGCAGAAGAACCCAAGCACCAAGAAACCTGAAATGAGAAAGTCATGCAGATTTTGTCCAAACCAGGGTCAAAGCCCTCTGGATGGAGGCTTACACAGAGACAGTCCACAAAGTATTTGTCGACAGGGACTTCATTCTTTAAGGTCCTTGCTCTGATCTCAGTCCCGAGCAGGGCACAGTAGCTGTGCTGTTTTTCTGTGTCCCACAGCCGTGGCACTTGTCACGCTGCAGAACCACTCACAAACGGACTCGAGCTGGCAGAGTCAGCAGGCAGGACAGAGGGCATGACCGCCCCCCTCGCTTTGCTAGCAACTGTGTCAGCAAACAAAAGCTGGTGACAGGACGTCCCTTTCCTGACAGCATTACTCCTGAATTCGCTGTCTCTGTGCAAGCAGCACTCCAGCGTGTGATTTCGCACATTCCGCGAGTGCTCCGATAAAAATTGCTGCATTCAGCCAAATGTTTAGTAACTCCTCTGATATCTGTGTATTAAAAATGAGCATGGGGGTGAGGGAAAGCAAAGAGAAATGTAATGGTCTGAGAACATTACATGCAGTGCTGGGCAAAGAAAAATTTTCCTTTTGAAATGCCACATGCAGATTTGTTGCAGGGACAAAATGGGCACATAGGCACTGAAAAACCCTAGGCAGAGACTTTTGTTTCATTTTCAGCCTTACCCAGAGTCTCCCTCCAGGACTTGAGCTGAGTCACTTCACCTTCCGGTGTTTCAAAAACATATATTTAGGTTGTATACTCGGAGTGGCAATTGTCTTTCACTATACTTGCACTACAGCCAGATCTCAGATGAAATCTCAAGGCACCATAAACAAAATCAGCAGAAACCGACATAATTTTGTAGCACTGCCATGAAATTATCTTTATGAACTACTAAGAACCTGTGCTCACTAGTTTTAACAGGCTAAAAGCTTCCTAGCAATATGGACAAGATTGAATGTGTCTGAATGATGGATCTGTCTGTGTCAAAACTGCTGGGGAGCCCTGCTGTTCCTCGTACTGCCAACAGACAGCAAGGAGGAAAAGCAGCAACTGATGCTGCTGGAAGATGCCACTCCTTTCCCAACACCAACTCTCTGTTTCGCATACTCTTTCTCTCAGACAGTTTTGGTTTTCCAGATCAGAGAGGACCTCTAATCCCCTCCCCTGCCGCCGCGCCGAGAGAAGGGAGCCAAACAGGCAGCTTTGAAAGCATGATTATGACTTATCGTGTTCCACCATGAATGTGTGAAAATGGGCAGGAGGGACTCTCACGCTGCAAGGTAAATGGCAACGATTTAAAGAGATGCTTTTCCTCCAGCAGTGACAGCCCGACTGGTGAATCTCCTTTAAAAACCAGAGAGCAGCCTCCTGAAGCCAACGAGATGGCTTGCTGAGGCATGGGCAGGCTGCTCTCCTCTGCATCAGTCCCCCTTAAAAAGACAAAACACAGCAAGGGAGGCAGCAAGAGATATTCAAGATGGGAAGGAGCTCGCTGGGGTGCCTTCTTCCATCAATATCAATTGGTCTGAACAGAACAGTTATTTCATGTTGCCCTGGTGAAACGTTGCAGCTGATCCCAATTATAGAGGTGCAGGACAGGAGAGCTTGTTCACCTTGGTGGCAAGTCACTGGCCTTCAAATCAGAGGAACAATATCTCCTGTTATCACATGCCCAAACTCTTAATTTCTTCCTGTCTTTCCTTGCCCCCCCCCTCCCTTTTTTTTTTTCCCCCCAAGAACAATCTAGTGCCCTAAACAGTTTTGCTTAGAGCCAGCCCCAGATAATAATATAATTATTTCTCTCATCCTATACAGTTCACTAGACTTCTAGATTTTCTGAGATTCCATTTGGCTGGAAGCTCATTACACAGTGTTTCCTGCAGCTCCTATACAGGACAGATTCCAGGCAACAGATAACAACATCTGTACCACCCTTTGTGTTTCAATTCCTTGATATTGCTGTAAAAAAAGAAAAGAAGCCTCAAGAATTCAGCATTAACCTAGAGAAAAGAAATCCAGTTCTGGAAGCACCAAATCAGTAAAAGAAACTTTCCAGGTGGAGTAAAGAGGGGGAAAAAAACAAGTGCAGAGCTCCAAACCAATAGGTAATGAAAGAACACTTGTATTTTGATGAGGGCAGACCAAAGAAACTATACTTACTGCTCTCCAAGACAGAGACTTTTGCAGACTTTATTCCATTCTGCTGGTACGCAGAGAATGTTGGTAGAAAGCCACCCAAAGTGTCCTATCCTCAAAGTCTCGAAGACGCTTTCAATCAGATTGGGATACTGAAGCCATCTCTGCTTGAACGTTAGAAAGAGCCAGGAGAGAATTCTCCTATCCATTCGTGCCCATTTGATGTTCAAGCTTATATCACAGCTAACAACTTATTTCCCGTTCTTTACTACCTCCTAAACTTGTTATATTGCTTCAATTCCTATTTTCACTCCTTTTACACCTTCTGATTTGTTAGTTCCTAGACCTGCAAATCCCCTTCTCCAGTCACCGTCTTCTCAGAAATCGCTTTTCCTTCAAACATTTCTCACCCTTCCTCCTACAAGCAGCTGTGCTGTATGTCATCATCTAGGCATGATTTAGACTGGAGGCTCTACAGTGTGAAGAACGGGTCTTATTTATGTTTGAGAATCCTTGCCTAACTTTATGCTGCTGTATAAATGTTTAATAGGTAATAATGCATTTGCTGGAACAAGCTGTGTGCTAATACCCACTGAGACTATCAGAAGCTTCTGGAATTAAAAATACCTCAGCTGTTTGGTGACACTGCAGTTTCAAAGCTAAAGGATGCAACAGCTGAAGTGGTCTAATAAAATATCATAGCACTGGAAATGGCCATATCTACTCTTTCCATGTTTGAATCAGGATAGAGTTCAGGAGCTCAGCACTGTGGACGTGAGGCTATGCTCAGCTACAAACACCGTGTCTTCTCTCCTTTATGTTATCTCCCTCCAGACCTCCATGTTAACGTAATTTTAAGCAAATATTTCTGATCTCTGCTTTGTCTCTAATGTTGGCTGAAGAGACAGGAATGGTCCTATTCATTTTTCACACCACTCTCGGCAGGATTTTTCTCTAGGTTTGACTGTATCGTGTCCTGTGTTAAGAATTTAATTGTGAAAGAGAAACCCCAGTGGCAGATCGGATGCATAGTTTTTATTTCAGTGACCAGACAGGATCTGGGTGATTCGTCAATGACACCAAACAAGCAATGAATGTTCAAACAAACAGGGAATGTATGATGTCTTGGCCTCAGGGCCAATGAATAAAATATGGTGACACTAATGGAGCAAACCCAATGGGGCAGCAGCAGTGTCAGGCCTTCATGTCATCTAGCCTCAGGTCAGCACTCATGGAGACAAAACAAACCACATCATCTGTACAAACAGAAATCTTTGGGGTTTGTTCTCTCTATACCAGGTTGCTCCTAATGGTGAAGCTGGTGATGACAAGTCTTACCCCATAATCTCCACAATCTGTGTGCTGATGACATGAAATCCAGGGATATAAAGAATCGCTGTTGTGGCATGTTCACAGGGGCTCTGAAACAAGGAGTGCTGGATGGTGCCCATCCAGCCGTCTACCACCAGCACTGCATCCTAGGGTCAGGATCGCTTTCCTATTCATTGTGATACAGTTTCATTAACAGCACTCTTGATATTTTAGCCTTGAAAGAGATTTGACTAAGTGATGAATTGGGAAGGTTTTCACAATTGTCAGTGTGCATTAGGAAAGAAAAGGAGCTATATCTGATGGAAGCAAGTCTAAAATTAAGCAAAAGACAAATCTAATAGGAAAAATTTCTGTAACAGTGAAATCTATTGGACTTTATACAGTTTCTTCAATGGCATAAAAAATACACCACTTCAGTCATTTAAAAGTAGATTGGACCAAGGAGTACAAAAATATATTGCAGGGAACACAGCTATATCAGCACAGCAGTAAAACAGATGAGCTAATAACTCTCTTTTCTCTCCTTTTCGGGATCATGCATGACAAGATTTCAGTACTAGTAAAAATTTATTTACCTGCGACCAACACAATTTTCAGAGTTTGGATTTGGTGTAAATGAATAGCCCTCTGGGAGGAAAGGTATGCACCAGTTATCAAGGGAGAAGTATTACAGTTCTGAAGGGGGGCAGGGAGGGGCAAGGCTACTTAATGAAACGAGTTAGGAACAAAGACTTTCAGAAAGATCAGAACAGAAACACTTTAGAAAATCTGTCCCCATATGACTGGAAGCTGAACCCTTTACAGAAATTCCCACTCAGCTGCAAGTGTTCAGCTCTTGAGAAAAAGAAACACCAAAACCTGGCTTCAGCTCTCTACCTATTGTGACTGGGAACACTTCCCTGAAGATATAATCATTTGCATGAACTTTTCAGCTCATCAAATATCAGAGCTCATATGTGAAAGGATTTTCACATGAAAGCTGTGTTCCACAAGGCCAAACTACTTAGTAGAATCAAACTAAAATGGGGAGGGGACCTTTAAACAGGCTAAGTTAAAACCACACTCTTATTCTGACAAGAGACCAGCAAAAAAAAAAAACCAAACCCAACCACTTTTAAGCAGAAGAATGTAAACCTCTTGGTGAAGTCCTCATTGTTTGTGCACAAGAAGCTGGGAGGGGACACAGCCAGGACAGCTGACCCCATATGATATTCCATACTATATGATGTCATGCTCAGCATATAAAGCTGGGGCAAGAAGAAGGAAGGGCAGGACATTAGGAGTGATGGCGTTTGTCTTCCCAAGTCATCGTTAGGCATGATGGAGCCCTGCTTTCCTGGAGATGGCTGAGCACTTGCCTGCCCATGGGAAGCAGCGAAGGAATTCCTTGTTCTGCTTTGCTTGCACCTACGGCTTTTGCTTTACCTATTAAGCTGTCTTTATCTCAACCCACAAGTTTTCTCGATTCTACTCTTCCAATTCTCTCCCCCATCCCACCAGGGGGGAGTGAGTGAGCGGCTGCGTGGGGCTGAGTTGCCAGATGGAGTTAAACCACGACATTAACACAAACTAAATTGAAACAAAGAGGAGAAGATGGAGATCCCTTTGTTGTTTTATTTTGCTTCTAAAGAACAGCTTCAAGCACCCAAACATCAAAAGAATAGTTAACTGAGCAATTAATCTTAAATGACCAATTCAGAGCTCACAGCTTGTAGGAACCCCAAACCTGTTGCTGAGAGTATGCCCCCACATGCACTGGTTTTGTCAAGGAATCCAGACCTAATTCAAAAAAATATATTTCTGTAGAAACCATAAAACTTCTTTCATAGCCATTTTGCTTTGTCTCTAGTTCCTTTAAAATGTAACAAGCTCTGACTCAGAAATAATTAGAATAATTTGCATTCATTCTAGTACTGAACAGATTTATGGTACCTTGTATATTCACAGAAGAGTCACATCTTCAAAAGGTTTCAAGGATGAACTGCTAAGCCTCGGGAACTAAAAAGCCCTTTAAGACCAGGGTCAAGCTAGGCATTTAGGTTCAAAAATAATAAATAAATCCATTTGGAGACAAAGGCCTATTGTATACCACTCTTCCAGGAAAAGCCATGGGTGGCTGAGAATTACTTGGGAAAACTTTGCGTGAATTAATGTGAATCATTCTCAGTTCTTTCTGCTGCACTGAAAAGAGGGGTCTATGGAGGGAGAAAAGCATTGGTGAGTTCACACAGGGTCAGGGAATATCTGGCTTTTCAGATGCAGAACTAGAAAATGCTCATGGTTCTTGGGACACTGAAAGAGACAACCAGCACCTTCTCTGCCCATGGCTCACTGAGAACCTGGGACACCATCAGCTCCAACTACAAGGGGTGTGTGTACATGTTTTGAAGGTATGGTGGGCAGTACAAATTGCAGTATTCAAATCTTAAGTGGTGTGATGGTTCAAAGGAACCACTTTCCGCCCACTGCTCAAAAGGAAGAAAAAACAAGAAACAAAGAAAAAATCAGTCCCACTGTTCCTCATCATACATTGCTGCCTCTGCTACCAGGCAGACACTGTAAAGCTGACATGTAGAGTTCATTAGAAAACACAGAATTTTACTCAGGAATTTTGCAGCATCCTACAGAATCATGTAGAATTACGTAGAAATTAATCACTAGGCCACATAGGAGAAGGGGTAATGGCTTTAAACTAAAAGAGGGTAGATTTAGACTAGATATAAGGAAGGAAGACATTTTTTACAATGAGGGTGGTGAAACACTGAAATAGGCTGCCCAGAGAGGTGGTAGATGCCCCACCCCCGGAAACATTCAAGGTCAGTCTGGACGGGGCTCTGAGCAACCTGATCTCATTGAAGAGGTCCCTGCTCATTGCAGGGGGGGTTGGACTAGATGACCTTTAAAGGTGTCTTCTACGGGTACCTATTTTATGATTCCATGATTCTAAAGTTCGTTGCGTTAGTTCAGAAAAAACATAGAAATATCACACTATATTATG
This sequence comes from Egretta garzetta, assembly GCF_000687185.1. NCBI lineage: Eukaryota > Metazoa > Chordata > Aves > Pelecaniformes > Ardeidae > Egretta > Egretta garzetta. The sequence continues at coordinate 6,918,389 of NW_009260182.1, read as the reverse complement.
GGCTTTTACAGTAATGCTTAAAGAAAAATGCTATGCTTTATTCTTAACTCTGCAATCATATGTTAACAATTATTGCCACAAAAGCTGTTTCAGTTCTTCCAAGTTACACAACAAACTAGACAGCAGGGACAGCTTTGAACCTTTGAACATCAGGTTCTTATTTACTATGTTATCCTATTTTTAGGTCAAAATTTCACACATCTGCTGAAAGCACTTTCTCTATGTCAGGCAATTCTCCTGGTAAAACTGCTTCAGGTACCAAGCTGCTGAGAAGGAGAAGTACAACCTGAATCAGTGCTTAATTAGAAAACAAGACCTTCTTACAGAGAGCTAGGAAGACTCACAGACTTGGCAAAGGAAGGACACAGTGCTTCCATTATGCCACGTTATTTGCCCAGGAGTGATAACTGAGTTAGGGTATAACCTTGGGGAATCATATTCATTAACAGACAGTGGCCGTGATTTTGAAGTCAGTGTCAACCTGCTATTAAATAGCTCTGTTCTTGTTCTGGAGCCTCCGAAACCAAGTGTTTATCCATTACCAGGCAGCCCAACCTTGAACATCCCTTGCAACAGTCAGTATAAGCAGGATGACCACTGTTGTATGCATTAGCCTGAACTCTCAAGTTTAGTTGTGATTCAATGCAACTTTCTGGGGAAGAGCTTTGTGTTTAAAATAATTGGATTCAAAAAATCAAGTAGTTGTCTTCTGCCAATAGCTTTGAAACTCACTTTTCTGAAAGTTTCCATACTGCATTTGAGATGAATACTAGGGAGAGTAACAGTGCATAAAGTACATACCTTTGGCAGAGCTTGGAGAAAGAGAAGCCACAGCTCTACAGGTATGATCTGGACAACTCCTGGAAAAGGAAAAAAAACCAGTAAGTGTTATAGACTACAATAATCTAATGCAGCTGTTAGAAAAATGAACTATAAAATGCTTTCCCAGTCTAAAATAAAAGAAACAATCACTCTGGGGTCTGCTAGAAAAATTTGACAATTATTTCTAGCCCACTTCAACTAGTATTGTTATTTTTTAAAGCTAAAAGCCACCATTTGCCCATGAATCAGCCTTTATGAGAAAAGAGCCTCTATGTCTATATGGAACCCAAGGCAACATCATCTGTGTTTATTATTTTGTAAAGAGAAACAGTGCCAAACTTCCTGCAACACCCACTTTAGCCCCTGAAATCCAGAGAACTGAATGTGCTGCTGTTAGCATTTGGAGACAGGAATATGTTTTGATCTAATACATCAGACACAGGCTCACTTGGTGACAAGAAAGTACTGGATTCCATAACAGGTTAAAATAGAGCCAAATATGAAAACACTGTATGCAACTCACACAGAATAACTTCTACTTACCCTGTTTGGAATTTTTCAAGAGTGTTCTAAACATTATAAAAATACCATGGAAGTTGGTAAATAGTTAAATTCTCCTAGCTTGTCATATAAATGGCAGCTTGACTGATGTATACAAATGTTCTATCACTACTCTGACTACGTTGTGTTTCATACAAAGTTACACATGAGTCAGGACTAGGACAAAAATTCTCACACACAGAGAAGTCTGCTTTGCAGCTGTGGCCATCACTATTTAGTCAGGTGTCCTCCTACTGGCCAAGGACACAGCCTGTGGATTCCTATATGTAGGCATACAGCACGTGTGCCACAGAGCCAGTTCCCTCCTGTGGACACTATGCTGCTGCTTCTCCATCTCAGTCTCTCAGGAAAGTGCCCCCTCCTGCCCAAAGAGGTTGGCCTTTGCCTGTCTCTTCCTGCAGGTCTCCCTAAGAATCAATTGAGCACAGAGGTGCCCGGGAAGAAAGATCTGCAAATGTTATTTAGAGTATTTCAATGAGGTCTAAGGCCTGTAGAAGATTTGGCTTCAGGATCTCTGCTTGAGGTTAAATCTAATTTTCTCACCACATTAAGGCCATATAGTGGGAACTCACCTGACAATCTCCCCACCTCCAACAGGTACTTCTCTACATGTTTTCAAGAGCAGGCAATAGCAGCTGGGAGAGTCATTCTCTGCTGCTGCCACTAAGGACAAATCATTAGAAATCCTAGCAAGAGGCAGAACTCAGCTCGTACTCTCTGAGCCCAGTGTGAATGACACAAGCAGGGCCCATGCTCCGAGCTGTCTTTCACGCCGTGCTACAGAGCCTCAGGACAGGTAGAGCTCACGGTTTTGCATCATCGTTGTATTTGGATCCTGATAAGGGAACATTTACACCTTCTGTACACTCTCAGTGAAAAGCTGCCTCTTCTCAATACAGAAGAAGGTGCTTTTGGAAACTGAAAAGTTCCTCTCTGCTTCTTTGCTTGCTTCTCAAATGGTAGATCAGTACCTGTGGATGGGGAAAAGACACTAGTTTCCCCCCAGTGGGAAGGGGACTATATAATGAAAAGTATCCATTCAGCTGGATATATCATGTTCAGACTTCCCTTTCTCATCCTGGAAGTTTTATGTGTGAGCTGGGACAGCTGTACTCCTGAAGCAGGAGGGAAAAAACCAACACCTCTCCAACACACCTTCTGTCACCAGGAAGGGTTCTTGCCCACGCTGGCAGGTAACCCCTTGCATCATGTATCAGTCCATCATCCTGTGCAGCAGAAACCCTTCTGGAGAGCTGCTCCACACTAGATGCACAGCACACCACCGCTTTTCTATCCTCCTGTTCCTTTCACAGTCACAGGATTTATGTACATGATGATATGCACTTGTGGGTACTCCAGTCAGTGAAGAATTCTTCCCTCCCCACAATGTTGCTCTGGGGAGTAAGTAAAATTCCCATCAACCTTCCTACCTCTCCCTCCCTCTCAGAAAGCAACCCACTTCACCAGCTCCTTGAGCCTAGAAGTAAGAAGCTCTAGGAACACCTCCATCCCTCCTCTGCCCGTCTCCTCAGGTTCTGAGCCTCATTTTCCTCAAGACTCGATAGATCAAGCCCACCACACTGGATAGTGCCACCGATAACCATGCCATAACCCTGTCTGGCTATACCAGTCAGATATGTGGTACCACTGATACCTGCACGCCTAGCCCGGCTGTCTGTCCTCCCGTGTCACACAGCTCTTAATTTCTCAGTTACTGGCTGTAAAGCAGGACAAGTAACACTGTTCCACCCCGGGCACTATGATGTGCTGACATCCCTATAGAGGAACCCTAATAAAAAAAAGAGAGGCACACTAGCAGCGGCACAGCTGTATCTTCCCATCCTATCCTACACTTAGTCTGGATCAAATCCCCTGTCCAACGCCTGTCTTTTAGCCATGGGACCAATCAAAGCCACTCAAGTTGTAATCTGACTTTCTCATGCTCATAATGCTGGTGCTCTTCTGGAAAACACAGAGGTTACTATTTTTTTCCCCCCGTATTAATTTATAAGGGGCAAATGCTGATTACAGGTTGCCTGTAATGTGTCAAACTTGGATTGTTTACCTGCACAAAAGCTTTTTAACTCAAATCGTGCTCTACCCTCAGCCACACTTCACAAATAAATGCCTCTGAAAATAGAAACAAAACACACAAAAAAAGGTCAGACCTCTTTTTTTTAAAAGAGTCCTGGTCTGTTTTGGCTAGAATGTAGAGTCAAAGGCTGAGAACAGTGCAAGAGACACATATACCCTCATTCCAGCAACACTGCTCAAGGAAAATCAGGAACTTTCCGTACACCACAAGGCAGCAAAACGCCTAGGTATACTGCAGCAAACATTACTATGAATAGCAGTAATAATAAATGTTGCCGTTAGATAAGTAACTCTGACATGAACCATGTTTATCTAATGTTAATTCAGGGCACCAAAGGACTTCTTGTTTCCATTGGTTTGCAATGGAGGAGAAATTATTTGAGAGTCCAATTAAGTTCAATCACTAACACATGCTTCCTACAGATATCCCTGAGGATCAGACACACATTGCAACTACATTCCTAGCAGCTAGAAAGGCAGTAACAGCAAAATGAAATTCTGCTTTTAAACTGCTGATTTACAACTTGAAGAAAGTATCCAGGATCACATCCGCTCCCTGCAAAATGGTCTGGGGAGGGCAAAATATGCACAGATTTCCTTTCTGGCAAGCGCAATGGTCTAACTTTTGCTTAGGTGGCAAGCCATGCAGCCTCCAAACAGCTTGAGCAAGATGAGAGTACAGTATCTGAATTATTAACTTTTAAATTTAGTACTATGCAAAATGTACAGAACATATGTTCTGACCGAGGCCCTATCTTATGGCTCAAGTAAATTTTCTAAATGACTTACCATTGTGAAATGTTTAGATATCCAGGTAGGAGCAGCAAAAGTATGTATCTTATATAGCAGCGATAAAGATGCTGCAATACTGGAAGTTGCTGGAGGTAGAAGGAGATATTCTGGGCAACCTTCCCTGCACCTTGTGCAGAAATCTCATTCATAACTATTCCACTTCATTACCTCCTCCCAAACTACCCTCCACAGTACTTCCTAACTACTGTTCACCATGAGCTTTTTGCTTTTCACTCCCACTCTGTTCAACCTCCCAGCCGATACTTCTGCCACAGCCACTCAGCATTTAAGCAGAAACAAGGTAGAAGACCCACCAGAGGTCTGCCTAGTACCTGACGAATCTGGAGTCTCCTGTATGTAAAACCCATGAGGAAGCTTAAACAGAGATGTTTTGTACCCTAATATGAGCTATTCTGTGACACAAAGGGTAAGAACATTTCTCTGTTCTTCTTTGATTTTAATGGAGTGAATATTGTCCTAAACTTACTGCACCGAGTGCCAACTGCTGAACGTCTGCCCCTCTGTAGCCACATTGTGTTTTCAGGTGGACGACAAATCTTCCTGCCCCTCCCTTTCCTTCCGCAGTGCACGTGGCTCAGTGACACAGTGGCAGGACTTCAGCAGTGCCCACCCTCACAGGGTGCCAAAGGCAAAGTGGGGATCAGCCGGGCTGGTGGGATGCAGAGATCGGTGCCAGGCTGTTCAAAACTTCACTCGTCATTGTCGCTGCATGTCTGGCCTTTTCACTGAGAGGGACCATTCAACTGTAGCGTTATTATTATCAAATAGCTCACTCCTGAATATCTCAGGCAAAGTTTTAAGACCCAGGGGAACACAGGTTCTTCCAAAATGAGCTCCCGCCTTGTGAAACAGGTCCAGTGGGCTCCAGAGAACTTGGTACTATCCTGTACTATTTTGAGCACTGTTAAGGCATTTCAAACTTAAGGTTCTACATAGATTCTGGAATGACTGTACTTTTTAACCCTTCCAGGGAAAGGCTATGTTGAGATCCCTGGAATAAGCACTAAAACTTTCTTGAGCTGAACTCTGTAGCTCAAGCACACTGACAAACAGGATCCATATTTAAAAAAATAAAAATAATAACATAAAATAATATCAGTGCTCACACTACAGAGAAGCACATGTTTATTAGAAAACAAAGAGCACGTATATCCACCAACAAGAGTCTAACTCAGTGTCAGTTCTCGCCTGCAAAAATTAGTCTGGCACATCAAAGGACGGCTGCTGTGCCACTTGAAATAATGTGAAGGCCATCATTTTCCATACCCCTCCTGTGAAGGAGAAACATGCCCAGTTCTGCAAGCGTACGTGATGCATCACAGAGTCAGCATCCATGTCTGTAAGACCTGAGTGCAGGGGAGAAGGGAGGAAGGAGAGGGAACAGAGCAGTGCCACTGCCTCTTGCCATTTTGGAACACTTGTCTCTCTTCATCACAATTGAAAGTAGTCCCTCTGCAAGGTACTGAAGGTTTAACTCACAGCATACAATGAAATCGTATCATTTTCCCCAACTTAGTCACTGACTTTCCATGCCTTTTTAAACAAAAAGCCAGGAAGAGCATCAAGGAGCACAGCAGCAGCGTTGCTGTTGAAAGGTCTTACAACAAACATGCCTTTGGAAAAAATGACTTAATAATGCAAAGAAGAGCAGAAGATTGCAAAAGGAAGCTGACAACGAAGGGACACTTTTTTCCCCCCCACAGCCTTATGAGAACTGTAATCCTAGCAAGCAGAGTTGTTCAAAAGCATGTGTAGGAGGATAGGGGGAAGAAAGGGTAGCATTGTTTATAGTACATAGACATGGAGACTGCGGCAGGAGCCAAACAAGGAGAATAACTTCTGTGCAAGAACGGAAGAGTGAAAGGAAGTGGGTAGGTAAGGACAATTGCAGGATTTGTACAGTACAGAAGAGAATCCCTTCCATGTAGGATGCAATTTCTTCCACAGAAAAGATGTTTCATCTGTGGAGCTGGATGACGTAACTCCTCTGGAATAGTAACCTTTCAATGTTTGTTATCTCTGGTTCTGTTACTAAATGGGTTGCGGTTCTTATAATTAGCACTTTATCAGCTAAGAAGTCAAAACATTCCTTGCATCAATCTATTTAGTCTTATGTCACCTTTATGAGATGTGTATCAACGAAGACTGAAAGGAATGTCTGGTGTGAATCATAAATACTTTGAAGGGTTCTTGAGGTATGAATACTCAATGCTTTCTGAAAATAAACTTCCTGGAATAAGCTTCTGGGTCACTTCGTATCAGTAAGCCCTTCTGATATCCTGGCCATTTCCCTTCTTTTATAGCTAACGAAAAGGAGGTGCACAGAGGCACCAGACAACTTCTTTAAAAAAATCTTATTTGCAAACCTAAAAGGCGGCAGTTGTTTTTTCACCAGTTGTCAAGCACTTCAGATCTCACTAGGAAAATAGCATCCCTCCTGCAGAATGCTATAGAACAGTTTGAAAACCTATTAAAAGGCATCTAATAAAACCCACAGAATTTCAAACAAATGCCTACAAAAACCCCACTGCATTCATCTAGAGCCCACACAAGCTCCTCTATGGACAGATTAAGGAAAGTGGTCTGCTTGTTGACCTGCTTAAGTATGACATTAATTACCCAGTCCACAAGCATGAAAATACTTCCCTAACTGAACTGCGTCAGGACTAGAAATACATGCAGAGCCCATATTTTTTGACTAAGGGCATTTTTTTACCACAATTACTTCTATGTGGACGCCCTCTCTACAGCACCAGGTGAACTGAACCAGGCTGCCACTTACCCATGGTTTTCTGTGGACTGTTTCAAGGATGCCCATGAAGAAAAGCAAGTCTGCTTTCAACAGGCTTAAGACAGATAGGTAGGGGTCTGGAGCTAACAAAAAGTCCTAAAGGGTCCACACACAGAAAAGTGTTGAAAAACAATTATTTACACTGACAGTATATTATTGCCCTGAAAGTAATTCCATTAAGCCTCTTTATGCAATCTAAATATTCACACCATTATTTGGTGCTATCGGAACAACACCTAAATCATCCAGAAATGCAAGTTGCAGCAAGGCAAAGATACACCAAAATAAAGTGAAAAAGGATCCCCAGGATTTGATGGAGCTGTGACAAGCACCCAAAAGAAGCACATTTCACCACTAAACTTTTTCATGTTACTTCCAACTGATTTTTGACACTGCAACTGGCTTTTAATAGATGCAAAAGAGATAAATGTCTCATTACCAAAAATAAATCCGTCTGTTACGGATGACAGAGAGAGGCAGAAGCACTGCACTGCCTATTATGGTACTGAGCAACAGATTTCACTCCCTCTGCTATATGCCCATTAATTAAAAATCTGACAAGCTCTTCCAAAGAATTTCTGAGCTTCTTTGGTCCTCTCTTTAATTCCTCCATAATTCCTTGTATATATAAACATGTCAGGCCTGGAAAGAAGTGGGACATGCACATAATTTACCACAGAGCTCTTTTTCTGTTCCAATACAAATACTGGTAAGGAAACAGTAACAGGCAAAAGGGGAATAATGCAAGAAATTAATGCAATGAAACAAATGTGCCTGCAATTCCCCATCCAGTCACCAGATGAAGCTTCTTAAAACACCAACACCAACATGTTTGTCTGCCTTTTTGACCACAGAGACCTCGTATGTCCGTGCCAGAACTCGATGCATCAGCTCCCAGTGAGCTCAATCACTTTGCATTACAGGCTCTGTTTCATGAACGTGCGAGACGCTACTTTAATAGGAAATGGTAGCTCGCTTTAGCGTTAACAGAGTCTCTCACACAGCCACAATGCAGTGAGGCCTTTGTTCTCTTTGCTATGTGTAGCCTTTGTAAAATTCCCTCCCCACAGTCAGGCAGAGTAGCCATTTTATTCTCACAATTGATATAACATGGACAAATCTCTCGTGCTGTCAAACACACGCGCTCACGCTCTCGTAGATAGCCATACTCACAGATTTTTGCCTTTTCTTCTTGTTCTCCTTTGATGAGATAAAAATCACCCCACAAAGCAAAATCACACATCCGTGCAATCAGAACAGTTTCTGTTCAGACCGTTGTTACACTTTAAATCAAACAGCCTGGAAAAAATTTCTCTGGGATATTGCTGCTTATGAGGTTCAAAGCTAGATGCAAACATAAAAACTGAAGCATAGAAGGCCTTCCATCGTATCGTACAGAAAATCTGATCCTGTGTTTTACTCAGCTATTCATGTGTTCTCTAACACAAATCCACTTGAAGCAATTCTTCACTGGCATGTGGGAGGGCTAGATGGCCTCGTAGGTCTCTTCCACCTCTAAGCAATTCATGCCTTGCATGGCTTGTTTTTATTGACTTATCTTACTGGCTGTGGGCAGGAGCACATGCCTCATGCAAATGCCAAGACCTCTCCTGTTTTGGGATGCTACTGTGCAAATGCAAGTAATTGGAATTAAAACAAAACCCAGCATTTTATTTCTGAAGGATTAACTCCGTATCATCACGCATAGCTTTTATGTATACAGAGAGAAGCTTCAGCAATACCACCCCACAAACATTCTATTAACCGATCTAGCCCTTCCAGTTCAGGGTCATGGGCTTTACTGCTCCTGCTTCACCACAGCTGATACCTGAGCTGCTCTGCAAAGATTAGAGCTTTAACACCTTGGGCAGGGATTCCGGTGCACTGAGGCAGAAGTCTCGATGCCCCAGACAACCAGCAAGAGAGAATAAATACGTGTACTGAATACATCAAATTGTTAAGAGTGAACGACTCATCAAACCATTTCCTTTGTGCACCTTTTTATCTCAGCAGAGACTGGTGGTGATGTTTCAAGTCAGCAGAAGAAAATGCCACATTTGCAGCCTTAGCTAATTAGGTCCTCCACTAATGGGGTGGCTATGGGTCTTCATAACCCAAGAGGAACCCCAATTCTGAGTATGCCTTGAAGAGTTACTGTAGCATTGATATCAAATCACATTTATTAACATTGCCTTTCTGACTAAAAGAGTTCACCCCATGACATTCTTCCCCTAAGTCTATCACCTGCTAAGGAGAAGCAGCCTGGGTGAGAGCACTTTAGAAACAGAGGATTCCCAATTTCTAACTATTAACCATGTTAAAATGACCAAGCAAGCTGAAGTTTTTAAAGTTAAGCAGCAAAACTTAACTACAGGAAAGGAAAGTCTGCTTTGACCACTTGGAAATGTTCCTGATTTTTTCAGTGGGAACATTCAGTAGTACATGTTAATATTTAACTCTGTGTTTTTCCAGTATGACACCAGTCTTCCTCCAGGAATGCAGAGAAAGGCAGTGGCATAGCTGAACCATTACTCCCCTTAAAAAGCAAGGGAAGTGACCACCACAGAAAAAACAGCAACAGAAAATATGTGACAAAGGAGAAAAGTTCCTGAAAAGAATTTTCTGTATCACACATCACAATAACATGTTAATGAATCAGCAATTCACATAGAAAATAAGTGATGAAAAAGACATTAATAAAAATCAACTGTCCTTGCAGCTGCTTAGAGAACAACAGCCCTACTCTACCTGGTCACTTACTATTTCTAAAAGCGCAACAGCTCAATCTCAAGAAAACCTTCAAACATGGGGCAGTGAACACCAGCTCCTATCCATAGCATTGCTGCTCCAGCTGCCAAACATAACAAGCCTGGTTGGGGATGTCCCAGCCACATACTGCAAGGCATTCTTATTGTCTAGTTTAATCTTGTTATGAGACACACCTTCCTTCTGCCAGGCCTTTTTTTGCTGCTTTCTTCCCCAATCTTTTCCAAGTCCATTTCCTTAGGTTTTGAGTTAGCTAGAAACAAGACTTTCAAATTAAATGCTGAAAGGAATTTGCTCACACTCACTGTGAGACAGAAGGAGGAAACGACTGGATGTTCAGAGATGTCCTGTGGTGAACATGTGCCCCACATCTTCCCTTCTCCCAGAGAACAGGTGCACAGGATAGTCGCAGCCCTGTTCTTCAAACACCCTGGGCAAGAGAATATGGTCCTGACATTTCTAATGGAAATCAGTGGTACCTAGGAGTGACCATCACGTTTGAAAGAAGAGACATGCTGTTTTGGTGCTTCAAAGGCACTGGATGGAAAAAGCCTTTAATGTGAGAAAACACAATGAGCGAATAAAAGTTGGCGTGTATTTCCAGATGCCAGCCTCATCGTAATGCAATGCAGAAGGAAAGTCAATACTCCTACAGACAGTAAAAACCTCATCGTATCAGTGCCTTCTGTCCCCCACCATTCTATTCAGCATCTTTAAGTGGGAGGTATTCTGCAGCCTTTCACACTTGACCTCTTAATTAGACATGGTAAAATTAACATCTCAGACACGATAGATCCTTTACCCACCGACATCAGTAATTAAACTAATTCTCAAGGGAGCAAGAGCATTTGTTATGTGTATGTAACTTTAGCTGGGATACTCTAAAGAAGGAAAAAGAGCTGATGTAATAAATGCAGTCATTTATATTTTAAGGGAGCTATTGTAAATGAAAGACGAACACCTGTGACAGCTTGAGGCAGCCCCAGACAAATGAAATCTGTGTCACCCAGGGACAGTACATTGCATATGGCCTCCCCATCTCCAGCCTCAATATTGAATAACTAAGTGGCGAGGTGGGCAGCTTATGCCTTCTCTGACTCTGGGATGCTAGCACTATAATCCGCTTTCAAAACCGATGGAACTGTACCTCATGGTAATTTCATATTAGCTCTACATGAAAAACAGGATAAGTCAAAGTAGGTCTACGGTCTTTCTTATGGGCAATACAGTCCTTTTGTTTTGTATTTGTGGAAATCCTAGGAGACCTTGACTCATGACTGAGACAAGTCTAGACTCTATCACAATACAAATAACTGAATAAACATATAGAAAGAGTTTATGTAATTAAAGATGAAAATTACACCCCATCAGAGGGGCAGAATTTAATATTCTCTTCATGCTGATGTGTAAAGGACCAAGCAATAAAAAAAGGCCCAAGAAAGTAACTAAAAATGTATATGGAACCAAGGAGGTATACAGAGGACGCTTGAAGAGCTACAACAGCACAGAACACAAAACACACTCATTTGGGAAACAAGACTGATTGCTGACATCTCAGATGCAAGTTTGAGGACTTGAGTTTGTGCTTGAGCCTGAAGCATGAAAACCACTATTTTCGTCGTCAAATCTGGCACTTGCTCAAAGTGCCTATTTACTCAGCTGAGGTGTAACTGTTGAGAAATATGGCCCAGCAAAGGTCTGTTCCCCTACACAGAGTAGGTAACCTTCTACGCATTTGTCTTAAACTGCATATGGGCAATCCAGGCCCCACTGAGCTTCAGAGAGTCCTCCCAGACACCTCCTCCACTCAGGGTTTAAATGCAGAGTGTTCAGATTATAAGCAGCCAGCATGCAACATGCTGGCTCTCCCCAAAATACAGTCAAATCCACACCAGGTAACATCAAAATTCCCCAGTCCTTCCCAGCTATTGCTAAGCAATTAAACAAACTATAAACTACAGTCTAAACCCTCGTCCTCAAGTTTAGTTGATCCCATGATTCATCCACTTGGAGCTACTCAATTAAGACTGATTGATTGCCTGTCAGAAATAAAAAAAAATCCCCCAAACCAAAACAAACACAACACACCAATCTATTATTTCAGAGAGAAAGAGAGCAAAACCCATTCCCAACTCTCACGCCTATGGCAGAATTAGTAAATCACCTGCAAGAGTGAATCATGACTCAGTAAGAGGCATCCTGCAGCAGTGTCTACACCTGCTTCTCCGAAGGAAGGAGAGAGAGACCATATAATGTCCTTTTGATATAAGCAATAAGGCTGGCGGGGGAGGTTGCTTTGGGTTGGGGGTGTTTGGGGTTTGGTGAGGTTTTTTTGTTGGTGGTTTTTTGGTATTGAGGCCATTCCTTAATTTTTCACATAAAAATCAGGCTACAAAATTATTCTCATAAAATTTGTAATACGACAATCAAAACAGTTAAAAACCAAACTCCAGTGGCAAAGGTTTTTAAGAACGCATTTGTACTTAAAAGTACTTGAAAACAAAACAGTACCCCTAGATGTTTTAAAGCATTCCCTCTATCCCCCATGCTGCTAAACTGAAAAACCAGGAGCTCCTTCTCACATGCAGACTGCAACAGCAATCTCCCTGAGATAAAGGAGGCCGTTGCTTTAACTGCTTGGAAGTCTATACTACAGTGACTCATTGGCCTCTGTCTGGGATTTATCAGATGAGTGGCCACCCCTCCAACCCCCAAGGGAAACATATCCACTTCTGCCACCGGTATTAAGCATTTGACTGCTTACTGCAGCCTCATCAAAGACCAAGAAATGGGCTCAGCAAATTTAGCCTTGCATATTTGAGAATTGCTCAATCACTGTTCATCTAAATTTCAGGCACTCAAGTCACTGTGGTGGTTGTGAATTCTGCACCAAGTTATCAAAATATTGAGTCCAAGCAAAACACCATGAAGAAAAATACTTTCTGAACTATTTCAACCACCTTTTACACCACTCTCTACAACTAATCTTTAAAATGTCCCTAAGGAAATGAGATAGCTAAATGGTCATTGTCTTAAGTATACACTGAATATCTTATAGCACAGCCGTTTATTGCAGTTCTACTATGCAAAGCATCAAATACTGAGCACATGACAGCTAAAATAATCAGAGGCATTCAGCTGTGAATAAACAAGGCCCAAGCACAACAAGAATATAGGAAGAGAGGATTTTAAACCTTTTATAAACAGATTGTTATCAGTCCATGGAAGGCAAAATTGACTGGGCAAGTTCCCATCATATCCAGGGTACCATCTGGAAAATGAAGAGAACATTTTTAGAAGTAATTAAGATAACTTATTATGATATTAACAGCATTAATTGGAGTATATATAGGCTCAAAAGACCAGATCCTCAACAAGTACAGTGAGAGTACCTTCTGAGGTCAATGGCATTACACCAATTTATAGTGTAATACCATAATACCAATACTAACATGTAATTTTACTTCTCTTCTTTCTGCTTTTAATTGCCAACACCAGAATTTCAAATCCTCAAATACCTGAGTTTCTCTTAGCTATGGATTCTACACAAGCTTCTGATCTACATTACCCTGGATCCAACACCTTCCCTCTAAATAATAGTACTCTAAACTTACAGTAGTGTAAGAATGAGATGATTCCTTAAATTGTTTCAGGTAAAACAATCTTCAATACAAACATACCACAGGAATACTCTACAGCCCACATGATCCAGATCTTAAATTCGCAGATGTGACTCTTCACTGCACGCAATGGAAATGCACCGGTGCCAAGAACTGATGCCTTTCTTTGTCCACCTGAGTGCAGAGTCAATTATTTGTCACTTTAACAAATTGCATGAGTTATATGCCAGGATAATGTAGAGTCCTTATACTCACAACACTGGGACATTCAGCTGAGAAAGCTTATATCTGTATGACCAAGAGATCTGGGAAGAAAAGACTACAATAATGTAAGGAAATAAGCCAAATTTTTTTTTCACTATAGAAGAATTTTGAAGGTTTCAGATGGGAAATGACAGAGTGAAACTTGTTCCTAAACCTTCTGACATACAACAGTAGCCACAGACCATGAGACAGTTGAATAAATAAAAGAACTTCAGTGGTCTGATTAAGACAATGAAGATAAAGGCTCCCAGTTAGCCAGAAGCTGACATGCTTTCCACTTACATACACACAGGAAACTGCTTCAAATCCACAGGGAGTACCATGGCATGAAGAGCAAAATTCATCTCTCCAGTGTGTTTGGAGGGAGTGGTTTCCAGCAGCTGCTTTTAAGTTCATGATATCTGCTAGAAGCATCCCCAAAAACGTTGGGAATGAAAGGGAGGATAATGCTCCAAAACTACATTGCCAAAATGTCACTGTTTCTATCCAGAGACACTGGAGTGCATTAGCTTTGAGGTCACTAGAATATTTCTGCTTTGTTGGAGAAGGAACAGGGCAAGAGACAGTAAATCATTCACTTGAGAAACTCTCACAGAAATTCTCTTGGGACCAAAAGGACCTAGGCTGTCCATTGTCACCATACGGTGTGTGATACCCCCTGAAAATTTGGTCTGAAGGAAAAACATCCCAGACTGAACTGTATAGAACATTTGAAAAATGTATGAGAGAAAGGAATCACCACGTACAACGCATAACATAAGACCTATAAAGATTCCCTGGACAAGTCTGCTTAGGACTTTATACCATCATCCACTGAAACAAACCTCCACAATTTATGTTCTACCTGACAGTAACTCTCCTAAGCTGGCTGCTCTGGCTCCGTCAGCCTGTGGTCCACACAGCCCATTTCCAAAAAGCCCTGACTACCCCCCTGGTTCACCAACAACTAGCTCTTCCCCTCATTTTCCCTTACTCTCTTCTGCAATGCAGCCAAATGTCAGGGCTCTCCTAAGAGACAACTGCAAACTGTTATCTACTACCAAGTAGACCGCTACTGCTTGTATTAGTTTCCCCATGAATAAACCCCATTGCCATGAGAACAGCACAGCAGGAAGACACACTGAGTTCAGGTCCCTGGGGAGGGCTGGGGGTCCTGCACCAGAGACAAGCTACAGAACGAAGATGATTTTTTGGGCATCACAGAAACTTATACTTTTGGTGGGGTTCGGTCAAGGGCACTATGTTCAGCTCAACCCTATTATGGAAAGGACGAATCATGTCCCACACAAAGGGACAGGGCATTCAGGAGGGGCTACAACTCCGTCAGTCTAGAGGTACAATGCTCCTGCAGATTACATTTCTGAAGATCAAAGAGGGAGTTGTAGGTACATACACCCTTCAGTCATTACTGCAACCATCAAGCGTAGGACACCGTTTGCTTTCTAGCTCGGGAATAGGTAGCAGTGTAGCCATGACCACAGACAGAGAAAGCTGGCAGTCCAGGCTGAAAAGCAGAGTAAAAGTTCGAGAAGTTGGCCCATTCAGGGTGCCTTGTACATGACCTGGTATCTGACCTAACTCCACATGGGAAAGGGGTGTAGTGGGAGGTCAGAGGCAATACACACAGAGGCAACACATTTTGTTTCACCTCTTGCTGCTTGTTTTCTGAATCTCTTTCATCTCTTCTCAAATAAAAGCTTCAGGGGGAAAAAAAAAGTAAGTTTCTTACTATACCTCATCCTTGGAATGACACTTTGATGACATTACACTGAATGCTTGTGATTATACACTAATATCATTATTAGATTCCAGCTAATCATCACTTCAAGATGGCAAAATTGTCCACCTTTCCTATCAGAGACAACAGTTTACAGACTCCGTGCAATTTACTGTTTCCCTGTTACTCTGAGGCTGCCAGAAAATGAAAATTATGGTTGCAAAATAGCAGTATTTTTCATTAAAATCCCAAGGAGTTAATTACATAAATACTGTTATACACTGCACTTCACAGTCTCTCCCCAGGAAACTTGTTAGGCCCTTTTAATAATGCACAAGCATCATCTTATTCCCGTGAAACAGAGGAAATCATGTTCAGCACAGCCACAGATGTCCCTGTGAGGTGTTCCCACACAAAGATAGCAGGGATCAACTTCTACACATATCCAGTGGCAGAAACTGGCCTTTATTACAGTTGCATGTCCAATGATATCAGAAAGGATAAAATATTTCATGAGGACAAGGGCAACAGTGCTCCGTTCAAGGGCTTGTCATCACTTCCGATTAGAAGCTCATGAACACAAAGCCTGTTTTCACTCCAGAGATGCAGGCAAAATAGCACCAGGCTTAGCGATGCAAGTGAGAAATAAAACAAAAATTAAGAAGAAAAGGAGGGAAAAATTCTCCAAATTTGAAAAAGCAAGGCTGCCATGCAATCACACTTCCACAGTGAGAAAGAAAACACTTCTATCCTCCTTTAGGGGCTAAGTGTACAGACTTCAAATAATGGAGAATGTTTTCCTATTTTTCCCCAGCTTTGTTTTTCATCCAGGTTACATTTCATTAAGATATAAGAAGGAGCTAGTACATTTTCTCCTCTGCAGTCTAGTAGCTCCTGCATGGTTTCAGTCTTCTGTAACTACCGGGCATTACTACATATTCCCTCAGGAATTTAGGACAGCCCTAATTAGTCTATGATAATGAAAGATACCTTTTAATTGCTATATCCTTTCTACCACATACTGGAGGCCATCGGAAATTTTCACAGACTAAAGCATGCAGGGATTTGACCCAGAGCAGCTCTGCCTGCATTCCTATTAACCATAGTGGCCAATGGCCACCAGCTGGGACTACCAAATAATCCAGGCATGCTGACAGTGAGAGGACACCAGGCACCAATTAAAATACCAGCAGCTATCATCGCTGTGAGCGCTAGTGCAGCTGAGGGAAGGGAAATGCTGCTGTAGATAAGGCTGGCAACTTCTGTGGATGTTTCCCGTTTTTGCCACGCGATGTTAAAGCTAAGTAAGAAAACAAAATAATAAAGGAAGAGGTGATTTAAGCTTACCAGTTTTTAGTTTAAAAGCTAAAAAAAAAACTTTTCCCCAACTGCACCCACATGCTCCTCTCAAGCTTTTTGTGCCTGAACCAAGCATATAACAAGATCCCTGAAGAAAACAGGAACAGAGCTTCTAATTTAGTTACAGTTCATACCATCACCCAAACCCGTGTCATCACACCCACACAGGCACCTGGAGCCAGCCTTCAAGTATAAAGAAGGTGGTTGAATTTGCTATATGATCAATTCTATTACAACTGAAGAGACCATCAAGTAGATGGAGACTACGGACAGCAAGACAGTGAAAGGCTGCAGTGCCAAAGACCACGCTGGTTTTGTTTCACAAAAAGGAAAGCATGGTGACTCTGTAGTGAAGGCTGAAGAGCTGAGCTCAGCTTCTTGGAAGGAAGCTTTCTGAATAATTTGGACAAATCATTTAACCTCCTAGTGCCACCCCCCAACTGAAATTTAAGGATAGCATTAATCTTCCACCTTGCAGCAATATAATACCTGATTCTGAAAAGTGACAGCAACTTAAATCTAAATCAACAAAACAACTTATATTGTCCACCTCCTTGCCAACATGATGCACGCTCTAGAACAGTGCACAAAAAGGCAATTCATAAGCGTGGGGAATTTTTCCATCTTGAATTATTTTTTCCTCTTCCTTAGAATGAAGGGGTATCAAATCTTTGTCCATTCTTTGCAAAAGGGGGCAGAGCACTTGTCCAGGGCAAGCCGTGGATCGTGGGAACCTGCAGCCCAGAGGCAACTCACTCAGCATCTCCCCAAGGTAGTGACTCTGGGACAAGGTATCCCAGCAAATGGACAACCAAGGAACCAGACAGGCACCCAGACAGGAAATGTGTTTGGCAGTTAGGATCCTGTCAGCATTTTGTCAAAGTTGAGCTATCTCCGAAGCACATTTCAATTTCAGAGAATTTGTGACTTGCTAAAAATACTGCACTGGAATTCTTCCAACACCTTGTAGTCATTGGAACCAAACTGTAATGCGCTTTAATGTGCATCAACATGAATTTTCAGACAGTATTTACAGGTCTAACATGAAGAGCTCTGATGAACAGAATATTTCTTAGTTTCATGCGCTGGCTGAGAACGTTCACTCTGATCAGTGATATTTGGGGTTTACCCAAACTGGGGTAAAATTCGGGTAATTTGGGTTTTCTGGTTTTTTAAGCTGCTATTTTATGTCTTGCTTGGCAGGAGTCCATCAGAGCTAGAATCTCTCTATTTTTTGCTTTGGTATGATCTGAATAAAAGACGTGTTTACTGTTCAATATTTCAAATAAAAAGGCTTCAGCCCTTTCACAGGATGTAAACCACAACTGACTCAGCTACGTCATTAAAAAAAAAGAAAACAACACACAAAAAAGCCCCAAACAAGCTTCTTCGATGTTAGAAGGACAACATATTCCCTACGGAAACATTAGCATTTTTCTAGACAGACATAACCAAATTTTAATGACGATGAAGAAATTACTGTAACACTACAACAAAACACAATATTGAACTGCATTTATATGCCTTTCTTGACCCCTTAGGACATTACAATTCTGCCATTCTGACAAAATATTTTTCCTCTTTATTTAAATCATCTCAGAGGTTTGGTGATTTGCCAAGAAACACACTGAAGTCAGTGTGGTTTGCTGTGTGAATTTAATACACAAAAAATACCTCTCCCGTGTATCTCCTGACAATATTTGTATCAGTGTATACTGTTGCACCAGCTATCTGGAATGTTACGCTTGCTCAGAAAGTTCTGAGAGCCCTGATGCCCGAAGTCATTTTGGTTTACTTATGTGTATTTTGTGGTATGTGTAAGTCAAACAGAACTGATGCATGACCAGAATTAAATGTTCTTCCCATAATTAGATACTGAAAAATTTTATCTGTCCTGTGGCCCTGCACACACTGTAACATGTATGCTCAAAATATACTGCAAATTGAACCAAGATAAGACGAGGAAAGACTTCCAAGTTGAGTTGTTGTTTGAGGGGGGTTTGGGCTGGGTTTTTTTCTTTTTCTGTTTTCAAACCCACAATATATCCAGCTTCCATTGCTGAGTCAGTACTGCTGAACTGATACAGCATTTCACTTTAAGAACAACTTTGTTGTTGAAGGTTTACAGGTAGACTCAGATTCAGGATGCAGATGTCAAATAAAGTGAGAATTCTGTGATTCTGTGAGAATAAATGAATTGGAAGAGGTCTGAGCCAAAACCAGATAAACTGAGGTTCAATAGCAGCCATTACTAAAGTTTAAGAGTGGGAGAAACTGCTCAATAATGTTGTAAGGAAGTATTACACAGTGTTGTTTTAGGCTAAGTGAAAATTGCTTTCTACTTCTTCTCAAGCTTACACTTAGGATTCTTCAGCTAGGCAGATAAACAAAGATACTTTCATTTGACCACAGATAAAGTATGTTTGCACTACAATGTCTGGTTGAACTGTAAGCTTTTTAGGGCAAAAACTAAATTTACTTTTGTTTAGAGCCTGAGAAATGGAGGCCACGGTACTAACTGTGTCCTACATTGTCTCCTGTTCAACTGCAATTGAGTCACAGCTGCCTACATACTAAGACCTCTTAGGCTACACACTAGAAGTTGTTCACTGCCTGAAAGTCGTAACGTCACACACTGCTCATTGACAGTTACTGACCAAAACTTGAATGAGTGGTTCCAGAGAAACTAGAACAATGCAGAAAAGATGACCAACTAAAGTACAAACCAGCTTGATGAATCTATACCTACATCGAAGGAGAAACCCGTATTTTCATAGGAACTTCCCCACACACAGCACTAGGTAGACTTACTCTAGCTGAGGTGCCAGCCCAGTGTCTTTATTAGCACTCATTTAGCTTATTTACAGAATATAGAAAGAATTCGTTACAGACATACTCAGCCCAGTATACAATGGAAGCAACCTTGCTACAGACTGCTGAGAGGCAATACGATGGAGTGCCAAGGGGCAGAAATGTACCAATATACTGATGCCCTCACTAGTTCCTTAGATACAGTTCCTGACATCTCACAGAGAAGAACTTCTGGCTAAGTCAACTTTGGCTGAGACTCGAATTAACAATGGGAACCTGAAACGCATCTAGGTAGTGGTCTTTACATGGAGACAGGATGACAGAACACTTTGCCTAATTAAACTTGCCTGGCTCTTCAGATCCATGGAATCAGATCCAAGAACTTGGAGGTCCCTTGCAGGAACAGCTCTACCAGGAGATCTGAATTTGACCCGAAAATCTTTCGCTATGCCATGTAAAACCCATATAAATTACGCAGACCCAGCAAAAAGGCTCACAGACAGACAGACCAGTGATGCAAACGGGTCTCCATCTCCTGTTTGGGACAGTAGTTTAAATACAGCTTCAGTTTTTCTTCCTAAGTATGAGGTGCTACATCCATCAAATGTAGGTATATGGAAATAGGAGATATAACATCCTTCCATCCTTACCACCCTTTGTAGACATCCAGGCTGCAGTAAAAGACAGTTTATCATTTTGCTTTTAGTAGTCAAAGAGCAGTTAAATTAAATGACCTGGGAAAA
>NW_009260182.1:6887335-6897979 GCF_000687185.1 Egretta garzetta | reverse complement strand
TCTACAGAGAAGAGCTGATAGACTTTAAACTCTAAGATAACAAATAAAGTTAAATACCACTTCCTGAGTCTGGATCTTGTTCTTGGCACTACACAAAGAATAATATCCACAGATCTTCACAACAATAGGGCTTTCTTTGGTTGGTGGTAGGATTTTTTTAAGAGCTGTTTTTTCCATGATACGCATGTTTCCCACAGCTCACACTGAGGTATCTGATCAAGCTTTAGACTCTTATCTTACAGTCCTTGTCTCTTGTAAGTGAGTTCATCTCTCTGGGAATAGTGCTACATAAAGCACTGAAAAGAGAAAAACATTGCAAAGGAACCTGTGTGAAAAGCAATTTTGCTTCACGTGTTTTAAATCTAAATGGCTTTTCATTCTGATTCCCCAATAAATCATTTTAGTTCATGTTTAATTAAAAAAAAAGTGTTCAGGGTAGATCATTATAGATGAATTGCTACTGTCAATGAACCATTTGAGCTCTCAATAGGATAGCATAATGCCTGCCAAACAAATAAACGTAATATTTAGGACACTTGAAGCATGCTATCAAATGGACAGATTGTTACACCTCACAGATCACCTCACCCAGCAGACACTCACTGGAGTTACTCTGTTCTCAAGCTGCAATGTCATTTACCAAAATACTTTGTTTGCCTGAGCACTGAATAGTCTACTCATGAGGACTTTGGACGAATTCAAGATGCCTACCCACAGGCAGCCCAATGCCTGTTAAGCAGTGAACCAGATTAGTTAGACCACAGCACAACCTTTTGTTGCATAGAGAAGAGAAAGACCACCTTGAAGGACACATTCATTTGAGGATTTAAGCATTAAAGATGAACATCCGTATTTCTAATGGTTTTAGTTTGTTTACCCTTTCACAGAATCACAGAATGGCAAGGGTTGTAAGGGACCTCGGGACATCATCTAGTCCAACCCTCCTGCTAAAGCAGGTTCACCTAGAGCAGGTTGCACAGGATATCTTCCAGGCGGGCTTTGAATATCTCCAGAGGAGACTCCACAACCTCCCTGGGCAGCCTGTTCCAGTGCTCTGTCACCCTCAAGGTCAAGAAGTTCTTCCGCATATTCAACTGAAACCTCTTATGTTTCAGTTTGTGCCCATTTCCCCTTGTCCTGTCGCTGGGCACCTCTGAGAAGAGTCTGGCTTGTCCACCTGTACTTGCTCCAGATACTGCACAATCTTAATTTCTGCTCATGTTTATTTCTAAGCCTTTATTACTTGGTTTCTCTCCTGCTTCCACACATCTCTACACAGTAATGAAAGCTGGAATGAGTTATACATTGTGTGTATTATCATAGCATCTAAAAACACTGTGCAAATACATTAACATGGACTGCCTCAAAGACTTATGGCCTAGGAATCAGACATCACAACGCTTTTCATTATATTTGATCCTTCCTGATTCAGCATGCTCAATAATCTAGCACCACTTTGCCCCGTAACAGTCACAATAAAAACCCAGTACACATGGGGCTTCCACATCAAGCCATTTCAAAGATAACAAACTAGAATAAACTAGCGAACTTTCCAAAAGTGGACTTATAATAAATATTCAGACTTCCATTTCTAGTGTGAGGATGGATCTGAGGCTTTTCGTGTACAATGTATTTTCCTATGTAACAAGAGTCTCTGCATTAATAGCAATTAAATATTCATTAACTAACTGTACTTGGTATGCAAGCCAGCGCAAACCAAAACTGCCTATTGTAGCAAAAATGGAGGCAGATGCATTCAAGAACCTGCAGTGGAAAACTTTAAAGGGTGTATTAATGGACTTCCATTTAACAGCTTGCTACAGAGTTCCAGCATTTTCAAATGACAGCAGTATGCCACTATAACTATGAATACAGTAATAT
Organism: Egretta garzetta; assembly: GCF_000687185.1. Classification (NCBI taxonomy): domain Eukaryota; kingdom Metazoa; phylum Chordata; class Aves; order Pelecaniformes; family Ardeidae; genus Egretta; species Egretta garzetta. The sequence goes on along the minus strand of NW_009260182.1, from coordinate 6,896,098 downwards.
CTTCCCAGCTGTATTTACAGCCTTTTGCAAACCACTGCTCAAAAACAGGTGGTTTGTCCTCTCCATAAGGTACATTCTCAGAAGAATGTTACTGACTTTTTCTACTCAGGATACTCAGAGAGACACAAAGTATTTGGGAACCCAACTGTTACTAAGAATCTCATGCCTTTCAGCACCTGTGAAATTCCTGGTCAAAGAAACAAGGGAATTTATTTTGACTTTTCAAAGTTAGTTTTTGATACAAAATAGGTCTTTGGAATTTGGGGGTTAAGTTTTATGTCATGGTATGCTTCCTTTAACATCACTGTGCCTAACCAAAACCTTTTTGTTGGTATTTTGCTGCTGATTATCCTCCTTTGTCCCAACACAAGAATGTGCTAGGAACATCATCCACATAGAAACCAAAGCTGGAACACTTTAACGCAGAAATATGAAACTCTGCTGCTTCAGATTAAAAGACTTTGTCCATCAGCTCAGAGGAAGCAGCACATATACAAAGCTCTACAATGTGGTCCAGCTCTGGGGTACATAGAACCACCCTTTATTACTGAGAGCCACGCTAGCATGACATTGCTGTATGTTAGTAAAGGTTTCACTGGCTTCTCTACCTTTACTCCTTTTAGTAACAGCGTTCTTCAGCACCCAGTAAATTCCAGGTGTATTTGACAAATAATTTCCAAGGGTTACAGGGGAAAATCAAATATTTGACATTTAAAAGTAAATAAAGAGAAATACCTCTCAACAGTGTTTCTGAAGAATAGTTTTGCATCCATCTTTGAAGAAGCCTGAACAGAGAATGAAAAAAATTGGCCATGGTGTGATGCTAGAAGATGTAAGACTCAAACACAGCACTCAAAATTTTCACTGCTCACCTTAAACAACCTTGTTGAATGGTCACACACAAATCTGAGATAGATCAGTCTCTCTCAAAGTTGTTAAGCAGTATTGAGACAAATGGCATTATTCAGACTGCCCATTACATGTGCCCAACCTTGGTGTTGTGACTACTACGCCATTTTAGTTCAAGACTGCAATAAGCACTTCAGACTACCTAAAATCCAAGAAACACCTTACTCCTTACACTATCGACGGACGAGAGTAAACATAATGTCTACATTGCAAACCTATCGCTGGCATTTGAATATACCCCAAAGTAATATCCCAGGTAGGTCATAAGATTCTCAACCCACATAGTCTGTATGAGTTTTAACTCTGATATAAGTGGGCATAACACCAAAGTCAAGGACAGATGAGCTAGGTGAGCTTACAGTTTAGCTGAATTTAGCCACATGCTTGAAAAGAAACATCTCTCTTGTGCAAGAACCTTCTCAACTGACTGTTGAGAACTTGGTAACAATTTTCTGAGACATATGAAATTGATAATGATCATATTAACTCCAAACATCTAAAACTCAGACTGCTGCACAGCCGACTTTTTGAACACCTATTCAGGATTTACAGGGCCCAGTCCTGCAACTCCTGAAGTTTTTGAATGTCTTCTCACTTCCCGGCTAGGAGAAGGATCAAGGTAAGTACTAAGTTTAAAGGATAAGTTTAAAACATTTTCAAGAATTTTCTTTGTAAACAAACAGAAGTTCCTAAAGGACTCCCTGTTGAACATGTGCCTGAAAGACAAACTTATTTTTGCAAGAACTTGAAGCTGGATGAAAGCAATCCAAGGAAAGGCAATATTCTGAGGAGACACTAAGGTTCAAGCCGATGAGGTATCTACCATGGATTTCTCTGACAGTTGCTAATGTGTCTTGTAAGTCTTCATTCATATCAATAGATGAAGCATGAAAAGGCTCCAGACTGTAGCCCAGCTGGTGCTGGAAGTGGCACAGGCTATATATGCATCCTATCAGCTCCACATCTACTCCAGGCCAGCCCTACAATACGGGCTCACTGAAGCTGGTGACCCATAGTACTTTGGAAGACAAAGACCAATAAGAAATTCAGAGCCTTTCACCTCTTCTTCAGTAATTTGAATACAACTGATTTCAAAAAATCTATCAAAAACTATTGTGTTCTGACTATTGCTTTGTTGCCTTCAGGGATGCTTTCAGGCTAGTTCCTAGTATCCAGCAAGCAGCTATACAAGGGTATTTAGGCACCTAGAGATACATGAAGCCTCCTAATCAGATCTACAGTGTGAATTAGGAGTCTAATTCACTTAGGCAATTCTGAAATCCCATTTAGAGTCTCATGGCTCTTAAGCAAATAAATACCTTTGAAAATCTGGCTCCAAGTCACTATAAAGGTTATAACAATGGATGACAGCAGTTGGTAGTCTCAACACTAAGGCTGCATGCCTTGTCAGGGGTGCAATTTGCCCTTTAATTCCAGAGATAAATCCCCTGGAAGAGGAATAAAGGACTTCCTAGAATATGTGTGGAGGAAACTGGACAGTCATATTAGAATAACTGTTTGCTACTTACAGCAGAAGATACTGGTTCTGCACTTTCAAAGGAGTATTCAGTGGCATAAAAGCCTACCATTTCTAATTATATCTAGCACTATATACATATACACCACTTTTATAACATTTCCTCCAAGTTAAAAGATTACATCATATCAATTATTACCAGGGAGCATTCTGAACAAGCACCAAATGATGTCACAAACATAAAAAGTCTCAAAATTATTTCTTTAGCATGGTATAATGCCACATTAAAACTACAGTCAAACAAGTGTATTTTCCTTACCACCCTTTGGGTATCCACCCTAAGAGAAGCTGTCCTGCGAGCAAATGCCCAGCTGCCACTCCCAGAGCAGCACAGTCATATGCCATATCCTTACACCGGGGTTCTGCAGAACTGCCACGACACAGTCCCAAGGATAAAAGCTTAAACAAAGACTTTTGATTCCACTGCTGAACCAGCAGATCTTCTTTACTCCCCTATCACTGTGCTCTAACAAGAGAAATTAATGAGTTTCTGAAGGCTGAGATGTGAAAGCTGGAACCAGTGCCTGCAATGGTTTAAAAATGGCTTGGTTCTGTTAAAGGCAATGTTGATTAACACCAACAGGGGCTGTCGGTTTTTTTAACAAAGCCTCTTCTAGGCACAGAAGGGTTTCATTCCTCAGCAGCTAAACTGAGAACACAGTGATTTCAAGATGTGGTTTTAAATAAAGCTTTTTAAAAACCACAACCTCACCTGAACATTCCTGTCTTTTCCCTGAAACAATGCAGAGCAGAATTGCAGAACAGCATAGCTCCCTCATTAAACTGGCCAATGCACATAAACACAAATGAAATTATGGCTCACTAAAAAAAATATCTTCTAGCTACTCACTAAAATAGCTTTGGGAGACCAGGTCCATACATGGAATAAAATGGCTTTCACTGCAGTCCTAAGCCAAACTCCCCTCTGGAATGACATTTTAGGTAATATAAACAGTTTAAAGGCAAATGTAGAGCACAGCAGCCTAGTTTTATACAATCGGTGTAACAAAACTAAGATTTATTCTGTGCTGAATTAAGCTCTTTACATTGTTTCTACTTAAAAAGGAAAAGTATCGAATGCAACAATTCCTACAAATTTATCTTTCACTACAAACACTTCCATAATCTATTTTTGATTTCATCAAACAATAGCAGGCCCAAGCAAAATGGGCAGAATTTTGGCCCTACTCATTTGAAAACAGCACAAGCTTTGCCCTTTCTACTGTTCAAGCAACTTAACCAGTGGCAGAAGCCCTCCCACTGCTTTTCCAATAAACCTTGTAACAATGGTATTGTAAAGCTCTTGGAGTGCATGACTTGGATGCAAACGGATGCTTTTCAAAATACCTGCTTGCATCCTTCAGCTTAGATGAGAAATGCAGAACCTGTATTTAGAGATAAAAACCCTTTCAAGAACTCTGTAACGTTCAGAGCACCGTGGGATGAGTTATTAACCCTCATGACTTCCCTGTGCACTGTGTACAGCAACTCCCATTTTATCTGGGAGCACAGGGGAGAAACGAGAAAAAGTTTGATCAGCAGCACACCATCTAATGACAGTTTATAAATAATGCTTTCATCTTTTAGTTCTACTTCACAAGCTTTTCTGAATGTCTGAAAATAAAGTCTAACGAAACTGCTAGAAGAACTGTGTGGATTTACATAGAAATGGAAGGGCCAAAAATAACTAATGGGAAGTGTTGTAAAGCCACCTGAAACACAGTCCTCAGTAGTGCCTGTTCCCTCCACCCGGCTCCCTTCTCCAAGACCCAGACACATCTCTCTCTTCTAGGTGTCCTGGCACAGCATAGAATCATAGAATCATTTGGTTGGAAAAGACCTTTAAGATCATCGAGTCCAAGTGTACCTGTCCACTACTAAACCACGTCCCTAAGCACCTTGTCTACGCATCCTTTAAATACCTCCAGGAATGAGGACTTGACCACTTCCCTGGGCAGCCCGTTCCAGTGCCGGATAACCCTTTCAGTGAAGAAATTTTTCCTAATATCCAGTCTAAACCGGTACAACCAGAGGCCATTTCCTCTCATCCTATCACTTGTTACTTGGGAGAAGAGACCAACACCCACCTCACTACACCCTCCTCTTACATAGTTGTAGAGGGCAATAAGGTCTCCCCTCAGCCTCCTCTTCCCCAGGCTGAACAACCCCACTTCCCTCAGCTGCTCCTCATAAGCCTTCTGCTCCAGATCCCTCACCATCTTCGTTGCCCTCAGCATCTCGTAGCTGAAGACCCTGCAGCACACCACAAACATTCATCAAAGCATGTTTCAACTCATGTTACATATGCAGGGGTGGATTTGGTGGGATAAATAGAGTTCCTCCCCATTTCACACATGAATTAATGAAGGTGTAACATGGTGGTGGGTGGACATCAATAGGAACATGGGTTAGTGAGGGGTGCCAGGCAGCCTGGGCAAGCTGGGGAGATGCTCATCAGGCAGAACAATGGGGTGCAGATGCGATGCCTCACTGTGACTAACCATCACTGCCTGCCTGTCACAGCACTTCTTGTTTATGAACCATGAGATGGAGGAATGAAGGAATTTGCCCAATGTGGCAGACAGACTTTGACAGAGCTGGTATCAGAACCAGACACTGATTCAGAGCTTCTTTCTCTAAAGCACCTCTCTGTTACCACCTATGAAATACAGGTGACAGTCCACCGTGCAACGCATGTCATAGTGCACCAGAACATGTCTGATAGGAAGTGTGGGGACATTTTATGCCAAAGCCCAGTACTCGCATGCAGGTAAATGGTTAGCAGGATCTGTTCATCAATAACCTGCATCTCAGATGCATCTGAATAGTGGCTAAGAGACTGAAAAGCCACTCTGAAAAAGAAATCAGAACAAGAGTGACAAAAGAGAAAAATAAGCAGATGGTTATACGCTAAAACAGGACAGACAAGTGTTTAGGAAAAATGGAATGCCTAAGTTTAGCCAGGACAATAGCAAAAACCAGCAAGAAATCATTGCTAAATATTACTTCAGATAAAATTTCAGAATAGCAGCAAACACACATGAGAACATTCATGCCAGCAATGCATTACGGAAGCAGGGAATTTTGACTTTAAGTCTGCGGATGAGAAAACACAACTGTAATAGTTTAGAGGACAAATTTCATGCAGCACATCTGGAGACAGAAATTGCAATCACGGGTCTTGGCCAGCCTGGGTCTGACACACATTTTATCATTATTGGAGAACTTTAGTGGATGATTTTTGCACCTTGTAACAGCCGTTCAGAGCACTACCTGCTATTAGGACTTGCACTATAGCTCATTAGAGTTGCAAGAGTTACAACAATGAGCTCTGATTTAAGATTTTTGTGGCATGAGCGATTCTAGGTTTCAAATTGCAGAATTTGGCTATCTTAGAAGATGACTGCCTTGAAACCAGGGTTACGGCTAAACATTATCAGGCGAGCTGGCTTTCCAACTCAAGAACTTTGAATCATAAGGTTTTGCTTTGGTTTTCAGATAACCTCATAAATGATACATTTTGAATCTTTATTATATTTAATTTTTTCTTCTTTGATTCAGATTTTTAGAAATCACATCTCGGTGCTTTCCTCTGAAAATTTCTTCTGTTGCTTTCCAGATAAATAATAATAGTGGCACTAGGACACCTCAGTACTGTCACAAAAATAATTCTTCATTTTTTTCCTTTTCCAAGCAAGTTAAGAGGGAGGCTGGAAAGGAGAAAAAGACCATATTTAATCATCTGAAGTACTTCATAAATAATGTTAAATGCCTGAAAAACATCAATAACTAATAAACTAATTTAAAGATGACCATCTGAGCCTCAGCCACCCAATTTTTATCTCAGTTTTAAAATACCACATATGTACAATCTTTAGGGATGCTCAGATAAGGGATTCTTGTTCAGACCTTACCAGTGAAAGAAGAGGAAGACAAAAAGGAATTCTGAAAACACCCACATTCCTCAGATACGGGAGGTGGGGTGGGTGGAATCAGCTGTAGAGATACCCACATATGAAAGTCACAGAATTTTTATAAATGCTTTCCTCAGTCATTCAACAATCTCTTACTGCCACTGAGATCTTTACTGCTTCTCCTCATGCTGCTCAGGAGGGGAAATAAAAAGGCTGGTGTCTAATGTTCGAGACAGAAACCATAACAATATATAAATAAAATGCTGAATTTAAATTCTAGTACAGACTGATTAGACTGAAAGCCAAGTTAGATTGAAATGGTGTCAGGTTCAGTGAACCAAGTGTAAAGGTCTTTATGATTACATTGGCATTTTTGCCTCAGTGGCAGGCGTCAGTGGCTATATTGGATTATGTCGCCTGAGAATTTAAATACAATCATACATTTCTAATGAAAAAATGGCACATGTGAGTAAAACAGCCCCATATTACCTTAATTACATACTGCAATTACAATTACAGCAGTGCTGCTACTGGGATGAAGTTATTGCGACTGAGCCTCTCCATACTCTGTGCAGGCCTTTCAGGGGAGCCTCACACAGCCTCACCTGAACCTGCACTAGAAAATCAGTGACAAAGACCAGAATGTGAATCATTGCCCTGAGCTGGCTGAGAAAAAGAAAGAACAAAATTTAATTTCTATGTAGAATACTGAGGTTCCTTGAAGCAGGAGCTAAAAATAAGTTAAGGCATTTTCCCTCAGAGAAAATGGACAGCCACTGTACTCTATGGAAAATACACATTAGTGATCATTCCGTCCTCATGATGATGTCCCTTAAGGCCAAGAAGGATCAACTGAACTAAACCCACAGTACTCTTCTGCTGTTCCTATGCTTCTTGGCAAGAGGGAGCTGGAATTCCTGCCTATCTTGGAGTACCTAGAAAGAGAGTGTGGCATAAGCAAGGACAGACTTTCTATTTACCAGCCTTGACAGCATCCCAGCAACATGGTACACACCGCAGGGCTTGCTTCAGAACACTGCTTTCCTTTTCAAGTATTTTCCTTTTCTCTTAGCGATGAGGATTTCACAGATAGGCATGCTGGTATGACGAATTTCACACAGAGAAGGCATAGCTGTCCTTTTACATTAACTTTGCAAGGTTGTCTTACTCAATTTTAGTGTCAGTGCCCATCAGACCTGAAAGGTTGCACTGGAGTAATCAAATGCAGCTCTAGTGACAGCAGTTTGCTCAAATCCAGATCAAAACTCTATTTCTAATCTTGCCTGGAACTTAAGCCTGAATTTAAAGTAAACCAGTACAGAAAAAAGTATCACCATCTCATCTATTTCCTAAAAGAAAGCAGTGACAATGTGGGGAAGAGCTGAGACTGTAAAGACTTGGGATTCTTCTCTTGCATTTTGCATTCTCCTCAATGTCTTCTCATGATTGCTCGCTCTCTCACAGAGAAGCACTGAGACACACGTTCCCCATGGTATTTATAAAACAACAGCTTGTGCAAAGAAGGAGCACCTTACTGCACTAAAGCTGTGCAACCTTCTCAGCTATGGAGACCACACGCAAGTTCCCCTGTGGCTTCACTGATGGCACAGTACTCGTGTCGTTTGCAGTTCGTCAGCGAGGATAGCAAGTGCATGTTATTGCTCCAAAAGCACAAATCCCTAAGCAGGGAGATAATGCTTTCCAATACTCTCCAATAGCTACTCCAAAGGCAGCAGAGGACCTACAATACATGGTTAGAACAGTTACCATTTATCCGGCAGAGCACTGAGTGTGCAGACATAGAAATCAAGCACAAAACCAGCCCATCACAAGGCACTAGTAGAATACTTCGCAATCGCAAACAACTTCTAATGGGAAACGCTTTTAGATCTCTGAATTAGTTTAAGAAAAAAAGATCTAATTTTTTATACCTCTCTTAAGCTTCTCGGGGAATCAAATCAATTAAATTGGCTAGCTGCGTTCAGGCAATTGAAAAACATTTCCCAGAAGACATACATACACGGTATTAACAAGATACGTAGAATTAAGTAAGAGAGAAGCAGGAGGCTAGAGTTTGTTTTCTGTCTGGAACTGAAGGCCAGGGTGTGACTTTATGACTTACTTTACCTTTCCTCAGAAGTGAGAACAACCCTGGTCTGTATTGCCAGAGAGATTCTGCCTAGCAGCCTTCCCGGCCCTTCTGTCCACCCCAGCCCCGTGCATCTCCCTCGCCCCCAGTCACACGCTCAAATAAATGCTGACCCTTCATCAAAGTCAGCTTTCATAAAGCAAGCCACAGTGGCATGCTTAGGACCTTGTGATAAATGACCGAGTCCCAAATAGGGTTTCAATCAAAATTAACAATTTATTAAACGAATAAAAGCAAGCAAACAGCGCTGGGTG
>NW_009260182.1:6872336-6886717 GCF_000687185.1 Egretta garzetta | reverse complement strand
GGGGGGGGTGCAAGGTAAGAACTACATACATTAACCTCTCTGCCCTTCTTAGGCTTGTGGTTATACAAGGGTATGTCATCATGCGGCCCTAGCACTGTTCCATATTAACACGAATCAGATGGACATATATAACAACCTGATAAAATGAAAAACAAAACGCTCCCGCACGAAGAAATGAAATGATTCCCTGAAGACAGAGTAATTAGTAATCATCGACAGCAGCAAAAAAGTGTGTTTCCTAAACTCCTCCGTGTTCAGTGGAACAGAAATTGCAATGCTATCTAGCGAGGGGAAAAAAGTTGCAACTCAGATCTTTCACTTACAGCAAACAGTGGCAGCCTGGCTAATTTTATACAAAAAGACTTCTTCAACATATTTAGTTAATATTTACTACCATGAATAATATCTTGCTTATCAGTCTAATTTATGTAACATTGACTTCCATGGTAAAATACCTAAAAGATGATCTTTCCAGTTCTGTGCCCTCTTTTTTTAATTCCTAAAAGCCTGAAAACTGTTTAAAATAAGGAAGAGAACTGTCTGGGATTTTCTGCCACTTGTTCTTTTCATTGAAAATCTCACTTGGCATTTTCTGTGGTTTCCTTAGACATCTTAGATGTAGCCTTGAAAGTCCCTCAGCCATCTACCTGAGCAAGCTGCTACATTCTGGAAAACAGCAATTTTTCTTCCAAATATTTATTCAGGTGTTCAATAGCTTGGGGGCTTTGGTTTTTTGTTTCAAACTTTTAAGCCATCTAAATAAAAATATTTCTTCCCTGTACAGTCAGCTAGCTTTCATTTTCATAATATCCTTCAGATAATTCTACCAGATCATCAATTATGGATACACTCTGGAAGAAATTTAAAAAAAAAAAAAAAGGAAAAAGGAAACGATGTTTTTCTCCTATAGAAGAAAAGCGGAGGCAGAAAACAGGACTGTTTGGGCCTTTTTTATATAGAACAGGGGAAAAAAAACATTGGAAGTGTACTTTTTATATTTTATAGATTACTTAATGACAGCTTGCAAAAGTCCCCAGAAGGGCATTAAATATTTCATTAATTTAGTTCATCCTCTAAATATCGGGGGGTTACAGAAATTAAAAACCCTCTGCTTGAGGACAGCCATCTAGCAGGCATTTAGCTGCTCTGCAGTTGTATCATAAACATAATTTTTAGATTCAAAACAACATTTTCTCATTAAATATTAAAGGGGCATGAAGGGAAATTATCTCAAGATTTGCGTAACAAACAGAATTTCTTTGGATTAAAAAAACCCAACATTTTAAAATCTAGAAAGTTTTTTTTAGAGTAAGGAAGGAAATCGGTTGCTGTGTAAGTGTCCAGCTGACAGAAGTATGTGTGCTGAATCTCTTGTTCCTTCAGCTAAGTGCATTTGTTTTCTGTTTCCTTGTGCTCCTTTGCCTTTGTGGTTCCAGCTTTCCAAATTTGGGCATCCAAAAGTTAACCGAGGACTAGTCGCGTAGATGCCTTCTATAGTGATTGGAGTTGGGATAACTCATTGTTCGGAGTAACCAGAGAAGGTTACAGCGAAATAAGAAGAAACCCACACATTTCATCATTCTGCTGGTCCCTGCCCATGGCCTGTTCTCAAGGTTTTGCTCTTATTCTGGTGGGGACAGCACAGAGCACAAGAGTCTCCTGGTCCACACCTGCAGCTCCCAGACATGAGAGCCCAACTCCCAGCAGGGAGAATGCCCACCGTATTTTAATGGTCGCAGTGAACTTTGTGTAACAGCCCTTCTCTCAACATAAGCCCACATCTCTGATACATGCTACGCCAAGCAGCTGCCACAACAAAAAAATAGTTAATTCTGCCACATCCACTTCCCTGCTTGATTCTGAGTTGGTCCTCAAAAAAAAAAGCCAGATGCAAACTGATAGACCCAAATGCTCTTTAAGTCACAGGCTGGTCATCCTTAATAAGTCCACTAAAAATGGAGTAAAGTTACATGGGTACTTCAGAGGGGCTTGAGCATGTAATTCACACCCAAGGAAGTGAACGCTGTGTGCATACTGAGTGAACCCAGCATCACCTGGTCCAAAATTCAGGAAGTGGTGGCTCTTCTATAGGAACCATTAGGGACTCCGGGAGGATCTATGGGATTTGTTAACGTTATGTGACATATAAGGTGAGCATCTGGGGTATAAAATGGGCTGGGGAAAGTGACAGTCTTATTTTAGTTCTTTTAATGTCCAGGGTATCCAGTGAATTGAATTATGTGTGATTACTAAATTGTTAGTGATTGAATAGCTGCTCCTCTATTACACTGTGTATCTGCCTCAGAGTCCCCCAGTGCTATCATTGCTCTAGGACCATAAACAACAGTCTTCTGCCCTTGACCATGCCAGGACACTTTTTGCATGTGTTCTCTGTTGCACACAACTAAAGAAGAAATTTTCTCGGACTCCAATCTGGCATCAGGTTAGGCTCCAAATACTTCAGCTGTGCTTTTGGCTTCAGGTCTCAGCATCAGGCATCAGCACTGTACCCAGCCGGGGTTACAATGCAGCTCTTCAAGTCAAGAGGGTATAATAGCATGTAGCATGCATCCAGAATGGCTTAATGGAAGCAGAAGCCCTCAGTGGGAAATTATAGCTTTTACAGGAACATATGGTCCACAACCACTCAGTGGCTGTAAAAGTGTTTATCTCAACATTTCATGGCGGAGAAAGCAAAATAGAATTGAAAGATAACATACACTGCTTCTGAAAATCTTGTGACTGGCAGACTTGCACAGAACACTGACCAAACAAAAGAAAAATGTAGGAAGCTCCAATATTTAGAGTGGAAGCTTATGGTTGTGAAGATGATTAAGTCAACTCCAGCAATGATTTTTTTTTCCACAAAGATAGCGTTTCACACATCTATTGTACTTTCCACTCATAATGACACAGTCACTCCCATAAACCACACATGGTGAAAGTTCCTTTACTCACTGCAGGGAATGCAGATATTTCTGGGGTAGGTTACAATAGATGCTTGGAACTGTGCCTCTATGGCATATCCAAAATGAGGGGATATCATCAGAGTTAACGTCTCTGTATGCTTGCAAAGTGCCAGGCAGAGACAGTCAGACCTCTTGCTCATATTTTCTCTTATGAGTCCACTGCCTGCTTGCTGTGGATGGTACCACAAATCAGCACACACCGAGCAGGACTGCCTTGCACCGAACCATCAACGTTGCTTCCTGCATTGTTTATGTTTTCCTATAAATTTAAGTATTAGACATGGACGGAACATCCCTCTCCTGCCCAAAAATCACCTTGAGCATTAGCACAAATAAACCAAGTTCTTACTGTACAGCATAAGGCAACCCTAACTGGCTGGCAAAAATCCTCCTGCCACATCATAGATGGGAGAATGGAAGCATAAAAGAACATTGTGTAATTTACCCATCGCCCTGCTCTATATCAGTAACAGAGCTGGAAATAGAAACCTCCCCTATTAGACACCACACCAAGAGGCATGACAGGTGCTTCACAGAGCCCTGTTCCAAAGCATGTGTAAACCAGAACGTGGGCATAACGTCGCGGGGAGGCAAGGACGGGTGCTGAGACAGGCTCAGTTAAGCTTGCTAGTGAATGCTTTCCCCTGCATCTACCCTGTGTGCAGTCAGCAGCTTGCAGGAGATGAATTTTTATCGTTCTGTCTGCACCTACGTGATGACAAGAGGAGGTAACGTAACAGTGACTCGCTTCTAATAGAGCCTTAATAATGTAAGGCAGTGATCCCAAGGCTCCTTATTCAAGCAAAATGGTCTTCATTTCAGTGGGAGCCTTCCCAAATACAAAATGAATTGCATCCTCAGGCTTGGCCTTAGTTTGCTAAGCCATTAGAAACAGAATCAATTAATTAATTCTACATTAATACAAGGACAGACCATGGTTTGGCAAGATGCCAAGTAAAGCAGACTTTTCACAGGATTAAGCTTTGTCTGAGAAGCTAACTGTCAACCAGAGGCTAGCTCGGCATCAAGGAGTCACCTAAGATAAGGAGGTCTGTGACATCCAGCAGCTCAGGCAGTGAGGATTTCTTGTCACTCATTGCTATGAGGCAAACAGAGGCTCTGGGCTGTCCTTGTACTTGGGACTCACGAAGGACTTCTGTTGCCAGGTGACTGAATTCTTGTCTTAGCTGATGTGCCAGAGAAGCAGCGTGATATTTTTGAAGGTCATGAGTCTATATAAAATTATTATGGTTGATTTTTTATTTTTTTTTTAAATTCAACAGCTAGATTTCACTTCAAAAAACTTCACTGAATTGACTTAGATGAGTACATAACCTGGATGGGATCCAACTGCTGAGCAGTGAGCCACCACTATCCACTAACAGTGATTTTGTTTTAGCTCATGTAACAGGGAATGTGCTAGAGCACATGGGTCTTAATTATAAGCCTGTAATCAGCCTGAAATTCCTACAGACTTCTCCCATCTTTATCACAAAGGTGGGAGACCTGGTGGCCTAGTACTGCTACAGTACTACAAAATACTAGTAGAGGGATAAAACCTATGACAGACAGGTGTGAAATCCTTTATCATAAAATTTTAGTCTTCCTGTAAAAGAAAAGAAGCTCTCTATGTAGAAACATCCATCATATGTCTTGGTCAAGGGCTTATAAGCTTTTATAAGAGAACAAGGACGTATCATGAATTAGTCACAGGATTTCCCGGGGCTGAACTACAAGCCTTTATGAACACCAGGCGCTGTAAATTAGTATATTAAAAAAACAAAACAAAACAAAACCAAAAAACCACAACACAGAACTTTACCTAAGAAGGCAGCAGGACAATGTTTGACAAGAAAAAGGAGAAATGTCACATTTAATAAAAAAAGAAAACCCACACAGTTTCAGTGACAAACAAAAAGTAAATTAAAATATTCATGTAAACACATCAAGATCGGGGAAATTCCCAACGGTTCTGTTTTGGGAGGGAGAGGTGGAGATGCCCATATTGTCTTCTCTTACTGGACTGTGAGCTGGTAATATCCTAGGCCCCCTCCAGATCTCCTCTACCAACTCTCTTTGAGGAATCTGTACAAGCCCTAGACCACCAGGAAACACCGAACTGCTTGCAACTGGACCTTCCCTGCGGGCTGGCTTCTGGAAGTTGCCAACATCGTCTCTTCACAGCAAGGAATCTCTGCAGCGGTGGGGAGAATCATAGGGCAAATAGTGTGGTGTTCAACGAGAACATCTGCTATGAATCATGCCAACTGTGGAACAGCAGTAAGGAGCTATTCCATCCACTGAACCTAAAGTGTTGCTCAAAAGTCACAACAAACTACAATGCCATTGCAGCATTTCCTTGTCCTCTCTCACTCTCTATTAATTGCAGGCCACCTTATTTAAATTTAAAAACCAAAAGGGAGAAATTATTTAACATCCTGTCCTGACAACTCAGCCCAAAACCATTCTGGATTAATCTAGCCCACTGAAGCCAATGAGCTTGTTTCCATCAACTCCAGTTGATGTTTGGATCAGTTCTTAGGACCCTTGCGCTGGCAACGGCTGGAGCACAGCTAACAGTTGCAGCCTGATGAAGCATGAGTCACAAAATACCACAGCTCACACTGTGTCTGAGCTCTAGTGAGCGCAGTATCAGCAGTGGAACATTTGTTTGGGTCAACACAATGAGCGCATGCCTGACACTATGGTTTTCAGTAGGCACAAATACACACATCTGAGTGTGCTCATAGCTTGTTTGTTCTAGTAAAAAACAAAGCAAGACAGTAAGAAAGAAGAAAAATGAAGGCTGTGAGATGGCAAGGGGTTGTTGCCCTCTCTTCAATGAGGCCTCACAACATAGCAGGTGATTCTCCTGAGGCCATCTCCCAACCTTATGAATGCACACATTAGGACATTAATACTGTAATCCCCTCTCCAAGGGAGAATATGGAGGAGACGAGGGGAGATGTTGAGGTGCTTCTACTCCTGCCAGTGATCTAATTGCAAAACAAGAGACTTACTTGGGTTCTTTTTTTCTCAAAATTCCACCCAAAGAGAAACAGCCGTACAAAATATGTAGCTTGAGGAAAAAGACTTACTGGCAGGAGTGCCACAAGTTAAAGCCAGCTGTAGGGAGAAGGAACACCTCTGCCTCATTCATTTCCTGCACTGAACAGAATGATTTTACACAGAACCTCTGACTACTAAGTCCCACTTTTCCACCCTTCAGAGCTAAATAACAGGATTCCCTTCTGTCCTTCCATAGCTTCTAACCTAAACTAATTTACTTGCTTGGTAAACCCCTTCTCTTAGAGTTCTTACTGTTTGCTTTTAGCATGAAGATATGGACTAGCATTTTTATAGAAGATCACAACCATCACATAAAGATACGTGCATCATATTTTTCAGCTAATCAGAAATAAAACATGAGCAACATGATTTAAGTTGAACAGCCACTCATTCAGCATCATAAGCACAAAGATTGATGGCCAGGCACTTGCCCCATTCATATCCATTTGTTACACAATGGGGCGCAGTGACCCAGGAATTGTAATAGTAAACAGTCTTTCAGGACTTTGTTTCATTTTTCTAAGCATAATTTTTAAGAAGACAAGTGCAGCCTTGTGATTAAAGTATTTATACGGTGTTCCAGAGACCACTTAGCAAGCTGATGCGATAAATGATATATATTTTAAGAAGACTTTTATTAAAAGCTTACTGTTAATAAGTATACCCAGGCTTGAAGATCTGTTCTATCATACCAGTCTTACAGTCAAGTAAGACAGCCATCTCTGTGTGAAGATGTTGTTAAGTTTCTTTTCTTTTTAAGTACTTTCAGACATTTTTTTCTATGGATAATACATCTCATGAGTGAATGAGCAGTGTATCATTTATGAAAGACTTGCCAGAGGAGGTGTCACAAAACTATGAGGACTGCTATGAAAGAGAGGTTAGAAAGTCTGTGGGTTTTCTACTGCTAGCTTTGTCTCATACCTACCTGAGGCAGAAGAGGACTCACTACCGAATACACAAACTGCCCAATGATGCCAGATCACAGGCCAAAGCTGAGCTACAAAGCCAAGGAAAGGAAAAGGTGGCAGCCCACCAGGCCCCATCTCATTCCTCACACAAGAGTCCATGCCAACAGCACTATGCCCCGTTGCCTCTCCGTCCTCCTCCCAGCCTTCCCACTCCCAGTCTTCTCACTTGCTTAGCCTGACAGCGTGCCAGGTCAATGCTGTCTCTGGCATATTTGCACAAGGCCTATTGTTATGGGGACTTTGATCTTAGTTGGTGCCAGTGCTGTTTGAATCCAAGCAATAAAATAGAATCTGCTGCAAAAAAGGTCGAGAACACCTAACAATTATGTTAATATTTGCATTATAGCACTACCAGACATGTAACTGAGCACCACGTTTACAAGAACCACAACACAATTTGTACAGCTCTTCGAAGCATCTAGATATTAGAACTGCAAGCAAAGAGCGTACAAGTATTTTGTTGATGTGCTCAAGGTGCTAAATTCATATCCAAGTATCTTCAGTGTCTGAAAAAACATGATTTCCAGGTTTGGGATCTGATGCTATGATTTTTTCCATACGTTTGTATAGTTGGCTGTAAAGATTTCTAACTCACAGATACATGAAGAAAGGGTGCATAATAATATGGCCAGGTAAGACACAAAGTCTCAATTCTTCACAAATGTGTGTCTACCCTACTCTTACAGTACCATGCTACCCTTGCTGGGTACATCTCACCTTCTGGAAAGTAAACTTTCTGCCTTACAGATTTGCATTTATTCTACATTCATACAACATCTTGCATAAGGGAACCAAAATTTGCTGGACATATAAATGTAGAACATATCTCAAAAAAAAAAAAAAAATATGGTTGTTTCCCCAAAAAACAAACTACATTCATACAACATCTTGCATAAGGGAACCAAAATTTGCTGGACATATAAATGTAGAACATATCTCAAAAAAAAAAAAAAAAAAGTGTGGTTATTTACCCAAAAAAACAAATTCAGAGAGCTACTGCAGAGAAAGCAAGAAAAAACTGGAGCAAAGATACAGTGAGGAAACAAATATTTACACATTCTTTGTTCTTTTTAAATCTTTTATAGAAAGCCATGTAAGTTCTTAGTATAAATTGTGATTAGTTTTTCCTCTGCTGTAGTAAATTCTTAGAAGAAAAGTATCAATAGCTAACGTAAAAAGATAAGAAATAAAAAGGTGTAAAATATTTAGTGGATTCTTTTAATAATTAATCAGTCTAAGAGCTTTCAGTCTAGTTGTACTGACAGCAGAGCCAGACCTTTCAAGAGAAGAAATAAAACTAAATATCTAGTCACCTATTAAAATGTGTTATCAGAGTGCTATCTCCAGCCCTTTGAATGTCACACTGCGTCAGGAGAAACTACCGATACCCAATAATTTTTTTCCCTGAAGCTGTAACTCTGGGGCATATATAGCTTTTAAATGACATCCAACATGTTTGTGCATGTGATATATTCTTCCCCAATTTTGCAAACTTGTGCCCAACAGGTTTCTCAGATTTCTTCTCGAGACACGTGTTTTACTGGTACGGGGTGCTAAGCAGTAATTCGTCGCAATTTTCTTTGCAACTCTTAAGATGATATACAGAATACTACGTGCATCTCATGCTACATGATGGAGGGGACTCCATTGTAATTAACACAAAGATGTTCTCTAAGGCTTCTGGAGACAGAGGTTGTATCTTGCAGTTGTCTACAGCAGTGAACCCACTTACTTTCTAGAAGGAACCTCAGGATGGGTGTTCAGTGACCTCACTGGTATTCCCCGAGAAAAGCCTAGAAACAGCCAGCACTGAGATCTTACACGGTACAGCCTCTAGTCATGCCATCTATCCTTGCAGTGATGACTTCAGGTGGGCAAGATGAGGTGGGAATCATTTGAAAATACCCCACAGTTCCACATTACCTGATGCAAGGACTTTTAGCGTTTTTAGGCAGCCTGAACTCACGCTCTTCAGACTCTTTGCAAGGGACAGTATGGTGTCAGACCCCAGGTGCTGGTGCATTACCCAGTGTCTAGCAGCTGGGTCATCCTCCAAGGCACAGCATAGACAGTGACAGATCACATGAGTCTTCCTGGCTCTTCCCCCATCCCCCCAAGTACTGGTTCAGCTGCCTCCTATCATGACCATACAAATCTCAACTCTGAGTTAAGCAAAAGACTGCCAACCACACTGCAGTACCCATCAAGTGTTTGTGGAGCTCAGTGCTGCATGACTGGCCACTCGCTTGGTACAGCTTACGTTTTGTGACTGGCTTATCCCCAAAACACAAGAATGGCTTTCCATGAGGATGAGAGGTACTTAATGCCCAAATAAATTTCACCCAAGTTTTCAGAAAAATAACCATTTGTAAAAGCAACACTTTATTCTGTAAAATTCTACAAAATTAGCCAATAAAAGGGAGCTACAAGTACCACCACTGCAAAGACATGTCTTATTTGAACAACTGCTTGCAAATAGTTTTTCACAGTAGTTAGAGAGCTCAGACAGAGCACACCGTAACAATGAACATGGAGAGTAAGGAACAGATTTAATACAATCTTGTACTATCCCCTGCTTAAAGAACACCAATGATAAATGGATAAGTACCTACAAATTCACCTAGACTGGGACAGTTTTGTAAATATATCATTATCTACCATAAAAGCCGTATAAACTCTCAGATTAATTGATCTGAATATTTTTGAGATCATGACAGCTATAATTCCACATTATATCAAAGAAGATTCTGTTCCAACACAGGGCTCACTGCTTTTTCTTAGCTTTTCTAAACTGTGGGCTTGAGCCAAGTGAGGGCTAACACTACCTTACATGTCATTACCACTATTGACGTAGCCGGGCAGAATTCCAAGTGCGGAGTCCCTAAATCTGGCCTTTCTCTCTTAGGGTCCCGCATGACCAAGCGGCCCTGCTTGACTCGGGAGAAGCATGCCTATGATTATAAAAGGCATTTGACTGCGAGGACCATTAAGCTCGGCCTTCCTGCAAGGGCACCACTGGCGTCTCTTGTAACAGCAGCGCTGCGGGTGCTGGAAAGTGGGCTGAAACTCACAAAACTCACAATAATAGCTGAACAACTGCTACGTTTGACCTTTACATGCTAGGATCAAAACAGACATAGAAACAAAGAAAAATGGACCCTCATTCTGTTATCAGCCTCCCTTTCCACACAGTCATCTTCATCCTAATTGTGTTCATTCTGCTCTAGGAAAAATGTAACTACTGCTCCTTATGTGAATGAGTGCCTGCAGTGTTTATTCAAAACCAGAATAGCCTTCTGGTCTTGGGGCGGATTTCATTCATATTATGTAAATAATTGATTCTTTGAAAGACCAGAATAGCTATAAATCAAACCTGTAGGCAAACTATGTTTTCATGCATGCTGCTGTTTCCTGTTTTCCCATTTTGATGGAGGCATTGAAAACCCCCAGCCATTACAGTACTGAATAATTTTCTCTTGGTTCTCAGGATAAGAGGAAATGGAATCATTTCAGAAGTCTTCTTAACAAAGAATAATTTTAGCAACAGTTTGCTTTCTAAGATAAGGCAACTCACTTCAAAGTTTTTATTGTTTATGAAGAAGGCAAACATCAATAAACTGTTACAAGATTGACTATGGATATAAAACATAATTTCTTGTAGAAATTGCTTCACCTCTCCGCATCTCATTTCCTTCAGCTGTAAAACGATGGCAGAGTTGCCTGCCTATGCTGGCATCTGTAGATAAGAAACAGATTTAGTGCCACACTATAATTCTGCTGCTAGAGAGACTTCACACAGGATATGGAACAAACTTGCCTAAAAATCAATCCAGATCAACTCCTCTGACTGTGAAAAGGTAGGAAGCCCAAACATCCAGGTTTACATCGTATATGTTAGGTGTAAAAGTAAAGGACGAGAGATAGAAAATAAACCACTGACTGACATACAGGCATTCACACACCCAAATTGAGATGTGACGTGTCTGATCTGAGAGGACATCACAAATCAGTTTTTCTACCTAATTATTCTCATCCAATACTATTTGTTTTTCTAAACACATTCCAATGAACAGCATCTATGATGCACAGATCCCAAATTACTTAATCATGCTTTGTGACATCTTAGTGAGACCATGAGAAGGCATATATAAAGGTATTATTCCTTCTAGTATTTAAATAGCATTTTTCTCTGGTTAGGCTCCTACTTCAGAAATCTTGAGCAGCAAGTAAAAGCCCTAGCATATTCTTTTACACAATAAGGGCAAAGAATAAAACAACCTACCCGTGACTGAGAACTTCAAAGGCCTGAATTAAAAACAATTTTCAAAGAGCACTGAACATTATCCTTGCTGCCAGTGCACTTCCCAATGCTGAATAAAGCCAAAGGAAAAATGTCACAAAAAAAAAAAAAAGCTTCTCTGCTGAAAACTTCTTGTCCACTTCTAAGGGCGCAAGCAGTTTCCATAATCCTGTAGGTAGCCTCTGCTCTGACATAAATTACGCTAGGCAATGAAAGTGCTGACCCTGTCTTAACACTTGCACCACAAACAAGACACATTGTACAACCTAATTCCGTAATGCTCATTCACATATATAGCTCCACAGAAGTTAATGGGATTATGGAAAGGATTGAAGACTTCAGGATCAGACCAACAGAAGCTCTCTGGCTCATTGCAACGGACTCAGCAAAGAGAGAATACATGATGACTGTTCATCCACCTTAGGAGATAGATACTGTAGTCTTTGCTCAAAACAAAACAAGCAAAAACATCCACAGCGCTGCTTTGGTATCTGCCCTGCTCTATAACAGACCAAAGAGGCATTTAGTGAAGCTGAGGACCAGAAAACTGAAAAAAACCACCAAAGAAACATAGAGGAACAGATAATTGACCAGTGTAGTTCTCTGCTGCAGGATACCATTGAGACAAAGCATTCTGCAGTAGTTTCATCAATTAATTAGCACATTGTATACAGTAACACATCAGAATAAATAAATTCTGTGACGAACATCCACTGCTACCTCTTAATAGTGACCCCAGCGTCTGTGCACACATGCATGCACCCAAGTACACACACACTGAGCACATTCTTAAAAATAGGACATGTAATTTGCACGAAGGTTTAACATTCCTGGTTTTGGCTCAGAGTCAGCCTTTGCAAAAACAGTAAACTTGTAATTCAACATTTGCAGAGTGCTTCGAAGTTTCTCTGAGCTCTCGTTTTCCCCCCACTCCAAATATTTTCCCTCCCCTACAAACAGAAGGCACAAGAAGAGACCTGTTTATCACATGACCTTCTTTTGGAGGAATACTTACATTTGTACTCTCTTATGCACTTATGCATTGAAGAAAAAGGAAGCTGCAAATAATATTCACATGGAGCACACAATTCTTACCTTCCTGACTTTTAGGTTTGCCTTCTGGGCATGTGAAATTTATTAGGCACTGTTTCTATCCTCTTGTAGACAGCTTATGTGCGAGCTTGTGTGTATGTGTGTGTTTCTGTTTATGTTTACAAAAAATCTGATATATTCTAAAGAAGGCACACTTGCTGAATTTTGACTGCAAAATTATCACTACCTATATATTTTTATGGCATTATCAATCAATATTGGCTTTATAGAACAGGATTATCTTTCAAAATAACTACTCTTAAAGATAATAAGTATACTTACTAAACAAGAAAAGGGGAGTATAAAAGAAATGGAAGTCATTAGGGACACTAATGTGGCACACACATATTTTCTGTACATGTATATGTGCAGCAGAACCAACATGGTCCAGCCTTCAGATGTCAAGAGGTACTAACTCTGCTAGTAACCTTGAGCAAGCTAAACCTCCCCTTGCCTTCCCGTACCTTCTAGGTGAGGAAGCTGCCTGGGACAGATACTGTTTCTTTGTATGATGTGGTAGCAACAAATATAAGAGAGAACAATCTTTCAGTAGCACAATCCATAAAAATGAAATACTAATGTAGCAAATAGTGCCCCAGAACAGCAGTGGGAACAGCAGTACCAGGCAGAATAAAGCAGCAGCATCTACAAGTAAGCAAACACTGATCTTTGGGTAGAAGAGTGAAGAGCACGTTCTGCTTAGAACAAACCCCACTAACAATCATCTGGGCTCCACTCTGATGCCCTTGATTTGGGGGCTACGATGCATACCTATAAGTGGAGGCGTAGCAACCATGGCACTGACACGAGCACAGGGCACTTACTGGTTAAAAATCAAACATGGGTAACAGCAGGAGCACAGGCAGTTTTGCTGAAATGAGATCTGCACAGCAGGGCAGGCATGGCTTTTCTTCATTACCCTAATAGCCTAATAAATAAATAAGGGATAGTTGTGTCCATGGTAATCACGCTGGTGATTTTTTTTTTTTCTTCCTTTCCAAGACACCTTAGGAAAGAGCATAGCCATACCAGGGCTGCAGAATCTGATCTGTAAATAAAAAACTGAGACCTAAATGAAGCCCTTTCTATGACAGGATTTAATTAAAACTACCGTGAGTTCTCCAGCACGTAAACCATCTACCATTCATCAGGCACGGATGATACTGGAAGCTGTTGCCAATTATTTTTCACTCCTGAATTTCTTATGAACAGACTGCAAAAGGTATTTACACCTCTGCATAGAAGCACACAAAATACAAGTGTCCAGAAACGATACGAGTGATCGAGGCTAACCATACCCTCTTCTCCACCTCAAGACACAACGTTTTCATACCCAGCTTCTGTTTTAGCCAAACTACAGCAAGTGTTGGCTTCCTAAAGTGCAGTATTCTCAGCATGTCACACACAGGGCAGCATCCATGCGCCGCTGACTTGGTAATTGCATTATCTGCAGCCGCTGATGAATGAACAACCGTAATGCATACATCCTGGGTTTATCTCTCTCGGGACGAGGAGACGCAGACTCCCCGTTACCGGATTCACTCAGTCTGCTGAGTCCAAAGGCAGAGAGAGAATGCCCGCGTGCATCCCCAATCCTTTTAAAAGCGAGGATGGATTCTGCTCCCCCTTCCCACTGACGGAAAAATAACGTTTCATTTACGAGCACGAGAAACTCATTCCCAAACCTACTTCTCCGCATCTGCAATCTATTTTACCTGCAAATAACAAGGCTTGAATAAAGGCTTGCAAAAATTGCGGCGTAGCACCGGCTGCACCTCCAGATATTAGGAAAAAAGAGAGAGAGGGGCGCTAACACCCCGCAGCATAATGGCCCTTTAAAGAACACCTCGTCCTTATGGGTATAAATAATCTCAAGAATAAAATGGAGCCAAGGCGATTTTCATGGCAGAGCGGGGGGGACCGACTGGCTGCCGCGGCTCCGAAGGCCCCGGCTGGCTCCGAAAAGTTAAACGCGCCGAC
>NW_009260182.1:6839650-6853013 GCF_000687185.1 Egretta garzetta | reverse complement strand
CGGGCGGCAGCCCCTCGCCCGACCTGTTGCGTGCCTCGGTCGCGGTGGGCTGCCGGGGTGGTGGCATTTGGTGAGGCCGGAGGGCCGGGGGAGGCGGTCATCGGGGCGGGTTGGTACAAGGCTTAGCAAGCGGTAAATGAAGGGCTTTTCAGTGCAGCCCTCGTTGGATTGATCGTATGTAGCGCAAATCACAGAAAAATACGGAGGAAAAGATGAAGGAAGGGGGAAGAGACGACTGTGAGTGGCAAATCACTGAGTGCTTCATCTGGAAAAAAAGATCAAATAGAGGAGAGGGGAAACCCCTGCCTCGTCCCCCCCGCGCTGCATGCGGTTAGCGTTACCATTTGGGTCTCATGAACGCTTAGGGCGCTACTCCCGGATCAGCCCAGGTGCGCCACGAAAGTGGAGCCCACGCTCAAGAGCATCTGCACCAAACACGTGAAGGCATGGACCCGCATCAGGCCTGCCTGTGCCGCCTTTGTGCGAGGAGGAAACACAGTGGACGGAGAGGGAATTTCAGCCTTCTCAGGCTGTCATGACACCTCACGGGTTTTTTTCTTCTCAGGTTATAATTCTATTTTCTTTTTTTTTTTCACCTTCAAAGTTCTTACTATCTTTAATATACTGACAGCCATAGGAATCTGATTTATTTGTCTTTATTTGAATACTACCCACGAATCAAAAACATCCCCAAATAATTCAAACCAATTGCCAAAATAAATGAATTGGATCTGAAACCTGTCAATCAGTTTGAGAAAAGATCAAGCATGTTTTGACTCCAACTGCCAGAAGACACAAAGGAAGTTCAGCAGCAAACTTTGCTCCCTCTAAAAGCACACTAACCTCTCCAGGGCAGCTGGAAAAACCTCCTTCATTTCAGCGATGAATACATACAAAAGGCAGGCTAGCTGCCTTCCAGATGGGGGCCGGAAGTTTGCGGCGCTGATCCCAAGCAGCCCTCCGCTTCTTGCGATCCCCGGGAGAGAGGAACGTGACCGTCTTCTCAGAGCAGAATGGGCAGCCGGGAAATCTCAAATCTGAAATCCAGCTTGGGCAGACAATAAATGGTGTGGCCAGTGCTCTCGCCACATCTTTCTGTTTCTCTCTTATACGATGGAGACACGGGTGATAAAATTTGTGGCATCCTGCCAAAACCATTGAACCCACTTAGGCACAAAATTTCGCATTACCCAGGATGAATATCTTAAAGGAGGAAAAAAAAAAAGCTTGAGATTTTATTCACTGATATTCCCACCCCTCCAAAAAAAAAGAAAAGACCCCCTGCATCATAAGAATAGCAAATCTGTGAGAATAACTCAAAGCAAGGCCTGGGAATACCTAATAGCTGAAATGCTCGGTTTCAGTTTAGAGACTCACAGAAGTGCAAACTGTGTGCAAGTGTGTATATACAATTCCATGCAAAAGAGGCAGAGCCCAGGATCAGTGTAGGTAGACAGCCAGTTAATCATTGTAGCCTTGATCTCTCTTGACCCGTTTGGGGTCTGCAAAGGGTCCTTTGCCTGTCTCTGCCCTTGAGACAGTGCTTTTAAGGACCAGCTCAAGTACCTTTAATTTAAGTAGATTGGGGACTTGCTAGTTTGTCCCTGGGCCCAGGAATTGGCCAATCTAGAATAGCTGTTCTGTTCCAGGCTCTTGCATGGGGAAGGCAGGCAGGTGCTTAGCAGGATAGGTTCATCTATGGGGGTTGGACTAGATGACCTCTAGGGGTCCCTTCCAACCCAAAACATTCTATGATTCTATGATCTGTCAGGCACATCCACAAAGCAAAGCTGGCGGTACCTTCTACTACATTAGCACCTCTCAGTGCAAGAAGTCCTGGACCGTACTTTTATCTGCACTGTTAAAGTACCACGCCTGCTATCCTTAGAAAGATTATACACTTGCTTACGGACTCTGTGAAGTGCTACAAATGAGCTGACGGGATCACAGGGAATGCATGAGTGAAGGTCTTTTCTGCTTGCAACAAAGGAATCGGGTCTGTACGATATAAGCTTAGCGCCGCCATGGCCACCAAACAAGTCCTACCTGCAGCAGCAGGCAACTGCAAGTCAAACCATGGAGAAACTATGATTTTAAGTAAAAGCGTACTTACATACATGACCCAGTTTTCAAAACCTGTTGGGCTTTTCTGAACATCCACCTAAATAAGAGCAGGTATCTTTCAAAATACGCTCAAAAACCAAGCTCATACAGATAAAAAACCCCATCAAATCATACTTGGCCTATCTGTGAGAAGACTGCATTTCCTCTGTAACAGGAGAGGGCTTTGTACCTTACTCCTGTCAGCAGGTGACTTTACAGATGCCCATCTGCTCATCGTTTTGTAAATAGCAAATATTTGTCTCCTGAAATGCCCCATATCTTCCTGCTCCGCTCCAAAGCAGGAAGCCTGCCTTCCCGCTTGTGCCCCTGCTGTATTTTAAAAAAGGCTTGTAACTGACTGTGACGTTACTAGCAGCCAAGCCAGTAACATGTCAGTCTAAGATGACACATGAACATGAGAGCATGAACACAAGTATGTAGCAGGGCCAGTCGCTTTGTTAGGAAGTGAACTCAGCCCTTCCTGCGAGGAGCTATGTCACCAAGAGGGAGCAAATCTTTCATCGCAAAGTCACAGGTTTTAATCCAACACAGAGGCAGCTCATGCTGGATGCATGAATGTTCCCCACTGTGATTGCATCCTCAGCAGACTGCCCCAGAGAGCAAGGACTGAACTCTGTTTTCCCTTGAACGGTGTCTCTCGAGGACAAGTACAAGGAGGAAGCTAACACTGCCAATCCTTCAGGTAGCGGCCTGTAAGAACAACTGTCTAATAGCCTTCACAGTAACACCAATTGGCAGGCATCCCTGTCTCTAAAGGGTTTGTCCTGTGTGCAAATACAAAGACTGCACCACACTTACAACCCTGAGACATTACCCAGGTGCTTTGGAATTTTAATGCTAATCTAAATACCCTCACTGAAACAAGATAAATGTAATGGCTAAACAACTGGTATGAGAAAACAGAGATAAATGGATTAGGGGGCAATGCAGACAAAAGGCGCTCAAAAGTATCTCAGAATCCTTCTCACTGGGAAGACTCTGGCTACACCACACATTTGCTTTCCCTCCCCTTTCCACTGAAATTTTGAACTGTGGGTTCAAAAAAAAAAAAAAAGTGACCCTTCACTAGGCAGCTAGCATTTGAGTCCACATGCTGGTTCCAAGAGCTGTGATACCTCCCTTGAAATTTTTCTGTGCGCCCACAAACCACGTAACGCAGTAGATGCTTAACACCAAATGTTCATATGGAATAAATACACTGGCACAAATAATCCTAACAGAAGTCTGTGGGACTTCTGTGATCGTTTTTCACAATGACGAGAGTTTATCACATTGACCAAGAAACTCCCAAACTGCGCCTCTAGATTATGTCAGAGGAGGAACACATTAGGGCTTTGCACGAACAGGCCCACTGCTGCCATTTAGTGCTGGAATGGGGGTCCCCTGCGTGAGGTGCCTGCATGGGACAGAGCTTGCTAGCAGCACGCTGGCGGTGATGTGAAAGGACAAAAAATCCCTGCTTGACTCAAAACCAGATAAACTTTCCACAGCACTAAAGCAACACCATATTTTTATTGTAAAATAAAGACATTTTTAAAATAAACTCAGTGACACCAAAGATCCCAAATCCTGCCGTTCCCATAGCCACAGTCTGAGCAAAAGTGCACTTTGAGGGTGAACTACCCCACTTTGTAAGACAGCAGCTTAGACAAGCAACTCAAGTGATGTGACTGAGGTCACTCTCTCAGTGTCACAGCCTCAGTGCAGGTATACTGACTCCAGGCCCCTCTTCTGGGCTCCCACCATTCATCATCACACTACTTAAACCAGACACAAAGTCATGCTGATTCTGTGAAGGCATCCAGACAGAGCAACTGCAACATTTTCCAAAGGCAAGATCATACAGTGTAGTGAAAGGGAAATTGTATTGACTTTTTGCATTGCTAACAAGGGATTTGCAAGCACACAGACTACGTTTGTTCAACCAGAGTTGAAAAGAAAACCAGAATCATATGAAACATCTCTCTAATCCATGAACCCAGTGAACAGGATGGCCCCGGCTATTGTGTCAGTACATACGGCTTGGGGTCCTTAATCCTTCAAATTATTGGCATGGTGCACTTGTTCTGTGACAGCTCTTTCACATCTTTTCCCATCTCTATTGTTTTGTTTTCTGCTTGAGTAAATAGTAGGGCAAAAGCGAGACACGTTTGTTTCTGCCGTCAGAGTGAATGGCCTGGATCTTCACCACTCTGCTTTTTTTGTCAACGTTGTATCTTGGCTAATGCGCATGGGCTACCATCAAGTTCTCTCCCATTTAGTCTTGTATGAAAAGTGCAGAGTGGAAATGATGGCAAGAAGTACAAAGCTGTCAAGGATAAGGGCTAAAAATACAGAAAAAAAATTTAAAAGCCAGAAACTGCCTTATTGACATCACAGACCACCATCCATATCCATGGTGAGCAAATGCAAAGTGAACAAATTGCCTCCATTTTACAAATGGAGAAACTGAGGCAGAGAGTGACAATATGACCATGGTCACCCCACAAACCGGTGGCAGAGCAGAGAAGAGATCCCAGGCTTTCTTAGTCCTAATTCCATCATGTATCCATTAGGCAGCACTGCCTTGGTTTTGCATCAGAATCATTACAAATTATTAAACCAGGATTATGGTGATTTATACCACCTTTGCACAGACAAACAAGGGAAGCAGAGAAACTACACTGTGGAAAGGTTCAGCTGTGAGGTGGTCTTGAACAGCTCAGGGATTTTGTGTCACAGTTTTCGACCTTGGCTGTGGTAAATGCTGCAGGCTCCCAGCTGGTATGTGAGGGGTCAAGACAGTATTGTCTTCTGGAAATCCTTTAGAAAAAAAGATTTGCACTCCTTCCATGAGCAGCCTTTAATTGTCCTCAAAAGATTCTGAGTTACTTGTAAACCATTTTAGAGTCTCTATAGAGTCCCACTACCTTTATTCTTCATAATATAAATGGAAGCACTGTAAAGAACTATGATTCTTGTTGGTATTGATAGTAGAAAGGGAAGAAAGCAGCATTCTGTTTGTGCTTGCTCTGGAGCCTCACTGGAGAGATAGGACAAAGATAACCTTGGCATTTGTTGTTATATTCCGAATCCCGGGAGGAATGAGGGCTCTGAATGCTGGTTTAACACTTCTCTTGCTGGGAACTATGTAAAGGGAACAAGCAGGCTCTGCAAACCAAGATGGTATTCTTCTGAGCAGAGATAAAGTTTGACTTTTCCTTCTCTGTCTTCCACCATCACAGCCTATTCCTTCTCTCTCGCTGGTAGACAGGGTGGTATGGGGGAGGATGTATAGAAATAATCATGCAGAGACCTGGCTCTGTTTCCAGCTTTGCCACTACTGCAGGCAGCCCTGTACAAAACACTTGTCCACTCCATCACATTGCCCCTGTCTCCAGCCCCTTCAATTCAAGAAGGGGCTGCTACACCTACCAGTGTCCAGAGACATGTTCTCTGCCCCTAATGCAGGAATTCAAGAAAGTTTATTTGTCCGAATCTATTGCAGACCATATGCGCAAGAAACCCATGCTTCCTCTTGCTGTGCAGTTGTGACAGGGCATGCGGGCATATGTTTCTGCCTGGCCTAATTAATCATTAAACCATTTTAACAACCAATTCTTCTTTGTCAGCCTATGCAGGGTTATTAATTTCTATTAATATATATACACACATATAGACACGTACACACAGAGAACAGAACATAAAGCCATCTTTGTTAGTTAAACACAGCTGGTGGTTTTAACAGGTAATGTATTCCCTGACAAGGTACAGATAATGCTTAGAATAAGGTTTTCTGTACAAATAGTAATAATTCATGAACCTGAAATGCTTTCCAGAGATGCATTATAATGGCTACTTCAACATTTTGTTGTGAAGAATAGTTCTGACAACAGACTAGAATGTTTACGAGCAAATAATAATAATAAAACCAACAACATCAAAGGGGTACAAACAGAGTCCAAATGCATTTCAGGGTTTGGTTTGAGCAATTCTAACATACTTTTTTCTTTCACTGATACATTCTCATCCCTAATCAGAATTCATAGGGACATCCCATCCTAAAGAGGGATCCCATCTGACCTAGGGAACAAGAACCTTCATCAGCAGGGAGACTTTCCCTGTCTATCTCTACCGGTAGCAAAATACCTTTATCCAGCTGGAAACACAAGCTGGAGCAATGCATAAAGTGCACCAGATATCAAAACTAAATAGTGAGGAAAATGCTAAGCAATCAATAAAATTATGCAATGTCCATGACTAGCTGTAAAATTACCTTCCTCAGATTGGCTGCCTTTCCTGTGATCCCCCTTTCCAAGATTTGATATTATTCCTACCTTAAAAGAGCAGAAATAGTCTGTAGCTCAGAACAATTTTTTCCCTTCCACTCACGGAAGAACTGAGAAGGTTATTCTGCCCATTCTTGCCCCATCCACCCTGGGAAAGGAGAGTGAAGAAATTAAAAAACTTTAAAAACCTGTAGGAGAAGGTGAGCTGTCTTGTTGGGGGCAGATTTTAAAAGTGAAATTGCTGAAAGAATGTAGGTTTAGAGACAGATTTAATTGTTTACATGGACAAATGGAAGACCAAAGGTACATGTGATGGTAGATTTTTTTCCTTCGTTCAGAACTATTTAACGCTGATTGCTTTAGATGAAATACCCATCCAGCTTCTGTAGCCTAATTCTTAATTTTAAATGCAAATTGAACTGAACAGATCTGGAAAAGTTCTGATATTTCTTTTATGATTTCTGCCTTCTTTGCATTTCTTTATAGCTGTTTCTAACCAAAAGATTGGTAAAGAAACAACCTGAGAGATGTGCTGAATCTAAACATCTTTGGAAATTAATAAAGCAAGAGAACCAAAGCTTGTAATACTTTAGACCAAGGCTCATCACCATATCTCCGACCTGTGACTCAGCACAACTGGCAGCCAGGTTTATTTCTCAGTATTTTCACTTGTAAAACCGAAGCCTTGAAAGCAATTTGGGAGAGTAACAAAGCACCTATTCTCTTAATTTGCTTACTGTCTGTATTTCTGTCAGCCACCAAGGAACCTTTATCCCCAGCAAGCCTAAAACATTTTCAGTGTGAAAGAACTGAGCAGAGCAACATTAAACAGAAAAAGAGAGAGAAACACCACCAGAAACAAAGCTAAGGTTGAGAAACAGCTAGGGTTAGAAAAAATCAGATTCCTTCAACTCTCCTTCATCATGGAGATTTAAGCTTATACAGAACATTAGATCTAAGTTCAGATCTACCTTGCATAAAGAATCATAATAAATACTGCTAAACCTAACACTCAAATTTTGAAATAATAATAGTCGTTGTCGTCATCATCATAATCTTGCTTTCCATTAAAGGCTCCAGAGGCATTTTGGGAGCATCACTGAACTACTTTTCATAGTCCAGCTACCGCACAAACAGATTTTTTTTCAAATTTCTTTTTCATCAAAGAATAAAGTAACATGGCGTGAGTACTCTCCCTCTCCGCCTTAAAATTTATGTTAAACTAACCTGGAAAGCTTCGCTCAAAAGCCCAATTCGAAACATCCTCTAGGGGACTTGTTTAGAGCTGCAGAGTCCTTCCCCACTCCCAGGCTCCCACAATACTCATATTTCCCACCAGGGCAGCCTCTTACCCTAATGGGTGGATATTTAACACGAAACCCGTATAATGCCAGGGACAGAGTAAAGTAGTAACTCCAGGTTTTTGTCCTCTCACCAATCTGCTTGAAGATGGGAATGTTAACTCCAGCTGAGTCCCAGGCTGTCACGGGGAGCCTGCTTTCAGTACCTAGTTTAGTTCCAGGCCTTTGTATTCTTCAACTCAGATTTAGGTGTAGTGCCTTGTTGACTCGTCCCTGTTCTCTTTCAATTCCCAAAACTATCAATGTAATCCACACTATGAAAATCAGGCTTTTTCTAGTCTTCTAAGTAGCCACTATCCCACTGAGGTAAGTTTTGTGCTTTTCACAAACCTTAGACGTGGACTTGCTTCCCAACAGCTTATCTACCAAGTGGCTTAAGCAAAGAAACCAGTATTGAAGTCCTAGGACAGAGCACATATCCTGCTCTGCCACCCATTTGGCAGGATGTTTAATTCCAATTAAGGGGCAAAAAGAAAAACTGGGGGCAGTACTGTTTTAAAAGTTATCAATCACAACTAGTCAACCAAAAGTCTTGAGTCCTCACATTTGTGTTCTGCTACACAGTCTGTCTGTCTCAGTCTGAGGCTTAAAACTGATGAGTGAGAAGTAAGCTGTGTATATGGAATCCCTAATGTCCTGAAATGTTTAGGTAATATCAAGTCATTATGCTAGCATTTGTTTGAAATAGACATATACAAATTACAGAGAATTACTGAAAGACATACCCTGAGTCACTGGGCTTTCACTGTTACTTGTTTAATGAATAAGCTGCTCCGCTCTGGGAATGTCAGTGCTTTATATTGTAAACACAAAGGATCAAAGAGTCACATCTTTATGACATATACCTTATAAGCATATAGAAATACTTCTGCTATTTCATTTGGGATACCCTTAATGACCAAGCTGGGAGTCAACTTTCCTCTGTAGATTTCAAAGCAGTTTCAGGTGGAAAGCAAAGCTCATTATTTCTGAGATTCACAAAATTAAATGACTGGCACAGAGTCTAACACCAGGCCATGGACCTGGGACAGAAATCCCACTGTTCTGACTCCCCATATGAGGTCCTGCACACCAAACGCTCCATCACGGGACTGACTGCAAGGTTTAATCATTTCTCTTAACACGAATGAAGACATTTTTTGTATTCCAGAACAGAAATCTGTCCTTTCATACTTATGAATTACCCTGAAACTCCCTTTATTATCTCCAAGCCATTAAAATAATCACGGTTTTATTTTGCAATCCCAGCACTTCCATTAGTTGCCAAACTAGTGCTTTCCTTTGGGATTGCACAGTATTTTAGGAAACCTATCTGTACAAAAGCCTTTGTCTCAGAATATCAATAGAAACCACATCTATGACAAGTGAATCAATAAACATTTAAAACAGGTAATACGGTGCAGCTGAAGGAGGGAGATACAGAGCTTTCACCTACGGACTATGAATATGAAACCCCATTGGGTTAAATAGTGACACAGATCGCTACTGCTGAGGTATTTCAGTGGTGTGTTTGGAATATTTTCTTTGTGCTCAGGCTGTTCGAGACCATTCCTAACACATAAGCAGCTTCCTTATTTAGCTGGCACCTTGCTTGACTGGCCCGGATGGGATGGACAAAGGAAAAGAGACTGAGCATCATTTAGCGCACACGCTCCAGAAGTGACGAGAGGATAACAACACTGGGGACTACTGGGCAAAGCCTGGGGCTACTGATTTAGATGCTGGACTACAATGATGAATCTCCTGTGCCAAGTCAGTCTGATTGCCATTACTGCCCAGAAGCTTGGGGACAGATTTTTGTCCTCTGCATATTAACTAAGGGAACATATGCAAATGTAACAAGCATTAAAAACATCAGTCATACAGCTTGACTTAACAAATATATTCAAATATAGCATCAGGACCACTCTTGCTTTACTGGCTGTAGCAACCATTTTAAGAACACTGCCATGTGCCATTTTATCACGCTGTGTACGAGGAGCGTACTCTGTTTTTTTCAACAAGAACTTTACTGTAATTGATATAAGGACACATTCACTAGCAATTTTGATAGACACAGTCACAGCACAAGGTATGGACAAATATAAGCCTGTCAGGTACATTCTTGTACGAAAACCTACCTATATATGTAGTACATATGTATATTCTTGTTCCTATGCCACACAACACATTATGTGAAAATCATTATACTTTGTGATCATCATTTTCCGGTGATGCTTGAAGCTACATAGATTAAAGAAATTGCTCTGCCTTCCAGTGAGGATTTAATTTGCCTGAGTGTTAGCTGTTACAATAAACAGATCATAATGAATGTGGTCTTGGAAAATTTAATCAATTTCTCTTTTATTTCATTGCAGCTTGTGTCTGTAAAAAGTGCTTGGTGGCTATGGAAAATTTACTGCATATAGTAAAGAAAGACTATCACTAGCTTCCCAGTGCTTCAAAAAAATAAAAAGACACACATCCCTTCATGAGTTGGGTACATCAACAGAGTCACCCCAACCCCATGCCTTCACTGCCTAGGCAAATACAGTCTTTGGCAGGAGGACAACAGTGCAACAGAGACAGCAAGAGGCCATATTGTATACAGTTTGCAGAAAATGTCAGATGTTAACTTAATTTGAATGCACTTTTCATGTTAATAGAAATAACTAGACTAGATGGTAACGGTCTAGAGAAAGATGTTTTAAAAGGACTATTGCCAATGACACAAACCCTGCTACGCTGGGTTTTATGAGACTAACCTTCAAAGGTTCACAGAAGAAAATGCAATGCAAAAGGATCACCTTGACAAAAGGAATGGTGATTTGATGGCTGCTCTGGAGAGTAACTTTCAACCTCAAGGTACAACTCCTGCCATTGATGCCAGCATTTCTGATGGAGCAATGTTTGTGAGCATGTTGAAACCTGATGCTAGCAACACACTTGATTACACTCTGAAACAGTTTTGTCATACCTTTGAATCACAGCATCAGGGTTGCAGGCTGAACTGTTTGTGCTGCCAAAAGTCTCAAGGCTCAGACTAGAAGAAGAAAAGGAGCAGGAGCCAAAAGGTTTTCCAAACCTCTAGCACCAAGCTAGCAACAGCTCTGGCCCAACACATCACGTGAGCTAGGTGCTGAACAGGGCCCCGGTGGGTTTATGCACATGATCTTGGCACCTGAGTTTCCTTCACTCTCAGAACATAGATGGATCGAGAGCACACTGAGAAAGGCCTCTCCAAAAGTAAGGGTTTGGCAACACGGAATTGCACTTCCCCAGGGGCCCCAATGGGGCATGCAAAGCATACACTGAAAATTGGGAAAGACTTTATTGCTTCCTTATTCATTTTATGCTGCACACTTCTGTAAATTTATTTTTCTAGCATTTCTAAATGTCTATAAATCTGAAATCCTGAAACACAACAAAGTCTTCTTACACATACACCAATCTGGGTTACTACTATTAGGAAAGAGAAAGAAAAGTCAACTTATCATTATATAGCAAAAGTGCATTGGTGACATGCCACACAACATGTGTTCTAGTATTTTTACACAAACTTAATCCACTACAATTCATTGCTTTAGCTTTTAGGAACCCTTAGACAGGAATATAAGCATACAAAAATAAAAGATAACTGGAATGTGTTAACAGGATAAATGGTCAATACAGGGAAAACACCAGGACCCAGATTTTAGGCAAGCCACCACTGGCACCATTCAAAGGTCTAGCAGAAACTTCAGATTTTAACGTCTTTACTAGCTGACATCCTAAAACTGTCACAAACTTCAGGATTCATCATGAAACCCAGAACCTTTAATAACTTCTGGGTTTTTTATTTATTGTGCTTAGACAGAATAATTATAGGAAGGGCCTATAAAAATCCAGTGTCGCTTTGAATCTTGCTAAACTCTTGGCCTCAATGACATTCATCAACAGTAAATTCCACTCCTTAATTACATGGTGTGTGAAAAAATATTTCCTTTATTACTACATCACATTTCTTTGTGTTTTGTTGTTCCATCTTTGCTACAGCAGCCAGACACATTACAAACCTAGAAGAACCATACGATTAAGCAACTTGGATGCTGGAACCAACTGAACAGCTCAAAGCAGCTACACATTATTTATAGACATCCTGGAACGTGTAAATAGATTTATATCACCTATGTGAAGCATATTTTATTTGAAGAACGATAGACCAAATCCCTGTCTTGTGAAACTCACAATTAAACTGATGAGGTTAACCTCAAGCTGGATACATATTAGAATAGATTCCTAGGGATGTATTATCAACAGAGATCTGACCTGATCTCCCTTTAAAATAAATCACCATGCAATCAGTTTCTGTGCAAAAACAAAAGTCAGTGTTCCCCCCCTCTCCTTCTGACTGTAAAAAGCTGCTCTGTATTAAATTAATGGGCCCCTTTGACTTCCCAGCCTTCGGAGGTTGCGTCTGTGTGTGGTCCGTTCGCTCTGTGAAGTATGACCAGCAACTCACGTGTGTCTGCCACATTTACTCAACAGCCATGAGTGGCCCAGAGTATCGGCTGCAAAATGAGGCACACATGACAATGATTAATGTTGGGCTGGGGAAGAGAAGTAAATGAACTGCCCAAGTCGTGGGGGAAACTTTGAAAGGGCACAGAATGGAGGAGAACAAAGCATCCCTCGAGTTTGATAATGCATTCATGACTAACTGTAAAAGTAAATTAAGAGATAGTGCCTACTCTTAGAAGCAAGAGAAAACAAATTAGGCAAACACATTATGACCAGGATTTATAATGCAATAAAAATGAAGAATATCATATCTGGAAAGATCATAATAAAACACATCAGCTTCCCGGCAGTTCTCAAACTGGCAGCAGGGCTACTAGACTATGAGAGAGAGCTCCAGACAACAGTTGATAAAAAAATAAGGGGAGAGTAAGAAAAATAGTAGCCCTTACATTAACCTATAGAGTTCTGTGATGTTGCTTTGCAGATTGCATCTTTCACCTACAAATATCTACAAATTGTATGTGAGATATATGTACAAGAACACAGAGCTGTGCACAGACATATCTGCTATGATGTGAATGTCATAGCTGACAAGATAAGTAGGATTCAGGCTTACTTTTGTGTTAATACTTGAGAACTGGCCCTTTCTCCAGAGTTAGACTGGAGGGCTCTGAAGTTGCTCAAGATGCCAGCAGCCTTATGAGGAAAATATAGTACAAAAGAATATATTAGCCTAGGCTGGGGATCAGCAGTCTTCAAGTTGTCTTGATCATGGCCTTTTTCCTCCTGCCATACCCCTTTTCCATTTATTGGCAAGTCTTATGTTTATCTGTGTGTATGGATGGGAGAAAAGATGAGTTTTCACATCTGCTGAGTTTGCTTGCCATGCCGCTAGCAGTGCAGCACAGCGCAGCCATACAGCACTGCCATCCCACCCAGCCCCCTCACGCTGCAGAAAAAAACATGGGAACTGGAAAGCAGCAATCAGTCTTATGGCCTTTACTCCAGGGACCATTAAGCGTTGCTGACCCATCTCTAGGCTTCCTCAAAACAGAAGGAAATGTTCTTGAAATCTCTCTCCTTTCTTGTGTCTGATTGGACCAAGTACAAAACACTGGGTAATTTCCTGCT
>NW_009260182.1:6826512-6839636 GCF_000687185.1 Egretta garzetta | reverse complement strand
GCTGATGCCATAATTTTCTCTGGGATGGGGACATAAGGCACCATTCGGTCACTCATCTTGTCCAATGCACAGATGGCTCTCCAAAGAGATGGAATCATAAACCTTTCTGAAGCAGGCTGCCTTCATAAGGAGCAAAACTACAACAAACATGAAACAAGCAAGCAAGCAAGCTTTCACACAACTTAGGTTTCTACTTTTTTCTGCCTGAAAATCTCTATAGATCACAGCAACATCTATGAGTAATATATATTACAGGTAAGCTTCTCAATACATCACAGCCTACACCACTGTCTCTGCTAGTGGCTGTGATAAGAAGGATGAGGCTATCCAGTCCCAGAGTTTGAGGCATTCAGTTCCAGAGTTTGAGCATATTTCATCCACCTTGTGCAGCTTTCTTAACACTTAGCTGAGAAAGAGGCTTTGATTCATCTGGCCATGGGCATCAGTCAGTTCAGATAGGGAAGATGATAGGATATTACAAAAAAAAACAGTCAAAGGAAATTGCAGAAGTAATACCTGCTTTCTAATTATTTTTTCTACTAATATTTGCAATTACCTGTCTGTTTTTAGTTCTTTGGCTCCTTCAACATATTCAAACAGTTGTGGTAGTCAATGGCATTTTATTTACCAGTTCTTGAGGTAAGAGGCAAAAGCTGTTCCTTTTCTAATTAGACATTAGAGGATTACAAGGGTGTTGTGAGGTCGTGCAGGGAGAAAATTAGAAGGGCCAAAGCCCAACTAGAACTTAATCTGGCTACTGCCGTAAAAGACAATAAAAAAATGTTTCTATAAATACATTAGCAACAAAAGGAAGGCTAAGGAGACTCTCCATCCTTTATTAGATGCGGAGGTAAACATAGTGACAAAGGATGAGGAAAAGGCTGAGGTACTTAGTGCCTTCTTTGCCTCAGTCTTCAATACTCAGACCAGTTGTTCTCGGGGTACCTAGCCCCCTGAGCTGGAAGGCAGGGACGGGGAGCAGAACAAAGCGCCCATAATTCAAGGGGAAATGGTTAGGAACCCACTACACTCCTGAGACGCACACAAGTCTATGGGGCCAGATGGGACCCAACCAAGGGTACTGAGGGAGCTGGCAGAAGCGCTCACCAAGCCACTTTCAATCCTTTATCAGCAGTCCTGGCTAACCAGGGAGGTCCCAGTTGACTGGAAGTTAGCAAATGTGACACCCATCTACAAGAAGGGCCGGAAGGAGGATCCGGGGAACTTCAGGCCTCTTCTCCCAAGTAACTAGCAATAGGGTGAAAGGAAATGACCTCAAGTTGTGCCAGGGGAGGTTTAGATTGGATATCGGGAAAAATTTCTTCACTAAAAGGGTTGTCAAGCATTGGAACGGGCTGCCAGGATGTGGTCGAGTCCCCACCCCTGGAGGTATTTAAAACGCGTGTAGGTGTGGTGCTTACAGACATGGCTTAGTGGTGGACTTGGCAGTGTTAGGTTAATGATTGGAGCCAATGATCTTAAAGGTCTTTTCCACCCTAAACAGTTCTATGATTCTTCATTGCCTCTCAGCCACGATAGCCTGCAATCACTCAAGTGAAATATCCTCTAGTGAAAGACCGCTCTGAAATTGTAACTAATGGAGAACAGTGGTGCATGGGGGTCATATTTTCATTAGTTTGAGTGCTACCTCCTTCTCTGCGTGACAACATTACTTTTATACTGACTGAAATGGCTCAGGAGGGCAGTGCCCAGATATAAACGTGGGAGAGGGTATTCTTAGAAAAGAGACTCCCCAGGCTGTGACCCATCAGTCCCCCTCGTTACTGGCAGAACAGGTGCACATTGGCTTCTGTGCGGGGGCACAGTGCAGGTTTGGTCTAATTTGACAAGGGAGTGGTCTGAGTGACAGAGAAAAAAAGGTGGGAAGCTCTGGATGACAGTGCAAAAAGCACTGCCAGAAGCTGAAGCCCAGTGGAAATAGTTGTATTTAATTACTGACTTGTCCACTGCACAGAACTCTGGAGGGGTAATTTTAAAAACTCACATGCATTATTTTTGGAAGAATTATCCTGTTAAAGCATGAATTACTACTAACAGATATCTCTCATCCAAGTACCACCTGGATTGCATTTGTTAGTTAAATTTGAGTATGATGCCACAGAAGTAATGTCTTAATGCATAGGACAATGCATAGAACAGCAGTATGTGCTACATACTTGTTTATATACTCTCAGGTCATTGCTAGGGTCATAAAACACTCATACGCTGCTCTCTGGTTCTGTGACAAGAGCAGAGCTCCTTTAGTGAATTATGATATTGTATTAATTCATTCCAGGTCCAGCTGTTAGCCAGCACAGCTACAGTTCCATTTTGATGTTCAGAGGTTTGCACATGTAATAAATCACCATGGCAGCACAGGGATTTATGTGAGCAATTCCTCATACGCTTATACAAATTCATACACGTATCAAAGGCTGTCTTGTTTTGCAGCTCACTTCAGACACCACCTGCAAAAGCTTGCTAGGTGTCAGGATCTGACATGCTCATTGAGTCAATTTATGCAACAAGAAAGATTCAATAGAACCAAAGATTCAATAGAACCAAAGATTCACAGGACCTTTTGGTGAAATGCTTAACATGGAGACTCTTATTGTTACCTCCTTGTTCGCCCTGTACAGCCCCAAACACATTCAGTACACTCACGTACTGAAATCAGAGTTACAGTAATCTATGGGTCTTGACTGTCCCCATATTTCAAGGCGTTCACCGTGTCCCAATTACACTGGCATGGCAGTTTCAAGCAAGCAGAAGAACCAAACATGTATTCAGCAAAGCTGATACATAGAAAAAAGAAATTCCTTCTGGCCTGGAGTTATGCTGAGCAAAAGCAACAGGACAGGAATTTCAGAGAAGCTCAGCTTGCTGGACACCCAAATCTCATAAAAAATCAGCTAAGTGACTTCATCTTCTTTAAAAATACTAGCTGTAATTATTCAAAGAACACATCAGTTAATACACTTGGATGTCATGACCCTAGTTTATAAACATAGGAGCCTAAATCCGGCTCCTGAACCCATACTGAGGCATTGAAGTAAGCATCCTGGTTTGCAAAAGTGCTGAATACCAGCCACTCCCACTGACTCACCAAATGTGCTCAGCACCTTGCTAGTGAACCAGGCTCAAATTAGAGCACTGACATGAAGCTATTAGTCAGCCAAGTCTCAAACCAAAAACAGTTCATTGGGAGAAGCAAGGAATGGAGAAAAATTAAGACTAGAGGGAAGAATGAAGAGATTGCTCTGCAAAGTCAGCTTTAGATTGTTCCAGGAGATTTTCCTTCAGAAGTTTGACGTTATTAATGCATGTAACATAAAACAGTTCCACAAACAGAAGATCTTCGCTTGAGTCTGCTCCGACAACAATAACACCAGTTTCATATAATGCACAAGGCATCCCCAGAGATTTGCACTAAATCATGTTGACAAGAAAATCAAGACAGAAACCATGCAGAAGAGCTTTGGAAAATAAATCAAAAAGGCTAGGCTGATTCTGCAGCACAGCTCTGTGTATAAATAAGCCAGCTTTTTCCAAAGTCATCTTGGATTGCTGCTGTGGCATGTGAAAATGTAGAAAGGCAGGACAGGAGCAATGTAGAGATTATGTGTCATCTATGGCTAAAAAAAAGAAATAATCTTCACTTAACAGCTTGGGAATTCTGTCCTAACCATGTCAGCACTACTAATGCTTCAATGATGGCAGGATTGGGCCCTGGTTGTTGAATATAGCGCGTTCCTCTAAAATGTTTGAACGACCACTAAATTAATTTTATGCTTACTGAACACAGGTTTTCCCAAACAATGCATTTCCTAATTTATATAACAAGTTTTCTTTACACAGATTTATGTGCTTCCCACTTATATATTTTCCTATCTTGCCCTAATATAGTTTTATAAAAGGGTAAATGTTTGGCCCCTTTCCAGAGACGCATGGCAGCCTTAAAGCTTTCCTGATGTGTCCCTTGAGAAGTCTCTGCGACAGAGGAGTCCTGCATGGGACAGATCTACCAGAAAAATCTTGGTCACACCATGCCCCATTCTCAGCCACCAGTGCTGGGAGTTTAGCGATATTAAAGAGGATATGTCCCAAAAATGTCAAAGCTCTGGTGCACCCTGAGAGCTGTGAAAGACAAGAAAATTCAGAAAAGCTTCAAGGTTACCCTGAGTTAGATGGAGGCTTGTCTAGCTTTGAAGCTTGTGAGTGATTTAAGTGACCAAAGTCCTTCCAGTCTTTGGCTGGATCAGTGATTCTGACCTACATATTTTGGTAGATATGTCCTCCTCCATAATTACCTTTGATACAATCTTGTTTTGACAAATATGCACTTCAAACATATTATTATTTCTCAACATATTTTTCACAAAGCTCTATATGTATTTTGCACCTTATATTCATTATTTTAGGCAG
This sequence comes from Egretta garzetta, assembly GCF_000687185.1. Lineage (NCBI taxonomy): Eukaryota > Metazoa > Chordata > Aves > Pelecaniformes > Ardeidae > Egretta > Egretta garzetta. The sequence goes on along the minus strand of NW_009260182.1, from coordinate 6,835,211 downwards.
TTCCCACCACAAACTCTTTGCACTCTATGTTCCCAAGGCAAGAAATTGAGTGACTAAGGGGAAAATGTGTGCAAGAAGGTGGCATGAATAACAATGAAGATGGGTGTGCTCACATAAATCAGCAGTCACCATGGTCACAGATGGCCTCCAGCTTCAAGACTGCCAGGTGACAGTGATTTGTAGGCAGTGCAGCAAAGACAGGCCTTGAAGAAGCTTTTGGAGGACAGTTAGGGGGTAGCTGAAGTTTGGCAGAGGAGTTCCTCCCATTTACAAGAGAAGATGCCAGAGCGGAAAAACGCGGACAAGTAAGAAGATAAATATTGGTGGAATAAAGTAGAGGCACAGGAAATCAGGTATTGCATTAAATAGTGGATGAAATCTTAGCAATGAAAGTTAAGTGCCAAAGCTGGTATTTTTTCTAATGAAACATGATTTTCAATTTGGTTTTAAGTGTTCAGCTTATACTACCCTAACAAGCTTGTTGGTTTTTTCCATTTGGAGAAATAATGAAAACCCACATTCTGAAAACAGTAAGAACTTTCACTGGAAGAGTGGTGAAAGGCCAAGTTTATTAGCATGTTGTTAAGAAAAAGGTGCACAGGAAAGCAATCTGATAAAACAGAATATTTTGTATCCCTGCTTAAACTGACAGTATCTTTCACTAATACCATGTTTGAGTAGTTCTTACTGAATCCTAGCTAGCTGTTATGTTACTAGTAAAATCCATTGGGGCAAGTTTTGTAGGCAAAGGTAATATCTCTTAAATTAACCAGTACAGCTGAGAAAAAACAGACAGGCTTCTGGTGATGTCTGCTTCTAAGTCTTTGACAGAAACACTCCATCATTCCCAGTGGATTTACCTTCTGTGACCCTCTGACCCAAACCTCTGAATACGCCATTTAACTTACTAGTAATATAGCTATAGAGAATACTACAGTCTTGGGTGAGACATGGACATGTTCAGACTACTTACTTTACTTCGGTATCAAATTTGTTCTTCACAGGAGCTCTTCACTGAAAAAGTTTGTTCTCAAGGACCTACTGTCTGAGGAGCCTAAATCTGATGTTCCCAATAAGCATCATTCTAGGACAAATTTGCAAGCCTGGATCCCAGCCTGTTTGGGTCCTGACAGAAACCTTGCATTTCATTTGCATCTGGAAGCGAGCAAGAGGAGGGAGCACTTGCAAAGACCTTTCAAGTATTATTGAAGATCTAGCAAACCATTACTCAATTTCTCTATGTATCAGCAGAGAAATAGGAGGGAAAAAAACCCACCTATTCATTGATTTTCTTAGATTTCTAGGGAGGCAAAGAAAAATTTCACACCTTCCTTAGTATCATGTATTGAGGGCAAGTATCCAAGCAAAACACATTACAGTTTTAGGAGCCACTCACTGGCTCATTGACTTGTCTCAATATTATGCTGATCTACAGAACCAGCTTTGTCTTTGCAAGACAGATTCTGTTTCTGGGCATACAATTGACTAAGTGGAGTGTTACAGTTCAAAGAGAAACTTCAAACAAGGTCACTGTGCTTGAAATATATAGACAGTACACTGTTACCTAAAGAAAAAAAATCCAACACAAACGAAAAACTCTATCAAAGAAGAGAAAGAGTGCCTAACCATTAATGACTTGGTAGGAAGGACTCTTCCACTAGCAGGTATCTGGTGGTGTTACTTAATGACCAACACTAACTTCAGCACTTTTAATGCGTGAGACGAGTTATAGATTGCTGTATTGGTCTGTTGCAAGTGTGAGGAAGCAGGAGCTCCCCAGGAACGTGCCAAACCACAAGCTGATCTCACGTATTCAGGGGACAGAGCAGGAAGGGGGGGCAGGTGGAATGCAGGAGGTGCACACAGGAGGTTCCTGTTCCACCTGGTGTGTCCAAACTGATGCTGAGCACTTCACAAATGCTATGCAAGGCTCATACACAAGCCGGAAGAAGGCCAAAACTTCTAATGCAATCCATGTATCCATGGAGTAAATCTAAACATCAGCTACTATTTCCCCTCCCTCAGCTATTTTGAGTTTGTGTCAGACAGGAGTTTGGACATGGCTAATACTTTTTCCAATTGTAGACTACAAAATCCAGGAATCATTTGAGAGCGAGTTTCTCTTACTGGGACCAAAAAGCAACTAAAGTCACAGTTCACAAGGTCTACAAAATCCTGATCCAAATCTTGCCAAAAGCTTAGAAAATTCAAATGCCACTTTCTTGCTCTCACCCTAATGGAGTAGAGGAAACTAAAGCCACCTAAACCAACATGAAGAGTCTTGGCAAACTAGTTCTGTTACTTCATTAAAAGGTCAGGACATAGCTGTGGAGTGTGTTTATCCAAAGCTGTTAGGCCATGAAAAGGTGGGGATGTCACCAGCAGAACTACATTTAGGGGGAGGTGTTATGCAGCATGGTGACAGTATCATTTATGTCCTATTGAATGTTTCTAACAACAGATAAGACTACACTAGTAATTCATATTTCTGCTTGTTCCTATTCTGTTAACGGCTCATCAGTAAATCCAAAAATAATGACTCATTTTGAAAGTATTACTGCTTTATTTCCTAAAATGCATATTTCTAAACCAAATTCTCCGTACATCACCGTATTTATTAACTACAGTTATTATCCAATGGAAATGTAAATAAAATGGAATTGTCCACTAACAAAATAATTGTGTATGAAGATAATTTGTAACTCTTTTTGAATCTGAATGCTAGATGTACTCTACCTTCTGGGTCAGTAAGTTTGTATTTCTTTGCATGCAAATTAGTATTCCAAATGATATATCAGTGGCCCGAAAGCAATTATTTTTTCAGTCTCCTCTTTTCCTTGAATGATGCTATTTCTGTAAAGACATGAAAATTATCTTTCTGGAGTGTGCAAAGGTCCTGGGACAGTTAATATGGTTTTGGTTGACTGCAACAACACTGACTTGGGTTCTGGTGTGTATTCTCCTTTTTGTCAGCTCATTAAGTTTAATGTACCTAAAAGTGCTGTCAGCTGATTGCAATGCTATTTAACAGTGTTTGTGAACATTCCATGGTATAACTGGAGACTCCCAGCATCAGCATTTTCTTGGCCTTGGCCTCATCTTCTATACCAAACTTCACAGCGTGAACCAATGGCCCAGTACAGAAATAAACATGTCTAGTGTAGCACTAGAGGAAAGTCTTTAGCCTAGAAGCCAGGTGGAATGGATGTTTTCCTCCAAAGCCCTACAAGGCACAACATTGGTTTACTTATTTAAGAGAAGCTGTTGCCATTTCTGTTTGACAGAATGTCTTGCTTTCCTGTGTCATACCTACCTTTCTTCCTTACCACTTGAACTGCTGCTACAAGGGAAACATTGTTTAAAGGACTTTATTAGGGTGGAAATAATGGAATACTGAGGTTCTGTTGGGACCCTGTGTAGTCAGCACTTGTGCAGTAATCAGAATAACCCCAGGATTTTTGGAGCCTGGGGGCACATACGCTATTTGCTCCCTCCTGCTCCAGTGAGGGAAGATCCCATAGATTCTTGTGGCCTGAAAGTGTAAGTCGCTCTACCTTCCCTGCCCCTATTTCTCAGTACTCATAGTTTTCATGAACCTAAGTAATAACAACTTCAAGAATCCTAAGAGAAAATTTCAAGCAGTGAACGCTCGCTTTTTCCTCCCCACAGCAGAAACAGCCATATAATTACCAAATAATGTATAGCGTCTTAACTGCTTTTATATAAAGACATGTTCTGACTCTTTTCTTTCATCTTTCTTTCTTCCTGTTTCTTTCTATATCAAAAGCCATGTTTGCTTTCCTCCACTGCCTGGTCTCCTTACATTGGCTTTTTCATGGTGCTTCTCTACATAACAGCACCTCCTTTATTCTGACAGAAGCAATTTTGTATCTACCTGCATACTCTCCTAAATGAAACAGTCTTGCTCCCTGCTCTGTGTGACTATTATTTCTGTAAAAATGAGATCTATGCAATATAGTTGCATTTGCATTTCTGACAAACTTTTCTACATACTCTTGCAATTGCATCAAGGCATCTGTGAAGCACTCAACACAGAGGAACGGCTTCACCACTTGCCAAGAGGTTTTTCTTTTTTGCATCAATAGAGAGGTCTTTTTTGCTTTAGAGGGAGAGGGTAATGAGTTTCACACAGGGCAGGGTCAAGCAGACAAGAAGCGAGTGATCTATCGCACGTAGGCTTCTTTTTATGTCCTGTTATCAGATCTCTCTCTTTCAGAAGTTGCCAATGCTGTAGAACCCTGTTACCAAAATATAAATGCAGGGCTACTTAGTTCTGCACCTTGAAACTTAGAGTCTCTACAGCATTTCAACTTTGAAACGTTTTCTTGCAATCACAGAGAAGGTAAGATTCTGTTAATTATTCTTATTGACAAATGAGGAAGCCCTTGAAGGGACAAGTGAAAATTGTTCAGAGCCAGTCAGTAAGCAGCAGAGCTGCAGCAAGCATCTCCTGGCCTCTGATCATGAACCTCAAAAGACACAGGCTCTGGTTAGGCTGAGCTGCAGGTCAGCACATGCAGGCAGAGTGCAAACTATAACCAAACGTGATAATAGTTTTATTTTGCAAAAAAGCATTGTGCATAGCAGGCTCTCTTTTTCAACAACTGTGTATCAGGATAATTCAATGGCTGTGGTTTCCAAAAAACAGTGTTGGTGAGTGAGGTCTTTTATAAAACCCACAGTTTTCTACAAAGTATTAAAATGACAGATGTTCATTTAAAGCTGACACCCTGAACACACAAATCGAGTATCTCAGTGACATAAATGTCAAATAAATGTGGTGAGGTAGAAACATGTCCTGTAGCATTCTTTACATGACATAAGAAATGCAGTAGCATGGAAGTTAAGAACAGAGCTGTAAGGAAAAGCAGTAAGATAAGAAAAGATAGCAGCAAATAGAGTAAAAATTGTTTTAAGTGATTGCTGATTGCAAGCACCCAGTTTAAATTTTCTTGAGCCTGTACTTTTATCCTCACAAGTGCTGAATGTCTGCACTGTTTTTTAAAATAGCTTAAGTTACAGGGATTTCAATTTAAATATATCAGGGATGAGGATTCATTCAAAAGTTGCCCTTTTTTTCCAACTCTAACATCAGTGGAGCCATCTTCCGTGATTTCTGTCATTTATGTATTTATTTTCTCTGACAAAGAAGGATTACTTAGTTGGAGCTCAACAATATTTTGGTCTCCCCGACTACCTAATTAAATAGACTTAAAACAAACCAAGGATGGGTTCAGCACAGGTAACCTGGAAAGGGGAAATGAAGCTGATCTGAAGCCTTTTGGGTAACAACAGAAAAGGCCCTTCCCTGACTCAGCTTCTGCCTCTGCATAGCACCGGTTGAGATTTATTCCTCCGTCACAATGCTTGGGCAGACACTTTCTTTTTTTCTTCCCCTCACCCCTCTATCTCTGTCTGCAAGAGCTCAATCTCACACAATATTCTGTTCACAGATTCTTCTGTTTCAAGGCAGCTGCTAAAACATATTCCAGGAAATAATTTGTCAGGATTTTTGCTGAAGGCAGCATCAAGAGCCCTGGCTGGTAGTGCCAGAGAGCAGGGTCTCCTTGTCATGGCCTTCATGTCACGTCACACAAAGCTGCAGCATAAGGAGGATATTGAAGTTTCCCCAGAAATGCCAATTGATCACAAAGCAGAGTCTATGTCTCACAAAACCATCTCTTGATTTATGGTGAGAAAAAGCTAGAAAGCGCCAGTGCTAACCTATTTTCACCTACTCTTGCTGAAGTTATATATCAAAGGCAAAGTCATCCAGTAACCTATTACCACACACCCCTATCTCCCAGAAGCACACCTTGTTTTCACTCAGATAATTGCTACATAAAGACTGTAAGTCTCTCAAATACAATAGGAGTGGGAAAGATAAGTATCTGAAAGTCTTGTTTCAGGGGAAGGGGGTTGTTACACACACACTTTTATATTCCAAACATCACCTAAAGACTGGACTGTACAGATGAAAGTAATTGTTTTTAGCTGTCATCACTCACACACAGCTTCTCACAATAAGCACAAACTTCCTTTAAAAGTAATCACAATGAAGAGCAGATCAAGCACCAATCCGTTTGCTTTGTGCTGATCCCTACAAGAAAACTTGTTCTCCAGCTGCTGGTTAGGGAGGAAAAAATGCACTTTGCAAACTTCTGTTTGTTACAAGTTTCTGTGAGTTTCACAACCTGAATGAGAGCAATAGTACCTGAAAGAACTCTAACAATCTGTTTCAGAATGAGCAGAGTAAAGAAACCCATCTCCCAAGTCAGTGCATCACTGCTGTGATGCTGATGCCGCAGCCTCAGCTCTGAAGGGGAGGCTGCACAGTGAAGATCAGAGCACATCTAAGCGGATGGTACTGGTCTGGCAAATTCAGGGTTTTCCTCTTAGTGAATTATTTGGTTTAGCTACTCAAGGGCCTATTAGGTGATTGCTTACCTTTTAGTGCTCCAGCCAAGGCAGCTGCCACAGACAGAGACCTCCTCTCTAACAGAAACATCATAGCACAGTGTCTTCCAGACAAAAAGGACCAAATCCTTAGGGAGTGCAAATCAGCTCTATCCCACTGAAAGCTGTACTATTTACACATCTTCTAGGAATCTGTCCACACATAAGCAACTTCAGCAGTAATGAAATTCATAGCACAGATGGCATGAACTTTGCCACTACATTTTATATAATTTTGCCAATGAGCATATCCAATCTCAGCTTAAAATCATCTGAGGCTTTCAAAGCAGTAAATCACTGCAGCACGAGACTGCTAGCATTGACGAAGAGGTATCAGCCAAGTCTCTTTTATGGGAATTCCAGAGACCAAATCTCTTCCTATTGCCGTGTGTCCCAGGAGGCTGCAGAGAATGGCTTTCCCCAGCAAAGATGACCCTACATCTGCTCAACAGCTATAAGAGTTCAAACCACAGGCAATCTTTCCTGCGTTGCCTTTAGCAACACTGATACCAAAATAATGTTAGATACTATGGTGATAAGAACACCTGGAATCCTGTCAGGGCTATTTTAAAAGAGAAACGTGGCTTTCTATTTTGCAAGCACAGATAGAGCCCAAATGTTGCATTCAGCAACAAATGGCAACACAGAGTGCAAATGTTGCATTCAGCAACGTTACCTTTCTTTCAAATGGGTGTGCTGGGAGCTTGCCTGTACTGTGCCTATGTGCTTCTGCAGCAGTGTTAGCCAAAAGTTGCCTCATTCTGTTTAAGCTGTCTGGCTTGGGTAATGGGGCAGTCAGTGTTTTGGTAGCAATCCCATCTGCTCCCACCCAGTCATGAAGGATCTTACAGACAAGCTAGCAGTAGAAGTGATTTGCTGCAGTCCTCCCACCATCATGTATTGTATTTCCCTGTTGTCACTGGCTTGCAGTCTGGTTTTAGGCAATTTTCTTTGCTGCATGCTCGTTTCTCTTCCATAGCTCACAGGACAAAAGATGGGATGAAAATTACTGTCCTAAAGACCTTCAGGTTGGACCTGGCACAGCATCTCTAAATGAAGCCACCAGAAACACTGTGCAAGGCCAGCACAGTTCCAAGTAACTACTAGCGGTGTTGTCAGGACTCCATCCACTGTGCACTTTTTTGTAGCCACATGTGCTACCACAGCAAGAGTCTGTTTGGAAACCTCTGATCTAGCATGTGTTGATCTGCCTTAAAGTGTTTCATAACAAAAGCTTATACAAATTAAATACCAGAAAATATGTGGGCAACATATTGCAGTTTACTACCACAATAATTATGTGGCTTGCACTGAGGTTTTACTACTGCTTTCCAAGCAAACTATCAGGAAACACGAAGGAATTTTCTACGCTTAAGTAAATACTGTTCAAGGAGCAAGACAACCTCCAGCAGGAAAAGGAACTACTGCACTATTGGCTGGGACAGATGCCGCAGCAGAGCACCGCTGTCAGAGATGGTATTACTTACAAGTCTCAGAAACCTCACAGTTATGGATTAACTCTGCTAACTAGAGAGAACTGCAAGCCATATACATAGTGCCTAACAGGATGCACAAGAACTATGCACTGAAATCCATGAGGAGAACATCAGAAGAGGTTTGGATAACACTACTTCTCAGAAACCAGCTGTTCTACATCTAGTGTTATCTTTGAAAGACCCAAGTCTATAGCTGTTACAGCTGCCCTATGTCTGACATTCTGCTCTAAGCAGGCTTAAAACCTAGTGAATCCACTCAGCAGGGGATTTCTCCTTAGAGAGGGAATCCTTTTGTAGCACAAGACAGTTGCAGCTGTTCCTTCCTCCGCTCCTGCTATAGGAAATGCAGCTGGGAAAGTTAGCAAGACCTGGACAGCAACAATTCCTCTGTTCCCAGCTTCTGGAATAACGTGTTGGCAACCATTCATGTAACTTTTAGAGCAAGGTACAAATTGACAAATTTTGCTCAGACAAGCTTAGCAGAGTTTGCCACAAAACTGGGAAGCTACTGTGTTCTCTGCACCCCTAACCTTGTCCCCAACCCTATTTCCATCTGCATTCAGCACTTAATTACATTTGAGAACACAGTCATAGAATCATAGAATCACTTTGGTTGGAAAAGACCTTTGAGATCATCAAGTCCAACCTTTAACCTAACCCTGCCATCCCACCACTAAACCATGTCCCTAAGCACCTCATCTATCCTTCTTTTAAATACCTCCAGGG
>NW_009260182.1:6821911-6825216 GCF_000687185.1 Egretta garzetta | reverse complement strand
CCCCGGGAGGCGGGGTACCCTGGGGATAACTCGCCGGGCCATTAAAGACCAAGGCAAAGAAGGCGTTGAGTATCTCAGCCTTTTCCTCGCCTTTAGTGGCAATGTTCCCCCTTGTATCCACTAAAGGATGGAGGTTCTCCCTGGCTCTCTTTTTGCTGTTAACATATTTATAAAAACTTTTCTTGTTATCCCTTACAGCAGTGGCCAGGTTAAATTCCAGCTGGGCTTTTGCCTTTTAATTTCCTCTCTGCATAACCTGACAAGATCCCTGTACTCTTCTCGGGTTGCCTGCCCCTTCTTCCAGAGCTGGTAAGCTCTCCTTTTTTTCCTTAGTCACAGTAGTAGACCTCTGTCCAGCCAGGCCAGTCGTCTTCCCTGCCTATTTGCCTTATGGCACATGGGGACAGCCTGTTCAGTCCTGTAGGATTGCAAGTCTCTCAGGGAGCTGGTGTTTCCAATTAATTCAGAACCTTGCTAGATAACATCTGTTCACTGTTACAGTGGCTGACACAGAACTCTATGCTCAACTACCATTTCAAATGCATATGCCAAGATCTTCTGCAGAAGGGAAGAATATGATTAAAACTAACGATTTTTTTCTAAAATTGGAAGACCCATTTCAAACCTTGTAGATAAGCATTTACAGATATGCCTGTACACAGAAGAGCCCATTACCTTAGGCTCGATGACACTTAAAACAAAAAGGCTTGCCTTATTTCTACTAATTAGTCAAAGTGATAGCAGGGGATTTTGGTAATGTTTCTAAAGATGCATTTACAGCAATAGGGAACACACTACAGTCTTCTGTACTCCTTATCTCCTGCCCATCACTCCAATATGAATATTCAACACCTGCCCTTAACTGGGCTTTGGTTGTGGGGCTTTGCTCAATTTGAGTTTTCTTAGTTCTCTTGACCTGGATCCAACTGCTTAGGAAGTACTGGAGTAGTCAGACACCAGTTCAAGAAAGGCAGTTAAGAAGAAGGGGCTTAAGTCTCATTAAATTCAATAAATCTAAGCACCTGGGCTATTGCAGTTTTGCTTATCAGCATTCATTCAAGAAACTATACAAGCAATGCATTTAGGCACACGGGAGTTCCCGGTGCAGCATTCTAGTCATGCTCCTGGAGCACACAACTGGAAGTCTAGCAAAATTATACTTCTCAGACAGCTAAATTAGATTATTCAGAACTCCAAGACTCTGCAAATTAGTGCTGCTGGTATCAATCCATCAAGCTTAGACAGCTCTCTTAAGTAGTAATTTTCCCTGTACTTTCTTCTCTTACATTGCCTGCAATGCAAAAAAAGCCCCGTTCAGGATTCTGCCACGAGCACAAGTAAAACACTATACAGGACAAGATACATAAGAAAAGAAAATTCAAGAATTTTACTTTTTAAAAAGTGTTTTCAGCTAAGGTGTGGATTAGCCCTTCTTTGACTTAATCAGCCTTTCCATGGTGGCTATGGCAGTCACACTCCAGCAGAATTAAGACAACACATGAGGAAAAGAAAACAAATTCAGTTGGTAAAGGAACTCCACTAGTGTCTGATATTATTCTAGGTGTAAATTAGCGTAAGTAGTTTACCCCCAAGCAATTTCCATTTTCAAACTCCAGTGCCAACTAATACTTCGCCAAAAGCAGAAAACTGCCAAATCTCATCTGGTAGTTAAGCACAGTGCTGCATCTTGAAAACCCATTTTGGGAGAAGGGCTGGGCTTGGAGGTGATAAACAGGATAGGAGAGTTCAATGCTATGTGGCCGCTCCTCAGTTCCTTCCAAAAATAAACTACTACACCCTTTAAAACAAAACCTTGACCATGCAAGATATTAAAGCCCTTAGCTCAAGCACTCTTTGTACACTGCAGGAGGAGATGTTATCAGGATCAGGCCAGCCAACAGAAACAACTGCTAAAGCAAAATCCTTTTGTGACTGGTCCATTGTTTCTGAACACCCAGCAAGAAGCAAAGGGTCTCCCTCACTGGAATGGAACAACACTGTGTAACAGCAAGAAGCTTTGCAAATATCATTAGCTACTATTCAAAACAGCAAGACAGTGAAAAAACACAATACAAGGGCTTACATACGCTTTATCACTTCTCTGCCATTCCCTCTCCCTACGCACAACCACTGTCCCAAACAATAAAAGGGAAGGAGGTTGCTGTCTAGCGAATGGAACAGGATATTGTAAGACAGGGCCTTGGGGAGCCAGGCTCAGAGTTAAGCACAAGCTGCTGTAAAATGCACAGCAGGAACCTGCTGTCAGACTGAAGTCCTGGCTACACTGCTTTACCAGGGAGCAAGGACACACAATGACATTTATCACACCTTGCACAGATGTTCTACATTTGGAATAACACTGCCTCTTCATTCATTTGGGCACAGACAGCCTCTGGCCCATGTAGGTACAATTAATACAGCATCAAAAGCCACCAATGCCATTTGGAGATGACTGTTTCCTCACTGGGGTTCCAGAGACTCACAAGCGTCAGATTTGGCGACTAGTCTTTGGCACATCATCCTCAGAACAATCCTCATTCAATCCATACAAAAAAGTCACACAGAGGACAAACAAGAATTATTGTTGTTATACCTGATACAGCCAGAGCGAAAAGATGTATACAAGAGGAAAAGTCGCTAGTAGGAGACTGTAAAAAGATACAAGATAGAGCCGTCCCACCCAATGATGTGCTGCCAATATCTCAAAATAACAGCTCCCAAAAGCATCTCCCCATCACGTGATGGATCCCACACAGCAGGAGTGGCTGTGCTGCAGAGAGAAGTGCTGGGTGGGTCGAGGAATCTGGTTGCTCTTCTCTTGTTTTCCCCATTTAAACAACGTTTTCATAAACACAACCAAGGAGGGAGGTGGCTCCACTTGGCAGACAGGCTCCTCCTGAGTAAATTTGCTGGAAGTGTTTATCCTCTGCTCCTGAAAGCTGTACTGAGCATACTCAATAGCTGTGCACAGAGCTCAGCAGGTACAACCCAAAGCAGTGCTGAAGGCTTTGTGCAGGGAATGAGGTTGATCTTTCCCTCAATATTCCTCCTCCTTCCCCCTTCCAAAATACCTGCTCTTCCAGTATAAGATGAAAGTAATGTAGTTTTACTCTCAAAAATTGCCTGCATGAACCTCAAACAGGGATGAATGAGTAATAACCAGAAAATGCAATTTGGCATAAGAATTCACTTTCAGCAAGGGCTGGTTCCTGAAATTCCCGTGCCCATCCTCCCAACACAGTTGTCCCAAACCTTACAGACTGACACAGATTTACCGAGTGGGATAAGTAGATATGCCTTACATT
>NW_009260182.1:6793953-6821868 GCF_000687185.1 Egretta garzetta | reverse complement strand
TTCCCTATCATCCCCCTCCTTTTAGGCACTCAACTTGTTTCCTGACCACTTTTTGGGTCCTCAGAAACAGAAGAGATGTAAAAAGCACTGCACTGCAGCAAGGCTCACTCCCGTTCTGACTAGGTGGTGCAGTGTGGGAGGAACTTGCTCTTAAATCACCCATGTCAGTCCTCTTCCCCCCCACACCTATAGATTATGTTTAATTATAACTGACACATATTTCTGCTGCAGGGATTGCTTTGTGTATTTCAGTCATCTAATGCTAAAAATGCCAAATCTTATTTTAGTCCCAGACCACGTTCCCAAAAATCAGAGACAGCCAGCTCATTTTATGCTTGGTAAGAAGGAGACAAATGTGTCTACCTTACATACTTCTGTATTTTCATACTTAATAACCAGGTGTTGAATTGTCCTCTAGGGAAAAGTCGTATCAGGGCTGAGAGGCTGAGGTATTACAAAGCTGCTAACACTGAGGCCACTCATGATTTATGCGCTACATGATTAGCCAGAATCGGTCTTTAGGGTTAAGCTTGCAGATACTAGTTTGCCATAGACAGAAATAGTAAGTGTACTAATCAAGTATTTTGCTATTTAATATGTATATTTTAATATATTCATGAAATAAAATAAGGTCCATGCCCTGTAAGAGATTTCTTGTAAAATGCGAAAATCACTTTTGTATCGGTTTAGAGTGATTAATGAGAGGAAACTAGCATTAGAAAAATAAGAACCAGAAACATGCAGGATTTTTGGCAAAGAAATAGAGGCCCATCAGCAAATAAAAGCAGCACTGTGATCTCAGCTGAAAATAGTTTCCCAAGCAAATCTGTCATCTTTGGTACATTAATAAATCCAAGTGCATTTGGAAAATGGCACACAGTGCTAAAGTTGCTGAAAGTACTGGTAAGGGAACAGTACTACCAGGTATTTAAAAGGGCCAGACTCTTCACCCTAGGGTGAAGCAAAGGTAATCGTGTTTCAGAGAAGGCAAGACAAAAATGGATTTGTGCTCTGTGCAGGACTGCTATTCATTGTGGGCAAAACATAGCGACAGCAGGCCAAGTCCTTATTTCCAATAGCTTAAATGTAATCTCCTGTTCTAACAGGCTGAACTTGTCCAATGGGTCTGAGTGAGGGTGAGAGTCTGAATCCATTGCCTGAGAGAGCTAAAAGACAGCTCAGCATCCTTATCAGAGGGTCCAGCCTGCTCCCAACAGAGCCAGAAAAAGGAAACCTATCGCGATAGCATACCGCATCCTCTCCATAATGCATGTCTAAACCCAACTACAGTGCAGCCTGAGATAGGCACTGAGTTTGCCTTGCCTAGACAGCTTCCTCCCCCATGCAAGGACTCGTATCAGGCCATGATATTCCTCATTTTAGGGCTCTGACCCCTCTGGTCTGTGATTTGGTTACAAACCACTATGAACACCTGGCAGCTAATACTCCCAGTGTGCATATAAGTCATACAAAAACACTAAGCAGTCTCCAAAAGGTCTGCTAAGTTCCTATACTTCAAACTGCAGAACATCTGTATCTTCAGGAGGCCACAGGCTAGGTAGCCCAGGGACAAATCACTGGGCTGAATTAGAAGACTAATGCACAGTTCCCCATGGCTAGCATCAACTTACACAAGTAGAAATTACCAGAGCCAGGCCACAACACTGCTTTAGTATACTGTGATCCAATATTCAATCTTTCAGGGATTCACCTTCCCCCACACCCTTAATGCTGATAGTGACACTATTTTCCAGGGGGTGGGTGTCCCATGACTGCAACACAACAATACCACGCACTCCCTGTTAAGGAGGAGGAGACAATAACACAACTATTCAAAACCTTTAGAGTGAGAGCCAATCTTGACATAAGGATGTCAAAATACATAAAGTCCACTGCATTCTAGGCACATTTTGCAATTGTTTATCCACAGTATCAACAGTTTCCTTATCATTCCTAGCTTAAATTTGCTGACTTCCACTTAGCACAACTATCTATCTGTGCTTTAGTCTGAGCTACCTAGATTACTTTTCCTTTGTGAGATATCTCACTCCGACAACTTCAGCTAAAACCATGAACCCCAAGCCCACTTCATTATTCAAACTGCATCAGATTTATACCTAATGTAGAAAATTTCAGAGCCTTACTGAGAAAACCATATTCAGTTCATTATATTTTTTAATAGCAGTTACTAGGAACCCTGACAGATAGCTGAAGAGCAACTGGTTTTGGTTTTTTTTATCAGGAGGTAAATTCAGCTGCTTGAGAAAGACAGAAACTAAGTTCTGTCTTATTTCAGAGACTCCACCTCCATAATTCCCCCTGCAGGATATGGAATGGCTACAAACAGGAATAAATTCAGTGTCTGATAACAGCATTAGATTAGAAAACATTACTGACTGCATATCCCCATGCACAGAGTAGTGTTATAGCTGTGCCTTTTTTTTAAGTACAGTGACCTTGTCTAGTCATCACTTGCCTTGCAAAGTTTCTCCTTAAGCTTTTGAATCCTCAGTTGTGCCTTCATCAGAGCAGTAAGAGGTTTTCAGTTGGTTTGCACTTTTTTTTTTTTAAATTAAACTAGTCACCATGGTCAGCTTAGAAGCTTTACCCAAAGTGTAATTTAACACAATTACACATGGTTTTTCAGGTCCTAATAACTCAAAGGCAAAACAGTTAAGACAATTTTCTTCCTGAGAGATAATCCTGGGGTACATGGTGATTATCATGGTTTACTAGGCAAAAGGAACCCGATCATCTAAGGTCGTTTGTATTTAGGATTTTACTCTTGAATCATTTGTCAATGTTTCAGATGCTCAGAAACACATTTAACAAGCAAAGCAAAAAAAGTTTTCATCTATTGCATTGTGCGAATTCTACAAGACAGCAGTGGAACATTCACGTCAATAGTGCTGACTGAACACCTTTTGCAAATAAAGGGTAAAATTAAAAATGGCCATCATGTTACCCTTATCACAGATAACTATATAGCGACTGTTAGCGCTGAGCCAGTCTGAGCAGCATATGGTAGATAATGAGGCCAATCTCAATGTCACCAACATCTCAGTGCTACCTCACATTAGAAGTTAAGGAATGAGTAAGCATATTAATATAGTCACGTATTTTTAAAATATGCATTTTAAGTGTTCCCTGAGTCTAGTAAGCCTTAGGCAAGTAATCCCTGTAGAGAATATTGTGATAATTATTTCGTGCATCGATGTTACTAGGCAACATTCCTATCATCTTACACAGTTGGCCGACTTGTGCAAGATCACACAAAGGAAGACAACATTGCAAAACCATAGGCAGAGCTGGATCAGGACATTGAAGACAGTGGAGCAATGCAGCAACATGACTGTAAAAGTGTTATGTGACTGCCAGTTTGTGTGCGTTAGGTAGTGCTATAGGAAGCCTATGGACTTTTTAGTCTCCCATGTCCATTCTTCTGATAATTTTACACCTACTAGTACAAAAAAAAAAAGACTGATTTTTCACAGGCTGTCTCTTGTGAAATCATTTTTGCCTCTGCAGTCGAGAACAACATGACCCTCTTTTTAGGCTTCTTATTCATAGTTTCAAAAAAGGTGCTAGTAAACGTGATTCAGGCAATCTCAATGTAGCAGGTAAAGATTTTTCCAAGAACTTTAGCATCACTCTTGGGCAAAGATATTTTCTGACCAAGTACAGACAGACAACTGTGCTGCATAAGATTCAGCTTTAGAGAATGTAAGGTCAATCTTAAAGTTGGGAAGCAACATCCTAGGACACAGTAGCAGCAAGTCTGTAATGTTACTGTTACAAGGCGCCTTATGCAAAAAGCAGGGACAGGACCAAAAGAATTTATTATAAATTGTAGTAAGTATCGAGGATGCAATGATCACAGCAGATCTCACACCCCCTTATGTCTGCAACACTTGTCTCAACTTGATGTTGCACACCTGTATTTAGCTATGGCATTTGAAACATTTTCCTACAGAAGTCTCAGTGTTAGACTATAGTTTCATTATTGCAGAAATGATCCTGTTGAATTCAGTGGAATGATTCCTGAAAAGTGGTCAACTGCATTGGGAAAGATAATGAAGTATTTGCAAAAGTTGGTTTGATTCAGGTTTTTAAGTGTGCTCTTCAATAAAGTCATGGTTTAATAAGTTTTGCAAAACATGCATGAAAATTAATATAAGTAATTGCTCATGACAATAGAAACCTTCGACAAATATTTACTATATTTTTTTGTGGAAAAACATTTGACCAGACTTTGAATTTAGAAGTGTGCTCCTTATTCATTGCTTGAACCCCTAAAAGCATGAGTAAACTGACAGTTTTATGCCAGCCAACTAGTGGCTGGTTTACATCAATCACCCACCATTCGTGTTCATTCCCCTATACTATATGGTATTGATTTGTGGCTCACTGCATGACTCAAATCACAGTCACAACACAAAATCACGCACAAGTATTCACACAAGCACTTTTTGCAAAGATTTTAGTCTTCTCTTTGTAGGAACATTCTTGTAAGCAAAAGTTTGCATGGATAAATACTAATAGAAAACCAGTAAAGTAAGATTCAATCAAGGGTTGTCGGGGGTGGCTGTGTGTTTGGGGCAGTAGGGGGGATTTGCAGGTGTTTGCCAGCCTTTATTCTCACAGAAAAAAGGTTGTGGCACTTTCCTATTTCTGCCATGGATGTATATATATCCTACACCAACAAAAGGTTTATCAGATGTGCAAGTGCAAGCTGGAAGTCAGCAGGGCTGTGTCAGAGCCTAAGCTGGTAATCACTGAAGCTCTTTTGACTCAGTTGCAGGATAACTAGCACCAACGGAGGACCTGGCCCTTTGCATGATGTCAAAAGGGGAGGGCTGTGGCAAGTGATTCCTACAGAATCAGGTTTTGCATACATTTCCTGCCATTCTTTATCTGTAGTTTTCCATTGGTCTAGTTCATAGTTTTATGATTTGTCACTCCAATTATATTTGTTTTTACAATTACATAATTCCCCATGCCCACCCCCACTCCACTACTGCTAAAGATTCAAGTATAAATAAACTCTAGAAACAATTCACTAGCTTTTAGGCACCAAGGAATTATATTCCCTTCCATTGTGTTGTAACTAGCTGTGCTATCAATTGAACAGTTAAAGAAAAAAAGAAAAAACCCAACTGCAGACAAATAAAGTGGTTTTAATCTTCTCCTGTTGATACAGCAGCACTATGTCACAAAAGAAGCTAGTCCAGACTTGCTAACTCCAGTAGCATAAGTGTTCACTGTTACTGATCTGCAGATTATCAGATCCATGAAAATAGTAAGATGCAATATGCTAAAAGGATATTTCCACAACAGTTCCATACACTAAGAAGTCGATGTCCTACTCCTGCAAACTGCACATCTTCTGCAAGGCTCCGTAAGGAATCAAAGACCCAACTGCATCAAATGTTTATATAGCAGAACCCATTTTGTTTTTCTGGATTCATGTCCTAGGTGGAACTATGGCCTAAAGAGAAACTGATATCTCTGTCCACCATATCCATCAGCTATAGCTTTAATGATTTTTTTAAATTATTATTTTACAAAGTCTTTATTAAAGGCTCTTGCTATAACTGCATTAATTTTAGGAGTCTTTAGGATTTCAGCCCCTTTGAATGTGCAAATAATTTTTCCAAATCTTCTGACCCAGCCAGCCAAACTTTTTAATCCATCAACTTCAGAGAAATAAAGGAAACAAGACTCATGGGGTCATGATTAGAATTCCACATGATCTTCAGAAGGGCTACATAACTAAATTCTAGATTGAAGAGAACTGGCAACTGCTTTATGCCAAATTCATCACTACCATAAACAGATGCAATTTCCAAACTTATGCCAAGCTGCAGCCACTTATTCTGAGAACGTGACCTTTTTCATTCCAGTTATTCATACCTCCCCCTGCCCCCCAGTCCCTTCTTTATTTTGGCACACAGCATGCACAAGTTATGTTTTTATAATACTCCAATCTCAGTTTCCAGTAAGAGGTAAGAACAGCCAAAATGCACATCACAGAACCCTTATAAACAGTCAAAATCTAAACAACAGTCCTAAAAGAACAGATTTTATATGGCAGCAAGAGGCTGCATCTTACAACTTGTAAAAATGCTGAAAATGGCAGAATCAAACCTAGTTTGGCTGAGGAATCAGGGTGCACAAAACAGTAAAGTTTCAAATATGATTCTGCATTGATTAAGAGCAATGAATTCAGCTCTGTATTGTATTTTGGTCAAGCACAAAGCACTGAGCACTTATAAATATGTGTTAAACAGCAGGCTAAAGGTTAAAGAGGGATTCAGTTAGCTATTACTACACAGAGCCCTCATTAATCCATGGATGCCTCATCCACATGTCTAGGTATCCAAAGGCTTAAAGTGTAAGCAAACCAATAGGTCAACAATGTAGGCTTTTCTATTAATCTAATAGGGGCTTTAAAAGCTATCTGGATTAGCCAGGCCTGGCTGTCTAGTCATCATTTAAAGATTTTGCTGTCTCTTTTCATGCCAAGTCTCAGATTTCTCCAGGACAAAACTGCTGAAAATAGAAACTTTGAACAAAGTTATGGCTGAGGATGTTTGTTGCTTGACTTCAAGCCCACTTAAAGGCTGGATAAAAAACTCCTGCCGTCTGTACCTTCACTTTCAGTTGAACAAGGATTTGAAATTCTCTCTTGCAGTAAGTCACTTCAAAGTTATTTTAGTTCATATCCTAGCAGCTCAATGAGATCTCTATTTCAAGTGACTTTAGCACAAGGAGTATTGCACTAACAACTCTGAAGACAAAAGACCTGGCTACCGACAGCACACGCCACAGCAGAGTAGCAGAGCAGCCTTTCATCCCTCTAACCATGGTCCAGCTGGTGAATATAAATGGGGACTTGATGTAAATGTGGACTTCAACTTCAGCAACATGTCTTTCTGCATACTGTAATGGTCATCTCTCTCAAAAGCTATAGATGTCTAATTTGCAGATGCGCGGAGATGAACAAACCCAGGGGTGAGCGCAATGAAAATACACCAAGATTTAAAATACTGTCCTAGAAATGGAAGGTCCGCATGCTGCCATCCACCATTTGGATCAGCTAATTGTTATTGCATAGAGGGTCACTCTAGATCCAGTTTAGAAGCTGAATTGTGGAAGCTGGTGAATTCAGCTATACATAGCTTTTAAAGTGAATAGCACAAATAGGGTATAACTGCTGGGTACATGCATATTCTTGAAGTTGGCCTGTGACTGCCAAAGCCATTTGGATGCAAGTACTAAATACATATTTACAGCCTATTACTCCCTACATAATACCTGCAACATTAGGACTTGGAGTGATCACTTGCATGGAATGATCCCTAGCAGCTAGGACAACCAGAGCAACTGCAGAGTTAACCATAAACAACTCATTTCCAGTGTTAATGGAAGTTAGGAGGACAACAACAACAACAAAAAAAAAAAGAAATCACATCACACAGCTATTGTTACAGCTGATATTACATATAAAGGCTCAGAGCTAACAAAATGTCATGGGCTGCATTCTTCAGCAAGTTTCATTTCCAATTTCAGAAGTTTCTATGGCAACTGAATTGTTAATCCACGTGGTTTATATTCCAATTCATGCTACAAATCACATTTGACAAACCTCATATGCTATCAATTTACATCTAATTGATTCCTTGTTTGGGGATCTAAAGTGCCTTTTGCTGGGTTGCAGGGATTACATGGTTTTTGTATTCTCACACACTGCTTCTTTTAATTACAAAGATGAAAACCCAAATATTTAAAAAAGTATATGCATTAAAATACAATTTAAAAGAAGTAAACAGGTTCAGCATTTGTGATACTGAGTGCCTAGAGTGTCCCTGTTATTTTCCCCACTCATTTCTTCTTGCATAGGCATCAGTGGGCAGGACTTCTCTGCATCCCACAACAACCTGGTGAACCTCCGGCTAACTGCTAGCAATGCCATGGGTTATAGCAGCATGGGACAGAGAATGGCACAGGAAAGGATGCTCGGAGCTCACTGAGGCCTGGCTCCATATCAAGGCCAGTCACTAGCAGTTGTCCTAGTACAAGCATGTTTCTTTAAAAACAAAAGGTGCCACATCTCTTTTAAGGGGTATTTTATAGCAAGTCTATTTCTCCTCATTCAAATGTCTTACCAGCTTCCAACCATGAATTATTTTAAAATATTACAGCTCACCAGTTATAACATTCCAAAATATTGTAATCAATTTTGTAAGACTGCTTAAATTAAAAGTGAAGTTAATTTGAAGCTCAGTCTTGAAAAAACCAATACTTAGCAGTTTTGAATATTTAGCAGTCTTAAAATTAGAACTTGTTACATTTTTCCAATAATTAGTATTTGTAGTATAATTATAGTTTCCTACCATTTTAGTAATCCTTAAGGAGTTTAGCTGCAAATAGAGAGTCCTTATCCAATGTACAAGAATGTTCCTAACCAGTAGAAAACACTCAAAATTCCTTCAGTTACAGACTTTAAGAGATCCCCAGGGGTGAGGTGGGGGATGGAATGAGGGAGTGAAGACAACACACACACATCATTTCCAGGTATTCAAAGCCTGCAAAATGAAGTATAATCTGAGATCGCAGGCAAGTGCCTTCAGAGAGGCTCCATCATTCAGAAGTTATTTGGGATATTAAGCATTCAGTACTTCCACCTTTCCAAAACTTCTATATAGCCCACTTCTGTGAATGTCCTCCAAGCTCAGCTCAGCTTTGGAGGAAGCAATTTAATTTTCCAGTTCTATCACTTAACCCTGAACCTTTTCCTCAGGCCTCTTATTATCAGCATCATACCAATATGTGCCCCAGAGGTAAAGTTTTCCTCTGTCATAGCCTCTGGACCCAAACAAGGATTTCCAGAAGACCTCTACCTAGAAACTCGGGCCCAGTCAGACAAGTTATTGCAAAACCATGCCTCCAACAAGCCCTATGGACATACTATCAGCTGAAAGATTTAAGACATCAGTGTCTACCTGCTGTTTACATACTCATTAAAGAGCCTTTTCAGAAGTTTGTAGACGGTATGACATTTCTTTGTCTGGGTCACAGGTACAGGTACAGAACATGGTATTACCCTGTCCTGTAATTTCAATAGCAAAGACTCAAATACATCCATGATTTATTACACCCACATGGTTTCTGCTATTTTAAGTGTAGTCTTCAGACTACATAAGAGGAATACTTGAACCTAGTATAGTTAGTTTTGTTAAGATCAAACATAACGCTTTTTCAGGCGGAAATCCACACTAAGAAGAGAGTGTGTTCAGTAACTATATTAGTGATTTTCTGCAGAGTTCAAGCTACTGAACAGCTAAGTCATTAATTTAGCATATGAATAAGAGATATCCCTTGAAATACAAGGCGTTTCATGCAGGCCAGCTTAAAGCTGTGGGGATCCATTGTGAAGTCTGTTCAGAACAGTAGTTAAATTTCTGGGACAGCTCTATTTTCATGGAGTGGAAACTACATTTAACAAATCCAAGGTTCAGCACTTTTGTTCCTTCCTAGTCTGCCATAGCTCTTTTAGTTCAGCGCCTCTCCAATTTCAACTACAATATCCTTCCAAAAGCAACATTTCTGTGCTCAGATTTTTGCATGCAGCATCAGTCCTTTAAATACCAAAACCTAAGAACTTAAGTCACACTGCAGAAATGGAAAAAATGTTCTGCAGAACTGGGGGGAAAAAAAGGATTCCTCATATGGCTTTTCAACAGAGCTATACAATTTGCAAATCAATTTTGTTGTGCCAACCACTAATTTGTGCTTTTATATTGTGATACTATTCTGCAGTTGCCAGCAAACTTAGCAAGGCAATACTTCACCACCTGATCAACTGCATTAGAAAAATAATGACATTTATAATTTAAAATGGACAGTAGATTACTTAGTCTTGGTATAATTTTGGATGTTTAATTCACAGCAAATATTTTCAGCTGATATTCCCTCTCCTCTCCCCCTCAGTTTCCTTCTCCACATTCAACTACCCATTGAGGGCAAGCATTTGATCCTTGAATGAAAAAGAAAACTGGCAGTTTAGGGCTCTGTAGAGTCTCTCTTCTAACTTAAAAATACTTGAGATCCCTGTGACAGTAGAAATCACTAAGCAGAAGGTCTTCTTTGTTACAAGGGAACCAGGCAATTTTATGCCCACCAGCAAGTTGGAATACATGCTGCATGACTAGTTTGTAAGTATCATTTCTGAGAATGGGAGGATCCTTCTGAAAAGGGAAAGATGGGGGATCAAAAAAAATCCACAAGTAGTATGAGTTTTCTAATAGAATTCAACAGATTTCTGGAAAGTGTTAAACAGGAAAAAAAAATTGTAGGATCCCTGTAGCTCATAAGTAGAGTCATCACTCTACCAGAGTTTCCTTAAACTGCAGTACATGAATAACAATGTATTACATACAGTGTTATGCAATATGTGACAAAAAAAATACCCTACAAAGAGCACAGCACCCTCCCAAATTTCAGACTATGCCAAGCAAGCATAGATATCAGTAAGGCGACGCTATTCAGCATTCAATGCTTAGCCTTTATTTCTACATTTTCTCCTCATTCCTTTCCAGCTGCCCTCTTGGGATAAGGTTGATGAGGGGAAGCTTAAAAGTAAAAGAAATCAGAAGGAAAAACAAGAACAAATTACGACTTAAGCTACTTCTATAGTACGTCTTTCACTTACACTTTGAATTTGGGCAACTCAAGATCTTTCTTAACTCATGCCACTACCAACCACCCTAGATTACCTTTTCCTTTACACTGGGCCAGCAGAAGGGCAGTGCAGGTATGTACGGCTGCCAGACTGGTTTCCAGCTCCTTTCAGGCAGTACATGCAGATCACTGAAACAGTCTTCCAGGAAGACCTTACAAAAATCTGCTGATGACTTACTCAACGTGCTACTCTCTTTTCTGTGATGCATCCTGAATTCTTCTGTAAAAGCCTTTCTCCATCAATTTCCATAAAGAAAGCTCCTTCCAACACACGCACACTACTTTCTCCAAAACAAAAATCAGCTCACAAGAAACTGGAGTCTCTTATTCTCTACATTGGCACTACCCTAAAAATCCATGGAGGGAAGACATTTCCAGAACTCTAGCTATTGCCCTTTGCCTTCTGTTATAACAACTGCTCTTAGTATGTCCTTAGGACTGCTCTGCAGTCGCAAGAGTGCCCATCTGAGCAGCCTGGCATGAGCCAGCATTCCTGGTACACTAGCCAAAACGACAATACATACAGATTATTCTCTCAGCTGCCTGGAGGAACATATCTTCTTCTGGCATAATGCAAATGAACTAACGGTTTAGAAAAGCCAGTGTAGAAAAGGAATCAAACACTAGAAAGTCAATATTATAGGCTATCAAGTTTCCAGGAAGTGGCAGAGAACCTTCTGGTTTTCTGCCCTGTAACGCACTGTGCTACCAGAACAAACCAGTTGGCAACAAAGAGAAGCAAATAGCAAAGATGGGGCCACACGAGGAACCCAAGTCTCCAGGTTCTGCTGACCCTAGGCAGTTTTCTACAGTATTCATTGCATAATGTGAATGACCAAATGATACTGATACAAACTAAGCTCACAGAACACATTGCTAAATGAGGTTTTGCTGGTGATGGCCGGTTCACTTGCATCATTCCTGACACTGGCAACAAAATTTGCTACTGCTGTAGAAGCTTCCTTCCACTACTAAAGAAATATTTGCTGTAAACAGTAAAGTGGTCTCGTAACTTCAAACTTGCTCATTTTTATTTGCTCATTAAGTGCCTTTTTGAGAGAAAATTCTATTGTTTAATTAATAGAGCCTGTTTGAGGGCAATTGCTACACCCATCACTTCTCTAACAATAAGCAGTCTTCAGAGTTTATGCAGCAAACATGGATCATCTGAACCAAGCTAGACATTCTCCATTTACATCTGGTAGCAGTCCATATCATGGATTAGTTTTGGTTGGTTTTGTTTTTTTTTTTTATGAGCAGGTGAGTGCCCTTGCCATCATTTAATACTAACTACCAGCCATCAAGAGAAAGGATTTTTTTATATCAGCCAGTCTCCAGCCCTGGATCAAAACTCCCATTATGCAGTGGTTAATGGACACCATATTTACAAGAACATTAGGCTGTGAACTATGTATTCAGACTGGCATTTATGTCATGCTGTCCCCTGCAACTGTGGAGAAAAAAGACAGGGACAAGGACTAAAGACATGCAGGGAACAGTCAGAAATAGACTGAACTTGGCTAACAGGGAAGAGTTCTCTTATCTGTTGCCCTCTGATTTCTTCTACTCACAACAAAGCTTTCCTTGTTTTCTGAAAGTCATCACGGAAAACTACCTTGAGCTAAAAGGTAGTGAATGCTTTTAAAAGGTGAATAAAAAATGAAAGCCATCTTCTTTCTGTTTGTATGTTATCTCATGGAAGTAATCTGTGCACAGGTCTTCCACGTGCTACAAAGCATCAAACTACTGGCTATCTGGGCACATCCTTACCTTTTCTGCAAATGCAGCATGCAAAACCTTATAACCCTCATCAGACACAGAAAGATTGCCACCAAGTGGATCTCTGGCCCCACTGGTTGTCAGTTATTCCAACTAAGTTAACTCCTGCTCTGACTGTAAGCCAGTGTTCCAAAATGCCATTCTATAATTCTCAAACATGCAAGATGTTCCCCATTGCCACTGTGTTGCATGTTTTAATCTTAACTGAGATGGGAAGAAGAATTATTACAGAGTTTGGCAGTGTAAAGTAAATCAGTTATATTTAGTATCTCCAGGGTCATAGCTAAATAGATTTTAGGCAAATAATGATTAAAATAAAACCTGAATATCGGGGGGGGGGAGGGGGGGGGAACACAACATGAGATGGTGATAGAGGAGGAATGAAAGAGACAATTTATCAATTTAGCAATAAACTTCAGAACTCAAAACCAAAAATATTAACAAAAGAATTCTTTCCAGGTCATTTAATTCACTACAAGAGAATAACACCACTCCTTATGTGGAAAGAATAAGGAGTTGCCTCTCAAGACAACTTAAAGCTCGATGCTTTAAATCTGAATCCTTGCTAGGAATGGATTCACAGCTCAGAGAGCTCTCAAGTTGGAACTTACTGGCTTGTGCCTATTTTGGAAAATATTCTGCACTGCCAAAAGAGAAAGGTCAACCTCAAATACCACAAACTGCATTACAGTATTACACAATAGGATCTCTCACTTGCCGATCACAAACCAATGTTTCTATCCTCCAGGTGACCTATATTTACTGATCAAATATTCAAGTAGTTTTGACAAATTTAGGACTCATGACTTAAACTGAACTTTACTGGTGCTCACCCTAAGGAAAGATTAAATGAGGAACAAAGGGAAGGACTAGATACTATGTTTATACCCTTGTATCTTTTACACTGCACTTAATCAGTAGTTTTCCATTCTATGACTGTTGCTTTGATTTTCTGAAGAATTTTATGCTCAGCAGTACAGACCTAACTGTGCAGTTCTTGTCAGCATGCCCAAGCAGCTTTGCAGTGACTACCGATACTTACACTGAAGATATTCCACATCCCACCAAAACAGACTCAGACCTCCTTCAGACAGGTATCATGACAGAAAACACCCAATTTCCTCTCCAGGCAGTTGCTTTAGCACACAGACAATTGCCTAGAAACTAATCTCTGGGGACACACAGGGGTCTAGTATAGAATCACCCATGTATATTCTCATTGTATAACATTCTATTAACATCAGATTATTCTCCCAAAATTATACTGAACTGATTCTTAGAAGAACTCCTACCAATAAATTCTGAACCAGTAGATGCAGGGAACCTACATGCCAAATTTGCCCTTTTGATCATATGTTAAACTCAACAAAGAGGATCCAAAATTCCAAAGTGTTCTCCAACTTTGAAAAGTAATTTGATCTAAAAAACATAAATCCAAGCTTCCCAAGGGCTATGCTGTATAAAAGCTGTGTTTTTTCAGCTGGAAATGGTATTGAGCTACTTTAATTTCATCAGTTATCTTTTAGGTAAATACATAATGCTAGATATATGCAATGTCAACCATGTAATGCTCAGTTATTTTTTGGAAGCCTGTTAATTCATGCCAGTAGAAATTGCATTTCCAGAAGAGTACACTTGAGCTAGATCAGACAGGCTCCTTCTTTTACTAGCTAATACAACAGAATACTCAATGAAGAAGCACACAATAAAGAAAATATCAAATATCCTTCTTTCCACCCTTCAAAATAAGATTGGCTCAAATAAAAAATCAAAACCCCAAACCACCACAACAGTATTTAGCTGATGTCAAGAATAGCATGAAATAGTGCTTTGCTTTACACCAAAGCTCATTTCAGATACGGTCCCTGCAAATGTCTACTCTGACCCTGCTGCTTGGCTTGGAAAATGAGCCAGTGAATGAAGACTTAAGATCATTCTATTGGTGACGGCATTGGTGTGCTTAAGGGTCACAAGGGGTCCTCTGAGCCTTATGAAATTAAAAGTCAATCTCCTAAAGAGCTTATAATTTTATATAAGATGGGAAGAAGAAAGTATTATTTGTTCCATTTTATAGACAGGAAATAAAACCACACAATCACAAGAAGTTGGTGGCTAGATCTAAATATTTAAACCAACACAATTGTTCAGATTATTTTGCCAGGCCCACCCCTTCTGTATTCAAACAGCACCTGGTAACAGAGCAGCCTGTCTATAGAGGTAACAAGGCAAACTCAACAGTTAGGGTACCACAGTTAACTAGTAATAAGCATCAGAACCAGCTTCTCTGACCATGGTTTGAAGGAATGGGAAGACAATTCAGCCTAACTTCAAGCTTCCAAACATTTTTTTCTTACAAGCATAAGAATCAGACTGAAGAAAATAAACAGCTGGTTTACAAGCCTGCAGTAAACCTGAGATAATTCTTCACAGAGCTGTAAACACGATGCTTTCCTGCATACAGAAATTGTTTGAGAGGCAGAATTTTTTGAGGAGCAGCAAGAATTCTAACAGACAAATTAGCAAATAGATACACTAAGACCAACTTTGATTTTATAGCTATGTCAAGGATTCTTGCATACCTCCAGCTTGTAGCTTTGCATGTTTCCTTCTTCACAGATTAACCTTCTTGCTGTTAAAAGATTCCCAACAGCAATGGAAAACTGGGTCTTGCAGTTTATCCAGAATCCGACACAAGCAATCTTGGTGACAAGTTCTTTCATCTCTTTTTTTACTCATTTGCTTTTTCCTCAGCACCTGGGTTCCCACTGAAACCGAGAAGAAAACTTTCTCACAAGGTATATTCAAGACCTTTCACAGAAAAATCCCCAGAATGCTTCATCTTGATCCCTTAACACAAGCAACCACCCCTGCTACCTCAGTTATCCATTAAACTGGACACACTTCCTCCAATTCCCGGTTTGCTCCTAGCCCTCAGCTCTCCAGGAAACCCTTTTGTCCCTTCTCCATCCTAAGAAGAGAAACAGCGTAGTAGGAAGCAAAATTACAGTATACCTCTTCAAATCAATGGCATTGTACATGTGAAGTTGACAGACTGCAACATCCTACCTTTCTTCTGTCATAGCTGTGTTCTCTGCTGTAAATGCCCTCATGTATTGATTTTTATTAGCATCAAATACCATCTCAACAAAACTGAGACCCACTGAACTGTTGGTCTTAAACATCTGGTGATGCTTTGAAGATCTATCTAACAAGTGCCTGCTACAGCTAAAACCAAGCCCCACAAAATGTGGATAAACAGCTTAGCCTTACACACATAAATCACAACTTATAAGGTTCTTCATATGCTGCAGATCAAACCTCTCAGCTCTCCTGGCTCATTATTATATCTGCCAGCTCTGCCTTGCCACCGCCTGCTGCAGGGATCCCTTCTTGTGTGACTTCAACAGTGCCACACACTGTGGTGTTCCACAGTGCTTTTCAGAAGAGATTCAAAGCCACTCCAGTTGCCCTCCCTGACATGTAGAGAAGGCAGCCAGAGTTCATCAAAGTGGAGGCAAAAAGTTTAGTCTCTTTAAGGAGTTGAAAACATCAAGGTCACCTGTGGGAAATGCTTTGAATGCCTGCATGCTCAGGTTGCATAACAGACTGGGGAATGTGCTCCTGAAATTGGTTCCCTCCCTCTGAGCACAGGAGAACCACCCAGAGATGTTTGGATTGAGGGTGGATCTACCAAGTTATTCAGATGTTCATGGAGCCAGTCCTCAAGCTGCATCCCTCAGTTTGAAAAGACAACAGGTGACATACAGAAGAACTTGTTATTTCCTATTAGTTTTGGTGCTTCAGATAACTTTTTTTTTTTAATTCCTTTGGGAAAACACCTTCATGGTGCAGAGTATCTTCCCATCCTTTGCAATAGCCAAGAAGGAACTGAAAGTATGCATTATTAGAGACAAGAGTGCTGGCCTGTAAACCCAAACCAACCAAATGTGGTATGCTCTGCATACAGTTGTCAGATGCAAGAAATCCCAAAGGCAGCCACTTGCCCAAATAAAGTTCTCAAAAAGACTAATAGAAAGCCATCAACTTTCATCTAATTCAGTCAGACAGACAGCTAGAGAGCTGATATATAACCCTCATTATTTTCCTGCTACAACTAATAGTGACTTAAAGTCGTACCACATGAGGCTATTTACTTTCAACGTAAAGGAAGGTGAACTCCTTAATTGATCCCTGTAAGACAGAAATACCACTGAAGTCCATCATCAAAACAAAAAACAGGAAACATCAGGTAAAACAGAGGATGTAACACAAACAATGCCATTAAAAAAAAAAAGTGACAAAAACCTCAAGATAAGTTCCTCCAAAGTAAGAAACAGCTTTCTTACTCAATGCAATGCCACCAGCTGACTTACCCTGATGTTTTATTCACATAGCCAGGTGGAGGTATAACAGCTTTCCATGGAAACACACTTGCAATTTTACATAGAGAACATTTTTGACTAAGTTAGCGCTCAAGGAACATGTTGAAGACCCTGACCAATGCTTTAGAAGATTCAAATGACTAAGCCCAGGCCTTCAAAAATCCTTATATTGGAACAGGATACTTCAGAAGTAAGGTTTTGGAGACTTCCAAGCACAACTAGTTTTCATTCAAGGGGCAAGTCTTAGATCAACAAAAAGCAGTTGAAACTCGGTTATTGGTTGGACCAAGATCAGCTGATAGTGCACTTCACTACCCAAAACCACATTGTCCTGTTCACAACACAATAGCTAGCCTTATGTAGGTGTTTTCCACTTACAGCCATAAATTGCATGAAGATGATCAGCAAAAACGCTTATAGGAACATTTGTTATTAGCACCTCTTTAACTGAGAAACAAGTTGGTTTAATTTGTGTCATACCAGACTTTATGAGCACATCCTGCCTTGCTGTGAACTGCAATAGCAAAGCAACCCTTATATTTTTTTTATGCACCAGTATCTTCACCCTCCTTGCTCCTGACATACACACACCAAAACCAGACAGTTAGCACAGGATCACAGATCCCTTATACAAGCATGTATCCCAAGTCAGGGGCATTGCTGTATTTAATTCTTCTTTAGTTTCCAGTGCACTTGTTTGTGCTAAATTTCAACCAAATCTCAGGACTGAGAAACCCAAGCATGTCTTCAAGTAAAAGTACATACAGGACATAGAAAGCACCAGTAGAGCTGGAATACAGATCTGATTTTAAAAAGGAGCCTCAAGTGGTTGAAATCTCTGGATTTGGCAGGGAAAAAAAAAAAACACAGCAGACTTTTATTACCTTTTTGGACAGCACAACACATCCTATTATAGTTCTATGTACACACAATACTTCAGTTTCACTAGTTGCTAGAGGACCACACAGCAAGTAGGACCTCACTGGTAGATCTGGTCAAAAATTAAAAAGAAATAAAATTCATTCAAGCCCTATCTACTCCAATTTCTAGTCTAGTCTGACTGATTTCTAGTCTAGTCTAGTGCACTAACCAGGACTATAGACAGTGAGGGCTTTTAGGCTTCTTTTCCAAGGTAGCCTAGAACCTAAAGAACTCGAGACAAAGCACAGGTTTTCTGGGATTCCAGTACTCCTCCTCCCAAAGCAGAAGCTCTGGGCTGGAACCCCCAAAGCTTCCAGATTCTAATCACCCGTTCTGCCTTGCTCAACACTTCATTGTGTAATAAGCAAACAGGTGATTTCAATCAGTAACTACCATTTCCAAGGGGGTATGTAGAATTTTCTGGTTTGCAGATTACTGCAAGCATTGTTTTTATTCTGAGTTGGGATAAACTTGAGCTAAGATCTTCTTGAGCAGTATTCCTGGCTCATAGGATACACACTGCCTGTAGTTTGGTTTTGTAGAGCATCAGTAAGTTTTTGGGGCATTGCAAATAGCTTCTTAAGGGGAGCACTCAAAAACCCCACAAACACACTGAAGAAGTTAAGCTCAGTAATTTAGGTTTTGTTGAAGTGTTTCACAATATCAGAGATTAACTGGAAAGAAAAAAATGTGATAAATGATACAGGCATCATTTAAAAGATGATTTCCTGGGCTTACAGATCACCAATTCTGATAATGGAATGAACAATACAATCTGAGGTCAAACCAGACTGAAAAAAAAATTTCCTCCCATTACAGAGAATAACATACCTGCTCCTTGAGCCACCAAATTTTTTCATGGTATTTTCTATCCAATGATCAGCATGTCTTTCTTGTTGTGACTTTGTCTACGCTTATGGAGAGACAGCTGGTTTCAAATTATGCTTAGTCCCTCTGTGAAGATACGGTTCCTTATATCTACACTACAGCAAGCACATCTAGCTTCTGCTAGCTGGAACCTGAATGGCTTATTGGTGTCCTAGACCCCTCACTGTTAAATGCAGAGTCTTAGCCAAAGCTGTAGGAGTTCTTTAAAATCAGGTATTGGAGGTTTATGCCCCCTTCCACAGAGACTGAATGATTCTTGATATAGCCTGTCAACTGCAGCATCCCACAGCAGGTTGCTATGGTTTCATTAACTTGAAGCTGAAGCCAATACCCCAGTTCTTTAGAGCAACCCACTAAGGCTTCTTTAAATATAGGATGGAGAAAGCCTCCTGTTCTACCAGACCTCACAAGGTCTGGATCAGTGAGCAAATCAAAGCTCGAATGTCCCCTCAAAAGCAGCTCTAGCCAAGCCACACAAACCAAGCAGTTTGCAGTGCAGCAATCTTGTTCAAGACGTGGCCAAACTGACTCCAAGGAAATACTGTGAAAGACATTTTTCTGGGAGTGCTCTTTCCCGAGATGCATTCTTGGTAACACAGTGCTGCCACATATTTTGTACAAAGTCAGACTCCTAGAGACAGTCAGATGCTCTTAGTCAAGTCAAGATTTCCAATGGATTCCCCTGAATCCTAGCGTCCCAAGAGCTTTGCCTGCTGTCACCATGCTGATACCACCTCATTAGAGTAATATTAGGATAATCACTTACCAGGATTGTGATAAGCCAAAGTCAGTGCTTTTGGACCCCCTTTTGTCCAATAAAAGATAATGAAATCAATGTGAGCCAACACCTTCCAAAGGATATCTCCTGTTCATTATGAGTACTTTTTGGCCACTAACATTATCTTAGTTTGTTATATATCACATCACAGCATACTTCTGAGAAAGCATATGCTGGCTATTTTTAAGAGCAAATTCCCTTTTTTTTTTTAAACAATCTATATTTCTCCCACAACTATTCTCCACTGTGATCCTCAATTTCAGATGTTAGGAGTTACAGTTATGGAATGAGGTTACCTGTTCCTTGGATTCAGCCATGCTGGAGTTTATGCAAAGGAGCATCAGTCATATTGTGTTATTTTCATGGGCACAGGCTTCACAGGAGCAGTTAAGGTAAAGCTCCTTCTGAATTTTGCCTAGGGAAGAAACCCAGTGTCAAAGCCAGTCTAAATAAAGCCACATACACAAACACCTGCTTCTTTGAATTTAGAGATTTATGAGCAGGGTTGGCATCCTTGCCACTTGTTCTCCTCTCTGCCTCAAGCTCTAGAAAATTTTAATTTCAGAAGACACTCTGGTATCAATTACACCAGATAAAAAGCCTAGGTCCAGGCATGCATCAAAGCCAATGAGATAAGAATCTGTCCCAACCTCTACTGCAGCACACTGCACAACTAGCATTTATTTAGCTTTTCCCTTGAGCACTGAAGCTTGGTATTTCTTAACTTGACCAAAGCTATCCAGACTGACTGTTTCCAGGAGAGCAGCAATTAGCTGATTATATCCTGGTGATATCTGCGATTACAGTCTGACTTAAGAACCCAGGACTTCAGTTCTGGTTAAGGATCAGGCATCTCTGTACCCCAGGAAAGCTGTTTAGCTTGTTTGTCCTCATCTCCTCTTGCTGCCAGGATCTGGAGAATGACCAAGTGCTCAAGCTGCAGTTTCACAGAAGCGGTCATAGAATGGCATCATCAGGCTGTACTTTTACAACAACCTGAACCAATCCAAAACCTGGCCACAGTCCTGCTCTGTCCTTGCCTCAGAGTCCCACACCCCTTCTTTGCATTAACAGAAAATACACCAAGAAAGTCATTAACTTTCTCACCAGATATGAGAGCAAAGACAGCATTAGATGAGAACAGATAAAGGCCAGAACGAGCCTGGAAGGAAAGGAGGACTGTGTGGCCAATTAGATCAACCTTAGTCATCATAGGAGCAGAGCTTCTGCAATTCTCAAGTCTCACTAGCATCTGAAACTCTTCTTTTGCAAGCTGAAGTACTAGATGCATTATGGAAAGTGTGAATGGAAGGACACAGCAGAGCCTCTTGATCCAAAGAGCATTCACTATTCAAGCTAAACAGAGTCCATTAGGAAAGAACAAGATTACACTCCTCAGCTATTACGAGCAGGTCTGTTGTTGACTACAGCAGTACTCACAGCAAGGAATGCATTAAGGCCCAGAAGCTGAAGTGAGGTGGCAGGCAGATGAGCTGGGTCCTCTAGCTGGCAGAGTGCTAGGACAGAAGGGGTGCAGCCTGCCCACACAGCAAGCCAGAAGCAGAACTAGGGAGCTGCCCTTCCCTTTTCCTGTATACTCTTTCAACAATTTTAGCCACTCAGCCTAGTCCTTTCTAGGCTAAGCATCTGTTAGAGCTTATTTTGGCTCAGCTTCAGGTCTCAGTCTTGTTCTTGGGAAGGTATTTTGCCAAATGAAATAGCAACCTTTTGGCTCCAGTGCTTGTGAGCAGATATTTAAAATATTGGTTTTGTCAAGGACAACTTCTTTTGATGGGCTGCAAAAGAGCCAAATTCAACTTGAGACATTATTACAATACCTTACAATCCCTGGAAGCTCTGTTTTGCAGTTGATTAAAGGGCAATGGAAACTGAAGATTTCATTTTAATGGAGCAGTCTTAAGCCTTTGCAAAAGTTCTATGCAAAATCCAGAACAACTACTCCTGTGGTGACACAAACGGGACATAAGATTTGAAACAATTAAGTACCATGTTCTATTTGCACAGCATGTGTCCTGTAATGTGACTTCATCTGACAAAATAAATGTGTTTAGCAACAATTAATATGATACACTAAAATCAGTACTGTTATGAACCCATGGTCAAAATTATGTCTTAGGAAAGGCTTGCTATTACACAGGAAATACAATTCTAGTTCCCACGCTGAACAAAGATGATAAAGACTGAACACTACCTTACATAAGCCCTGTTAACTAATGGGCTATGCAACAAGTCACTATCTATGCAGGCAGTTGTATTTGCTTTGAGTACCTCAGTTGCAACAGAATGTTGAACAACAGTTTTCAGTTGAAGGGATACTCTTCCAATGCTATTGACATGAAACATAACAGTATAGAGAGCTTCCATGAGAATGCAGACTGAAAAAAAAGCACACAATAAAAGTTTTAAAGGAAAACAAATAAAAAGAGAAGCAAGAAGTGTTCAGACCTAAAAAGGTCTTCTGCAAAGCTCTGGCTAGCATGCAGTCTCATCACCTTCGGAGAGTTCTGTTATAGGATTCACAGTCACCCAAGGGTAACAAGCCCATCAAGGTGAAGCTTTGCTAACTTGCTGTAGCCAACCATCAGCAGCTCCACAGTTCTTAACCAACAACTTGTACATTTCTGTGAGCCTTTGTATACCTGTAAAAAAGTACAAGGCTCCCACAGAAATGACAAGCATGCTCCACACACCACCTTTTTCCCCACAGCCCTTGGACTTGCTATAGATGGTGGTGTGACTGATCATTTGACTACCATCTGTCCAACATCTGCTTTTTAGGGAAACCACCCTGCAAATGTAATCAGCTGGCTCTAGGCTACCATTGTTCATAATGAATACCCTGTTGTACATTGAAGCTACTGCTAATGCTATTCCCTTAAAAAGATGTACCATACAGACCCAGAGCCTGGGATCTCTGCTGGGGATGCTGTTCGTTCCTGTGTGCTTGTCCTTCCGTGAAGTTATGTGCCTGCATTACAAACACGACCATACAGTGATAGCTGTGGTACCTGAGCAAGTTAGCTTGGTTATGGGAAAGAATATAGCTGACTGAGCACAGAAATAAAGTGGTCCCACTGTGAAGGGTGTATTAGTCCAGGGAGGCTGCTGTACTAACATAGGCTTCTCATAACAAAAGTATTTTGAGTCCATCTGCATTGCAAAATATTTGCCACGTATTGGTCTAATATGTATAACACAAACATATGTATGCTTGTGGTTTAATTATTATTTTCTTCTTGACAGTGATGCTGTATTGCCATCAGCTTTCAACATTCAAATATCCTATCAAACAATCCCCAAAACTGTGAAAGTGGGTGAAAGCTTTTGCATATTGACAAAACAATATTTGCTTGATACAGTATTCTATAGTCACAATTTTCTTTCGCAACATTGAGAATTAAAAACATAATACAAAACTCCAAAAGCTGATATTATCACTTACTTTAGGACTACAGTAGCTTGTCTTAAAAAAAAAAAAAGGAAACAAAACCCAAAAGCCAAAACCAGCAATTATTGCAAGACCTGCAACAAAATGATGTGTTTGGCATCACGCTTCTGGTGGCAATATAGTAGCATGGCACCTTATACAAGAGAAAGAGTTCAGGGCTCAGAACAGCCATGGACAGAACTGCAGGTGCTTCAGTCATTTTAATGCCCAGAGGTTGCTACAAACTACATTTAGGATTCCCCTCCTGTCCCCTAAAGGCATAAGTATGCTCAGCCAAACCACTGACTATTCTTGATCTCTATCTGAACTGCAAATTCTTTGGAGCTACATATCCTTTTGTGCCTGTATAGCTCCATCTGACCAGAACTAATAATCCAAGCTGCCACAAATCCAGATCCCAGACTCAAGAAAGCTACTGAAGCTTTAAGGTGTCATGACCCAAATTCTGCTAGCAAAGTGATTTTCTTGCAAACTCCCTCTGGACTCATAAGTATAGTTCTGTTTCCAATAAGATGTTTCCATTTAATATGTTTTCCACATTTAAAGCCATGATCCTCTGATAACTTTGGGAATGTTTGGAAGATGCTAAAAAAAAAATAATAAACCCAGCAAGCATTTGGACATCCCTGAGGTTGACTGCTTATATGAATAAGCCATAGAAGAAATAGAAGGCCAGACTGACCACGGTAGTAACTCCCAATGCTGATTCAAACAAATTAAAAGCAGACCAGGAAGCTTAAATCTAAATGTGGTTTCAATTGATCTTTGTTCCTGACTGTGTTTAATGGTCAGCTGTTTGAGAAACCCTCTGGGGTTCTACCAGGCGATTTCAAACTGAGAAACAGCAAACTACCACAGAGCGCAAGATGCTTTTCTTTTCAGGAGAGTGAATTTAAACACTGCTGAAAGGTTTCAGACTGCCACTCTCAGAAATGTTTTACAGAAGAAACACAGATATGCTTTTTTCACTACCACTATTTATCTACAGTACTCATACATCTCCCAGGACAGAGTATCCGAGCTGCTAACAAACTAATTCTGCATAGTTCTCCTGAAAAGCAAGGTGGTGTTATCACCCATATCTTACTCTGATGCAGAAAGACTCTAGGCTATATTCAGGTGACCAGTATTTCACCCATGCCCCTAAGTTTAGTGTTCCCTACAGGCTAGGCAGCTTTGAAGGCCACATCAGCCAATACAGGACTCAATGTAAGGACTGAGGTAAAATTTGACTCTGTTCCACTGGGTGCAATGATGTGTAACCTCTACCACTCTGAGAGGATATGTTTCTAAGTCCAAAGCTCTAGACTTTCATTTTGCTGGAGAGCTGCTGTGCTACCCCCAAAATGAGTCTTTACCTTCCATTCTTCTCTTTCTAATAACTTCTTCAATTCTTAAAAATAAAAAAATTTAAAAAGCAAAAAAATACAGAAACAAAGCCCTCCCCCAAAAATTAGATCCTTGATAGAAATAAAACTTTTTTGAGCTATATAGACAAGAGCTATTTGAAGCCATAAGGACAGGCACAGTCAGAAAGAGAGAGAATGCATTAATGAACTAGAGTACGGTGATCGGAGTGCAGAAGCAAGAACAGAAAGGCAAGCTGCTAGCCCAGCCTCCCTTTCATTCCCAAATACTCAGAATTCAGCTACCCCACTGCCGGCCAGCACCATCACAAGCTGATGCCACCTCAGTTCTTTGTGTCATGCTGTCATCATGTTTTCACAGGTTAGGGCTGTGTTCAGATGGCTTGCATTAAGAAGGTAAATTAGACACTTATGTTAGACACTGAGGCTCTGTAAACTCTCCGGAAAATCAATACTCAGAGTGACAACTGCTTTAAGAGGGCGACTACAAGCATCTCTGTTAGTCTTCAGCAAGGTGGCTGAATTGCCTTCTGAAGGGGTACTTCTCTTACCATTGACCACAAAGAGAACATACAGAGTCCAGGCTCCAAACACAAGCAATCATCTAAGACAAAAGATAGACTGTGGAAATACTACCCATGCTGCTGTCCCTAAGTTATCAGAAAAGTATCATCCAGTAACTTTTTGGCTACCTACTTTTTTAAAACATCAAATGACGTATCAGAGGAATGATAACTGAATAGTCAGGCTGCAACACCTACATATTCTTATCTTTTAAAGCCATTGGGAGACTTCTTACTAGGAGGCCAAAGCCATGTCTTTTTCTGGGTAGGTTTCACCTACCATTCAAAAATTTTTTCTTTCAGAAATGAGGAAGGGATTTGCTTCTCCTAACTGGGACAAGACAAAAATGCAAAAGGTTGTGACTTCCACTGTCTTCCAGATAAGATGCACTTACTGAACCTGACCATTCTGTTAATGACCTCTACAGATGAAGTGTAAAATACTGGTGCAATTAAAAGTGAGGCCATTTATTCATATTTGGTAAGGAAAACGCCTAACAAGAAAAGGATCTGGGAGAGCAGCTTTACAGCATTTTCAGAGAGAGGCAGAATCCACTGTAGACTTCAGAGGACAGAGAATGAAAAACAAAGATTTCTAGGCAGAGCTAAGGGAAGATGACTGGGCATGGTGAGGGATATCTCCAATAACTTTTGCCATTGGCAGAAGGCAGCCTTGCTGGCAGCTATGGAAACAAATGACTGGGATGATATTTTGTGATGGATCAGCTCTTGTTGTTTATTGCAGTGTGAAAAAAAGAGATGCAAAGGGATGTCATTCAGAATAGTGAGTGGCAAATCCCAAACGTTTGAGAGAATTAGAACAGAAAAACCCCAGAACATCTAAAAACAACTCCAGAAATTCTGAACTTTTCAGAGTGAATTGCACTGGGTGAAAGAATCACAGAATCACAGAATCGCAAGGGTTGGAAGGGACCTCGGGAGATCATCTAGTCCAACCCCGTAGCTGTGAAGTTGTAGCTGCAAACAGAAATTCGACTTTTCAGAAGGGTGCCGGAAATCTCACCTGAATGATCTAATTAATCGTGTTTGTGTACTCCCCTGTCTGCCACAATGACTCAAGTTGAGCAGAGCTGCAAAGGCTTGTGTTTCAGCTGGAGTACTGGGCATCAATTCTCTATTTGTGCAGACCAGTCCAACTAGCCCTCTGCAATTCACTCAGCCAACACTGTAGCATGCTTTCTCATGCGAAAAGACAAACTGGCAAACAGAATACTGAACGTGAATTTATACGTCTTTCAAATCTACAGACAGATTGGTTAGGACAGCATTTAGCAAAAGTAGCCCTTGC
This sequence comes from Egretta garzetta, assembly GCF_000687185.1. Classification (NCBI taxonomy): domain Eukaryota; kingdom Metazoa; phylum Chordata; class Aves; order Pelecaniformes; family Ardeidae; genus Egretta; species Egretta garzetta. The sequence continues at coordinate 6,795,669 of NW_009260182.1, read as the reverse complement.
AAATACTGTAATACAGTCCAAGCTTTCATAATTAACAGGTTTGATACAAAATGCAATCAAAATTTTGTTGCTACACTTGAGGTCTCAGCAGCACGAACTCACCTCAGCTAAAGAATTATTTCCATTTATTACTGGAAAACAGTATAGACAGTTACTGTTCTCCCTGTGCTTCAGCTAGTTGAACACTTCCTCCCTCTCCAAAGTAGACTCTCTGGGTCAGGAAATGCACTCTTCAGCTTCCTCTCAAAGCCGTTTCCTCCAAGGGTAAGGTCTTTCCTGCCTTCTCTCAGTAGGCTGTCTGTGAATGTCCTATATACAAACCTAGCCACTACAGTATCATCAGTCATATTTTGCAGAAGTGGAAAACTGAAATGACTTCTCCAAAGTCAGTGGCAGACATAGGAAGAGAATAATACTATCTAGTCATTATCAGACACTTCACATTGGAAGCTAAAACACTACCCAAAGCATGCCTCTGTCATTACTTCAGTTATATGGATGACTTCCCTTAAGATTGCCCAAGGTGCCAGCAACAGCAATGCAACAGGTCCTCGGGTCTCCCTGGCTCCCACACAGAAACTGTCCCCTAGATTTTGTTACCACTGTTCCTTTTCAGCTCCCACTTCTGTATGTAAATTATCTTCTTAACTTCCCCCTCATTGCCCCCTTATTCATCCAACACATCATGATGCAGCTGCGTCATACTGGAAAAAAAGTGCAGAGCTATGAATGGACTGACAACATTGGCAGACTCTGGTGATCTAAAAGTCACATTATCCTTGGAGTTCACAAAATAACATGTTTGCCATTTATCTCTCAGGAGGCTTCCATACACCATCAAAGAAATATGTATTTTCCAGTCTAGTTAGTTCACCTCTGTGTGCAGATTCCACCTCAAGACAGGAAAGCAAATATTTGTGCTGAGTGACACAGCTAACAGCGCCAGTCCCAAAGATCTAGCTGAATGCTTCTGGGGATATATGCAATTTTGGTCTGGGCTCAAATGTATGGGAAGTGGTGACTTTGACCTGCGCTGTAAAGGATACCAAGGAAAGGACATGCTTACTCATAAGAGAAGTACAGATGTAAAGTGATTTTATAAGAACAAGGGTCTGGGAGAAGCAATTATTTTCCCAAAAAATAGCATACTGATACATTAACAGTTACAAGTGTTAGAAACCTTTAATATTTGGAATCTGCCTGCGCAAGAACTTTCATGCTTACCTGCTATCAGTGACACCACACTATATTTTATTTGGATGTCAGTAGGTATTCAAGGACACAGCATTGCTCTGTTACAAATGCTTTTAAGTCAAGCATAGTAGCAGCAAGTTACTAGACAAAGGGACATTGTGTTAAAGGCTGCCTGCCAGGCATTGCTTATTCAAGTTGATTACACAGAAAGGACAGTAGTGCTGCCACACTTCTGCCCCATGCCCCCTGGGGGGGAAAAAAAAAAAGCCAGGAGTCATATCCAGATTTTCTTCAGTTCTCACCGCATGGGGTAGACAGGAAGAATGTAATATAATATAATGACACAAGGTTTGATCTTGCAAGGTAGTGCACCTAACTGCTTTGCTAGGTCAGTGCAAGCACATTCTTTTAGTTTTAAGTACGAGGAATATATAAAATGCCTCTCACTTGAAAGCTGACTCTGAACATGATTTGAGTCAGAAGCAGAAAATAATCACAGTCATAGGTTATCAAGAAGCAGGA
>NW_009260182.1:6791149-6793912 GCF_000687185.1 Egretta garzetta | reverse complement strand
CAAAATACTTTCATATTTTTCAGTAAAATTTGGAGTTGTACAGCACATCTTAGGATTGTGCCGCCGTAACATCCGTAAATAAATCTCTCTTTCTCATGTGAAATGGCACAGAAGAATTAAAGTAAAATTAATTAATTTCATCTCATCGATTCTACGTTAATTTTATTAACTGAAGAAAGCTGGCAAGTCAAATACGTATAATAAATATTGCTGGGGAAAGTGCTACGCACGAATTCCCACTTATGCTACTTACTTCAAACCAGGCAGAGTTAAGTCACTAATTAATGAGCATTAAGCGATTGCAAAGGCTGTGGTTTGCATTCACGACTAATTGCTTCAGTATCAGAGGAAAATAAAACCGCACCTCTTAGCAATAATCAGTAAAACCCAATTAAGCGTGAAACTCACGGAAAGGCAAGGATTTCGGGCCAGGGGAAGGAGGGCTGGAACGAACGCCCCGCCACCGGGCAGGGCTCAGGACCCGCGCGGGACGGCGCGCGCTTGCCGCCATCTTGTGGGGGCCCACCGGGCTCGGGCGCGAGGGCGACCTCCTGTCGCGCCTCGAGGAGTTTCACGTTACCCAAACATTCCTATTCCTAGCCATCCAGTTTGTTTTTCTCCACGTCCCACCTGTATCGCTCTATTATTCTTTGATTCCTTCATCCTTTTATTTCCCGCCTTGCGTTTCCCTGACAGCTCCAGGCGGCAGCGCTGGGCAAGAGCACACCTCAGGCAGGGGCCCGTTTCTCACGCCTTTCACCCGTGGGCCTGAAGCGTTCAGGGGGATCTGCACCGGGTCATTTCCCATTCAAGGCAGAAAAATGACAAAAATGTCTCACACAAAATCGGTCCAAAAAGCAGGAGTCTGCTCTAGCAACACCTCTATGCAAATGTTTGCAATATGTGCAGGTACACTAGTGCATCGCTATTAAATATTTCTGGGTTTCCTCAACAAATTGTAGTATGGCAGTTGTATTCCGCGGCAATGCCCGCATGGGGATTACACCTTGTAAGCTTTCCCATTTTCGGCTGAACAGCCCAAGTCTTGGCATAGGCGTTCAAATAGCCAGCGGCCAGTACAGAGAACAGGGTAATCGTGGCTGCAGGACTGCCTTCTTACACACCTTGATTTAATAATCAAAGAATTATATGAGCCTGACCCAGCCCCGGAAACAGCTGAAAAACTTTTCCAAAAATAATCTAGCCAAGGCTGTAACCTCACAGTATAAATTTCATAAGGGCTTTTATGAGTTTAGCCACTGTTTTCTATACACAAATGTGAGAGATCTTCATGATAAAATACACAGCTGCTTTTATATAGAATATTAGGGCTAGGGTTTTCAGTCAAATGCATCTGGGAAAATAGGGTGAACACACAGTTGTACATACTTGGGGAGAAGCACAGTATGAGGCAACAGAAGACTTTTGGAATATCCCATCGACATATGGAATAAAAGCAGTTAGCCATTGATCCCAACAGTATGGACTGAATTACAAAAAAAAAAAGCACCAAGCCCACCCTTTCTTCAGGAAAAGCCTGTTCCAAGTTATTATTGATGCATTCCCACTGAAGTCTGAGGGGTTACGGTACCGCAACAACAGAAATCTGACTTTTAGATCAAAATGCTTTTTACCACAGCTTTGAAATGTAGTTCACCTTCTCTCTTTGACAGATCTCTCACCGGTCATCAGAAGCAATGGAACTGGTACAGACAAGAATCATAAACAGTTAAATAAATTGTTTTGGGACATATTTTGACAAATTAACATTTTCAACACTTGTCTGAGCCAATTAGCTTGTACCATTCGGGATTTGCTAGGGTTTGGGGGTATCTTTTTATTTCCACAGCCATCCTTTATTCAGTACATGCATCTCTCCTCCCTTCTTCAATAAGTGTAAAACTCTGACCATGAAAGGATCTGTCACATGATTGATTTTCTTATCATTATATTTATATAATCTTTGTATTAAGTGGGCTTTGTGTAAGCCAACCACTGATCTTTGAGTTTTGAGATACAGGTTATCTATCCATCTTTACTTACTACATACACTCTCCATCATTCTGTCCAGCAGCTTGATGTCAACATATCACAGGTGTCAGTTTTGAAGCACAACTGCAGCTCCATATTAAGCTGCCTAATTTTTAAGATGGCAACATAAAAGTATAATGTGCAGGTCTTAAAAAGAGCCTTGCTTGCTTCACCTGAATCTGCAGCTATGTCAAATTAAGCACCAAGGATAGCTTGATGCAAACAAGAATGAGATCAAACAGCTGCTCTCTAACGAGAACACCTCACGCATTAGACTTCTCAATGACACATCAAAGCTCCAGGAACAGAAACATTCTAAAGCTTTATGCAATTTGACCCAGGCACACCTACAAGAAATGAAGGCTGCATGGCGAAAGCCTAAGAATAGGAGATCCAGTTTTTACTGGTACACAGACTAGGAAGTGCTTTTATGAAGAGAGAAAATCTGTTCGTGTTCCCATGCATTAGCTCTCCTTTGTAGCTTTGACAGGTGTTCCCCATTTATGTAAAAGCAGCAAATTGCTAGCACACAGGCAGAACGTATTCTTTTTATTGAGCTGCTCCTTTTATACTCAGGAGCCTGTCTTCAATGACTGAGTCAAAACTGCTCATCAGCTGATGATGTTCACCCCTCAGCTCATGAAACAGAAGAAACTCCAAAAGCTACCAGTCATGATAAAATCAGGGGGGTTATGTTAAAATTACTTTAACTGGTAACCCAAATATGGGAAA
>NW_009260182.1:6790220-6791137 GCF_000687185.1 Egretta garzetta | reverse complement strand
CTAAAGTAGATCTATAAAAGAGTAAAGATAATTGCACCTGAGGGAGTAACCACTACCACACTTCTTTTCTCTGCTACATGTGTGAAAACTACCTGGAAGCCTTCTCAGTTATCGGAACAGCCACCTGATAGACAAATTGGTACCATAGAACTGATGTAGGTTTTGACTGATCGGAACAGCCACCTGATAGACAAATTGGTACCTGATGAGAACCGACGCAGGTTTTGACTAGCATGGTTTCGCTGGACTAAGCATTTTATCAGGAGGTGAGGCTTCCGGATCTTTCAGTGCTTATATATGAGAGTATACACACTCAAAACCAATTTACTTGTGGGAAAAGAACAGCTTAAGACCAAAAAACTCCAAACATTTCAATGATACCTGATATTTTGCCTCAAAGTTCATCAAACTAATATTAAAAACTGTGATAAAAGGTTTTGAACTAAGAGAGTTAGAGGTAAATGTTACCATGTTGCTAACACTGTTAAAATGCTGTATTCATATGGCCAAGAAAGGGAAAAGGAAGCTCTGAAAGAATCCAGTCTCCTTACCAGTTATCAATAGCATACATGCTTAATTTTTACAACCATACCTGCCCCACCCACACAGGTTTGTTGCTTGAGAGCAAGCACATGGGGCATTACAAGGAATAGGCAAATTACATCCAAGAAGTCAATTTGTTGGGTAACCATTAAACCTTGGACAGAGGCAACCAGCATTTGCTGTCTACATGACACCTGGCAACCACTTACTCTTCTGTGCCTCACTGGCAAGAAAGACCCCGAAAACAGAGCTAACGGCACTTCCCTGCCTCACCGGGCCAGTACAGCCCCCACATACAGCACTACTGGGTAACATTTGCCTGTTTTTACATCTCCATACAGCCGCAGGGCGGCAGGAGAAGTACTGCTGCCTCC
>NW_009260182.1:6789079-6789831 GCF_000687185.1 Egretta garzetta | reverse complement strand
GCCGGCCAGACAATAGGGGCGGGCCCAGCCAGTGAGAGAGCAGATAGTCACGGAGGCAGGCTATACGAGAACCCAATCGAAAAAAATTTCCGGCCCTGAGAGGGTGGGAACAGGATTAAGTTTCAGTCACAGAGCGCCAGAGAACTGGGCCCGCTGAGGGAGCCCGGGAGTACAGCAACAACCCCGAGGCGGCGGGGCTTGGAAGGCCACGGGGAACTGTGGGGCACCCTGCCCACCTCCGACAGGGCTCCCAGCCCCAGGCACCGCCAGGGCTGCTGGACCGGCGGGGCGAGTGCTCGGCGCTCCACAGGCAGTGACGAACCCCCCTTTCTCCTAGCAACCAGCAGGATGAACGACAGCGCCACAGCCAATAAATAGGCCTTCCCGCCCTGACAGGCAGACGATAAGGGCGGTGCCAGCCAATGAGAGAGCAGATAGTCACGGAGGCAGGCTATACGAGAACCCAATCGAAAAAAATTTCCGGCCCCGAGAGGGTGGGAACAGGATTAAGTTTCAGTGCCCTTCCTCCAATCAGAACGTCTTCCCTCATCGCTCTCCCCAGATTGGTTAACGGATAGCAGGAGGACCTTAGCACACTCCTTTCCCCAATAGGAAGGTAGCACTGCGTGACAGGCGTTCAGATCAGCCAATTATTGCCGGCGCGGACCCTCCACCCCCTCTCTCTTGCAAAATGGCGGCCCCCGCTCCCGCCCCGGCTCCGGCTGCTCCCGCGGCCGCCCCGGTGCAGAGCC
>NW_009260182.1:6777344-6788732 GCF_000687185.1 Egretta garzetta | reverse complement strand
CCTGCGCTCCCTCTGATGGCGGCGTTAGGGCTCGTGCCCGTGGAGCCCTCCGCCAGGGGTTAAGCATCACTGTAACCAGCTGACTTGGTCCTGTCCCCTTTCTCAGGTGGCAGTCGATATGGAATTTGCTAAAAACATGTATGAGTTGCACAAGAAGGTGTCTCCTAGCGAGATCATCTTGGGCTGGTAAGTTCTCCTTCCACAAGAATGTGCGAGCAGTTGCGTTGGTCCCTTAAACTACTTGAAACACATAATTTTCCTCGTCATGGGTTGAGAAGCAGACAGTAAGATCTTGCAGCTCCTGTTACAGAGGCTGTAAGGCTGCTGCAATTCATGATAGGAAGAGACAGTATTGGAGACTCACAGGGTTTGGTTTTGTTTATATCTAGAAAAGGTATTACATAGAAGTGAAGAGTTAGGGAATAGTTGCACAGATTTCTTAGAAGAACTTAGCCGCCTGTAACACAACCTGCACCATGGCAGATAACTGGTTGGAAAGAAGGGAGAACACACGAACAGTAGTTTAAAGTACCGAAGGGCTCAGGAGGAATCAGTGACAAGAACTTGAGCATGCAGAAGTTCTTTGCTGAGAAAAGGTGGACGTACTTGTGTGGGATGCCAAGCAAGATCAGTGGGGTGTCAATGGGAACAGAGTCTTAGTGTGTGGATAGATAGCTTTATTAATCTTTTCACGCTTCTCTGATCCTACAAAATAGCTTAGTTCTGTTCTTGTGGAGCAATCTTCCTCAACAACCTTTTAATGGCACAGCAAAGTGCAGTTCTAATGACAGGAGTTTTGCTCTGTGTGTGAGAAGCAAGTTGCAGAGCAGCTAAAGGAGCTAGATTAACAAGTTCTACCTCCTGCAGGGAGATGTTTGATTTGTGGACCTGGTTGGTCCAAATTTGTTTGGCATGCTTTGGCTCACACAGAAATAGAGAGTTGGTCCAGAGCATAGTGACAGGTTACTGAATCTTGGGTGGCTGATGTCAGCTGTACTGACTCCTTACGGCTGGTACTACAACACTGGCCCTCTGCATCTTTCAGGCATGTGTATGCTCAGCCTGCGATTCCTACAATTCTAGGACAGCCGGCCATAAAACTACAAATTCCCTGGTTAAAACATGTAGCTAGTATGAGTCTGCAGCTCAGTGTTTGGAAATCTGGGGTTTAGGATACAAACCTGTTAAATACCAATATCATCAAACATCAGGCACTTGAATGTTGGATGAATGGCTCATCAACATGTGCTCTTTTGAAGGTATGCAACAGGTCATGACATCACGGAACACTCTGTCCTGATCCATGAGTATTACAGCCGGGAAGCGCACAATCCAATCCACCTCACTGTGGACACAAGTCTCCAGAATTCACGCATGAGCATTAAAGCCTACGTCAGGTACTCTGGGAGGCTGCATTTCTGGGAGGGGAGAAATGTGAATTACTGAGAGACCACATCAGGGTAACAAGAAACGTAGTGGGCTGCAGTGTCTCATTTTGGACAATATTGTGCAGCAGCTAAAACACACCAGTGAGCCAGGGATCATGGCTTACTTCCCATTGGAATGTCTTGACCACCGTATGTAAGTTGAAAGACCTAACCTTTCATAAGATGGTACCTCATCAGGGTGGGGAATTGCGACTGAATTAACTTTAACAGTGTTCTGAACATCTTAGTGACATTTCACAGGATTCATATAGCTAGCATTAGTGTCACTAATTTCCATCGCACTGTCTGAATGCTAGCCTGTAGTCACAGGACTTTATTACTCAGCAGTTTATTTGTACAAGTTGGAGGGTTAGTGTGGCTAAAACATAATTGAAACAGCATTATCTTGATAAGTCTTCCTTCCCCTTAACCCCTTCCATTTTTATCAATGGCCATTAAATATCGAGAAATGGAACTATTCCACCTCACTGTTCTTCCCAGTACTGGCTCTCCTCTTCAAGGATAAAATCCCAGCCTTTCTTTGTAGCAAAAGCCTACTGGTTCTTGACTGCGCATCTTCAAAAAGGAGGCTGTTCCATGACATCTTACTTAGTTAAAGCAAAAGGAACTTAAAATACTTTTAATAATAGGAATAATAAAGGTGTTGAGAATGCTTTGTAGTTGAATTTTTGTCATGCTTATGTTTGTTCCTTAAGTGATTTCTCAAAGAGCATGGAGTATTTCAGGACAGAAGAATACCTGCTCTATAAGCAAGGAGCTGTGGCTGAGAAGATAGTACTTAGCTCTTCATGTATTCATGCTGACAAACATCAGACCAGCTAGGAATATTCTTGGACAAAAAGAAGCAATTAATAGTATGCCAGGACTAATTTCCTGTCCTCAGTTATTCATGGTCTTAATATTGCTGATTTCGGTGAGAAGGAGTAGCCTACTCATGGTCACACTTCAGTGATAACAGATCATTGAGAAGGAAATCTATTACTTCCTCCCTTAAATATGTCCATGCTGAAAATGTTTTTGTTGTTGTTTTTTTTTTTCTAGTGCCCCAATGGGAGTCCCTGGTAAAACTATGGGCGTGATGTTCACACCTCTAACAGTGAAATATGTTTATTATGATACAGAGCGGATAGGAGGTGAATGTTTTCTTCCTATTTTGGTTATAACCATTGTTGTGACACTGCTTAAATGCTTTTTTTACCCTGGTAAAATTGCCATTCCACTGGAAATTAGATTGTCTTGCTGAAGCTGTCATAAAAATCTTCAAAAAGTTAAGGATTCAGGCTGTTTTCTGTGGCAGTCATTTTTTTCACCGATCCTCCTTTTGCTTTCAGTGGATCTTATCATGAAGACTTGTTTTAGCCCTAATCGAGTGATTGGCCTGTCCAGTGACTTACAGCAGGTGGGGTCAGCATCAGCCAGGATTCAGGATACCCTGACCATGGTGCTCCAGTATGCAGAGGATGTATTGGTAAGGCCAGATTTTTATGAGTCAGCAGAGAAGTTTGATGTAAGCTTGTGCAACTTGTTTTTCTTTTGATGCTTTCTTTCTGGGCCATAAACTTACTGCGTTTTACTCACGTTGAAGTGTATGTATGTTTCTTATGCTTAGTCTGGCAAAGTGGCTGCTGACAACACTGTTGGGCGATTCCTGATGGATCTTATTAACCAGGTGCCAAAGATTTCACCAGAGGACTTTGAGACAATGTTGAACAGCAATATCAATGTAAGTTCATCATCTAATTTTTTCAGTGTATTGCCAGCAGTTTTAAAAATCTGTCATACACAAATTTGTCTGTGATTAGAACAATCTATCTTTTCATGCAAACATGTAAATAGAAAATACAGCCCTTTCTTGTCAGTAATTTGGTGTTTTAAGAGCTGAAGGTGTGTGGAGGAGCTCACCATAATAATATTGCAAGCAACTGCAAATGAGGGAGTAAGTTTTAATGTACTTGGGAATTATGCAAGTAATCTGAAAGCCAGCACCAATTCTTTTAGAGCGATTGGACAATATGAATTACCAAGGTTAGAGCAGTATGGATTTCAAAGATAACTGGTGACTTGCCAGCTTCCTCTGCCTGAGCTGAAGTTCTATCTCCTTACATAACACTCAGGACAGGAACAAGGTTTTAGTGCGGTACCTTTTTTCTGTAACAGATTTTTAGAAAGCGAAAGCTAAGTTTCTGAATGTGTTGTTCACCCACAGTCTGCAAGACCAGAACTAATTTTTAATTTTGCTTATACCCTTTGCCTTGTCTGGTTAACATGGGTGAACTCAGAGTTAAAATTTCACAAGCAGTGTTTCATATTCTGGGAATACCAAAAGCTTCTTCCTGCAAGGGAAGCATTCCTCAGGGTAGGACTTTCAGGACTAACAATATTTCTAGTAGCTGATTGTAAACTGCTTTACAGGTGTTAAAAATTTAACTCTCTAATAGGCTACTGTCTTTGTTAATATTTCTGATCACTTTTTTTTTACCCCTCTCTCAGGACCTACTGATGGTAACCTACTTGGCAAACCTCACACAGTCACAGATTGCTCTCAATGAAAAACTTCTGAGTTTATAAAGAAACTTCTGCCACCCTGCACTTCAAAGAGCCTGAAGAACGAGCAGATACATTTCTATGGTGGTGTTACAAATATCCTTGGACCGTAATTTAATTACCTAGATGACTTGGATTACATTTTTATTTCCATTGCCCTGAGAAATCCCTAACATGGTTTAGGAAATGAATGGGAACGGCTGCAGTTTAGTTGAGCCCAATATTTTAAAATTGAATACGTGAATCTTTCATCTCTTGGGTTTATCTACTTGTATAACAAAATGCAGCTTTATTATAAGAATGTATTTGAAATAAAAGTTCCATTGCAATGGCAAGAATGGCTTCTGTCCAGAAAAAAATATTCTCATTTATTGTATAACCAATCACCATTTGAAAGGGGGGATAACACCACATCAGGAAAGAAAACAAGAGTGCATGCAAGTCAACTCCAGTTCTGCCAACTTGCTTGCAGGGTGTTTCGCCAACTGTTAAAGCACACTGAGAGCGTGGCTTCATGTATTGCACATAATACGCTTTTCCGTGGAGGACTACAGAATGGTCATGGGTTTATTAGTGGTGTATTTGCCCTTCTTCAGCAGGGTACTGACAGAGCAGGAGACAGTGGATGCAGTTTACGTTACGGTATTTTCTGTGTATATCTGATCCTTTGGGAAAGGAAAGCAAGGCCAGTGAGGGCCATTAGCCCCTCATAAAGTAAGGGTTCAGAGAATTAAACTAGCAACTGAGTTCATGGTTAAAAGGGCTTGAAAAGCATTTGTGGCTGAACAGGTGTGGCTATTGGAGTTGCTATCTTTACAAAAGAAGAAAAGCACAGCAAAACTACACTTTGTGAAGCTCTGAGGTTAAAATTTGGGTGTCATCAAATAGGAATTTTCTGTTTTGTGACCCTGTACTGCTGCTAAAATCATGTGAACAGAACCTTCCCATTTTTTCCCCCAAACTTACTTCACATTAAATTGAGTTCTAGCTGAAAGAAAGCCAATACCAATCTGAGCTGTAACTTTTTACAGTCTCAGCTAATAACATGACCTTCAGAAGTCTGTTCAGCTGTACTGAGGAGGTAAAAGTGTCCCTCTTCTACAACGTAACCTTTCACCTCATTGCTAATGACTATTTCTGATGCCTTACGTGTATTTTGGTAAATGAATCTGAAATGGTAGAGAAGCCTGCAAAGGCAGTGTTCCCCAAAATAATTTTTGTGCTAATTCGTCAGATAAATCCAAGAATGGGACTCAGGTTACAAATCTGTAGATCCTATACTGGTTGTTCCAATCTCTAGAATTCCACCAGTGACTCAATGCTGAATTCTAAGTTCTAATTGCAAGGACAACATACATGAAAACTTAAAGTATAGCAAAGATTCTCATATCTTTGAATGTGACTCACGAGCATTAAATTAAGTGTTAAAACTCGGCTCTTGTTTTTTATTAGTCTGAATAAAAACCCTTCTTCAAACTTAATATTCATAACCAGCCTTTTAACTATTTCACAAATGTTCAGGTCAAGGTGTTTTTTAAAGCCAGCCTTGAAATAGGTGGAGGAAAAGAGCAAGCAGCAAAGCTGGGTAAGTCTCTCAATACTGCAAACAAGTTGTGGGGAGGTGGGGGGGGAAAGCATAATATTCTTTCCCTGAGCTCTCCTCTGCAGTAAACTTGCCATTCCTGGTTCGGAAAACTGATAAAAAGTAAGGAGAAGGATTTTAAATGCTCTACGAGTTGAATAGCTATGCTATTTAATAAGCTGCTGTGCACAGAATGCAAAATTCTGGGAAGACTAATTTGTGATCATTGATATAGAACAGCTATTGTGGAATCTGCCAGTCCTTACAAGCACCCAAAGACTAATGATGGTACGCCATAGGGGACTGAGGTTATGTCTTCCTAGGTAGAAAGCTTCACTGCAAAGCAGAGGTGTCAGAAGAACCCACAATCCATAGATTTTGTTGTACGCCAGACAGCACAGTGACAAACGCTTGGAATTAGAGTAGGAAAAAAATAGTTGTCCTTTTAAAAACACTGTATCTGATCCCATCCGTTCTGTCTCTTTCTACTGGGTGAAGAGCACATTGTGAACCTTACTTTGACTCTGGAATTTTGAATGCCTGATTTCAAATTTAAGTGGCCACTCTTATGAAGAGCAATATTGCAAACAAATGTAATGTGTCATTTTGCTTAACTGTGAAGCCTGGGGTGTATTATTACCTAGGAGACTGATGCTTTCCTTCTCTGGAGCTGTAAAATCTAGATAGGAATTCCTAAAGGTATTTTATTTGAATTGTTCCACCTTATGGAAATCTAAAAACATGAAGTTCTATAGAAAATCTGGTGGGAAAGCTTTGGGAGTCAAAAAGCCATCACCAAGGATTTCAAGCTTTAACTTGATACTGATTTGTAAACCACAGACTTCTTGGATTTATTAGGGGACTTCTTTTTTTTGTTCGTTTAGGATGTGTTGCTCCAAATAACTTTGACCAAGTCTAGCTTTAAATAGTCAAGATAGATAGTTATCTGGGTACGCTTCTATATACGCTGTGTATTATGTTTAGTCATATTAGTGCCCTCACTAATATAATATAAAACTTTTCTATCCTCTGTGACATGTTCAGCCTTTTTCTTTTCTTAAATGGCTTCTCTGAATGAGTACAACTTTACTAGACAGTACCGTGTTATATATTTATTTCTGGCAATGTGCATGTTTTCCTGGTAAGTATTAGGCTTTAAAATACCTTGCTTAAGTGGATCTGTTTCCAGTTCCTAGCACTCAAGTATCTAATTGCTCAAATAATGTTTGGGTTGTTTTTTTGGGGTTTTTTTTTGTATCCTGGCTTAGTTGAGCTGATCTTGGGTTTTTACCTCAGCATGAAGTTCTCCTTGAAAACTTTTCCTTAATATACATAACAATATTCAGAACAGAGTTTACTGTTAAAATTTATTCTCTTGTTCCTTTTGGGTATACTGTGTATGTAGAAAAGCTGGAGGAATGTATAAAATCAGTCCACCTTGCTGCCTTGGACCCTTTTCGGACATGTCATCTCAGTCAGCCTCAGCAAAGGAACAGAGTTTCAGCAAAGCATCTCTTGGCAGCGCAAAGAGGCAATGAAACCTTGTGGGTTTTCAGTGAGCATGGTGACCTCTGACAACCTGCAGCTTAATTAGCCAGGCATTACACTTTGTTCTGACATCTTCCCAGCGTAGTAAGACTGTGCTTGTCTGCATCTTTGAGCAAATGCACGTGAAACCCACAAGCACATGAAAGTACTCTGTGTTACTTATCAAAATCAATGCTTCCAGCATGAAGAAATGCCGCCTTAAAATTGCAGGAGGGAGCTGGTAATTCTCCAGTGTTTCTTAACAGATCAGTCTCAGCAGCAGAAGAGGTGGCGTTGGGAATTGTAGATACCTTCTGGTAATTAGCTTCCCTGTGCTCTATTGTGCTGCAGGGCTTGCAGACGCCATTTAGATGCTTCTTCAGGAGGTATTAGTGGACAGGCAGCATGCAACAGTCAGGTTTCCTATGACTGCTATCGGGTACTTAGGATCGATGCTGCACAGAACAGGTAGCAACCAGGATTAGAATAAGATCTAAAGGGAGTCCTTGCGGACTGTATTGTGTTACTGTTAGTTTGCTGGTTAAGCTAAAAAGCAATTGAAATTTGACATTCTAAATCCATGTGACTGAAGAAAAAAGTTAATACTATGTGTTTCTCAGGGCAGGGAAAGAAGTTCGTGCTGCTGATTTGGTGTGTGTAATACACTTCATTGCTGTCATCTTCTCTGGTTCCCTGTGTTCACTAATTTTACCTTAGAAGGGGTTTCCTGAATCACAAACTCAGTTCTTTCCCATCTTGACCAACCACACCTTAAATTGCATTTTAACTATACCTAAATATAACTCCTTTGTCCTTACTAAAGTTCTTACTTCATGCTTTTCCTGGTATTTATACATAATCTGTTACAGGTAGCCATCATACTGTAGCCTTCATTTTACTAAACATATTAAGTTTTATCTCCTTTCTTCTGATGCACTGTCTATGCTTTGATCACTTAGCTGCCCACTTAAAACTTAATTTGTCTTTCTTGAGTTGATACAGACCGTACCCATGTTAGCATATAAATGAATGAATATAAGAATACATTAATACTTTCCTGTTAGAAATTCCTTGTTTGATACTTGGTGTCTGTCATGTAGTGTGACTGAGCACCCCAATCTCTTGCCGCTGCTGTCATTTGCAGCTGAACTCCAATTTTCCAAGAAAGTTATTAATTTAATGCATGACCTAACATTATGACACTTTTTAACTAAAAAAAAAAAAATCTAGATCCACATAGTTCTCCTGGTTTGGAATGTTCTCAGTATTGGTGACACCTCAGTTTTGTCAGCAAGTATCACTAGCTTATTCCTAATTTTAGTGCCCTACTCTGTTAAAAAAAAACTTGATCCCAGACCAATTTAACAGAATTCTATATATTCCCTTTTCAGTACAGCCTTTGTTCTTCCTTACAAGTTCTTTATCCTTGCTAATGCTAATTCCTGTCCTCTAGAGTTTAACACATTATGGTTTTTTTTGTCAAGCCTTCTGTGGACATCCAAGAGGTTTACACTGAATTCCTCATTTAGAACGTATATTGTGTCAAACTGACCCAGTATGTCCAGTGACTGATAAACCATGTGTTTGGTTGTAAGCCTTGGAAAGTGGAGATAAGACTAATTGTTCTATATTGTTGAGAATAACAAACTTTTTATTTTGCTACCTGCAATTTGATACTTAAAAAAAATCCTTGCTGCCAGAATTACAATTTCACTTGGTGATTATTTCCACATACTGGGATGAAGGTCACTAAGTTTGCCTTGTTAGTTGAGTCATTTAAGTTTCTTGGCAGAATACTTAAGCCTGCTGCAAAGAGGAAGTAGCGTTTGGTGTGTGACTTTACAAACCTGTGGACAGATGCCATCTAGAGCTGAAACGCATGGGTTTAATCCTAAGGGTTAAAAAGTTGATGGTGGAAAACGTTGGACATGCTGCTCTTTTAAGCTGTAGCAGAACAACTTGCTGTTCTCCTTCTGTGCTTTGAGGAAGGGTGAAGCTTCTATTTTTACTGTGGTTCCACACAACAGAACTAGAGACCCTGGCTGCAACTCAGTTGTAAGGTTTGTGTGAAATCTTGATGTTTGCAGTACAGTGGGTGGAGCCCTACCATGACTCACTGGGTAGTGACTGTCACTTGAGCAGCTAACCAAACACAGGGCTCTTCCTGAAGTAAACTCAGCTTGCTCTGCTCCCTGTGCGCATGGAAGGTTAACTCAACAGCTAACCTTGACTATCTGCATTTTAATTACTACAGTCACAAGGTAGTGTAACAGGGAAAGTATTTTTAGTACATAATTTAGACTTGGATCGCTGCAATATCCTGTTAGTTTGTTATACTTTGACCTATAGTTCAAAGCTGACCAGATCTTGGTGCTCACAACAAACTGTGGGAAAGTTTTTTTTTTTTTTTTATTTAACTGTATTGGCTGAAATAGAACATCAAAAGTAATGCTTCATATTATTTAAGTGGGAAATAATGTTCCAACCAGGATACATAGCACAGAGAAGCAGCAACACTTCAGTGACCTATGTCACCAACAATAAATTACTGGAAAAAAAAGTTGCTTTGGCTCTTCTGATAGCACTCAGTTAGCATGACTATATAGTTGAGAGCCAAATCCCTCCAGACCAGAATTCTGTTCAGTATCATGTCTTAGTGGAAGATGCAAGGACATTACAAACGAGAGGAGCAAGAGTTTGCCTCCCAACTTCACTAAAGTTGAATTTCCTAACAGCAAGAAGTTGCCTTGACTCTGCATGGGGTTTTAGCTTTCCTAAAATGTGCTGGCTCTAGCTACAGTAACAAGGCAAGGGATTTCCTCAAATACAGGGAGTGAAATTAGACAACCACAATGGTTCCATTCCATGCTTTAAAAAAGTAATTCCAGATATTCTTGTTAACATATAAACATGCAATTCTTCAGACATACAGTTTTGTTAAAATGTTTTCTCCTGTTCTTTTCCCACTTGTTTGTGAAAACAGATTGTTCCTCTCCTGAATAGCTCAAATCCAAACAGTCCACTAAATGGAAAAGATAAAGAACTGTGCATTTTATAAGTGTACTTGGTTCCCATGGAAACAGGGATTTAAACATATACCTGTCCTAAAAGAAATGTGCTTAACAGCAGTGAAATAAAGTAGACATACATTGGGAGCATCAGCTGAAGAATGCTGTGAGGATTAAATTTTTAAAGCTTCTCCTGATGTTCTGGGCAAACAAGGGAGAACAAGCCCAATTTTGCTGAAGATAGGTCATTGACTAGATTATGTGCCTTTAGATGCTCTTCATTTGAAACAGACAAGCATGGTAAATTATTACCCACCTATTTTCTGCTGCCTGCACTTAATGCTGTTTTACAGACCAATAGAACAGTGGCTGTTGTTTCATCTAGAGCTCAAGTGCTGTACCAGGTTACAGAAAAAAACTGTTTGCATTTTAATGGTCTCTGAACTGCTAACATGTTTCCCATGGAAAAGTAGGACATTATTTTGAATAATCTCAAGTAACTGCTGCATAATATCATTGCTGGATCCTTCATAAATTGTATCTTGCTGGTTAGAATCTCTTTCAAATAACCACCAGGTGTATGTAGTGTCTGTTCTAAGTATCATATGAATAAACATTACAATAGAAACAAACCATGAAGTACACTTCCCACAACTGCATACAAATAACTATAATTTAGATTCCTTTCTAGAGAAAGGTATGTAGTAGTCAGGACAATCTTACCTTTATGCCCTCTCGGGACCTAGATCCTGATCTTGAGTAACTACATAAAAAGGAGCAACTCCTCCAGCTCCACTTACGTCTTTTATACACTTTGCCTGTTATACACTATTCTGGTGGCCTAGCTGACTACCTGCCAGCTACTGAATGATGATCTCGATCTAAAGACTCATGTGTTACTGGGTAACAGACTCAATTTAGAGCTACTTGCATTAGGGTTAACTCCATTGCAGTGGTGCTGTAGGGTAACTGCAGTGTGGACTTCTCCCTTCCTTTCCTAGGTGGGCAGCTAAGGACTGCCGTGGGATGGCAGCTAAGGACTGCCGTGGGATGGCATTGCCTGGCGCTTCCCGTGTTGAATGCTTCCCCTGGCGCAGCTCCACTGGCAAGTCACTCTGCGTTTCTGTGGCACTTGCATCTTTGAACTTACCTCTCAGCCGTTTCGAAGGAGAACTGGGCATACTGCAGCTTTCCTTCAGCAAGATGGGGCAAACCTGCACAGAGAGGAAAGGGGTCCTGGGTTAGCAGGGCGATCACCACCGGGAGCCGCTGCCGGCCC
>NW_009260182.1:6766852-6776276 GCF_000687185.1 Egretta garzetta | reverse complement strand
CGCTACAGCAGCGGCAGGCCAATGTTTACTACGTACTTAATATTGTGCAAGTGACTTAATTTGTCTCCTGGAAAGCGTCTCTACATACTGAACCCTGCTTCAGTGAATGTTGCTGTCTGGTCACAGTTTTGAAGAGACCCTTGTAACTGGTGTCAGAGGCAAGTCTGAAATCCCAATGTAGCATCGGGGTGTCCATCTAGTTAGAAAAGGCCTGAAGTAATGGAAGCAGCGGTCCTTACTTGACCCTTTCATTACTCTAAATATTTTTTCAAATTAAAAAAAAAATAGAGCTAGATCAAGCAAATGCAAAGAAAACTTTTAGTTTGTTTTTGTAATTCAGAAGAATGACAAATAGGAATCAAGGTCTTGTTAAAAGGGCAATGGTTAAATGAAATACCGTGATCCCCAGTACCTGGCCCAAAAGAACTCGCATGACAAACTGAAGCCTAGGAAAGGAACCAATACAACAAAAGTAAGGAAAGTGTTAAACAATTTACCAGGGCACCATAAGTCACAGGTTTACACGGGTGGTTAATTTGCTAATCAAAAATATGGCATAGCCTTGATGGCTTGTTTCCTTGAAAATGAGACGTTGGAAACTCATGCCTTAAAAAGCTTTTTGCCAGAATGTGTTTGCTAGTAAATCAGAGACATAGCCGAAAAGAAATTAATTCTAAATTCAGTATCGTACCAATAAGTCTAAAATTTGGCATATTTTAATATGGTTAAAAGATTGTTGGGTCCCATTTATTGTACAGACTAAACCTTCTACAGCTGTTGAAACAGCTGAGTTGCCGTCATGAGCTGTTGATTTTGCATCATGCGAAACGTAATAAGTTGTACAGTGGAAATGATACAGTGGCACCTCAACAAGTTTTACAGGCTTTACAATCCTGGCTCCTTAATGGTGTAACTTTAGTTGAACTACATGAAGCTGAAAAGCTGAAGCAGTTTTTGTTTGGTTGGTTTTTTGTTTGTTTGTGGGTGAAAAGGAAGTGTTACTGGTCATCTTGTTCCTGAAAGGAGTTACGATTAGTCTTAAAGTCAGAAATACCAAAAGAAATGCGCTGTTGGAAGCCAAATCTAAAGTCCATTCAAGCAGCTGTCAGTAATAAATAGTGTACAGGTACTGGTTTAAGGTGCTACTTCTCAGGGAAGTAAATAGCTATTAGCAGTGTTTGTGATTAAAGCATAGATTTACAAATACACCTCATGTTGTTTTTCCCCCTTGATCTATTTGGTAGTGATGATCCAAATTTATCAACGTGAGACTGCGTACCTGTGCTTCTCTGCAAGTTGTTCTTGGCTTTCATTTGAACTAACGCAAAGTTTTATTGTCTTCTGCAATAAGTCTCAGATGTTTAATTCTATGACCACGTATTGCCTTAATGGTCCAATGCAGTAAGAATTCTTCTTTCAAATCCATTTCATTTGGCCAGTGAATACCTTGAAATGTGAATAATCTTTCGCTGTATTGCATTCATTTTTATATTTCCCATGTTCTTTGATTTGTGCAGCTAAGGTGTATACTGTTTTAGAAACATGCCATGAGTAACTCCCAGGTCCTCATCAGGGCATCTGGCTGGTTAGCATTCACAGGATTTTTTTTCCTGCCATTACATGTTTTATAACCTGGCTAATGGCCTCGAAACTCCCTGCCCAACTGGTTGGCAACATGGGGGATGATCTCTGTTCCTGGTCCCCAAGCCCCTCTATTAAAAATGGGACTAAAATAGTTACTGGCAGGAAACAGAAACCTTCTACACAAATTAAATAATGCTGGGGGATTACACATGTTTCTATCAAACTGTCATTTTCCATGGGATAGATAGGGTGCTGCTCTTCTCACAGGAAGCACCCCTGTGTGCGGAGGGGTGCAGGGTGATGGGGCACTGGTGCCTGGTGCAGAGCAGGATGGGGGCCTTGCTCCAGCCTGCTCTTCTGATTCTGTTCTGGCAAAGGGCTCCGTCCCCTCCTGCTGGCACCTCGAAGCGTATCCTGTATTTCAGCGTTCTTTCTGAAGGTTCAAGCCTCGTGCCATGCTTGAATGTCTAGCTGACCCTAAATCAGAGTGTTAGTTAATTACAAAGTTGAAGATGCTTCCCTTCTGAATCCTGCTTGCTATGGTCATGTGTATGAAAAAAAGGAAAGGCTTTGTGGGTTTAATAGCTGACAAGTACTCCTGAGCAATTCTAAACCTACTAAACATATTGTTCAAGTGATTTAACAGGTAATTAGCAAGCAAGTAACTACCCAAACTCATATGTAGTGCCTTAACAGTGAAATACCTTTTTTTTTTTTTACCAGAATGTCATACCCGGGTTATCCCCCTTCTGGCGGCTACCCTGCTTTTCCTGGTTATCCTGTAAGTATGGCTCTTGAATGTGTTGCATTCCTAATGTATTTATATTCTGAGAATACCCTTTCTTACTGTGCTCTGTGTGTATGTAAACAGTAGCTGTCAGTTCATATACAGCATTCTCTAGAGATTATGGCATTTGTTTTTGTCTATATATCCCTGAGGACGACTTTACAGTTGTCTCATAAGAATTCCAAGAAGAAACTTTTAAGATTTTTTTTTTTATGTTGCCTATTGTTCCAGAAAGGTTTTTGATTGTTTGGTTTTGTTTTAGTTTATCTTTGTCTTGTGAGCTTGTTTTTTTTAATGTAGCTAACTATATCAGCAATAATTTTTTTAAAGTATCAGTAGTTCTTACGTAAGTATGAGGGTCTTTATGTATGGGATCAGAGGTAATCTCTGAACTGGTCTCTACCAAATACTCTATGTACCCATACCCCAGGATTTACAGAGATGCTTATGCATCAGTGACCATTACCATCAGGAAGAGCTTGGAATGCTTTACTCAAGTAGCCCAGCTTTCATATGACACCAAGTAAATATTTTTCTGAGGATAAAGGACACCCTATCTTGACTTTGACCCCCTATCCTTCAGCCGCAGGACTTTGTTCCACCTTCAGCTCATGACTGAATGGACTAAAAAATTCCAGTGAAACTTGCTGGAATGTGTCAGGTGTGGCTGACACTACAGGCTCTTTGATACACCTGCATCATTTTTCAAAGCTAGATGCAACTGTGTGCTTTTATTATTATGGCACTGATCATACCGTAATTGTGGGAATTTTATATGCTCTGTGTTTGACAGAACTAGACTTAAGCACGGAGCTCAGCCTGGATCCCATTGAGATACTGAAAAGCTATAAATACATGCAATAAATTCTCCAACTATTTTGCTTTACAATTTATCCTTATTCCCTCTGAAACACTAAAGTCAGTCAAACTAAAGACAAACATGTTAGAAACCAGACTTTGTTAATGCCAGGATTTCTCCTCCCCGCTCAAGGTTCTGCTGAACCCTCACAATTGTAGCTGTAATTTATTTTTAACTACATCTGAAAACCTTTTTTTTCTTAGCTAGCATCTAAAATATAGCCAGCTTCAATGGATTAGTTTAACAGACCCTTTAGATTTGCTATCAATGATCCTACATTTCCTTGTTTCATCAATGATGCCCAGCGATAACCAGTGCAAAAAACCAATGTGAAATTATTTTCTTCTGCAATAGTGATAGATATCTGGGCAGGGCTTTTGAGGATCCTAATTTTGGATTTGTGCCTCTAAATTCCGTTAAAATCTTTTTGGTTAGACTGTACCGCTGGGAAAGAGAGTATTATATAGCCTGGGCACAATAATCTGGGGGTAGAAATCTTGGGGCAACCAAACTCAAGGAGAACGTCTGAGTTAGACTTTACTGCTTTGTAGTTTATTTCTGTTTTCTGGGCTCAAGACTAAGTGTGTACTGTATGTAATGTGTGACCCATATTTCTAAAGCTAGCTGGTAAAAGAAGGAGGAGTATGTAAGAAGGAGTGATAGAGACATTGGAGCCAGACTCTACTCAGAGGTACACAGTGAAAGGGCAGCTGGCAGCAACCACAGGCTGCAATTGTAATTTGATTTGAGGAGAACATTTTTCACCATGAGGGTAGTCACACATTGGAACAGGGGCCCATAGAGGCTGTGGATTCGCTGTTCCTTGGAGACACTGAAAACTTGACAAGGCCTTGCGTGACCTCATCTGACTCTGAAGCTGGCCCTGCTTTGAAGGTCGATGGGATCAGAGGCCGACCAAAAGTGCCTTCCACCCTGTGGCACTCTCTGATTCTGTGTCAACATGGGAAACGTGCCAGAAAACCCAACCAGGAGGCCCTCATCCAGGCTTCAGGAATTCTGCTGCTGCTGCTTCGAGTGCTGAATCTAATCATACCATTCACATTATTATACACATAGACATTTTGGTAGCTTGAGAGGTTTTACACTAACATCCTGGTAGCAGGCGTACAGACATCTCATTTTTGTGTTTCAGCCGACGGGACAAGAGTCTGTCTATCCGCCAGCTGGTCAGTACTCCTATCCCCCTGCTCCTGGAGGATACCCTCCGGCAGGAGGAGGGACCTATCCTGCAGCACCACCCAGTACTGGGTACCCAGGGGCAGCAGGATACCCTGCCCCAGGGGGCTATCCTGCACCTGGAGGCTACCCTGGAGCTCCCCAGGCTGGAGGAATGCCACCTTATCCTGGAGGTAAGATCCTTTGTTAGCGTACCCCTCGGGAGTGATTTCTGGCGTAACCATTCCCTGCGCTTGGTAGTAGTAAAGAAAAGCAGCTTTGTTCAGCCATCAGTTTAGGCAGCAGCATGTAGGCTGCCAGCCAGATTGCTATCTCACAGTGAATACCTGCATGCTGATGGCAGGGCCTTGATGGTTTTGGGCCACTGCACAGACACAGAGAAATTAGTCTCTTGCATAGCTGTGCTCAATAACCTGGCTCATGTTGTGTCAGAAGTCAAGTACAAAACATGAAGCATGCTAAAGTCTTTCTTCTTCTCCTAGCTCCTACAGGCCCTGGGTTTGGTGTGCCTCCTGCTGGCCCTGCCTTTGGTGGCTATCCACAGCCTCCTGCCCAAAGCTATGCTGGAGGTGGACCAGCACAAATTCCAGGTATGTCATATGTAAGAAACTTTTAAGCATCTAAGGTTAAACCAAGAGATCCCAGGATAGGTAGGAACAAATTAGGTCCTTACCTTTGTTACTTCTGGCTGTTGAGGTTTGTATGCTGTACACCTCCTACCACCTTTCTTGACAAGACCACTGAAGGGCTGATGAGAACCACCTCTGTAGGTGCTACATCCAAAAGGGATGGCTGTCAGCGATTAGTAGTCATGATGTAGTGGTTTAGGTGCTTCTCCTTCTTCAAATTGCAAGTATCTGATGAGAACTGTGAAATCCAGAGTCCACATTCAATGAATACCTAGCTGTTCCATTAATCTCAAAGATGGACGCATTTTTCAGATCCATGTGTTCATGGTGATCCCTGGCATAGCAGGGGAAGTGGAAAGGAGAATGCACACAATTGCTTAAAAATGGTGCAGTGTTTTTAATGCTTTGAGTGGTCAGTTACCCTCAAGACAATTTTTGTCCTGGAATGTGTCAGTTATGTTTGCAAGAAAGTCAGAGCAGCAAAACTTTATTTTTTTAATGATTGCTTTGTTAACTCCAATAGTAAGTAAGCTGCTGTTAAAATGATAACAATTGTACATATGTATAGTGGATAAAAATAAAATTCTAGTACAAAAAAAGTAGTTCTAGCTTTTGTACTCACTGTACTTTTGATCACAAAATCAGATTCCTTCAATTCTTTTTGAACCAATGAGTTCTTGATATTTATCATTTATATGCTAGACATTTTAACGTGTAATATGACTTTAAAAGAGAGCACAGGACACGCATTCTTCATTTGCTGGGGCCATCTTGGCTTTTGTCGAAAGATAGCAGTATTTAATAAGGAGAGATCCTTTCAGTTCCCACAGCACCAGTAAATTTCCTATTTTTAGAATTGCCTTGCTAGTGTGTGTACCAGAAGGCATCTGTGATCACTTCCCATTATTCCCAAGGGCAAGAAGTTCAGTTACTGATGATGATGGGTATCATTACTTAGGGACAGCTTTTGTGTAAGTGGTAGGTCTGTAAATGGCTTTATTTTCAGATTAGATAGCATTTACATAATGAAGAGGAGACCTAATTAATTTCTTTTATCTTGTTCTTTATTTTCAGTAGGATATTCTGGTGGACAAGCACCATCACCAATGCCTGGTCCGGTATGTGCTGCATCCTCTTCTATAATCAATCTTATGTGGCTTCTGTAGTTCTAATGTTTTTACAACTGGTTCCCAACAATTTACGTGTTCTGCATCAAAAGCTCCCAGCTACACTCAGAGTACAACCTGAACAAAATGGTGACGCTGCATCTGTGTATACTCGCTCGTCAAGTAGATCTTCATCCAAGCAGTTGGGTAAAAGCATCGCTTTGGCACTGGTGGGCCAAAGCTGTTCAACACAACTAAATGTCGCCCTGATTCTGTGTTAGATTGAGACTCCTTCTGAAGTACTGATTCCAAAGTTGTGATTCTAATTTGAATTTCTGTTGTGCAGGATGGCTAGTTAGATGTGACTCTTATTTTCAGCCTGCAGCAGTGGTTCAGTGTACCCAGGGCACAATTCAAGCTGCTCCAAACTTTGATGCTGGAAGGGACGCAGAAATTCTACGCAAAGCTATGAAGGGGTTTGGTAAGTAAGGAATGGAAGCTTAAATTTCTACTGAGCTGACTTCTGAACACCGTTTTGTCCTTCTCTTCAATTTTTCTTTAACCATACATTTTTTTCTGCCCAAGCTTTTCAAAAGTCACACTTTCAAGATGACTCGGGCAATTTAGTAGATTAAGTTACATAATGGTAGACTTAAATGGTAGTCATTTATTATGTAACTTGCCCACATGCAAGATTAAAGATTCATAGTCTTGGAGGGATTGTTATGAGTTCTTACATGAAATTGCCCTTCTGTTTCCAAGGAACTGATGAGCAGGCTATCATCAATGTTGTTGCTAACCGCTCCAATGATCAAAGGCAAAAAATCAAGGCAGCTTTCAAGACTATGTATGGCAAGGTATGTTCACTAGGCCTTTGAATCAGTAAACAAAACCAAACTTTCAGCTACTGCTTTAACTGCCTGATTGCATTTTAGTCCTGGGGAGTGGCTGGGGCATTTTTTAAATGCACTTATTTTGGTTAGATTCCTTGGCTACCAGGGGACATCTGGTATTTAACACGGTGTAGTCCCGATACCTGGCAGAAGCAGGGGTGGGGGAAGGTTGGGGGCTGGCTCTGTCCCTGACCAAACAAGAAGCTTCTCTGCTTTTGTAATGCTTGATAGATAGAGATCAAGCTTAAACTGTGCTTGTATTAGTGCCTGAAACTACTGAGTTTTTTATGCACACAAACCAGCACTGAAATCTGTTTTATCAAAGAAACAAACTGAGAAAGTGGTGGAGGATTGGTTTGTCAATAAAAAGCTGAGATAATTTAATTTCTTTCCTCTGTCATTTTTGCAACTTAAAGTGAAATTGCATAGTTGTGGCACTTTTCAGGACCTGACTAGGTCCTAATTAGTGAGGCGATAATGGAGAAGAGCTGAGCTGTCAAGGTTTTGGACAGAGGGAAGTTCTTTGTAAGAAATAAACCAAAGCTTTACAGGAAAAACAGCACAAAGGAAAAATCAGTCACAAAAATAAGTTCTAGTTTGACCTTTTTCCAGTATATAATCTACATGGCTAACACTCTCCAAAGCCCTTTTTGTGTTTATAATTGAACAGGATTTAATTAAAGATCTGAAGTCTGAGTTAAGTGGAAATGTGGAAGAGTTGATTCTAGCACTCTTCATGCCTAGCACCTACTACGATGCCTGGAGTTTACGTCATGCAATGAAGGTATGGTTTTCCTGTGAACAAAATGCTCATATAAGGCAAGAGAATACCTGATCCCTGCAATGCTGAAAAATCCTGTAGCAGCAAACAAATTTTGCGACTGTGGGGCCTAAAATTCTTTTCTGCTGCGTCCCCCAGTTCCAGCCAGTTTCTGCAGGGTCAGCCAGTTCAGAGCAGCTGTCCATCCAGCAGAGGGTGAAATGCTGCAGGACAGAACTTTGTTCTCTGCCACTCAGTCATAATTTTTGTTAGAACCTACGAAGGGCCAGGGTGCTGTTAAAACTGTAACCCCTGTTTAAAGTGAAGGTCCATACCTCTCCGTACTAGGAACAAACCATTGTTATTGAAAGATATTTTTTTTTTCCAAAAGGACAACAATGAAACAATATTTTCTTAAGGTCAGATGATGCATGTATCTGTTCAATTATTAAGACTGCATTAGAGATTAGGTGATCCAGTTGGTTTAAATTTTTAACTCAATTTTTTATTTTTTTTTAAATTTAAATTTTTAACTGGTACATCCAGTTTACCGGAATTTCTTGCTTGTTTGAGCTGCATCAGCTAGAAGGCAGCTGATACTGGAAATGAGTAACTTAACCCATGTATGAATGCAGACCTTCTAAAGAATATGGAGCTTAAATGACAGTCTGGCTTCAGTGGAGGCAACACCATCTTAAAAAAAAATTTATATTATAACATTACCTAGAAGCCTCACATCGATCCACTCCTATCTAATCCGTGCTTGAACAGAGATGACCATGCCAGTAAGATCTCTTTGTACACCAAACTCACAGTTAATTTTTATTCTGGGGAAAGGGCAGCATCTAGGAAAAGTTCCTGCCGGTGCTCCATGTTGAGAAAGCGGCCACGTTTGGAATAAACACACTTGTACGCAGACCAAAACAGAACTTACATGCGTATCTTTGGCTTTAATGATTATCCTAAGGCTCTACCCTCCTGCAGTATATTTCCAGATAAAGGTTGCCAAAGAATTTCCTTCCTAAACCATTCTCCAGTTAACGTTGGCTGATGTCACTGTTGTGGATGTATAGTTTTGGGGTATTTTTTTGAACTGGTGCAGAACTGCACGTTTGAGGAATCTTCGTTCCATTTAAGTATACAGAAGACTCAGTGCTTTCATGCTGCAAGTTCTTACAACGTAGATTGTATTAAGTTTTGAAGTAACAGATGACTGCTTGATTTCACACTTGAAGAAAACTGAATAGGTAATGCTTTGTAGTTATGCCCTCTTTTCCTCTGCCTACAGGGAGCAGGCACTCAGGAGAGAGTGCTGATTGAGATCCTTTGCACAAGGACAAACCAGGAAATACGAGAAATAGTGAACTGCTATAAATCAGAATTTGGAAGGGACATCGAACAAGACATCAGAGCAGACACTTCAGGACACTTTGAACGATTACTAATATCTATGTGCCAAGTGAGCTTTAATTTTATTTTTTTTGGTAAGATAATGGTGTACAGTCTGACTTCAATGCATGTAGTCATAATGGCTCCATAAGTAGCCTGTGTATGCTTAGCAAGAGTCAGGTTGTTAAGAAATTAGCCCTGGGCCATTAATTCTTTCCCT
>NW_009260182.1:6764398-6766674 GCF_000687185.1 Egretta garzetta | reverse complement strand
AGTCCCGCCTCAAGGAGGAGGTGCTTCCTATCTACAATCTATGACGATGAATTGTGTGACCTAATTTAGCACCCTATATTCATATCAGAGAACGTACATGTAAATACTTTATTGTGCAGATGTGATCAAGTGGTACTATAAAGCAGTGCTCCACCCTGCTGTTAAAGCAAGATGCTTTTTTATGTGTCACATATATTAACAAAATAATTTGGGTGAAGCTGATAGGATAACCTTTATGGTACGCAGAATACCTGTGAGAATCCCTATGAGCAAGCCGAGAGGCACCACAGGGCAAAACTTACCTCCCAAGTTACACCACAGCCTTCCTTCCCTTCCCCCCACCAGAATTAGGGAGGTGCTACTGTTGAACTCAGGTGAACACCGGAGCTTGCTTATCCGGGATCATTTACTAGGGCTGTTCTTGCTCTGAAGAACAGTACCTTGTAGTTGTCCACATTTAGGAAGAAATAGGTACTAATGCAACTTCCCACATTCCTCTGATCGTTCTGCCTATTTGCTGTTTGAATTTCTATGACACTTCTCTATCTTGTTTGCCTCTACCTTTGTGAGAGTTCAGCTATGCACTACATATTTGGATTAAAAAGTCAAAATCCACAAGAATGCAAACCTTGAGGAGCTTATGCTGCTAATTTTTATTTCGATAAATCCAGTAGTTTACAATAACTGACAACCACATCATTTAAATATTATATTAACTGCTACAGATACAACAGTACTTGAGAGCATGTATTCAGCCTGCTCAGCCAGTATATTTAGCAGTATCCATCCATGCACTGGGCAGCAAAAAGAAAAAGGCCCCAAACAAACCCCAAAAAAACGCCAAAGCACATAAAATGTCATATATAAGCCCTACTGGCATACTACAACTACGGTCAGTGCTTTCTGGAGACATTCTTACTTGAAATTAGCAAATTCTAAATAAAATAGAAGACCTGAGATATTTCAGGTGTGCATATTCAGTAAGATAATTCATTAGTTCGTTTGGGAAGATTCTTTGCAACTTGAAGCCTAGAAACAAAGAGATCAAGAGAAAGCTTACATTATTAAGTAAAATAGAGAATCAAGTACAGTACTTGCTTAATTAGAACTATGAGATGGTATGCAGGGATGAAATTATCTGAGTCAGTATATCTGCAGTGTACAGCATGCCCTGCAGATAGGGCTTAGGCCACTTTTGTATTTATTACCTGTAAGAAATATGAAACCAAAGAGTAGTTTTAAAGCAATGTAATGTATTTCAAACTGGTATTACTCTTTCTGCTTCAGGCTTTGAAGAGAACATGCTTGGGGTCTACACTGCAAGCAGTTAAAGCATAGCCTTCTCTGTGTAATTTCATTTGACATCTGTTGCCTTTGCTTTTAGGGTAATCGGGATGAGAATCAAACTGTGGATTATCAAAAAGCTCAAGAAGATGCTCAGCGTCTGTACCAAGCAGGTGAAGGAAAACTTGGGACTGATGAATCTTGCTTTAATATGGTTCTGGCAAGCAGAAGTTTTCCCCAACTGAAAGCAACAGTTGAGGCATACTCCAGGGTAGGAGTTCTTCACTGATTTCAAATGCGCTTGGTCAGTGTATTTTATATTAAGGTTGCAGTTGTTACTGCATTTCATCACCCACATATTAATCTCATTTATTTGTAGATTGCTAATCGTGATTTATTAAGCAGCATTGACCGAGAATTTTCTGGAAACGTGGAGCGTGGTTTGAAGACCATTTGTAAGTGACATGTTCTTCCTTCCCCTTATCCCTTAGGAATTAAATGTCCTAAATGTAATTGAAGAAGAATCCAATTCAACACTGGCCATATGGCAAACGAACACACAATCTGAGGCTCTGCTAGCACAAAAGTAACATCAACCATTCAAATTATTTACACTTCATGGGAGAAAATAAGCATTCCCCATGAAGAAGCCAGTTTGAAACAAGGAAAGGCTACGTAGGAACTGCTTGTCACTTCTCTGGGAAGGCAGCCAACTACACAGAAACAAGGGTCACTGGTTAGCGCTTAGTTGCATTTTTCAGAGCTCTGCAAAATGATGCGAGGGTAACGGAGCCGTGGCTCTGGTTGTGTGGCACCTCAGCAGAGAGAGCTGAACCACTCTCAGACATGATCTCAGAACCACCACGAATCTCCTTTAGGCACAGTTCCCTTTCCACCCCTCTTCCCCACCACCACCTACCCCCCAAAAGCTCAGCATTTGCTAAGGGAACTTCAGCAAAATAGAAGACCTGTTTTGAATTAATTTTTTCCTG
>NW_009260182.1:6716736-6764099 GCF_000687185.1 Egretta garzetta | reverse complement strand
ACATTAAATCATTCAAATTTAGCAGAATTTGCTGACAGTGAGAATCATTACGATGTACCAGTAAATCTGCAGACACCAGTCCTACCAGTGCTTCCCAAAGTGACAGCATTTCTGCAGCCATAGCAGATAAGCAAACTTCCCAGATTATATTCTGCTCAAGAGTTTTATGGGGAAAATTCAGCTCTGAGAATCACAAATAAGAATAAGAGCTTGTCTCGGAGAGTGAACAACCTAACTGAAGGAAGATCCATTCTGTAGCTACTAGAGTGAGAACTGTTTACAGTTGTACTCTTCTTAGCAAGATTCCAGCAATGGAACATGAGTAAAATACCTTCTGTCCTAGTACCGGCTGTCCAAGGAGAACTGTTTTTACATTACTTATTTGAGCATTAAGGTTTCAGCCAGGCTTGAAGAGCACTTCCAGAGAAGCTAACCGCTCACAGCTATAAGTTTTCATGTGAGGGAATAACTTGTTTGGCCAGCTTGAAAATAAGCTTAGCTCTACAGAACAGTTCCCGTAGCCCACAGTAACTGGATCTTCATCAATACCTACCTGTAGCTGTCTACAGCCAAAATCCTGAATTGACACTGCCAGGTATAGCTGTATGGTGTACAATACTGGAACTAATCCTAAAAATATACTTTATTGCAGTGCAATGTGCTTTAAATCGCCCAGCCTTTTTTGCAGAAAGACTTTACTATTCTATGAAAGGAGCTGGCACAGATGATTCTACCCTCATCAGAATTATAGTCACTCGCAGCGAGGTAAGAAACCTTCTCCTCTGTGAACGTCACACCTAGCGGAAGGCTCTCTACCCTAACCAGCTTCTCACTTAGCCCTTCTTTCACAGCTGTAGAAATCATGTAGGGCAATGAAGCTTTGACGGGGTTCAGATTTAGACAAATGCGTTAATTTGGTTTAAAGCCAGCTTTTTTTTTAGTCATGTACTTATCTCTGGCTAGAGGGTAGCACTGCGTGTCTTCCTTCTTAACCGTGGCTGCTTGTCCACACAGCAGATAAGCACCTCAGGTTCAAAGGTTCAGCTGAGCTGGGGTACTACTGGCCTAACAAAGCAAGGAACAACCACCAGACTCTGCTCTGGGAGCTGCTCCTCTGTCCCCAGAGGGACCGGCTGAGGGACCTTGTAGGACGCGCAGAGTTCATGGACTGCACGTTTCACCCTTGGCGTGCGTGCTGTCCTCTGCGAGGGAGGAGGTGCGGGGTGACTGTCTAGGGGTTAAAATCGTACACTGCGTGTTTACGTTTTGTGCTGCTTTTTTTTTTTTTCTTTGCACAGATTGACCTTGTGCAAATTAAACAGATGTTCACGCAAATGTATCAGAAGACTTTGGCTACAATGATAGCGAGTGACACAAGCGGTGATTACAGGCGTTTGCTGCTGGCAATTGTTGGTCAATAGAAGATTACCCGTTTTTTTGTTTTCTTTTTTAAAAACAAACTGAAGGACATGTAACATGCTTTATGCACACACTGACTATCCTTGCGTGTAAAAGAATAATTTTAAACTTTGTATAATCAAATATGCCTTCGTGATGATCCAGTCAGCTTGTTGCACTTCTAATTGCCTTAATTTACAGCACATAATAGTCTTTATTGTATAATAAAATATATATCTTGTCTATTAGCCCCTAAGTCGTAGTCCTTTTGACCCAGATAAACCCACCTCCCCTCTGCCAGACTCCTGCAAGATTAAACTGTTTGTCTCAGCCGAATCTCCAGCACTCAACAAGTTTCTTGAAATACCTAAACTTAACTGCTGAGCTAACTGCGGATGACAAAAAAACGCCTGAGCCTGTGACGTAAAGCATTTCACTCTCCCCTCCCCCCTTTAATGTCTTTCCATCGTGATGTGGAAAAACATGCAGGTGCTCAGTTTAAGTCACATTACGCTGACAGTTTAAGGACCTTGGCAGAATCTGACTGTAGTCCCCTATTTAATTTCTCAAATTATTTACCGTTAGTGGTCTGTTACCATTGTGCTTAAGGCAGCAACGCAAAGGAGAAACCATCTCGGACCTAATTGTGAAGCATCACCTTGTAAAGGAGCGGGCTATACAGCAAACTCTAACGCTACAGAACACGTGTAAATCCAAACTGAAAGCGACTGTGGCCTAGACAATATAAGTGACTGTGTGGATGTTTTCAGTGGATTTAAAAAGAAGAGCTTTGAATAGCACATGTGGCTTTTTAGGAAGCCACAGTCGATCTGTTGGCAGCCGTAAACTTAACAGAAGCTTCAAGTCCAGGATGTGCTTCCCAACATCTCTAAGCAACGCTTCACCAAATAACAACTGTATTATAGGACACCCTCACACAAACGGCAAACCCATACAGCAAACCTTTCACTCTTGCAGAGCATGTATGTAAAACATATTGCAAAACAGTAACAGATACCAAGTTTACCATACCGAAACAGCTTCAGTATTTCACTTACCTCAATGTTCTGCAGCCTACATCTGACTTTAAACTTTTTCTGATACTAAACTGTGAAATACAGTTCAGTTTAAAATTCCTGGGTCGGAGTAAAATGAATTATTTCAAATACAAACAACAGATGGAAACTGATTTGGGGAGACTTAGACATTCCACTCTGCATTACTGTGGTCATCCTTGGTACAAGTATCCACTGAGAGAGACCTATCAATAGCTTTCCAAGCTTGACCAAGATTCTCATAAGCTTTGGCTCTTGTTTGTTTGCTCTTGAGCAAACTTCCTTACAAATAAAGCATTTAATACTTAAAGCGTATCAGTGCATCTGTATCTTTTCACGTGACTAAAAAACTCCCCGCCATTTCAGCTGTCATTCAAAGCAGAATATCGATTAAGTCTGGCTCATACATACTACTACTACTACTACAAGAAAAAGAACAGAGCGTAGGGTTCCGTGTCCTAATAGCATTCACCTGTTCTGCGGCAAAAAGTGATTTGCGTGACATACTAGTAACAAAGAATTGTTAAATGGGTAACAAGAACAGAGTGACCGATAGTGACATTGGAGCAAAAAATAGGCAAGGAAAGAACGAACAAGCTACCATTTGTCCTGCCTCTGAAAAAGCTTTGTTTTTCTATGTAACAAATGTAATGGCGTTTCAAGGTTAAACATTAGAAAAAATAAAGCTGTTTATGAGACCATTCCTCTCAAAAAGTGTTCAGACTCAAATTGGAAGGGACTCTCAGAGAAAACCAGCCCCAGTCCCAGCCATTTGTCTTTTTTGCTAGCGAGGCCGATCTTCGTAATTCAACAGATACGACTGCAGCAATTTTTCCATTTCACAACTGGGATTTACTAAGCTTTGAAAGGAAAGCTGTTGTTTATCACTATCAATAATTTTGGGTGGTGAAGCTGTGTGTTTGCCCTGAGACTAAACACAGGTGGGCTCTGGGAACTCGGCCGGTCTTCCCTGTTTGGCCCACCAGGTCGCAGCAAGTTTCCCGACAGCACAAGCCCCTGCTTTACTATCAGCCCCCAAACACCTTGCTCGAGCACATTCCATGCTTCTGCTCCTCAGTTTGACCGAAATGCATTTACACTTCTCAGAACAGTCAGAACCCCAGCCTGCCTCTGCACACTCCTCTCCCCGCGGAGCAGAGCACCACAGAGGACAGCGTGATCCCAGCAGTGCGGGAAGCAGTGCCCCACGCCCCAGGGTGGCTCATGCCCCGGGACCCCCAGGGCAGGGCAGGGAAGCTCCAACTCAGACCAGGAACTGACCACGCCTCTCACAGCTTTTGCTCCGTGTCCTTCAGCTGGTGGAGTGATTTCCAGCCTTCTCCCCTCCCTACCCAAGAACAGCCTAAGGACACACAGATTTCCACCCCCCCTTCCCCCCAAACACTGAAAGCAAAAAACAAGCAATGCAGACTACTTACAGTTTTCTGGGAGGGAGGACGTAATTTCTTCTCCCCCACAATGCAAGTATTAGAGACAGCTCCAGACTCCACCTTTCAGAAACAGAGCAGTAAAAAATAAGTGCCTACTTTCCAAACACAGAGAACCCACAGACATAATCCTGTTACCTGACTACCTGCTTAAAGGGTGACAGGAGACACGCAGCACGAGAAGAGAAATCGGGCCAACACCAGCTGCCCAAGAAATTTTGCTTTATTGCAGAGCTGCCTTTGTTATCTGGCAAAAACTACTGCAGACAACAGATACTGCAAGGGAATCCTTGAGGAAGCAAAACGGATACTGCAAGGGAATCCTGAAGGAAGGAATCATTGCAGCCAGGCACTCACTGCCATGCAAGTATCAGAGCCAGATCTCTCCAACTACAATGAGGCCTTTCCAGACAAAGACTGAATTGGTATTTTCTCCACATACACAACTCCCGCGAGTCAGAATGCTAATCACAACTAAGATCCGAGTATCAAATCATGAAAAATACCATCTCCTGAGGCTGAGAAATTTTCCACTAGCGCTTACAAGGAGGAAGGGACCATCATAACATTCACCACGTGCTTGTTCTGCTCTACTACGACACCATACACGGACTATGCAGCTCGCTAGTATGGGGGTGCTTGAGTTAAAAAAAAAAACCAAACCCAAACTTACCATTTTTTAACTTGATCTTCTGCACTCAACCTTTGAGAAGAGTTTCCAGTTAGAACGCATCTGCAATAAAGTAAAATCAAACATTAGAATTCCACCAGCAATTGTGTGTCTGTTATTTTTAGCGTGCTTATTATGTTTTTCTTCTAAATCTCATCCTGTTCAGCAGCTTGTCCTTCCTTTAGCAAGAATACACCCCAGAAAGACTACAGCAGGTACCTGTACTGACTGTCAAAACAGCGAGTCCTCCCCCTCTGCCCCAAGAGCAGCCCCAGAACAGATTATGGTCTTGGATGTTCTGTTCAAACCAACACACAAAACATCGCTATGCTTAACAGCCTTTCTAGGATCAACTAAGACTGCTCTTACAGGCTTGTGCAAACCAACACTGGACGTCCAGTTCAGCGGACAGAAAATCTCTGGGTATTTTATTTATGAGAGAGAACTCAAAAGCAAAAAAAGCAGCAGCAATAACAGTTAAATAAAATAGCATTTACATTAAATTAGTTCTCTGCAAGTTAAATCTGACCTTTTAGGCTGCTTTTTTCAATAGCTTCAATTTTGAAGAGTATTTCTAAACAATTTCCAAGGTCAGATTAGACCTACGTATGCCAAATAAAACCAATACACAATGATAGGAGCCGCAGCCCATGCACAAAATTTATTGTGTGCTACTGTTTATAAAATACTTGAATAGCTCAGAACATGCATAAAATTTCCAACTTAGGGGTATGTACAGATTGTACTTTATGGCAAACAAAAAAAAAGAAAGGGGGAGATGAACTCTAGTGACATAAGTTTCAAGTTGTGTTCCAGGGGATGAGAAGGACATGTAGCAAATGTCAAAATATATAACAAAGCACAGTGGCAATCAGTACAGTCCATTATTTGTGAACAAATTAGCACAGGGCTTCAATTTTTATTTTAACCAAGCAGTCCTGTAGATACCAAAATACATGCAGTCTCAAGTTTACACTTTCACTAATGCCTTAGCAGTTGAACAGAGCAATTGCTTACGCGCTGCTTTGCCTAAACAAAAAGTACGTCCGATACAGTTTCTGTTTCCTTTACAGATTTAAAAATAATAAAAAGCTTGCAGCTATTCAGCCCAGTGATTATTAGCTATTTATGCAACCGTAATACTCACAATAAACTAAAAGTACCCATAACATCTAGGTAACCTATAGATGTACATCATAGGTCTATATATTAAATATTTGCAAAATGAAAACATGCATACACAAAATACAATGCCAGGCTTTACAGACTTGATATGAATCAAAATTTACTTAAACAATGTACAAAGTTCAATTAAAAGTACCTTAAAATTAACACTTCCATATTTTTCTTACTTTTAAAATTAGTATATATAATAATCTTTTTAAAATTCAAGGTGGGGAAGAGTCTTGAAAAAGCTGGGCAAAAAAGTTTCTAAATTAAATATTTTTTTTAAATCTGTGTTCAAGTAATAAACATTCCTACATAGAAATCTTCCGATAAGCTGTAACTAAAAAATACAGTGAATACAATATAGAATTAGCAACATCTAAGGAGTAAACCTGAGGTCAGCATTTTACAGAATGACCAACTGAGATTTTTTTTTTTTTGGCATTTTTTCTGTCTATTTAAAATACAGTTTTTGCAGCCTCAGATAATTTTAAGACCATTCTAATCTATCGTTTTAAAGACATTTCATGAAACCGATGTCCATTAATAAATAGTTAGCTCTTAGGGTTGTATTTGAAAGTCTGATTTAAAAAAAAAACAAAACAAACAAACTACCTCTACCGAAAGAAAAATCCCATTTGTAAACTTAAAAGTGTTGACAACGATAAGCATAAGATGCTAGTCTAGAGGTGCTTTAGCGATAACAGCCCGATTCTTCCCCCAGATCTCTTCTGAAGCTTCAGCAGCCAGCGAGGGACTTTGTGTAAGCAGGTGAGGCACGCTCCCGGGGGGCCGGGCCACCACGTGAAGAGAGGGGCTGTTGTCTCAAAAGCATGACGGTCTGTCTGCAGCGGGATCACGTCGGACGGTTTTCCACCTCCTGGCAAGTAGTCACTTCAAGCGATCCCCCCAGCTATTTCATCTGTTGTCACATCAAAAAGCAGTGATCTAGGAATTCTCAGGCAAGACATGAGAGAGTAAACCAGAAAGAAGCTGACGTGGTCACTGTGCATTGTTGTTGCCAGTCCCATTGTTTCCATTGGCATTTGTTGTGTTTATAGTATTAATACCATCTTGCTGAAGAGCATCTTTTCTTGGTGGCATTCTCTCATTGATCCTATCCAAACCTTTTGCTTCTTCAAAACTGCAGATTTTATGTTGCGGAGAGAATCCTCGTATTGCTTAACAAAATGCAAATTTGATATGTCAGTAATGGAAACATAAGTTGAAAGCACATACTTTTTCTAACAAATGATGTTTAAAAACAGGTAAGAAATCAGCCAAAGAAACTTATGGCTCTGCATCTGTATTAGTAAAAGCTTCTCTAACCTGCTTTCCTGAAATGTGCAATGGCAATTGTGATTTCAGTTTGTAACAAAAAGAACAAAGTATGGCAAATATTCTGCACGTAGGAATCAAGGGGTTTAAGCCCACTTGATTGCTTCTGCGTGTCCCTGGCGTGGCCAGCTATCAACACCAGCTGCCTTTGCTGCCTGGGGCGTCAGGCTTATCTTAACATCCCCCTTCTCTTGGGTGGAATGTCAGTAAGATCTAAGCAGCGCAGCAAGGGCAGTGGAGGCAAAGCAGCAGAGGGTTACAAAAGTAATAGTAGATTTACATCCTGCACACGCATCGACGGCCCGATCCCGCAGTTTCCATGCAGGCCAAACTGTGGGATGTGGTTCATGTTCTGTGCTAATCATGTGGGTGATGGAAACGGACACAACCACAAGTTAGCACCGTGGTTAAACAATGGTATCATTTAAATACAAATGTATTTAAAGTAAGTACAGAAAATAGGTATTATTCCGCTACTGATCATTTTAATGAATGAGGTCTGTAGCTGAATTTAGACTTGAAAATGGTTGACCACATAGTAAGACTGCAGTCTTTGGGATGAAATAATTCTTTGGAGATTTAAGTACAGCTTTCCACTCACAACAACGGGACCTCTTGCACGTGTGTGTGAGAACAGAATATGGCACTTGTTTATATTTTTGGAGATCTGACTTCCTTAATTAAAAAACAAAGAATACAGTCGTTAAATGGTGCTTTGCGACCAAATCTGAAAAACCCCAAAGGCAGCGCTCTCGGCTGCTATGCTGCTTGTCATTCACTTCATCGAATATTGAGCAAGAGGAAATTAAAGTATCTCTGAAAAGGCAACGGTCTGATGTTGAATACTCTGAACACCAAATAATTTGATGGCATTTTGCTCAATACCACTAGAAAAGGACGTATATACAACTTATTTAGCACAGAAGCACTGATAATCCATGGAATTTAAATATGCCTCGTACTGGCAGGATGGTGTATATACTGGAAATAAATTTGGTCAACAAATTATGCTCAGCATCTACTGAAAAAACATCACATTTATACGTCTTGCGCTACCAGATGTGTTACGGAAAGTTTTAAAAAAATATGTTCAAAGCCATTAAAATAGATTTTATGAGAAAAGGCATGCATCAACAACCCACCTTCCACATATAACCCCCCCGCAACCAAACAAAACCTTGCAGTTGAATGCAGAAAAACCCCACTAAACACTACCACTTTTAAGGACTTCAAGACAACACCACGTATCACAACATGCTATTATACAAAAACCTACTGCATATTTTGTAAAAACAAACAAAAAAAAGACCAAAAACCCCCAAGAATTTCCCTAAAATATTAAAGATAATCATCATCCTAAAGCCAGAAATGAATGCTACATGTAAAAGGGATGAATCAATGCAGTTGATTCATCTCTGCTTGTGCACGTCGAAAGTAAAACACACCCACACAGAGTACTTTTGAATTCCCTCCCAGACACCACAGATCTCTGCCAAGGGCAAAGACTCTGATCATACCTTTTTCAGCCTCAATTGCCTCTACAGTGGCTGTACAGAAGTGAGCAGATGCATGCAAAATGAATGAGAAAGATGAAGAGTGTAATATCGCATAGCAGAAAAGGCAATGATCAATTTAATATAGTATGCTACGCCAGATTAGATTACAATTAGTTAAAATGATCATTAAGGTTTTGGGGGGTTGTTTTTAAGTGAAAATTCTCCTAAATTTTAACTAATACAATTTATCAACTAAAAATATATCAAACCAACGCTAATTAACTCATGTTAACTGCACATTTCTGTAAGTTTGTTTTGGTTTGGTTTGGGTTTTTTTTAAGACAGCAACAGAAAATTCCACCTGATGTTAAAGTTGTGGTATGGTTTAAGAAAAAAACTAAAAAACTGTTTGAGACTATTTCTGAAGATTAAAATGCATTAGTGAGCTTCATTAAATTACGAAAGGATGCTATAAAAATAACACTAACAGTGTTCTAATAATAATAACAACTTATTTTTCTCTTTATGTTTAGCTCCCTGAAGTTTAACTAGTACTTCAATTTCTCACTGTATTTTAAGCTAAAATGGGTATCTCTGAGAACTGAACTCTGAAATTTAAACCATAAAAGACAAATCTAGCAAGTCATTTACAGTTAAATTGTTTAGTTGAATCAACAACAAAGTCAACAGCAGGAAGAGGCCTGGATTTAACATAGTCTTGGTGGGTGACTTCATGTGAATACGAGAAAAAATTTAGCTTACTAGTTGGTTTTTGAACTAAGTAACCATGTCATCTGCTGTAATTTCTTAGCTGTCAGATCCTTCCCAATTGTTTTAGCTCTAGAAGTCAAAGCTTTAACATAAGGTTATCAGGATATCAAAATCAAAATAACCTATTAGGGCAGACTTGCTAAAGAAACCACTTTGTAACTACGACCCAAGCAGCAGCTAAGTTTCAATAACGGTAACAACTTTTTACCTCCCCTACTATGTGCCATAATTCTAATACCATAATTTCAGAAATATTAACGACAAATAGCATAGACAGTGGTAAGCCTACTTGTGTAGTTCGTGATACATATTGTTAACAACAAAAATCAAAAAAGGGTATGCTGGAGAAACTAACTACATAAGAAAATACGGTATTAGATCAGAATAGAATTCTCTAAAGTCAATTCAGTTTATTACTTCTCATTTCCTATCCCACAAAAAGCAGACATGACATTTCAATTGCCTACACTATGCCTACACTATGTTGTTACGTATCAGTTGCCTACACTATGCCTTAACCTCACTGTGGCATAAAATTATAATTTCCACTGAGATAACCTAAAAATATAAATAAAATTAGATACTTGCATTAATTGCTACTAAAACAATGTGGTAATGCAGCATTTTCCCTTTTACATACTGCACATTCCACGGTACCAAAAATACCAAAAAATCCTGCACTTAAATCTACTGAGACAAGGGCAATCCCAGAATTAAATCAAAAATCCACTTGAATGGATGCTTATTTATGTTTATGTTAAGGGAAAGAAACTTTCTCATATTGTAAAAATAAACCAGTTTAAGAATTATTTTAGAAAGTCACCAAATACATACTTTCATACTATAACCAATTTGCCATACAAATACAAAACTATATTAAAAAACCACCTCTTTTCCACCATTTCCTGTTACCTGTGAAGTCTTTGTTTTCAATCTTTTCCTGAAAAGATCATGAATACTGATTTATCTCTGTAAATTATGTAGCTTGGTCATAAATACAAGTTTCAAAATTTACTCCTAGTTCATTCTACTTGCAGTACTATTATTCCAAAAAGATCTTGGAATATACATCACAGTTAAGGAAAAGATAATTTTCAACATGACATAAAAGAACAAACTGACTGGAAAATACAAGCACTTAAAAAACCACACTGTAGAGACTCAATTTGGAAAAGAATTTTGTTGGATTCTCTTTTGCAGGTACATCTAAATTAAAGCTATATTCTTTGTAAACTCCGATAAACTTCAAATAAATACTGTATCATCCTAACATAACAGGTAATCCTGAAGTCTTTGCTCAGAAAATTCTCAACTTGAGCGCAAATTTTAAGCAACAGGGTTCAATGGCATTTCCATCCTCAATTCCAACCTAACCCCTGCTTTACTTAGGGGGCGGATCTGATACAAAATCCTTGCCAATTTTCAACAAAAAGCCAAAAAACTATCTTCCTGCCCTTCCCACTAATAGCAAGGGCAGCAATGAAAGATAAGAAGTATTTGGCGAGTTCAACTGATTCCCATGGACATACTTACAATTTTTAATTTAGGCTTGTGTTTGGTGTGTTGCTGAATAAGGCTTCAGGTGTTTGGTTTTTTTTTTTAACAGATGTTGACTCAATTTGGAAAATAATTTTGTTGGATTCAGTTCACAGAATATTCAGTTGACACAGTAAGTCACTAGGAAATGCCACTTTAAAGAACAGTACTTAATAGGGTCAGTCTTTAACATTTCAGCTACTATAATGCAAGCAACGTAAATAATAAACCCCATAAATCTACATTTAAAAAAATTTAGAAACGTACAAAGGCCACGATTTCCCAAAGTCTATTTTTATCCTAGTACATTAAAGCTACCTAAAAATAACCTATGATTCGTTTTTCAAAAATATATCCATATATTTCTGGGGGGAACAAAATCATATATTGACTTCCTCCATTGGATGTAGTTTTGCACTTTTTTCCCCAAAATTATCATTTTTAACTGACTTGTCTTTGTTTAACCCTTTCACTACAGTTAGAATCTCTATTTCACCCTCAGACTGCTCTGTTCTGCGGTCAGAATCTGTTCAAGCACTGCCCATAACGCATTTGCGTTATACTGACTGAGGCGTTTGGTGCCCTACTCTGCATTATGTCAATGCCAACAGGCGTCTCCCCTCCGAGAACGGCTGGTATCTCACAAAAGACAGCAGGTATGGCTAAACAAATTCCTGAAAGAGTAGTGGTATTTGCTAAGAACTAGTATGGGATAGGTTACTGACATTAAGAATTATAATAGGCATATATGCAAAAATTGCATATGCATTGCATTAATGGTGACTTACATATATATGGCTATATATATACTTGGCCTGATAAAAAAATTTCAGCCCAGCTCTCTAGAGAAGTGTAGATATACGCTCCAATTTCTTCTAGCTTTCAAAGCTTCTTACAGATTAAATAGCAAACAGCACAACTAGACCTTTTCTCAACGCGCCATGGAAAAACGAGCACTTGTAAGGCTGAAACCTGGAAAACCCATGACATATTGGTCAATTTTGTGAATTTTCAAGCAAGCGAAAGAATAGAATAAAAAAAACCTCCTAACTCCTACAATTAATATTATTTTGTTTTCTCAAATCTAGACTAGTATATTGATCAACATAGTACAATACACTTCAAAAAGTAATTAAATATTTGTAGTAGGAAATCCTACTATACTACCAGTGACCATATTTTTGCCAAGATATGAATTCACTGATACTATGATTGTTTAGAAAAGTGTCAATTAGTGAAGTTTTATTTTATTTTTGGTTTACTTCTAGCTTCACAATTGAGCGTAATAATTTGAAAACCTCTACAAGGCCAGGTTGGACCGGGCTCTGAGCAACCTGATCTAGTTAGTGGTGTCCCTGCTCACTGTAGGGGGGTTGGGCTAGATGACCTCTAGGGGTCCCTTCCAACCCAAAACATTCTATGATTCTATGATACTTTTTTAAGAATGAATCAATAAAATTCTTATCAGTAAAAAGGAGTTACTGCAATTTAAGGAGGACTAACAGTTGGCATGAGTTATTTTGAACATCAGCATGACTGAAACAAATGAGGTAAATTAATGTAGTGCATCAAGGAATATTGCCATCAAAAGTTCTAGTCAAGAAAAAAAACACACCCACAAAAATCCAAAACGCATTTTCAATACTCTCCAAATGTCTCACATTTTTGGTAATGGTAGAAAGTCATATGTTTGTTTTATGTTAAAAAAATTTTCTAGTCAGTTTGATCCTCTCTGATATTTATAATGCAACATGGATAAAAATCTGTTAAATGAGTGAGAGGAATGCAGACTCATTTTTTTAAGCATAATAAAGTATCTTATTAAACAATGAAAATTAGAACTAGAACATATGCTTTTGGAATAGTAGGATGGATTAAGAAACATACACCATTTCTTGTTATAGACATTCACAAAACAATCACATACATACACTGGACATATAAACTTACTTGTAGACATTATATGTCCACTGAAAAATGACTGAAAATGTGACATTCATGTTTCAAAGCTATTAAAAAGCAGCTTTGATAGTTTAATAGAAAATGTGGTGAAAGGCTTTAAAAAAAATACAAAGAAAATTTAAAAAATTCAAATAAGCAGCCTAAATCACAAAACGAGAAAAGCAGCTACTCTTGGAAAACAGATTGTGTAAAAAGTGGTATTCATATATCACAATCTTTCAATAGTTATAAAATTCAGTGGTCCCATATGACAGCTTTATACTTTCTGAAGATGGCCAATAAAAAGTCTTTGAATAGTTTACGTTAAGAGTGCTGCTGATATGAAGTCCAGTTTCAGACTGGTATATTTTAATTATCCACCATTTTGAACAGAAACCTGGACTTCATTCTTTTAATACATTTGGTACAACCTCGTAGCATTCTCCCTAAGCCTAGTTAATCATTTATGGGCCTTGTGAAAAATATGATCCAATGATTCAACAAACTAAAAAAAGAAGAAAAACCTTTTACAAAATATTCAATGAGCCAGATTACAGGTATATTTTGTATAGAGTTCTTTTTATTTTCATGCAAAAAAAATATATGCACACTTAATAACACCCTTTTATTTTGATTTATTTACAAGTTTTAAATTCAATCCCTTTATTCTCAACTGATTTTATAACAATTACTGAATATTTTTCAAGTACATTATTGTTCAAAATGCACAGACAATGTGCAGCAGCAAATGCAGCAAACCTCAAAAACAAGGTGCTACAACATTGCTTCTACATCAAGAGACAGACAAGTGTCTGGGATAGTGGTTTAATTTTAACACTTATACAGACATACATCTATACCTAGAGAGAGACAGACAGATCTAAGAAAGCAGCTACATCTGCAGAGGAAGGAAACAGCATGTTACAAGGACAATTCAGGGAGGTCAATTATACATAGAACATTTGACAAACAACATAGAGAACAAACTTTGGCATTGATTACCAGGGTACAAAACGTAGCACATTTCAATCTATCAATGGAGCGGAATATGGAACTCTGCAGCCTGGAGCTGTTTGTTAATACCAATATCAACAAGTATTTGACGCTGTCAACTCAAATACTAACATCTATAATAAAACCATTTTAACGGAAAGCAGACAAGTAACGATGCAAAATTACATTGCCATTTTTGTATCTGTAATGATCAAATGCCTCAGTACCAGATCTATAAGGGCACCCCACTTCAGGCATCTGTGCCACCTGAAAAATTGTAAACTAAGGGAAGTTCAAGGTCTGAAAAATTTGGCCTGACACCACTGAACTCATTTGCTTTTAGTTTTATACCCTGGTTAAGTATCCATTTCACATTGCCTGATTAACACATAACACTATGCTTGTATCAGCCGCTAAGACAAGAACTGAAAAGCATAAGAAATTCCCTGCATGCATTATGTGTAGTGTTAGCAAAAGAGTGAGATGTGCCCCAGTCCATCTGAGGCACAGCAAGTTGCATAACATCATTACCACTTTGCAGGGTCTGTCGTCCTCCAGCCAACACTCCACTAGGTAACATTCCAGTGGGAGTCAAACCCTTGAGTGTCAGCACACTTTCACTCTCCTCCCTGGTGTGAGAAAAAAACAGTAACAAAACCTTAAATATCCACTCATGAAAACTAGCACTGAAGTAAAATAAGGGATGGGGAGAGCCTATTTTTGCTGTGTTTTATGCATGTCAAGACAGAATGTGAATTCAAATTCAAACAACAAACAGGAAAATATTTCTATTCCGTACCAGTCTTTCCTCTGCCTAGGAGTTAAAAACACTGATTACTTCTGAACCAAATCCTGAGCAATTATTCACATGCAGGCTCACTAGCTTTGAAATTAGCAATGACTGCCTCATGAGGTACTGAATATATCTCAGTACCATAACACAATCACAACTTTGTTTGAAGTGTCTCTGCTTCAGGAAATACCAACTTTAAAAAATTATCCCTATTTGAACAATCATGGTTGAGGAAAACTATACATATTGGGTAAATGTGATCGTGAAATCTCTAGATCTGGACAGGTACAAGAAAACTGTATTTTTTAAAAGCTGAAAAGAAACAAACAAAAACCTGAAACAAAAACCCCGTAGTCTTCAACTTTCTGATATGCCAGAAATTTTCTGAGCCAGCCCTGATCTGCTCCATTACAGCCCTGATTTCAATCTCTCTATTTTGGCATTGTCTTTCCAACACTCATAATGAATGGCCGGACAAATAACTTGTAAACTAAACATCATGTTCTCTAATTTCTTGAAATACGTCTCAAAAATAACTTTAAAACATTCTTTAATCAAACATACCAACATCAATGAGGTGCATCAATATGCCAAACAAGATTCTGATGCATAAAATGATCTCCCTGAAAAATGTCTGGCATCCATTATCCTGGAACAGAGATGTTTTCCTAATATAGATAATAAGAGAGGTTTTAGGAATGCAGAATTCATGCAAGTACCTGAGAACAGAGAAGACTCTTGCCATCTTGCCAATTGCACGAATTTTGTTTCTGATTATTTCTTTCCGTGCGGCAGCTGTACCTACTTTCAATGGAATAAGAGAGAGTCTCAAGTTCATGAGTATTTACAGGGTCACCATTTTAAAGTGCATCAAATTCAACACAACTTTTTAAGTTCAGTACTCTTCACAGGAGGCCAGTAGCCAAATGCTTAAGGGCAAAAAGTTGTAAAATC
This sequence comes from Egretta garzetta, assembly GCF_000687185.1. Classification (NCBI taxonomy): domain Eukaryota; kingdom Metazoa; phylum Chordata; class Aves; order Pelecaniformes; family Ardeidae; genus Egretta; species Egretta garzetta. The sequence goes on along the minus strand of NW_009260182.1, from coordinate 6,748,539 downwards.
ATGGCTTCAGAATGCCATCAAAACCACCATCACCTCTGTGTCCACAAAACACACACAAAAAAATCTAGGATGTTCACAGCGATTTCCTAAAGCTAGCAAGCATCTAAATTACCGCCACCACAGTGCAGTAATTATCATAACTCATTTGCCTAAATTTTACACTTAAAATTCTTCACTGACATCGGTATATATCAAGATGTAGGCATGCAGCCCAATATAGAAGCCAAAGAGAGATTAAAGGCACAAAAAATAAAGATTTGCTGCTAATTCTTACACAGCTGTCCAACAGAAAACAGTAGTTTGTTTGCTTGTTTTCATGTCAACTCCCCAAAACACCCCGCCAACAAAAAACCCCAGAAAATAAAATGCCAAAAAAGAATTGCGGTGTCACCTCCCTTACCACCCAAGTCTATGTTCTGTATCATCTTAGGTTTGCATCATTTGCAGAAATTACAACTACCAAAGATCTGGAGTAAATACTGCATATTCCACAGAGCAGAGAGATACCGTTTGACAGATGAAAGTGAAGACAGAACTTTGAAAGGAGGCTTGCGATTGGGAAGGAGATGAGCCTTTGCCTGCCTTGACATTATAAAAACAGAAGCTGCTTTCTCCGACACTAGGTGTTGCTGGTTTGTTTCAATGTATAAAAGTCATCCTTGCCCTCATCCTCCTTTCCTTTTGCCGACTCCTCAATTCCACTGAAACAGTACAGTAGATGAGGAGATACCAAAACTAAAATCCTTACTTTTCCTCAGCCTTTGGGGAAGGAGAGTATTAATCACACCATGAGCAACTCATACTTTGAATTCAACCACTGGGGACCAAAAGTGAACAAACTCAGACAGCTCTGTTAGGTATTCCAGATCTTCCATATATCATTGTTCTTCAACCCTGGGAGAAAGGTACTCTTTATTATAAAGATGCCAAACTAATTTGCAAGAATGTAGAAGAGAGGATCACAGAAGCGGGCAGAGGAAAGCTGCATATCCACAAACTTGTCTACTCGCATTCCAAAGAGACAGCCATGGAAGAAGCCTTTTCTCAGCCCTGCTCACTCGTATTTAGCTTCCACATGAGAGTACATACACTCTAGCACAACAGAGTCACCCTTTTCAGACTACGGCTGCACGAACGCACGGCCTTCTGTTGCACGAGAGTGGGTAGACTTCCCACCCAAACACCAAAGCGAGTAAAATACAAAAGGTAAGGCATATAGGGGCAAACAACAACAAAATCACACAAGAAGGAAAATGCATAGTAGCGACAAAGAAAAAAGGGAGCAAGAGACAACCTTTGCATGAACACAACGGAAGAATCTCAGGGTATGACAAACATCTGCCAATCCATTTAAACGAAATGAAAATGCCAGGAACTACTGAGTAAAGATTTTTAGACAAAGGAACAACTTTAATGAACTGCAGACACCAAATTAAAAAAACCAAAACCAGAAGGTTCATGAAAAACTTTGAATAGGATAGGCTGAAGCATTCATGTTTTACTGAAAATAATTTTTTTAAATGTTAACTTTTAATTTTTAAAATTCTCCAAGTTTTTACTTTCTCTCTTTGAACACTGCTAAATAACAGCTGGAGGATCTACAATGAGAAGGGGGATCTTTCAGAGTTTTTGAAAAGGCTAGGGCTAAATGATGGACCATCAATCTTTTCTACAAGTCCCTCAATTTTTGTCCTACCTACACCTAACAGAGGGCTACACTGCTGCAGAGCTGTAACACACAGGCTGAAACATTTCAGGCAGCGCTAGTGCCTGTATCTCAGCTCTGGAAGGTTCCTGTTCCTTAAAAGGAGAAAGGTTGGCTTTGAGTAGCTTTTGTGTTTGTTTGGTTTTTAGTTTTTATTTTAACATGATCTTTCATTGCCCCAGCCCTCCAGAAGCAACACAGCGAAGCCAAAAGGCCAAACGTACTACTCCATGCTGCAGCACTGCGCTGATGTGGCCACAGAATCCTGGTTAGTTCAGAGAAGAGATGGTACAGTGGCACCTGCTTGCAGAAGAACGTCTTGATTACACCCTAAATTAGAGGTCATATGACAAAGAATTCTTCCATTCTCCAGTCCCAGCGACTGCACAAGAAACAAATTCTGAAACACTCATACTACTATGTTCCAAAGAATTCACATAACCTTTGGAAACACCTGTATAATCTAATGCATTCCCAAGTATTAGAAATATTCTCTGGAAGTGACAACTTTATATGGAGAGTAAATTGATTATTGGGTAAGTAATGGTCAGTAGAATTATTCTGCACAGAATTATCTACCCTGGAATTTCCAAAAAACAGATGATAGATCATGAAATTTAAGTTAGTAGGCTTCTTTTTACATTTTGTATCCAGCCATCTTCAAAACTGCACGTACAATCAAAAAGTACCTTTTTGACATCTCAGTTGAAGGCAACTAAAAGTACAATACAAACCAGGTTTTGGAACATTGTATAAACACATTCCATGCACAATCTTAAAAAAAGCTCACAATAAAATTATTAAAGAGCAAGACAGACAACTGAACGCTCCCTACACATGCAGGACCAAAGATAAAATTTTAGAAATAGGTAAAAGAATGAAATTCTACAGAAAAGAAAAGGAATGGAAGAAAGGAGGAAAAAAATTCATGCACAGAAAGACAGATGTCTTGGAATATGACTTCCGATAACAAAATACACAAGCCTTTATAAACATCCCATTAAAACGGGTAATAATAATAAAATGCTATATATGTCTCTCAATGGAAAGGTATTTTCTGCATTAATACTTATACTGCCAGATTCTATGAAGTCATATTTCAAAACATTCCTACTCTGTCTGGTCTGTACCTTTTTTATTGCCATATATGAGTCGCTCTTCAGATGGAGAGTCCAGAAAAAAAGGAAGTGAACGATGGAGAAAAAGGTGAGTGAGACAAATAAAATAAAGATATTTAAATTGGCAGTGGTAATAAAGAAGGAATGGAGAAGAAATGTGAAAAAATAAAATGGAAAACTGCAACACTTAAAAATGCATTCATTGAACAAGAAGTGGACTTGTTGAGTGTATTTTAAAACTTGACGATAAACAAGTGAAAGCTTGAAAGTCAACAGTTAAAAAAAAAATCCATTCACATAGAAAGATAAAGCATAGACAGCACCTAGGTGGCATTAAGAGATGCATCAAGCAAAGAAATTGTTAAAGGAGACAGAAGAATAAAATTATTCAAATTAAGAAACTGCAACTATTGTACTAAAGACAGGGCAGAGGCAATAAACTGATGACTGCACTTATGCTGGACAACATAAATCCTAACATCTCAGAATACCACCAAACCCTACCTTGCAAATGCTTGGTGTAGTTGTTTTATGCTCAATTTAGTAGCACTACTTGAATAAAAAACATAAATTAACTGTTTGCAGGATCAGATTTGAGACTTTTCACATTCCTGGCAACAATCTAAATGGCTGCAAAGTTCAAGTGGCTCATAACCAATGCATTCCAATCTAAAACATACAGCTGCTTGGCACAACACTATTCTGCTACTGAATTTGATGACCGTAGTTATCAAACATTAAGAATGGGGTCATGTCTCTTAATATCTTTATAAATGATCTTTAGCGTTCCTCAAAAGGCTGCTGAAACTTTCCTTCCTCCTCCCCCATCATCAAACAATCCACCAAATCAGTTCTGTTATTGGATAAAAATCAAGCAAGTCTGAGAAACTTTTAGGAGTGACATTAAGCACTATGGTAAAAAACCCAACAAAACAAAGTGTGATATGCTAGGTCTTCATGCTAATGTTGCTTCTTAATCATCACGCTACAAAAATCTCCTTAAAGTCTACTGTATCATTGTTTACAAGACAGAAAGATGTTATAATTCATTACATAAATATATACTATACAATGTACATATAAAAGTTCTAACTTTTATGCTTTAAACTCAAAACACTAAGACTTAAAACTTGTATTTCATACTTTCCCTTTAGTACTTTGCCATAAGAAATATTATATCTGACTTTCACCTATATCCACTCTTTATTGAAGAGTAATCATTAGGAAATTTAAGATCTTATAATAATTTTATTGTAAATAATAGCAAAGTAAGTTTAGTATGTTTCAAATTTAAAGTGCCAAGACATTAAGAGAATTTTCCATTAAAATTCATTCAGTTTTAAATAGAAATCAGATATGAATATTTGCAAAGGATACCATCACTTCTTCTTGATCACAAACACAAAAACACAACTCCCTTCTCTGCCTCCCCCCTCCCCCCGCCCCCCCGGTGTCATTATCTAAAGAAAAATTTGAAAGCAATTTTCTTCAAATTCCAGGTAACATTACACCAGTCTAAGTTAACTACTGTTTCGCAAGTCATTACCATTAAAAAGATTTATATATCTTAAAGTAACCCCTACCGTCAAATTGATCTTCTCCCTCTGTCATCAGTTCATCATCAGAGCAAATGCTCAAAACATTCACCAACATTTCTGTTACTGTATAGGAAAAAATAAATCTTAATACAATCCCTGTAGAATTTAAAATTTTTCCACACACACAAGATACAACTAGTCACCAGCAACTATAGTGAATGAACTTCCCACATCATAGCCACTGCTCAATAATCTGGTTTCAAAAATATGTGCTTTTCTTGATGTGCACTGTCACAGAATCCTAAAAGCTCAGAAAAATAAGCAGTTAAAAATTATACACCCTAACAATCAAAGAACATAGCAAAGCTTTCTCTTCTATCTTACAAGGAGTTCTTTTAGATAAAAATTCTCCTCTTGCATGCTAGTGTTTCTACATTAGGGTAAGTACTTGAACTAGATTTTATGCAAAATTAACTTAAATATGAAAACATTTTGACTGCTCAAGTTTAGGTTTAAAATGAGAAAGCTGTTCCATTCCTGGCACCTGAAGGCATGTAGCAGAAACACCAAGGCAGAAAAATATTATTATATAAATATGGTGCAAACTACATGTCTTTTCAAAAGCCCCTTAAAAATATCGACATATTGGATACACAAACTTGTCTCAAAAAGCTTCTATTTTCTTTCTCCAGGAACCTCCCTGTTCTGCCACTCAACTTTTCCCAAGTATATATCAGACTCTTTCTTAAAACAGTCAAATTTCTCCTCCCCCTAGAGTGTTCAGAAACTTATTCCAGAAGTTTAGTCAGATGGTTAAAAACGCTATAAATTGCTGTCAACTAATTCATACAATCCCTGTGTTATCTGCTATGGTATTCTTCTCCATTCTTGGAAAAGAGTTACTCTCTCCTTTAACGAAAAAAAATAAACAAGTTATACTGATTTTGATCTGTTCAACACAGATCAGACAATATCGATACTGTATCTTTCACCAAAAATGGAAGCATGTATTTGTCCAAAGGCAAGACAAACTACAAGGGCCACGATTCCAGCAATCTTAAGTATATAATGGGTCAATGAGCAACTTATTTAACAGTACTTGGGTGTCTCACTACCAGCATCATAACAAAAGCAAACCAAACTGTATTAACCTTTTGCTGTTGAAAATGTTATCTACTGCATCATCAGGTAAGAGAGATATAAACAAAAAATCTCCTTTCAAATGTCAGGTCCCTTTGTTTAAAAAAAAAAAAAAAATGTTGAGTGGGTTAACCACACTTTTTAGTGTCCACATCATTTACGTTTAACTACTCGCTAAAGACAATATAAACAAATCTAGAATCCTAGGTTTATATGACTAAATATATCATCTCAAGAATACTTTTCAAAGAAATTTAAAGAGCTTTTCAGACCTGTTTTACAAAAAGAGCAGTTCTTGTCACGGAAGGATTTTAAACAGGCTCATTGCTTTTTAACTGAAAACTACTTGGAGCCCCAGTGTCCTAAATTCAGAGTTATCAGCTCGGGGCGGGGGGGGGCAGAAAAAAAGAGGATCTGTGCTAAATTATCTTTTTACAAGAAAAATTATAACTGAAAAAGTTGTCCTTAATGAAGGTCAATTTGTTATAACCACATAGAAAAGTTAAAATTTTACATTAACATCTCAATATAGTTTATACATATAATTATACAATATTAATAATCTATATAACCTAGTATTTTGTAGAATATGAATAATTTTCATATTGACTTCAGATGCGGTTCAGAGGTACTACTTAACAATGTAGGTTTACACCCTCAATGGAAATTACTATTTCTGTTAACACCTCTGGTTTATTAGATGTAGTTTGAACTAACTTCACTAAAACTGGTGAAGAGAACAATCAAAACCTGTAGAACAAGTTGTATTTCAGTCTACCCTTTCTCAGAAATGGTTTTTTTCACACGCCAAAACCCCTCTCCAAATCAGTTTAACAACTTCACCAAATCTTCTACCTGATAAAGACAAATACAGATACCCAGTTTCATAAAAATGATGCAATTCATCTCCATTGGTAAATAAATTAAAAAAAAAAATCTTCCCAACATCAATCTGGGAGAAATAGGGAAGATATTAATTGATGTGTAACTTTTGCCTACCTTTTTCTCCAACAAATGGCAAAGACCATGTGAAAACATCCATAAAATTTGGTAGCCAGTAAGGATGAGGAGAACAATTGAACTGACGAATATTCATCACATTGTTTTCATATTTTAATACAGCAGCTAAAATAAAATTCAGACATTTTGAAAAGAATGTTTAAAGCTTGCGAGTACCACAAATGTAAAGTCATAGGTTTGTTTTAGCTCTGTTTTACACTATAGACAAAATAATCCCAGACGTACTCCATTCTCTTTCTTTCACAGGATTTACAGGACAGATTTCTCATGGAGAACTTTGGATTTTTATTGCACATATTGCAGTTTAAGGTACTGTTACATGTCAATAAAGTTCTTTGCTATCCTATTATAGGTCTATAACAAATGAAGATTTTAAAAGGTCCTGAAAAGGTATTAATTTCAGCAACTTTAACAAAATCCTAACTCACAACAGCAGTATATCCAGATTCAGGTTCTATTCTTCGTATGTGCCTTTCCACATTGTAAGCCTAGAGTAAACCCACAGAAATCTAAAAGATCAGGGAGAAGGGGAAGCACAGAGAAACAAAACAGAAAACCAGAAGCATTCTAAAGCTAAATAAGCATCGATTCCAGTTTTCCATACTTACGCTTGCATTACACTGGGAATAGCTAATGTGAAAAAGGCTTTTAAAAACACAATATCCACAGAGGTGGTGAAAAAATGTAAGAAGCCAGTTGAAGCTATTTGTATTTCTGCTTTACTTTACAATCAGTGCAGGTTAACAACACCTCCTTTTCCTCTATACAGTTAATCGCCTGGCATAAGTGGTATGGGTTGGGGGGGTGGTTGTTTGGAGGTGGGTGGGAGAAAAGGCTATGTATTTCATAGAAAAGAGGTACTGGTTTCAAAGGCAGACTGTTTGAATATTTGGAGATCATTCATTCACCACATACTTGAAATTCCATGCTTTAATGTCATACTTGAATTTCAGCAGGCTTTATTTTTCATTATTTGTTTCTGAACTTTGTTCTTATCTATGAATAATATTAATTCATAGCTAAGCTCTTCTCTGTAATTCTGACTTGTAAATCTTTCTCCACACTATTAAGCATGCTTCTCCTGTGCACCTTTGTCTTAAGCAGAGGATGGACAAAAATTAATTCCTTTTATTTTACAACTCCCTAATAACATTTCCAATGGTGATCAGTATTTAGATCCGTACTTGCTCTTTCTTGGTTTCCCCTACACAGACGTTACGGCCCTGTACCATCACAATTAGGCTCTCAGGTGCCATGATACATAGCACAAACTACCTTATGCACAGGCTGCCGATCAATGCTTCCTCCCTTCCTTACTTAGTTCACAAGCCAAAGACAATTGGAGCAGTGAAAACTCACAGCACAGAAAAGCTTTGCCTGACTGGAAAACACCAGGTGACACATTCGTAAGTACTAAATAGCAACAATTTTTACAAAGGACATGTTTGCCCACACTTGTGCTTCAAGGTGCTCTTATAGGAGATTGTCATTTATGTCAAGTGCTTTTCTTCATAACAGAACTTTTATTAATGGATTTTTTTTGTCCTTTAATTTCTTACCTGGCAAAAATTCGTTGATATTAGATGACATCTCTAGTAAGACATTTTTATTTTTAGTATTACATACAATTACTAATAACAAGTTCTTACCTTTATTATTGTAGACATCCAGGTAATTAGGTGCTGAAAAAATTGTTATTAATGATGGGAACCCTGTAGTTTGACTTTTCCTGTACATTCTATAACTGCAAAACCAAACAGATTATTTTACATCTTATGGCAATAAGCAATTAATTTTTATTTTACACTGTGAATAATTTCTTGAAGGACACAAAGTACTTACCCTGCATCTTGTGCTTCATGTGCTCTAATGATTGACAATAAATTATTATTTTGCAAAAACTCACAAACTGCTGGATAGCTGTGAAATGAAAACAACTATGAGTAAAAGAAATGATCTTAAAATATGCAGCAAGACTCAGCATTAAAACATCAAATAGATCATAGCACATTCTCACCTATAAAAGTATGAGCATCCTCTGACTGTATTGTGACTGAAATGCTCTTGTGAATTTTCATTTCCAAAATCTTCTGATGGGTCTGACCACAATAAGTCACACATTGGTCCAAATGCTGGAGGCTCCTTGAATCTATCTAACTGTTTGAGAAAAGGCAACAGCACAAAGACTCTTTGAACATGAAATCAGTACATTTTACACGTTTGTTAAACTAAATATCCATCAATACCAAGTGGTTTTAGAATAAATCCCAACCATATCAAAGGGAAGCAGTTTCTGTATATTTTTTCCTCTCCTCCTCATGAAATAAGGCAGAAGCATGCCAAAAGAACCAAACCTGTTAAGAGCAATAAGATTTATTAGTTGTAAAAAGAAGGGAGATAAATTCCAGACTGATGGATATGTGTCATACAAGGTCAAGTTACAGGCAAGGAACAAAATGGTCCTTTTTCATGCACATGCCATATCTACCAATCTGGAGACACTACCAGGAATTAGCAAAGAGAAACAGTACAGAAAACAGGAATGATAAAAGAAAAGCATGAATAAATAGCACTGACTAGAACAGACTAAATATATCATCAAAAACCCCCAAACCCCCATACCACCCAACCAAAAAAACCCCCTGAAACGCCCGTCTATACAGGCTTTATTTCTCAGCTATAGCCCTGGTGTAATGGGGCCATAAGCACTTTGGGAGACGACTTCTTTTCTCTAGATGCTTCTTTACAGATTTCCACTTGGAAACACCTGCTTTAGCAGCCTGCAACTTTCCTAATTACCACAGTGAAAAGGGGCAGAGGTAAGGAGGACAGCGCATTTGTTAATGTAAAAGGGAAATACCCTGCTTAAGTAATTAACAGTCAATCTTTCATGTCCCAGAAATGAAATTAGATATCCCAGATTCAATGTAAAGTTTGATCTTTATGTAGCTGGAGTTTGTTCACAAGATGATTTTATCCAAGAAATGTAGGAACAGTTCTTTGATGGACAGTGCATTTATCTCACTTTACCTCCCATACCAAAGAAGATGACTTTGATGGTACTAGAGAACACTTAACTCTTCAAGACAGGTTCGAAGGGAGGTTTGGTGAGCACCTGGTGAATTTGAGTCTAACGGTCCATAGGAATCCATTCAAATATGGAACCAGCAGTAGTGCCAAGCTCTCTCATGCCCTGGAAAATCAGAGCTCCCGAGGCTGCCACCTGTAACATAAGTGGAGAGGTCCAGATCTTTACAAATTCCTGCCAGATAATGGCAAGGCAGGTATTAACTGAAATTGTTGTTGGATTTTATTCAATATTAAAAATCCAGTGGTTTAACATTTCCCGCACTGGATAATAAACCCGGTATGGAATAAGTCTTCCAGATTGAAGAAGTCAGTCCATCAACTTCTGCAAGTACCTGAATTTCTGTAGATTAAACCATCAAGTTTCTAAACCTCCAGCAATAAATTTGGGTCCAGAAGCTAACAGAAGCTTTCACACAAGGAAGATTCAACCATTTGCCGATTGATGTTTCCTGCAATACAGAAGGCTGAAAGTCTAGCAAGCATTTCTAAGAAATTTTCTTGAGTTATTCTTCAAGGATCTTCCTTATGACTTTGGCCAAATGGATAGAGGCTTTATAAATAAAAAGTTTTGGTTGCCACAAGCAATGTACTTCTCTCCCAAACTACTTTCTCATAGCATTGGAACAGTAATGTAGCCATTTCTTGAAGTAAGAAGGTGAGTTTGTAAAAAATAAATATACTTACATAAACACCAAATCAATGCCTCCTTCACTAGACAGTCTACCAACTGGCATGGTTCTCAAGACATCTCAAAATTTAAGGAAATGTCACTGCAAGCTACTCAAGCCAGATTGCACGTATCAAATCAGAATAATCAATTTAAGGGTTTCTCTATGCATCAGGACAGCAAGAAAGTTAACAAAGGACATGAGTCAATTCAAAACACTTGTTACTGATTAACTACTTCTGAATACGTTGTGACTATGGCAAAACAGAATCTCAATACAAATTGGCTTAACATATTTCTAAATATGATTCAGGTAACTGAGAAAGACAATGTAATTCAAGAGTAAGAATCACTACACCTGGTGTTAAAACAGAAACAGGTAGTATATTTTTTAATACATACCATAAGATATTTAAATGTAAATTAATTTCTAGGTATTATGCAGTCAGTGCTACTAAACTGAAGTGCATCATACCTCCACATGGATGTTCAAATTCAGGAGTAGCAAAACCTTGGAGGTAGATTAAGGTATGGCAAATTAAAACTACTTTACTTTTGAGGCAGAAGACCTTCATACACTTGAAGATACAGACACCAGTTTTAATTAATCTGTCCTACTTTTCCTGAGAAATATCACACAGTAAAGCCTAAAACCAATGTGAAGGCTAGGGAAGATGAAATATACTACTAAAGAAAAGGAAATTTCAGCAGACCACAGAAAGGAAGCAAGGTATTATAAAGACAGATTCCCAGCAGTGCCCCCATGTATTTCAAGGCACTTTGCTTATGAAGCCTTAGTATCACCAAGAACTAAACAAAAGAATGGCCATCTGTTGTAAATGAGGAAGAAAATTCTCTGTCTCTCTCCTTTAATGTAACTGAAGTCCCCATAACCCTATAGGGACACTTCTCTCATTATAAATCACTAGGCTTAAAATCGCAATTCCCAGAATTTTGTTTCAGCAGAAGTCTTGGCACTGGAGATGAAATCAACTAAACAGCATCCCTAAGTTGACAGACATGTGTCTGAAAGAAACACTCTTTACCAACACAATCAGAACATTTGCACAAATGAAGTTCAGAGAATAAAAATCAGATTACTGCAAACTTCAAAACTTCCATCTTCCCAGAAATAAGAAGCACTTGCACCAATCCTTCTGGTTAAGCTTTACTGTCATAGCTACTATGATAGCTGTCCTATACTGGAAATAAGTTTATGCCAGCAGAAATAACAATTTAATTTCTGTAGTTTAATCACCTTCCTGAATGTCAATAATACTGACAAAAGACTTCATCCAGAAGAAATTGCATCTGCACAGAATTTTTCTTTTTTTCTTAGGTGATTCCTGCACTGTTTATAGAGCTGTGATTTCCCTTCTTACACCAGATGATTATACCTATACTCTTGCACAGAAGACCTCTCTTTAGTAAGATCTTTTGCTAATAAACCAGAAGGCTTGTAAGATTATACAATTGTCTCGACTGTTTACAGAAGTCATTTCACACACCACACTTGGACCACAAGTATACGTATTTTCCTAGATATAAAAAGAGCATTTCACATCAGCCATTTACTTTAAATAAATTTACAGTATCAGTGTATGCCAAGATCTAATGCAGCTATTGAAGCTGCTGCCAACCCATGAATAGTGCCTTTTCCAAGTTACCAGATGATTCTTTAAAAACCAAAAAAGGCCCAAAGAACTTTTCTAATAACACTGACTTACATTTATGAATGTGGTTTTCATCAGAAGCAATACATATTGCAGATTTTCATATATATATATATATATATAAACATAAAAGCTTGTATTTCATCCTAATGTAGCCTTGAGCGTTACAGAAGCATGTATGAAAGTACAGGCCACGATGACAGAATTACCTTTTAATTAAATTTACTTGACACTTTGAAACCTAATTAGCTGCAAGACTGAGACTAAAAGAAAAATGTATCACAATCATGACAGTGGTTTTCCAAAGTATTTTTCCAGACTATGTTTCCTTTACACTTTCCAAAAAGCTTTGACCATGTTTCATTTCATCTGTAATGTGAGAAGCATTAAGGCCTTGTCAGAATGGCACCGTTTAGTCACTTTGCTTTCTTACTTCTCTTTCTCTGCACAATGCATACAGATTTCTGTGCACATTAGTATTTGCTCCAAAAATGCAGTGTGCCTCAGTACATTTTCCCACTAACACCACTGAGCTCATAAATATGCTTCCTTTCTGTTTCTACCATTTTCTTCTGCTCTCACATCATTCTGCTTGGCAGTGCAATATCTGTAATGGAAATAAGCTGACATTCTAGCCTCTGAAATGGTCCAGTCAGTACGAAAAAAAATCTGGTGAATTCAGAAATGAGATTCAACTGGACAGCAGCCTATAAATCTGAGAAGAGGCAGAGGTAAAAAAGAAAAATGGAGCACAAGTAAAGGAGAAAATGCTAAGAAAATAAGAAATACAATAAATGAAGATAAAAGACAAAATGGGACATCAATATTTATATACTATAAAACCAAATTAGGAAAATACTTTTTCCTTCTCTCTGATACTGAGATCTTTTTTGAAATAGGCTCCCACATACCTTCTTCCATATGCGGATAAACAACTTTTTTTCTTCAATCCTTACCCATAATCCCAAAGTTTTCTTAGAACCACCTGTTAATATTTTAGGCCAAAATCAACTACACTTTAGCTGTTACTAATCATAACAGGAATGGTTTTGATTTCCAAATGCAGCAGTCAAGATGTCAGCTAAGTTAACTAAAGTAAAAAAGGAGTATGCAAAAAGAAAAGCAACTGAATTTGAAAATTCCCATCTGATACAATCTTCACCTGACATCAGCAGTCCATGCAAGTTGAAAATGAGTTATTAGAAACAATACCTCATGTCATCACAATCTTCTTCCCTTTAAATTGCACACCACAATTTACTGTTTCCATTCTATAATTTCTAAAACTTGTTTTCATTCTTCTTACTGATATACTCAGCATATTTAACACAGTGAGAAGCACTCCATAGCTGTTACTCAACTGCCTACCAAATTTGCCATTTAATAATCAAGAGAGTAACAAAAAAAGGTTTCAAAGAAATATAAGAGTAACTGAAATACGAAACAATTTTAGGGCTAGAATTAACTTCTACAAATTTTGTCCTGAAAGCCTTGAGAATGCCAGCTCTTACCTAGAAAGAAATACAAAGTGCTATTTCGATTGGATATGAAGCTCTTTACATGTGCAACCCGTCTCAGGAAACTATGTGGAGTTTTTATGGGGGTTTTTTGTGTGTGTTTTGTTACAGTCGCAGCTGTCCCAATGAGATCTACTAATGGAAAATGCACTAGATAATCCAAGAGTTTTTAATTATGACACTGCTTAGCCTACATTTCAGTTCCCGATTTACACTTCCAAGAGACAAGAACAGAAAAGAATATACTGACAATTTCACAAACAGGACTTTGTGTAGCATCATATAAATATCTCTATTTCCACTTATTTTCAAATACACAAAATACTCACTCTCCTAATGTCATCTAGTGTATTAATTTCTGGTGAAAGTCCACCATGAACACAAAGAAACTGTTGATTTAAAAGAGCAGCAAGAGGGAGACAATCAAAAGCTTCCATACAAGCATCGTAGACTCTCTCTGAGTACTTTATTTTACCTGCAGGAAAGAAAATATAAAACATTACAAAATCCATATCAAATGGAAGAAATAATTTAGTGGATCATAATTATAAGAGCAAACCTCAAACTGAATGCTTAAAAAAACCCCAAAGCAATGAATTTTATTGGGTTTAAACAAGTGTTTCCAAACACCACAACAAGAAGCACATTTCTAAGACATGCTCTCTTCCAGAACTAGAAACTTTTTTCATTTCTTCTTCTGTTATCTCAAGTGTGGAGAAACTGGTTTTTTTTTTAAAAAAAATCACAGAATTGCTTTGTGTTATACAATTATACAGCATACGTCAGTGTAAAACACTACTGAGAAGTTCGTGATTTCTCATTTACAGTGAAAAGCTAAGAACTGCTTATAGATTACATCACTTTTAACTACATCAAAGAGGGTGCTACCAGGGCAAATGATCCATTTATCACTGGATCAATACTTACACAGGCCTCCAAATGGAGGAACAGCTTGCTGACATCTCCGAAAGTGTTATCTTACTAGTAGAGTTGAAATCAATTCCCCAAATGAAAAAAAATTACTGAGCAGTAGGGTTTTCTTGCTAGCTTCACAATGCTACTCAGCAAGTTACTTTGCACTCCCAATTACAGCCAAGAGAGCAAAATAACCTTCCTCTCCCCAGGTTCTTAAAATCAGGATTGATACATCAAAATTTACTCCATAATGTATCTTTACAGACAGCAGTCTTCTACATAACTTGCACTCCAACGCCATGCTTAACTGCAAACAATTCTACAGAAGTCAATGGGGCCTCCAAATGTTTGCAAGACCTTAATTAAACTAACAGACAAACATCTCTCAAGCAAATTGACAGTCCAAACATCAGCAGGTTGGAAGTAAGCTAATTTTATGTTCTTAGACAGTACTTACATTCTTGCTTAAAGGTAAAATACTCTGTTAGGTGTCTGCATTCATGGTTGCCTCTCAAAAGAAATAACGTGCTTGGGTAGAGAATTTTCAGGACCCATAAGTACAGCACACACTGTTGAAAAACAAAGATATCCAGTAAAATACAGTAGTTTTTAAGAATTTTAAAAATTATTACTGAGAAACACTGAGTAAGAATATTAACAGCTTCAAAAGCAAGTACAGCTTAATGTGACATTTTAAAATACAGGACTACTTCCCCGAGTCCAGTTCTGGACAGGAGTTATGCAAATTGCTTATTACTTTTCTTAAGAACAGCTTCACAGAATGCTGAAAAAATATTTATATTTACTGGACACTCAATAATAAAATAAACTCAGCAGAATTATACTGCAGAACACTTTCATCTAGACAAATAATTTACGTGTTTGTGCCTAAAATCTGCTTTTATAATAGGATTCTAAACACTGGCATAAGAAGTAAAGCAGACATCTGTTAATAGAGATTGAAGACAAAAACCCCACAGAACAATTTACATTAAAGTCAGGTATATCATTTGGAGACCGTTTTTAAACTAAGAATGGACAGAGTAAACTTTTTTTTCCCCCAAACTGGGAAAGCTGGTTCAGTGTTCAAGCAGCAAACTCAAAAAATTATAGGAAGTTAAGTTTCCATATATCATTATTATTGCAACATCAGCAGTGAACAGAGTTGAGGGCAGAGCTACAGAACATGCACATTTTTTTCAGTTTAGGGCCTGTTACCACCCAGCAATCCTGACTGTGCAAAATGTATTTCTTAAACTTCAAATCTTATTCTTGTATTTTTAACCGAGCACAAAAACCTCAAAACCCCAGAAGTTTTAGTCTACACTGAAGTCACCTGCAAATTGTTATTATTATTGTTCTTCATCAATACAAGTACCCTGAAGCTATCATTCTTCAAAGTTATTTTGCAGAGAATAGTAAGTACATGAAAGAAGAAAGAAAACAAAAGTAAAAACCACAGCAAACATGGAGAAATACATCAAAGACTTTTGTGAAGAAGACTATTGTGAAGTTTAGCTAAAATAATTCCTGAATTTTTCTTCTTAGTAAAAATATGCAAAATAGTAAATTTTATAATGATACCACCTGCTTTCCAATGTTTCTATAACTCTAAAATATCCTGATATATTGCAAAGTCACCAGACCTTAAAACTGTTTCCCAGCAGAGAGCATAATCAGTTTCTTACAAAACAACTGCTTATCATCAAATGAACACATGAATTAATTTGGCAAATTCTACAATTGTGAACTGTTTTAGTTAAGTCGGTTTGTATAAAAAATGTATAAAAGCTGGAAACCTTGAAAACATTTAATAGAAAAGTGGCAAAATAGTGCTTTCCTTTCAGTGGATACTACATTTGATTAAAATGCTGAGATTTACACATTCTCAAGCATGTTACCTACTAAATACAAAAAGAATTTTTTTTTTAACCTTTCCTGTACTGGCATATTTATTTTTTATTATTATTAAATACAGACAGACTAATGTCAGAGTTCTCTGTGTCCTGTTACCTCCAGCATAGAAAAGAAGAATTTGCACACACTTATGTGAAGGACTCCATCTTGATCCCAGCAGTTTGTTATATACAATCACGGTAGCACGTAATTATCTTTTCTATTAGAAGTGATGACATTTTTTAATTGGAAATGGGTTACTACTAAAATATCAATGCAATTAAAGATGTTTCAGGACAGACTGACTAAGAATTTATTAGTGAAAAAATCAAATTTCACTGTTTGTACATTTTTAGAAAATTTCACCTTCACTTTTCTGTGAAAAGTCAACTATTTTACCAAAAGTATATTACATTTCCAATTACTAAGAAAGATTTTAAAGTAACCATATATGAACATTCCTGGAGGTCAACTTAAACTTCCTAAATATTAATTAAGGCAAAAACTTAAGTAGGAATTTTTTTTAAGGTTGAAGTAGAGAACAAATGGCTGATTTTCATGTACTACTATTTTCTTTCTCAACAGGATCACAAGACATAGCCCCATCTTTGTGCATTTGCAGCAATGCAACTTCATTCAGATAATCTGCCATGTACTTTACTGATTTTCCAACAGCCACTCAGAGCAGAAGAGAGCAGATTATCTCAATGAAGACAGACAAGACTTTTAAGAACCCTGGACTGGTTTTCAAGAGTATATTTAGCATATCTTTACATATTTCACAAGTACATTTAGTATGCCAAATATTATATTAAAAATTAAATTAAAATCATATGAGGAAAAAAATTGAGCCTGTTCTTATTAATATATTCAAGAACATCCATTGTTCACAAGTTTTTTGTAAGTATAATGGTTGAAAAGCTTTCATACCATGTTTCAATATATTAACATACATTGTTGCTACGTAAATGTCCTTTTCAAGGAGAGTTACATTATTTGTTATCATCAAGAACAGGCCAAGATGATTAGATTAATAAATAGGGAATGCCTGTTGAAATTTTTCCATATAAATTACTTTGAGGCCATCACTTTTGCTGTATTTCCTGTTTGTCCACCATCCCTAACAACCCCAAAAGGCATTGTGCATGCCCTTCACAGTATATACCTCCACACGTTATTAGAACAGCATAATTTTAATATAGAAATGAAGTATCACACACCATGACTTGCAAAATACTATTTCAAATGGTATGCCACTCTATGAAGAGATCCCAAGCTGAGGCACTTCCCAAGCTGGCTCCAGAAGAACAGTTAACTTAAAAATCATAGCTCTGAAACTAATTGATGTGAATAAGTGAATATTTCTGGAAGGTAACATACTGTTTATTAACATGCTGAAAATTAAAAAATTATTTGTATTCAAAATACCTGGAAAATTAACGGGAGAAACACAGGTCATCCTTAGGGAATATTTGTAATCGCCCTCAGAATTTTAGTACAGAAAAACATTAACAATTATTAAAAAAAAGTTGATTGCATAAGTAAAATGAATCTACTTTATACAGATAAACAGCTATAATAAAAGACCTTGCAGTCATGACTCACCTGTTCTCCAAAACCAGAAAAATACACCTTCCTGCATATTACCAGAGAAGCAGGATTATGTATAATAATGCTATAGAAATCAACTTTTTAAAAACTAACTAAAGAAAGGGGAGGAAAAATGAGTAAGTCCGGTGATTTCAACAGGACAGTCCAAACAGCTGGTCGATATCCTCCTGTAAGCAGGCCTTTGTCATAGAAGAAAGCACAGCAAGGAAGAACACATTCGCATGTTAAAGCAGACCTAAAATTTCATTTGAAAACCTCCATGAAAGTGTGCTTATAGAAAAATTTAGGACAAAACAGATTAATATATTCAGTTACCTCTATACTAAAATAACCTCTGTCTACATAGTCACCGAGGAAGAGGTATCTTGTGTTAGCAGGTGATCCTCCCACTTCAAACAGCTTCATTAGATCAAAGAACTGGCCATGAATATCACCACACACTGCAAGCAAAAATTTTGTTCAAATTAATTTAAAAAAAATCTAACAGAAAAGTTACTAAGTTATAGTTAAGCAAACAGCCACAAAGTACTTCTAATTAAGAGGAAAGGCAGGTATAAAGCAGGAATAACAGAAATTTTGGAAGCTTCCCCCTTTGCTTTTCATTAAGATGCTGTCCTCACTACCATTAACAACACTGATGATAGCCCTATTTGAGTCTAGCAGACTGTGGAGTATTTTTCAAACACAGTTAATGCACCGAGCATTGAGGTCTTGAAAGCTGTCAGCAGCTCTTTACTGTCCTCCCCAACCCCTTAGGCATCTTTGCAAATTCTCCTTGGTATGCATATTTGAAAATGACTGCTGCTTTGCAACAATTTCCTGCGTCCATGTGGGATTGAAAAAAGCAGGGAGTATGCTTTTGTTTCTGAGTCAGACTAACATACCTTTTAATATCATCATATCTTCTCTTTGATCAGTTACTTTTCTCCTTCAAAAAACCATGTTCACTATTTCAACAGTGGATTTTTCTTGTGTTTTTAGAATATGAGACAGGACAAGACCACTGGTCAGCAACCTAAGGCAGAAGTGCCAAAGATAGCAGATGGGAAGACTTTGAAGAGCATACAGCAAAGCCAGGTCATTGCACAATTTAAAAAAAAAAAATTTAAAATGTATGGAAGAGACAACTGCTCCTAACTCCTCATTCCCACAGGAGTTCCCAGCTCAATGGAAGTCAGGAGCTCCCTTCTCACTTCTGCATGAGGTATTGCTGATAAGAATTCACAGGAATTCGAGAGACTACGCCTTCCATTGATGCAAAATGTCACTGATCAACTGACAAACAGCATCTTCCTCAGTTTATCAGTAAATATTTTTTTGGGGGAAAAAAGTTGTTCTAATTTTGGAAAGAAATGTTGGATACGGCATGCCACACTTTAAAGGTTGTTACTCTCTTGGAGCAGACCATTTGTCTTCATGACCTACAAAATATTAGACTAAACAGAACGTGTCCTCTTTTATGCCACTTTTCTTAAGACTTCTACTCAAACACTGCAAGAATGTTCCTTCTTTTTCAGCTGCCAATGTACCAGTATTTCTGGGTAACTACCTGAATAAACAGAAATATAAAAATTCTAAACATATGGACAGCACTGTAATTTTGAGCTTTATCTGGAGTTTCAAAAGACTCTGAGTTTAGACAGTCACTCAGTGGTTTCCACCATTTCAATCATTCATTTTTTTTAAAAAAATGTCAATAATAATCATGTACTGCTTAAATGTTTTCATTTACCCGATTCTAACAAATTAAAGCAAGCTGATGCCCTAAAAGAAGCTTTTCAGACACTAATTTTATGTAGGTCCATTTAGAAGAAAACACATTCAATGAAAGAAAATCTGATTTGAACACAAAAATCAAATCTACTTTCATTTTCACAAATAACTGATATGCAATGTCAACTATTTTCTATGAGTCTGGATTGTTTATGAATAAAAGTACTAAAGGACATCAGTTCTACCTTTCACCAGGTCAAACAGAAATAGAACTTGTTAAACCATGAAAATACTCCAAAAAACCCCTGAGAGTCCACAGGGAATTTGGTCCTGGTGCATTAGAGATACTAAAACAATCTTTCAACACTTTCCAGTACTACTGCCCCAACAAGAACACGGTTTTACATACAATTGTCAGTCTCACCTACAGAGGAACTATAAAGGTGTATTTTTCATTCAGAATTCTAGTTCACAGTATTTGCTTCAAACTACAGCAATTAGTTTCTCTTCACATATTTAGATTTCAGGATAATTCTGAGTTCATTTTTCTATTCCAGTTAGATATCTTAATTTCCACTTACAACATCGCAGGCATCAGCATTTAACCACTTTCTGTTTTGCCATTTTAATATCAATCATACTATTTTTTTCCATTAGGTTTAATGCTTTCATTTTTCAAAATAACGTATAGCATATTTTTTCAGACCATTTCAATACTGTTAAGGAAAAGCAGTTGTGAGGGATAATTCAATAAGATTATACAAAAACTTTATTTTAGCAATTTTTAAGACAAAATCTACTGCTGAAAAAATCTGGCTTTTTTCAAATTTAATTATGAGTGACATTATTTATAAATATTACCTGTAATTGGAGCTTCAACTTCTATCATAGTTTTTTCCCTCCGTAATATTGTAGCACCTTCATTGATGATTCTAAGTGCAATTTCTTCATCCACTCGGCCTTCTTTTATCAAGTGGTTCTTCAAAATGTCAACCCGTGGTCTTCCATCTGTGTCAAACACTTCTTCAGACGTCAAGCGATGTGTTGGTGGAAAAGGGACAGCTAAAATTTAAGAAGAAGAAACAGTAGTCACAATAATGCAGTTTTAAAAATACACTCCATCTCGGATTAGATCATGGAATAGCTGCTATCCAAAGTAGCCCATTTGTCTTTCCATCAACTTGATGACATCATTAAAAACTCAATGGAATAGTGCTATCTACCTATGTATTTAAAAAATTAACATCTATAATGTGCAAATTTGTAGAAACTATAGAACTGTGTTAGAAGGCACAATAATGTGCACAACATTTGGAAGAGTCAAAACTGCCTTTGCAAAGGGACATAATCTCTCTCCAATATACTGTCATTCTCTGAAGGGCTCAACAGGTACTGGGGTTACAGGAGATCCATTTAATATCCACTCAGACTTGCAAAAGGCATTTTAAAATAAGCCCATCATCAAAGACTCAAAAAACAAAAAAAACCCAACCAACCAAAAAACCCCAAACAAATCTAGCAAGAAAAGCTAGCAAGAAAAGGATACAATACTGTTTAAAGGACTATAAACAAAGGGAGGTAATAGCCAGCACCTGGAAAGGAAGAAAGTCACTGGAAGAGCCCCACTACAATCTGTGCTATTTAACAAATTCATAAATTACACTGAAAATAAGGTAATTCATGGAGTCATGCAGCCTTCAGGTGACAGTAAGTATTCCGGACAATGAAGAACAGGGCAGGCTATGCAGAGCTACAGAAGTCCATATACTAGACACAACTTTAAAAATTACTGGAACTTGTCAGAAGTCCTTGGGTCCTGGATCACAGCACAAAAGCAGCCGTATGTGGTCCATATCTCAAAGAAGTGGAGCAGATGAGAGGTCTGAGGTTGGGGACCAACCCAGGCCCAGCAAACTGCCCAGAGAGCACATGTGACGGCTGGCAGCTTACATTAATTCAAACAATGGCACCTCAGTTACTCCACAAATGAAGTATGGACGTGGGATATGGGAGAAGATGATACATCAAAACTGCCACTAAGCAGTACATCAGAGTATCATCGCACTCATGCAGGATTACAGGAAATAAAACTAATCTGAAAAGAAAAACAAACAAAAAAACCCCCCACCAAAACCCAAAACCATAGCACTATTAAAAGAATGAAGTAAAAGCTGAGCAAAATCATTCAATTTCTTTCCATTTAAATATTATTTCAAATATGTTTTAAAAGAAAAATTGGAGCAACCTATCTATTCAAAGAGAAGAATAACTGGTAGTATGAATCCGCTTGTAGATATTCACACTTTCTTACTCTCCAAAGTTAAACTTTACATTCCAAAAATCAATGATTAAATACTAAAACATTCACTGATTTCATTTAAATTGACTTCTAGATTACTAGCAACACATTGCTACCCTTCTGTTTTACGTAATAATGAAAATCTATCAATGAAACAACTGATGCATAAATCACAGGCATATATTCTCTGAAGTTAAATTATACTAGAAAATAAACTGGAGAATTGTCTATTCTTCCTCTTAGAGAAGTTTCTGAGTAGGACGAAGCTGAGAAATGTGCCTTGATCTTACACACTGCAGAACAAACTTGGCACTTTATCTTTGAACATAAAGTATTTTATTAACACAAAAGAAATGTCACACGCCTTTTCTTCTAGTCTCCTCTAGTAATGATTCAAGTTTCATTTGGAAGTGTTAAAATTCCGTGTAGTCCAAATGTTAATAAATTTAATGTACTTAAGAAGCTGAAAGACAACCACTTCTGTTCCATGCACAACAATTGTTTAAAAACATACATCTGTCTCTGAAGAGAGAAATCCATCCTTCTACCAAGATAAATCTAACTCATTTTTAGAAACACTTAATTATGACCATGAAATCATCAATTCTATCATTTACTGTTTTTTTTTTAAACTTGACTTTCCAACCTTCGTGTTCTCTTAATGTTATTTTTGCATTATTTGGAAGTTTACATTAATCTGTACAAAATTAGTTTTAGGCCATTTCTTCCCCCACTTTTTTCAACATGTCATTTGTGGGCCCACAACTGCCTTCAGTGATACAAAGTTGAGCTCATCCTTTTATGAGAGACCAGACAATTCACAAAGTAGATCTCTCCTGCTTTAATTGTTGCAAACACACTCGAGATCATACCTCCCCAGAACCAAAGTCAATCACCTCCAAGACACAGTTCCGTAGGAATTGTGCTTCATTAGTTCTAGTCTTATTCCTGGATAATGACCTACTTAAGTGAAAGATGACCCTTTTTTCTTTTTGGAGGTTTTATGGGTAGATGCAGGATGTGGTAGAGAATGGCCTGTTGAGGTGACCAGCTGTTCTCCTACATGCAAATCATTACTTACTATAACTACCAATGGCTTCAGAATTCAGAAAGATGGTGTTGAGCTCTTCCTTATGATAGTTCAGAAATATTTCAGGGGTTCTAAGCACATAGCACATGAAATTTTCCTCTCTTAGTAAAGTTCTTATGTCCATGCAATATATTTCAGATTGGATTTGCACAAAAAATAATTCTGTCTATTTTAACAAACTACAGCTTTGACTTCATCTAGCAAGTTACATTTTCTGGAAGGCTATAAAAACAGATGTTTCTGTCCAGTGTCTGGAAAGAACTGTCTCAAATTATTTGAATTAATATACCTATGAAGATTCAACTTAAAAACTGTACATCCAGAGGTTATCCATAATGTCCAAAAATCACGAGTGTTAGTATCAGAAATAGTTAAGCCTCATGAAAAAATGAAGTCTTAAAACTAGTTCCTCAAAGTTTAACAAAACGCTTTTCACACAATACTTGTATTTTCCTATTGCTCAAGAAGGATTTTTTTTTTCAGAATAATCTTCAGAGAAGGCAGAATAAAACACAGCTAAAGATTTTATCAGCATCACCCAGCTGAATAAAACAGTAACACTTACTATAAAAACTGCTTCTTTCCATTTTATACTTTAATTTTTGTCTCAACAATAGTTAATGCTATATTAGAACTTACACCTTTGAAAAGTATTACAAATAACATCTTTTAATAGGTTAAGGATGATAATTTTTGAAGCATGTAGACGATTTCTGCAAACTAATGGGTTTAATTAAACCTTTGATGAAGTAGTAATAGAATGTTATAGCCCAAGGAAAAAGAATTGCAGCATTATGTGTTCCAAGACAGAAATATAATCCATGTTTTAAAGTCTTTCTGCACAACCTGTGCTCTCAGGGCTGTAACAGAATGGTAATTAAGAGGAATTACCCTAAGGAAATAACATGGTGTTGGTCATTAAAGGATTCTCTTCTTCCATTCCCAGCAAAGGTAAGCAGCAGAAAAGCACTTAGAGATGAATCTCTAAAGCAATACACACTGCAGTACAGAATAACAGACTATATCCTATTAGTAAAAGTATAGATCTTAGAACAAAGGTAACACATCATGATTTACAATAACATACAGGATTTTCTAAAACAAACTGTTGCTTACTAGTAAAAATTAATCAATTTCACTTTTAAAATATGTATGGATAATTTTAATTACAATGATTCAAAAATTTAAACACTAATACTGGGGAGGAAAAAGTGAATAGTTCTGGGGGTTTGTTAACAAAAAGGTTTTGATGGTTTTTATTACTATTTGTTTATGCATTTACAAAGAAGAAAAAAAAAAACCTTTCCTTTATACTGCAGCACTACTTAAAACAGATATCAAAACCAAAACCTCTAAATGTAGTTCTAAACCGACTTTCTACAAGCCTCTGGGTACATTTATACCTTACAATAAAGCACGCCACAGAGATCCAAAAGTTAGCACCAATCTGAACAGGTAAATTTACAGTACATTGTAAAGTGGTTCAAAAGTAGAAAAACTACATTAGCATGGCACTTTACCCAAAACAATAATCCCTGCTGAGAGGTGCGGTATGGCAACTAACACAAACATGCTACTTCTAGACCCAAAGCAGATCTCACATTGCCTAGTAACTGAGTACAACAGTAGCTGCTAATAAAATCTTACATGTAGATGCTGCAAATTTAAACCATGCTGATACATATGCCCATTTAAATAACCTTGGTTAAATCTGGCTTGTATCAGAGACACCCAGTTGGAACAGGCTCATGAAACAAGAGGAGATCAAAGCCTCTAGTCTAATGGTAGGGAAAAGCATCAGGGATTAACCGTACAAGGCACTCTACTTCCACAAGCAAAGTATTTTCTGCTCTTAATACATTAAAACTTATACGATCCTTTCTTCTTTGACAGTGAAAGAAAATTAGCCATTTTCCCTCTACAGTCAGGAGCCCACAACGTGTCCCATGAACTCAGCTTTGGCTGTAAAAGCATATTTAAACGTCCCAGATTGCATTTTGTGTTTTAAGTGTTTTTGATTTCACAGATAAAGTCTCATCTCACATTACTAAGATTACTGAACACAGACATTGTGTTTGTAAAGAATTTGTTGCCTTGGTGGTAGGTATACATGAAACAGTATATGATGTTTGTCTCCACTAAGTGATGCCATATATCAATACAACCATGGTGTTCTGTGAAAAGACAGGCCAGCATCCTTCATTTTGTCAGCAGGTTTATCACCACGACAGCATAGTTGTCTGCAGTTTTTCTGTTGTTTGGTCAGGTTTTGTGGGCTTTTGGTTTTATAAATGTGTTGCTGTCTGTGTATTGTCACTCAGAAGAATGACAAAGCTTAATACCTAGCACATCTTTCAGTCTGTCCCTGGATTTTTCACGCCTCTGCCAACGTCTATACAGAAGAAAGAGATGTAGCACCCATGACTGCTATGAGGACAGAATATATCCAATTATCCTTCTGCATTTGGCAGAACAGATTTGAAAAGAAATAGCATAAAGACATCACAGATGGTCTATGGACCAGCAACCTTGAAAATATTAGTTAAGCACAAGTACACAGCAGCATCTACTTGAATCAGAAAGCTACAATCAATACTTGTCAAAAGATACAAGTTACCCTATTCATCCCAAACAAGAAAGCACAGATTCAGCAAAGTCAGTTTCTTGTGAATTATGGTATTTTTCCTAAATGCCACAAACCCCATCCCTTTACTCAAGTTTCTTTGAATGCATGCCACCTGCCATATAAACAAGCTTTCTAGAAGCAAGGAAAAATGACCCCGTAAACCTTGAAACCATACAAAAGCACTGCAGGCACTATTTATTTTATCCTTACTTACCACACAGTCTTAAAAGTTTCATGGAATTTTAAATCTCAAATGAACTATTGATACACCTAATATGCCATTCACCTTTTATACTGTCTGTGTAATTTTTCAATTAACTCTGTTGATGCTTTTGGATGTTTCTCTCAGGAAAAATATAACTGTTTGTTTGAAATGTATTTAAAGATGCTCCTCCCATTTAAATGGCCATCGTGTGTTATGCCAAAAGATTATTTAGGGCTTAAATGTGCTTCTGGCAATGATGGATTCATAGGTCTTTCCCTCCCCATACTCCCTGTTTTCCAAACAGGGTGGTTTAAGGATTTCCTATCGACTTTCATCCAACCCATCATGTTTATGGTCACTGATAGAACTATTTTTCACTATTTTCTCCAGACCCTGAATAGACACTTTTATAGTTTTCACTTCCACTGCATCTTACTGCTATGAATTCCACAATTTTAATTACACATTATATGAAAAAATATTTCATCTTTCCTTTACATTCACTTCTGGAAAATTTGGATTATTACTGCTTTTCTCCTTTTCACAGGGAGACAAGAATTACAGTTGTTTCCTATTCAACTTTTCCATTAAATACCCTTCATGAGGTAAGCAGTATCTAACTCTATTCCCTGCTCAGCTACCCTTTTTCCAAGTCACACATTTCTCATCTTTGTTGCTCCACCTTGCATGAAAGCCACTCTCTGCCTCTGAACCTATCTTTAGATAAAGAAGAAAATCAGGAAGGGGGACCAAAATTACGTGCTGCTGTTCAAGATACACATATAACACAAGGTGCATATAACAGCATGACGGTCAAACCACGGTGTTAAACCATGACAATGGTGCATTCTCTCTTTTCTAAACTGATCTTCTAATAATCCCTAAATTCCTATCAGCCTGTTTGGCTGCCACTGTGCTAACATTTTCAGAATTTTATCCATACAGACCCTACTGTGTATTTCCCAAGTTTACCGCCCTCTACATTTTAAGCAAGAATTGTTCTTTCCCTTGCAGCGTCTCCTCCGCCTTTATCAGAACAGTGCCTCCTGCAACTTCTTTGCCCAAGCACTCGGCGTAGCAAGAGCTTTCTGAAACATCTCTGGAAGTTTGCTATCCTGAGTAAGTGTTATTATGTGCCATTCATTCTGTTTTCTAACTAACTTATGAATAGGTTTAAAGAGCACAGATGACAGATGTTAACCTCCCTCAACCATGTAAGTTTATTACCTATTAAGATCCTTTCTTTCCTAACTAATTTTGATCCAAAAGAGGACATTTCCTCTTTTGCTTACTTTAAAGGCTCTGATGAAGGAACCAATGAATAGTTTTGCCTGTATCAACCAGCTCACTAGCTCCTCAAAAATATTCTAACAATTTATCTTGATTTCCATCTATGAAAACTGTACCAACTCCTCTTTAGTACTGTATTTCCCCAGGGACAGAGTTAGTCCACTCTTTCTTACAAGTGCCATGAGTCTGCTTAAATTAAACTTACGGATCTACAGCTCTCCAGTTCAATCTAGAGCTTTTAAAAAAATGCTGCTGTGCTCCATTTCTCAGACTCAGAAGATGAGTTATGCCACAGGCTATGGAAAATAAATCCGCAATTTTTCACCCCAAACCCCCAAAGAATTCCTTTAGCTCCACTAGACAAATATCTTCTGGTCCTGGGATATTTTTTTTGAACATTTGTTTTGTTGATATGTTCTGAAACCACTTACATTTCAACGAGACAGTTCTTTGGTCCCATTCAGGCCTAAGAATTGACGACTGAGTTCTTAGTTCCTTACACAACAAACACACGTGTAAGTAGTTGCCAGATTTTTCTGCTCCAGCCTTACCTTCCCAAGCCTGAGCTGCCAACTGGCCCTACTGAAAGTAAGGCAAGCTTCCATTTTTGGGTGGGGTTTTGGGGGGTTTGTTGTTGTTTTTAAGATTCATTCACTCTAACCATTCTCCCTCTCAATAAAAAGAAGAGTATAAGGCCAGTCAAACACTAACTTACCAGAATTCAGTTTTATTCCATTGTGCCTCCCAAAACAACACTCTTGTTGTTTGGTTAGTATTTTTTTTTATTTAAAAGTATGACCTTTAACACTCTCTTTGCTCTGCTGCCTTTCTGGATCATTTTAGAATCATTTCTGAGCAGCAGCAAAAAGGCTTTCTAAGTGCTTTATAATAGTTTTAAAACAGCCTTCATGCTGCCTGTAAGCATTTATCCTTCTACCTGTTTTTTTTTGTACCAGAGTCCAAATTTTAAATTTAAATACTGCAATGATTTCTTTTTCTCCTACATGAAAATCGTTAAAAAGTAGTTACTAGTGTCTTAATTTAGGACCTTGCTCAAGGCTAAGAGTTACTTCTCTTTGGGATTCTCTGAAGACTTGTTTCAATAAACTACCATGTAATATCTAAAATGACTGTTTGCCAATCAGACAGACTGCATCACGACTTTTATCCAAAACAAAGGAATACTGAAGCCTCCCATTTCCACAAGAACAGACGTCATCTCCAAATTTAGCAAAAAATACCCATTAGCTCAGCACAACAAGGTCCTGTGGATTGCTTCCCAAAGTCCAGTAACACCCATAGCGGGCAAAGCACGACACCAGGGAGGACTGAGTGCTTCCAAGTACGACTTGGTGGTGTAGCTACTCACCAGTGGGGCAGCGAAGCCCTGGTGCTTTTCCCTCAAAGGAAGGCTCATCCCTGCCATGCCCAGGACCACTCTACCAAACTGTCTGAGCTTACAGCATCTCCTCCTCTCTATCAGTGAAAAACACTTTACTACAAGGTAGTGAACAGTCATTTCAGTAGAAAAAATACAATACATTGATAAATTTAAGGTATGAAAGTCATGTGCACTGAAAGGTCAAGTGCGCTGACTGAAGTCAGTCAATTATCATCCAAAAAGAAAGGCAAACCCAAACCCAGAAGAACCAGATACAGCAGCTGAATACCAACAGCAGTTTAAAGAAAAAAGATATTTCCCCCTGCCCCATGATTTTGACAGAACATGAAAAAGGAAAACGGTAACTTCCACGAGACAGTAAAAGCCAAGTACCATTCTCCAAAGACTAAGAGGGTGCCTCATGAATCAAGACAACAGATGCATTTCCTCATCTCTATTTAAAAAAGCAGCAGCAAAAGCCTCGCCACAAGACACCTTTTGGGAACCAAATGCCAAAAACTGACTTATAGACTTTTCAACTCCATACCTAACCATTAATTTATAGGAAACTCTGTAAGTACAAATTATTTAAGACAAATTAACTGAGCCATGAAAAGAGAAACTTTGAGCTTTTTTAAAAGCACGCAATGATCTTTGATGGTACAATTGGTACTTGGGAAGGCATCCCAGACCAACACAGTTAGACTGCAGAGACCGCATATTTAAAGCCATTATTATGTTTATTATATATATGTCTAATATGACCATTACACCTGATAACCTTTCAGATATTTTCCTCAATATATGCACTTCCCACTAATTGCTAAATATACAGATCAAAATATAAAGGGGGACACATCCTAATTATTATCCTACCTTGTTAGGAAGGATGAGTTACTGATGATACAATAATTTAACCATTTTTTCTTGGGTGAGCATCTCTTGCCCATTTCTGCCAACATATATTATTCATGGTAAAGGATTTAATTTCTCATGGTAATTTAATTTCTCAATATATGGTTTCTGTTATTTTCCCTCCTCTTCCAGTAATACAGAGAAAAAAAATAAAGCTGAAATAAAAGCTAGAAATGAAACAATGCAAACACCAGCAAGCATTAAGTCCTGAATTCACGTTTCCTCCCAAAAAGACATGATATATGGAGAGTGTGAAAGCTGAAATATGGACTAATACACAGATACACCAGATAATTTTACTACATTTTTCCCTGTGGCTGTTCTCAAGGACCTGAGACATTATAAATGAAATGTCTCAGCAAGGAGAGACAGAAAGCCTGGGTGCCCCAAGGATGTTTTTTCTTGGGAACAGAGCTGGCACACAAAAAAGAAAAAGTGTGTAAGTATTTTGAAAACATTACTTTCTCCTATAGTGGGTCACATTAAACAAAATAAACATGAAAAAATACTACCTTAAAAGGAATCCCTGAACCTAATTCCAGCAAATAAATTCATTAATAAGTATCAATAAATAAGTTAATACTTATGAAAAAGAGGAAATTTCTATGACGATTCATAAGCATTAGAGAAGTTAAAAGTATAAGACATTATGCAACTATTTAAACTGTTGTCTTAACAGATTCACCAGCACACCTGGTCCACACATTTCCAGTATAAGAAATTAACATTTTTAGGTCCCCTGGTATGCAGTGTTGTCCTGACAAGAGCAGAGAGTATCGCCAGACCTGTAATCTATTCATCGTGCAATAGGTAAGAGTATGGTGAACATTTCTTGGTGTGTGAGCGACAACACATCGGTTTGTGAACAGGGATGTGTCAGAGTTGTCACATTTTAACATGGTTTCAGCAAACATATTTATGTTGCATAGATACTCCCACTTAGCACTGACATAACCTGCAATCTTGCACCCCTGAGGTTGCTGTCTAAAAAAAAATACTTCTGACTGCACTGCACCTAAAGACGGGGGGAAGAACAAACCACCCTGTCCTTCAGACCAAGAACACAGACAGCTTGGCACAGCTGTCCAGGCTTTCTCCAGAAGCCAGTGATTCAGCATTATAGGTGTGGACAGGACAGGACAGGTCAGCAGAAGGAACAGAAAAATGCTGCTATGTGAACATTTAACTGGTTGTAATTATGTCAGATGAAGCTATCAAAGCCTGATTACCTTTGCAATAGTTCTGCAAGCCCAAGCTGTAACCCTGTTAGAATGAAGGAAGTCTTAACTATGATTTTAAACAACTAGATGCATAGGTCACATTTAACAAGCTGAATTATTAAGCGATTGGAAATCAGCAGGTTTTCCAGGGCACTCTAAAGTATCTAATCACTTACCATTAGTTCTCTTGCATTGTTTGAAGAACTTAATTTGTTACAACAAATTGCAATAAAGTTACAAAAACTCAGCAAGCCTAAACACTTTACTTAAAGTGGCACTAAAAAGTACAAATTTCCAAAAGACTAGTTTTAACATTTTCTACTTTTACTCTTGCAATTTGTTCAAACAAATCAACAGGTTAAGCAATCCGAAATGAGTAACAACTTACTGTGAGCAAAGCTTTCCAGCTTACTGGAAAACATGCAGATTTCCAAAACATACTATGGGATTCCAAGGCTTTAATTAAGACCTGCTGAAGACAAAGACATCCTTTTCATTTCTCAAGACCCCCTGTTATATAAAAAATTAAACTAGCAAATCTCCACCCCTTTGAACTCAATCCTGTGTTCCCAGGATCTTTGATCTTAAAAGCAGACTGCTTTGCGTAGGACCATGAATTCCAATAGCCCAGGTCTGCTATCACAAATGTCCACACCACCATCCTCAAATCCAGTTCAGTATCAAAACCTTTGAGATCAAAATAAAATTATCTGTAATTTGAGTAATCAAAACCTGGAAATTCTTTGAAGCCTTACCTATGCTATGCTCTTAACTGTCAATTTATGAATCTATTTTAGGATGCTGTAGTTGCAAAGGATTATTCTCCCCACAAATGCTAAAATGACACACTTGATGAGCAAGGGTCTTAATCTTTTACAGTATTTCGGTTTTACACACGCAGATCTACTTTAAAACATTTTAATTTTTCTTCTGAGAAGCATTACGTTTGACTTTTAAAGGCTTCCCATAAGATTGCTCTACCAAGAAAGACCATGAAGAAATAGATCAAGGTGAATTTTTTTCCATCAGAGCTGGGAACCCGAGACCGCAGCCAATGGAAAGGGCGGCAGCACCTTCCCACTCCCTGGCTTCCTCGGCGCTGTCAGCTTCTGCAGTTACAGGGATCTCCTCTGCGCAGACAGAGGAAAACCCCCGCAGAGAACGGGGCGTGAAG
>NW_009260182.1:6704084-6715541 GCF_000687185.1 Egretta garzetta | reverse complement strand
CGTTCCCGCCCTGGGCTCCTCTCCCCAAAACACTGATGGAAGGGGCCCCACAGCCTCACCCCTCGGGCAGCCTTAGGTGCAGGGCCAGCCTAGGACAGGAGGCAGAGGAGAAGGAGAAAGAAGTTCCACCCCAAGGAAAAACCTGGGCACAGCTTACCCCCAGCTCCTGCCAAAAGTTCTCTGCTCCCCCCTTGGAGCTGAAGAACTGGACCAAGGAGGCAGCCAGGAGCACGGACAGCCCTGGGTACGGCAGCACTAGCAGCCCCCTGCCAGCCCAGGACACCCCTCAAAGCTGCGCCCCAGCACTGGCCTGACCCTTGCAAAGGCCCTTCCATTATATACAAACCATGCAAATTTTGTGTAGAGCAAGAGGTCCAACCATATGCAGGGCCTAAGACAGAGCTTTGCCGTAGGAGGACAGGTCAGTACAACTGGTTATTCTTTATGACTATTCCTGATTAACTGTACTGATGAAAAAAGCTAAGTAGTTCCTGCACTCCTTGTACCAGTAGTTAATTTCATCCTCTCTCCTCCAATGTAGTGTATCCTCAGTTGGGCCAAATCGTAGTTGAGATTAGCTGGGTTTAAAAAACAAAAAGCCAAAACCAAATAAAAGGCACTCAAACCAAAAATCTCTGACTATGGTGTCACTTGAATATCTGCTAACAAACCAGGTCAGATCTAGCCAACATCTATAAACACATAACCACCAGATTTAATCAAATGCCATAGTATCTAGCGAGTTGCTGCTTTGCATTTCAGCTAATAATGCAGCTCTTATGCATTTATTTGTCCCGAGCTGCGCAAACTATTTCACAAAATAAATCAGAAATTTATGAAAGCAAAGCCATCAGAGGTAATAGTTTCCAGCAAGGTCTTGGTTCTTGCCTCATTGAGGTCCAAGGGAAAAGGATGACATGGGAGGTGAGTACGTGCCATCCTGAGCATGAAAAGCTGTTTGGCTCAAGCAAAAATACATTAAAATTGATGAGTTGTGCAAGAGCTTGGTTTGACCTTGCTTTCTTATTACATGGCCAAGATAGTCCAAGCAAGAAACTTTGAATATCACTGTAAAGACATTCAAGGAAGCAACTGAAAATTTTGAGGTAATCAGAATTATAAACCCTTGGGTTATTCATTAATGACACTTATAAGACTCCAAAGTTTTGGAAAACCAGAATTCTATTAATTCCACATCCACAAGTAAAATGCGTGCGTGCACACAACAAAAGAGCTGGGATACATTAGAGTATCATGGAAGGAATCCTGAATATCTATTTTTGATTTCAATGCTAAGATTTCCAGTAGCAGGAATTACTACTTTATACATGTCCTGCAAATGTCTGTCATTGTACAACCAATTTAAAGGGCCCGGCTTTTAAATAGAACAAAAGCTCATTTGCTTCAAGAGCATGCATGTGTACCCATTCAGAATATGCAGCGAGAGCATGGGATAGGAAGGGCAGTAAGTAAATGTTGCTCCTATTGACTTTGCATTAGCTTAAAGTAGACCTGCTGGAACAAGAAGCAGGGGGAATGAATTCAGTCTCTTATTTAGAATCAAGGGAAGCTTGGTAACAAAATGCAGTTTGAATGTTTGACAGCGTGAAACAGCAGAGAGATTCTCGTATTATAAAGAAATTCATTTGCCCATACATTTCCAAACACACGGGGAGCCCGAGACCTTGCTGAGTGTTGTCAGGAATTGCCTCTTCACCTCACCTGAAGTGCAGTTGCGAGAGAGATGCCTCTTACTTCTTTCAATTGCTCACTTCTCTCATGAGCTCACAGCCAACATGTGTCTCGTCTCCCGGGGCGTGAAGTAAAAGGGGCTGACGCAGTCAGAACTCGAGTTGAGGAAAAAGCCTAGCATAATTTTGTTTTGTTACAGTGCTGTGCCAGAAGGAGACTTTATCGGCTTCCAGGCAGCAAACCTAGCGCCCTGCATGCTGAAACACTCCCAGTCATATCAGGCATCACCTGCAGAAAAGGCTTATACAGATGAAATCTTGCTGGTTTCTCCCCCCATATATATATATCAGGTTGATGCGATGAATGGTGTTATGTCTCCCTACAATCCACACCTCCTTAAAACATTAAAAATAATAATTTGAATGACTAGGGTTTTTGGGTAACGACAGCTTGAAGGAGAAGTTAGCTAGCACAGTTACCTTGGCATTTTATTTTTGTCATTTTTCTAACATTCCACCTTGCCTCATTAAAATACAGAGCATGTGCCTTAGTCGTTAGGTCAATACTAAAACATATATTAGGGAGAGAGAGAACTACACAACTCTACCTAAGCCCTTTAGCTGGTCACTGAAGCTTGTTCATGTAGTAGTGTTCCTAAATCTGCCAGAGACTCTGGAAGGGGCATTCGCATTGCCCCAACTTACCTCCTGGTGAAAGCAAAGCCAATTGATTCGGCACATCTTGTGTTCAAGGAATCTATTTTTACTGGTACCACAAGTAGCGCTGTGATTGTAGGAACTTAGGAACACAATTACAAACAGAAATGTGGCCTTGCAGGTAGAAGTCAGTGTGCCTTTATAATCCTGACAGTTTCCCACAGATCTCCCACAAATGCCAGACAAACAAAAGTATTTCTGAAAAGCAGAGTCACGTTTTACTTCCTGTTTAGCTTTGCCACCAAGTGGTGATTCAACTCCACACATTTCAATACCCAATTAAAAAAAAACCAAAAAAACAACTTAACCAAAACCCAATTCCTATTCCGACTGGATATTCCAAGCCATCAGCTAGCACTGGACTGCTTTCTGACCAACAGCTTTCATAACGGAGAAACAATTCAGCAAGAGAAGCACATGGAATAATCAAGCCAATCCATCTCACTCCGTACCATGGGGAACGGAGCCATTTGGGATGCAGATGACCCCGTCTTCCTCCTGCTCCATCTCAAAGCAGTACCTGCTGAAGCTGCATG
The DNA here is from genome assembly GCF_000687185.1 of Egretta garzetta. NCBI lineage: Eukaryota > Metazoa > Chordata > Aves > Pelecaniformes > Ardeidae > Egretta > Egretta garzetta. The sequence goes on along the minus strand of NW_009260182.1, from coordinate 6,712,597 downwards.
CAGAACATGTTTAAACAAAGAGGCGTTATGTTAAAACCTGGACTGTCCTGACACCTCCGCTGACTGAGTACTGCAAGGCACAGTAGCAACTGTATTTTAGTAAATCGTCGCCTCAGACAACAAGTGCTGTTCACTGAAGTTCAGACAGAAGTTAGATGTAAAAACGACTACATGAAATTCTGTAACCGCCTCACGTCAGATGATCCAGCAGTCCCTTCTGACTATAGCAGCGACATATCTTTAAAACTGGCACAATGCAATGTCCCAGAATCATCTAATTACCCAACAAGGACTTTTTTGAAAACTCTAAGAAGGAAATTGAATCACAGGAGAGAGAGATATATTCCAGATCCCAAGAGAAAGATACATAGAGCAAATCTTGCAGAGATAAACCAGGTCTGAGAGGGGAAGACGTGCTATAAGCAGGAGAATAAGATGAGGAAGACAAAACTTTTAAGAGGTTGTTCCACTTCATTGACTCTCACAAGTGACGGCTTGAAATTGTCCTTTCTGAATAGCCAGAAATGGTATTGCGGTCGGTATAAACTGTGAGACTGCCTCAGAACAAGCCGTGTTTTATTTTAAATACATTTTGACGTATTGTTGTACTGAGTTTCAGTATGAATACTCAAAAGCTTTAAGAGGACACAAGATTTTCCTGCCATCCCCAAGCCAGGTTTTTTATGGCAAACCTTATTATCCATAAAGTGAGGGCATCATTCAGAAAGGTTAAAAGCATACTGTTAAGCCATTTTCTCCAGCATCATGAAATCATTATCACTGCAATACTCTAGCTGCCAGTGTCATCCAGTACTGAGAAGCTCCACCGACTTAAAAATAAAATAAAAAAAAAACACCAACAAAACCACAAACCCAAACAAATCATCAGATAGTTGCTGGTATAAATTACAAGCTCCTTGACTACTGCAGTTGTGTCCTGTTACGTTCCCTTCCTGCACACATTTCCTTCATTCCCCGATGACCTCTATGAACACTGCACTGTGGAACTGCAGACTACATTTCAAAAGCTAGTCAAGGCCACAGTCATTCCTTGCATCATATCACAACTGTAAAAAATAGGCTAAGGCAAACCAGCCTGTACCACTTAGCCTGACTCTAGGTGATTTTTTCTGTACCAAAACCTATCAATCAGCCACATTTCTAATTTAAATCCCACACCTCTGGAGTCATAGCACCTCAAAATCTTCCTTAGGTTCCTCAAAACACTGCTCACTTGCTCTGCTTAAAGCATTCCTTCCCCCGCCCTTATTATCTAGTTCAAACTTTTCCTTCCTTAGCCTTAAGCGATTGCTCTTTCTCCTACCATCTGAGACCAAGCAATTCCCTCTCTTCATTTATCTTACTACCTTGATGGTATTAATAGACTATGATCCAGTCACCTCTACTCACTCTAAAAATTGAGTTCACGCTGCTTTTTGCTGCCCTCCTTTGTGTTCTCTCTCGTTTTCTTAGAGCCTTCACAAGCAAGAGACTTCACTGACAAAGTATTCAAGGTAAGCAGGTCTTTACATAGGACCTTGTTAAAAACCAGTCTTGTTGCTCTGTAACAGGAGCTATGATGAAAAACAGTATGGGGTTGGTTTTTTTAAGCTTTGACGAAACAAGTTGATCCATGAACATGATGTCCTACAGATCAGAGAAATCTCATCAAGCAATTTTAAAGGAATCTGAATGGGGGGAACAAACCCACAAAAGGCAGAGATACGACAACTCAGTTGTGAAACATACATGCACTCCTTCCTCACAAACACCCCTGGCCATCATTACCAGATGGCAGAAGTGCAGCTATGCCTTCAACTGACCTCTCTGCATCCTTTCCCCAAGCTGCTGAGACCAACCACCATTAAGTATTAATAAGAATTAACTGTTCCATTGGGACTGGATAGCTGAAGGAAGAGTTTAACAAAAAATGACTCTCATAACTGGGCAAAGCTGAGGTCATGACTAATAGTTAAATGAATGTAGAAAAGGATATCCCCAAATAATCCCCACGTTAGTATTTAAAAGCTTTTCTACTACATATTTTGTCCCGGTAAGTCTATATGCGACTAGAAAATTCTACGACCACTGAAGAGGTGTGGGCTTCTGCCCTGCCATAAACTACGAGGTGATGTTATAAATTTATTTTCTGGTCTGTAGCATCTCAGCTCTTCATATGAATTACATCCTTGTCTTCAAATCAGTAGTTTATTGTGGAACATCAGTTGAGACTCCTACACACATACCTTCCTCTCCCTCTTCAAATGAGTAAGGTGTCATAAACCCCGGTTATACCTGCTATATTAAATACCTTCTCTTAAGCCTCTAATGGCAGTAAACAAAAAACAGCCTACAGCGCCAAAATGGTTCTTTAATGTTACCTGAGGTTTTTTTCATCTATCTGGAGAAACGAACTGAATTACCAAAGCAAATGGGAAATGTATTTATGCATTATTTCATCCAGTTAGGAACAATTAATACATGAACAATCAGTTATTTCTTCTTAAATATACTTAAAAATACATGCCTGATTTCTAAAAACTTGTAGCTGACTTAATGGTATAATGTTAACTTCCATTTGATTGACACATTTTATATCTTAAAGTCATTCTGAACCTTTACAAAAAGCTAAAGTTTTGTATGCTATATTGGAACTACAGCAATTTGAAAGCGAATTATTTTCAAGCAAACAGAAACCAGAGATTTTTCAAAGAGCATATAAGGTATGACGGTAGGTTATAGAATTTTATTTTTTTATATATATATGATATTTATCTCACAACCAACACCTTGTCAGACAAGCGAAGTAGAAATATGCATTCATTAGTTAAATCAGCCTTATGTGCAGCATTCCAACCAAGTAATTCAAGGTTCGTAAGTCAAGATTTGTAAATCAAAGCAAGTTATTTGTGCTCTGCTACCATTTACTCTTCACATAGATACTGCATGTTAACATGGCTCATACTTTAATGTGCTTTAAGTGACTTAAGACAATCTTGAATAGTTTGATTTTTTTTTTAATTTTTTTTTTTTGTAATTATCAGGAGTTCTATGCTTGGAACTGCCTCAATTGACAATCACATAGCAATTAACTGGTAGAAAATTTGAGTAAAAAACCTGGAATGATAGATAACCCTAGACTGCCATCAAAATCACTTTGCCCAAGTAGTAAAAAAGTTAAGCTAAAATTTAACAATATGAAATGATTCTTAGATTTATTACTAAAGTGCAGCTTCATTATACTCACTTTTCTCATGTATTCATATTTAAAATGACTTTGATTAGTGATATATATTCACACATAAAGCTTCTCAAGCCTGTGATTCACTGGTGAATCATCTGGGACTGGGCCATTCCAAACTCAAGGTAACCCTCCTTCAATAAACCTAATGTGAGTTAGTTTACAAAGAGACACTTGATCTTACTTTGAGTGTATTCAGCGCTTACTCACTCAATAATGAATATTAAAACAATTCTATAGATGCCAATAAGGAAGTTTAGGTTTCTTCAGCTGAACTCATCCATTTGCATCTCCTTCCATAAATACATTAGCAAACATATTCCATGTTCTGAAGTGACTGTACAGCTGGTCTTAGTTGGTATTTGTCCATTTATCAAATGGAAGTCCTAAAATCTTAAAAACATTTCCAAGTTATATTTTGTTTGTTTTAAAGGATAAAAAAAATCCTTCAATGAACTAGAAGAATGATGCAGACAGAAAATAATTTCAGCAGTAGTGCAAGAGGATTAAAAAAAACAATCTAACATGCTTTTTCTAAAACATTTTCTGAAGCTTTAGAGGTAACTCCATCAGAGACAGTTAGCAATGGTGGAAGAACTAGCATAAAAGGAGCATCACAGCTATCTAACTAAGCTTGAAAAGGTTCTGGATTATGCAGTGATAAAATGCTAGAGGCAGCAAGCACAGATGGACGCAAATCTCATACTTGTGCTTCTTGCCACCCATAGTGCTAAACAGGAGACAGCACAGTGGTAGGAGACTGCAGAACGTATCTAACCTAAGTGAGGTGTTTGTAAAACCCAAGCACGTTTTTATCTTTGCTCCAGCTGGCATAAACACTAACTTAACCTACACTGTTTGCCCAATGTCTATCTATTTATACATATAGCAGTGGTATGTAAATGTTTCTGCACAGTTTCATTTACTGTGGCACAAACATTGTTAAAGACTCCTATAAGAACATTGCCTATTCTCTACACCAGTCAATCTTCCCCTCTCAAAAGCTCCAGCAGCAGACTGGTGCTGAGGACCCTTTCTGCACAGGAATCTATCCATTAAAAAAAGAAAGAAAAATCAGACAGACCAATTACTGCGTGTTCTTTGAGTGAAAAGGTGTAATGCACACATTTTCTTTCGTCTTCTTCACCTATCTGTCTGTTCCTTCCCATTCCAAACCAACCTCTCACTCTTCTCTTTTTTGCTTTCCTTCTTCTCTTCTCCCCACTCCCCTAACCCTGGATCTCTCCCCAAATGACATTAGATGCAAAACCTGCATGACTGCCAGTTATCTGGAATCCTGCCTACACCTCATACGTCCTCCCCCAACCATCACTGGTAAGCCAATTTCAGCGACGTTAGCAATCATGGAAAGTATCGGTGAGACAGTTCCCTCTTCCCAAACTCCCCGCATTTAACACGGGTGCAGCAGCCTTTGTTTAGGAAGGACCAGGCACTTACCTTGCCCTTTTGTAGCTCACTTCTCTAAAGCAGAGTGCATTTTGGTTGACTGTCTAGTGCTGTACACTCCGGTACATGCTCCATTTGAACAAATCTGCTGCTCAGCAGGTCTGAGTACCATTTCCATAAACAGTGTGCACAAATTCTGTTGCCTTCAAGAGAAGGAACTGTGCTAGGTAGGTCCTTTTCCACATACAGAAGGACTATATTTACACAAATTTGCTACTACTAGAACACCATGTTACTCTTTATTATTGCTCTTTTTTATCCCCTACACAGCTGGGTCTAAACGCGTATTAGAAACACAATGAGATATCATACAAATACAGGAAATAAGAATTTTGGTTTTAGGAGAACTGAAATGAAATTATTTTAAAATTTAAAATTGAGTGTGTGAGGGTTTCATTTCACTTAATTCCATCCATCAACCTACTCTGCAGCTAGTGACAGAGATTTCACAAAGAAAGCCCTGGTTATGTTGCATCAAAGCTTACAAACTCTACAAACTCGAAGAAGAAACTCTTCCAAAATAGCTCCTGAATCCCTTGTGGAAGCTCCCTCCTCACCCTTCTTATGGGCAACAGTGAATGTTAATGAGCTATTAAACTAAGACAGAATTGATTTTTCTAGGGTCTAGATAGCCAATAAATAGTGTTGAAGAGAATTACAAGTTAGCAGTTAGTCAAGTGAATTACAAGGTAAATATTAACTTACTAACCTCAAAGGCTTGCAGGCATAAGCTACAGATGAAGCAAAGGTATTTTTCCAGTTTCACATTTTCTCCCATGTTAAATACATTGCTGAATCTACTTCAGTTTGTTTCTATTCTGATATACTAATATACTGTTTGGTACAGATATTTCAGAGGTTATGTCCCAGCTCTTCCTTTTAAGGCCTCTGGTTGAGTTAATTTCATAGAAAGTAATTAATATACACGGGACCATTTACAAATTGGTTTTGAAACCAGGTAGATAGAACCATGATGATGGAATAAGCCGAACATTTTCCTTTATAAAGAAAAACCGGATACCACCGATGATTAAATAAGTTGCATCAACTCAGGATTATTCTGCAGAGCTTTATGGAAGTGTACTTCCCCCTTCCTGGTAGCTAGGATTAAAATAAATTTAAAAAAATTAAATCTAACCATGCCATTTTCTTTATTTGAAAATGTTTCATACTACATTACTGATTCTTGAAGAGGTGACTTTGTACTTCATTTTGACAGAGTATTTTTTTAGATAATTGAGTTCAAGACTACTTAAGACTCAGTCTGCAACCTGAATTTTTTGAGCTGTAGTCAAACAAAGTGTCAAGTACTTATCCATGTCCTCATTTGCATCCTGGAGCTACTGTAACTTTCTCCAACTGCTGAAGGTAACAAAAAGCTGAAAACAAACAGGAGCTGCTTCTGCCCAGATTCCCTCTACTCCAATAAGTCTTGTTCTACCAACAAGAAAGGGGGGAATGTTTCTGTCCAAATACCCACCTCTTGCATTGCAGTCACTTCCTAAAACTGCCATTTCTACAGCTAGAAACTTAGCAGTTTGGCTATGGCATGTCCATGTCCAGCCAGAGACACTAACAATTCCACAGCTGTTGGAAAACCTTAATCAAATAGTTGTTTCAGTAAAATAATACTCCACTGTTTTATATTTAGAAAATTAGTAAAAAGTTAGTACTGTTGAAAGTTTCATGTTACTAAATTGGCAAAACCATTACGTGAAAAAAAGTCGGGAGGGCTTTTTTAGAATGGAGGGGTAGAAGACGAGAGTGCTTTGTTCTGGCAACCACAGCTAGTGAGAGCAGTTAAGTACAAAGAAGTGAGCAACATAATCCCAAATGTAAAACACAATTTAGCAAGATGTAGTTACATGAGATTGTAACAGTAACAAACATAATAGCAATTATTAAGAAGCAGGAAACTGAGAAAGGACATATATTAAAATGAATGAGACTCAATCTCAGACTAAACAGCACAAACTGATGAAATTCCATCAACTGCTGAGGTGCAACACATGAAATTAAAATGAAGACTCTCACCTAGAGCAGCAGGGAGAGCAGGTTGCCAAGGAGTATTGTGCACTAGAGGGCAGGATAGACTTTCCACCGGCTGGCTGGGCCAGAACCACGAAGCTCTAGTCCCACGCTCAACATCAGCACGTAACCATGCCCTCTGAGGTTTTAAACAACTCTTAACCACCACACCTGAAAGCACTTGCAAAAGCAGGAGTGCGGCTCTCATTAAAGTGACACGTCTCATTACACCAGTAATTTCTAATGACTTTTTTGGATAAGAGTCCTGTCTGCATACACTACCACCTTGCACAGATTCTGTAGTTTTTCCCTCCAACAAAGAAGTCTCAAAATAATTTTCAAAGGACACTGTTAATTACTGTCCATTATGAGGGGAAAGTTAAGCACAGAGTAATGATAAAACACAAGTCCAGGGACAAAATTAGACATTTCCTCTAATCTAACTACATAATCATCACATAAACTTTGTTAATTAACTAGAATAAACAATTTACTCGTGTTTGTTAGTACATAAGAAAATAAATCAGCAGTTTCAGGCCAACCAATGAGTAAAGCCAAATAGCAAAGAAAGCTCATACACAGACAGGTAAATAGAACTATTTTCATAGATTTATTTGAAAAATACTTACAAAAGCAAGTATGTTTGACACTAAAATAGTTAAACTTATTCTGTGTTTACATTGGTGTAATTAAGCGTGCAGCATTAACAGTCTTTTCTGTTTGAAGCATTGTTAGTTTGCCTTAAGGAAGCAGGGAAAATTCTGGTTTACTGATGAACAATGTCTCCCTGCCACTTCCTCAGCAGCAACTACAGCTGTGATCTCTGCCCGAGATCTCAGCACACTGAAAACTGGGTTTGCTTTACTAACTGCCAGCCTGCCAAGTGCAGATTTACTGGAACCTGGAAGGTGGGTCAGTTTTTTTTTTTTCCCCTAGGAAGGAACAGGAGAGAGGAAGAAGAGGAAAACAAAAGGATTGGTTTTTTTATGTGAAGAAATTACCAAAGCTACATTTCATGAAAGAGTCCTTAAAAATGTCCTTTTGTTAGTGGCCATCTTCCTTCAAAACACACGCATACTTCTGAACTTACCCGTAAACCAATGCCCCTGAAGCTTACCATTCCTATAGTACTTTTTTGCTAGGAGAGGCCAGGACTAGAATAGCTAAGGTTCCCCATCCAAACAGCAGTTCAGTAGTGTCAGAAATGAAATACAGTGCAATTAGTTTCCACATACTGTATAGCTACATTTTAAGACAAAACTGGCACAGATACTGATTGAAAGAGTTTGCTGTCTCCATGTAATCCATGCTCTGGCAACACCTATAGTCTGTTCACAGAGTGGTTTATCAGGGCACATGGAGGGGACGGGATCTCACCAGCCATTATTTTGCATGGTGCCAGTAGCTGCTGCTGCTCGAGCCAGCATATTTCTGTGTGCCTCTGAAGCAGAAGAAAAAGTCCCATCCATCACATGCATTGGCAGCATTCGCCTTCTGCCAGGCTGAGGGGTGTAGCTGTTCTGTCTCCAGTCTTCTTCTGGGGGCATATCAACTCTCCTTGGACCCGGGGCCTTAATGCAAGAAGGGGGCACAGGACAACCTTGAGAGGCACCGGGATCCCAAGAAGGCTCATGTGGTATTCTTAAAGTGCTGTAGTCTGTGCTGGCTGGTAGCCTGCAACCAATGGCATAAGATTCATGCATTCGATGTTGTGAAGGCTGCTGGAGGAAGCCTTCCTGTAAACTCTTGCCTGGCTGGCCAGCATGTTTCCCCCAGA
>NW_009260182.1:6687390-6704066 GCF_000687185.1 Egretta garzetta | reverse complement strand
ACATGGCTGTTTGCCTGGCAAGGTAGCTCATGTTCAGCCAATGGCCAGAGACACTTGATGCTCCACCTCCTAAATGCGGATTAACAAGGGGCTTTTGCCCCTGGGAGAGGGTGCCTTTGGGTGCACAAGGGAGACTCCCATAGCTCAGTGCCATACCTGGGTAGTCTTCACCTTGGAAAGCTTCACCCCTGTCAGGCACAACCAAAAGTTTCTGGATGATGTTCTTCTGATCTCCTGGGGGCAGAAGGAAAAAAAAAAAAAAAAAAAAGGGTTTGCTTAGTTATATTTTTTTGTTTCATCCTCCCAGAACTTCCAGCTGTGGCCAAGAGGTGACAGAAGAAAAAACGAAGTTACTGGTTGACATACAATTCTGAAGAAAAGCTAGCTGTCCCCCTTCTAGCATTCACTTTCCTCACTGTATTTCCTCCTTACCCTACGACAACTGCTGTCACAGACTGCAGATTTCTTTAATAGCCCTTGTGTCATCAAGGAGGACCCCAACAAAATATTTTAAGGCTGGTAGATCATACTGGTTTTGATGGCTGTCACAGGGAAAATAATTCTCATGCAGGAATTAGTTATTGCTATTGGCACAGTTATATGTATGATTTTGCTGGAACGAGTAGCTTGTGAAAGTACTCTCATAACATGAGAACACAGTGGCGGGTCTTACTGCTACTTTTACACTAAAGAAGATACGTCACAAAAATGTGAGTATGATTTTATATAAAGTCAATGTAATGTTTTCATAAAGATTATTCTCTTCTGTTATGTCCACTTAGCACAGAATCACAGAACAACTCAAAAAGACAGAGAAGAAAAAGAACGTGATTTGTCCTTCCAGATATCTGGAGGAATTCAGGCAGAAATTCATGGTGAAACATCGTTATGAAAGACAAGATCTGAAGAGTTGTATTTCAGCAATAATTCTGATCACGAAGGAGGATGAAAAGTCCTGTGATTACCTGACGGTTTACGTGCCTTGCCCACCATGCTGGGCATCAGTACATCATGGGGTGGGTGCTGCACCTGGTTTGGGTTGTGCTGGGGATCAAAGGGAAACACAGGAGGATCATGGGGGAAAGGAAGGGAAGTGGAGCTGGAAGAACGATGGCTGGTGTCCACTGGCATTTTCCTTGTATTTGGTGCTTCCTTTTATAAAATGAGAAAGGAGAAGAAAAGAACATAAAATGATGAGTAAACACAGAGTTGGGTTGAATCAAGCAAAGATGGTGCTGATCCAAGGAAGGGGATGAGTCACCGGAACAAAAACATGCATCTGTATGTGAAAAAGAAATACAAATAAAAGCTACATCAATCCAGTAAGGCTCTTACTGCAGTGGTGGGCTACTTAGGAGGATCATTTAACTGGAATATACCAAGGAGAGCGAGCCAAACCAAACACAAACCACTCATGGAGGTTGGGTTTGCAAACTGAATCCACAGAACATGGCAGGCCAGTCAGCATGCCACACAAGCCATGAAATAAAGAAGAGTATTGCTGATCCTTCCTTCCTGTTTTTTAGCACGCTTTACTGAAAGCTCTGATTCCAGACTATGAACAGATTTACCTGTTGCAGCTGAAGTATTTACTAGTGCTGTACTGCTTCCCTCTGTTAGGAGGTACCTACTCCAGAGTAGGGATGGGTGAATGGCACAATAATAAACCACCACAGACTTGACTAACTTGAAGAGTGGTGACAGACAGTCATGCTAGCTGCTGCTTCTGTTGTGGGGATAAAAACCTTCAGCAGACAGAGGGATCTCAGACAGCTACAGGTTTTTAATTGCTCCTGCCTGCACCTCCAGGTACGTGTTAAAGCCTGCAACTAAAGCGCGCTGAGGAGCAAACATTCAGAAGTTGACATATTCTTCACTTATGGTACACAGCAGAAAGATGGAATCAGATCAGCCAGTCTACATAACTGATTCTGCAACTGAGACTCTTCTACACTTACTATGCAGTTGGTTTAAAATCAAAACTTAAAGCACAATTCGTAAAAAATTCAATCCAAGCCAAACCTTCACATTATATCTGCCTATGTTGCTAAGCACCAACAATAATCTGTTGCTCTTTTCCTCACTGACAGTTTTAACTTGCACCTAAGATTACTTAACAGAGACAACAAAGGAAAAGAAAAAAAGAAAAAAAAAAAAAAAAAAAATCAATATCCCTGTACACTTCCTGTATGTAACTGGCTGCATGTTATGTACCAAGTCTTGAATTGTCTCCCCCATGCTTATTTTTGCTCTCTAAAAATACTACTTGCTGAATATATATGCACAAGAGAGCAGAAACTTTCACACTGTTAGTGGTGTCTTTTTTAAATTATAGGTGTATTAGAAGCTGTCTTGAAATACTCTAAGTCAACTGAAGAAAATTTTTATACTGGATATCTTTGATTACTGGCAAGTAATATTAGCTCACGTGCTTACCAGCTGCAGCAGGTACTACTCTGCAATAACTCCTGAAGATGGCTTTGTTACTTAAACATAAGCTCATTCTTCTTCCAAAAAGAGAACAAAGATTCACAAAGACAAGCTTTCATCATGGCTTATTATTCATGTGTTTGCTGTCTTGTTTGTTAACTACTAAATGCAGAGAAAACGGCAACCCTACACACGGATGGTGGCTCTTTGGAAAGCTGCACATCATTGCACTTACAAAACTATGAGAAGAGACCAAGGTCTCTTCTCTGTTTGAGATGACTGTCCCGCTGAGACTGCGAGCAATGCGACGGAAATTCTCTGCACTGTACATTTCCTCCTCTTCTGGTTCCCTGCTATGTTCTCTGGTATACGTGACCTGCAGACAATATCACACATTTCAGAAAAGGCTCTCCATAATATCAACTTGTTATAATAATTATAGGGAAGAGATCAATATAAATCTAACAGGCTACTTATACTTCAGTGAAACTCCATGACCTTTTTTTTGAAATCCTTCATTCAGGTACTACCTTGAAAACAAATCAAATGGGTCTGTTTGGACCTGGTGATCAAAAATATTATTCCTTATAGTGTTTTTCTTTAGTAAATATACACTGATCGATTTGTCTAAGTGAGATTCATGCTTTTATAAATATCTAAAGCCAGGACAAAAAGTCTCTACTGAGATGAAGGTACCTAAAGGACTGACTGCTGCTACAGGCATCGCTGCCCCTGTAGAGGTAACGATGGCTGCAACTGACAGCCATCCTATGATAAAGTACTACCATCTTCTCATAAACTGAAAAAAGTCTAAGATTATTTGATGAGTGCTGGAAGCTTGTTAATCTTATGTTAGCAAGGGAAATGTTTATTCCATCTGTCTTTTCCTGTGTTCTATATATGCAAGACCATTTAAGTTCCCTTTAATGAGTATAGAAGTATTATAGGAAATGTCATTTCCCCTTAAAAATACTTCAATGTTTTCATGTACAGGGCTGATATGTAACTGCCAGTTATTTAAACAGTTTATCCCCAGAAAAAAAAAAGAAGAAAAGGCATCGTCTCCCACTCTGAGGTGACCAACTACCAACTGTAGGCAAATACCAAGTTATCTCCCACTTCCAAAATACATAGTGACACAGTAAAAAAAAAAAATCTGTGCCCCTGCAAGTGGTAACATCAAGAAGCAATTATCGTAAATTGTGACGCAATGCAGTTCATGTCAATATATTCAAAGAGACTAGATCTTAAAGTTTTCAGAGGTATGTTCCTCAAGGTCAGAATTTAGATAATTTGATTGCATGCAAGCTGCATGTAACATGAGTCACTAATTTTTTAGCTAATTAATCCTGAGCTAGACTGCATTTAAATTCTAACATTTGTATTGATGACCCCAGTACCTTTTTCACAATAAATTCCACTTCTCCCATTGTAAATTCTTTCACTTACATACGCCGAGCCCTTTCCCCCCTAGCACATCTTAAGTAACAACACATCACCTTGGAGACAGAAGAGACAGCGGATCCACACAGACTGCGCTCGATCTCTGCTGTTGGGGTTTTCGAGAGACCCATGCCAGCTGTAGCATGCAGCTTCCTCACATTCAGGTTCGCAGAGACTGGGAAGGAAAATGCTATGGTTAAATTCAACGCTTGATTGCACATTATGGCACATTTCTGACTATCTTAGGTCTGACTCCAGCAAAGACAGGCAGGCTATACACACAGAACGAGAAGTCATCAGAGATCCTTTGAACATGAATACATATAAGCTAACTCCCGACATTTCAAGGGGAGACAGTCTATCAGGATATTTACGCCTGCTTCACTCGCCCTTTGCAGGCTTCTGGCGAGCACTTAATTGAACTATTTAAGAGTTAAATCATTTAACTGCACACCAGCACTTTCCTGATACAGAGGGGAGATAGTTTAGGGGGCCTAAAGGGACAGAAAATCAGCTACCAGGAGCAAGCGATTTGTTGTGCTGGTTAAATAGTTAAAAGTGTTATTTTTAACTAGGATTGCTACATGTACTTCACTTCAGTGCAATCCCCACCAACCAATTACAATCCTAAAATATCTCACAGAATAGACAGGCAGATCAATGGACTAATAAAAATGGTCAAAGGGAATATCTCTATAAAGGAAGAAAGGTGATGTGCTAGTAATGACAGATTTTCTGCATTGAGGTGGCATTTGAAGAATCAGGTCTTTGCTTTAATCTCTGCCATAAAGCTCCAGTAATTAAATGGGCATTTTCACCATGATTCTGGATGCAAAGGTCTGAAAACCAGTTGATGTGGGGTAGAAAACTTAAAACAGCATTTGCAAATGAATAGGTAATCCAAGTTAAAAGTGAGAAAGAGCTGTCCTAGACCCACTCAGGTGATTTTCATCCAGTTCATCGCAGTAGATGCACTAGTTCAACCTTTTAGTTTTTATACCGAATTTGCAGAACTTAGGAAGAAACATCTAAAAACCACAGCAAACCAGAAGTAAAGCTCTCAAACACAAACTTCACTTTCGAAGAATATCCATATCTCATATCCCTCATATATGTAGGGGGAAAATAGGCAAGAAAAGTGTCAGCATAAGAAACAGGGCATTTGATGACAGAACTCTGAAGCTCCAGCTAACACTAAAGCAACTGGGCTTTATCCTGTTAGATTTCCAGAAAGAGCTTCCAAAATCAGTAAGCTAAGTAGGAACACATAAGACCACCTGATTCAAGCCCATTCAAGAGAGTATCTGCAAAGTTGTCAGGTCAGATCTGGCCTAACTCAGAAAGAAAACCAAAGGACGACAAATGGGAAATGTCCACCTTTGGATGTGTCACCTGGTCTGCCAGTGGACTGCAAGACAAGAGAGTTTCATAGAAAACTTGAGCTGCTGAAAAAAAAACTGTTCAAGAGTCTACTGCAGCATTCACTCTGGTCACAGCCCAGCTCAATTGGTCAGGAACAATGGAGGCTCCACCTCCACAGGTGCAGGGCAGGGGAAAACCTGTCTTGTGTCATGTATTGTAATATATATATCTCACACACGCACATATATATCACTTTGGTACCCTGCTTTGTATTTAACCAGAAAATTCGTAACTCTAATACTATGATATGGATTATAAAGAAATTTGCTTCACTTGTGCTAAGCAGAGAATCATGGTTGCCCTATCTCAGGCAGATTAGATCAGCTTAAGTGGAACGAGACTGCTGTCATCGAACTCTGATTGAATGCCTCCAGCAACAGCCGGATGTTCTCACCAACAGCAAGAGCATCTGTTAGTTTTCTTTTGGCACCAACTAATCCACAAGGTTTCAAGGATCTTAGTGCAAATCATTTACCCCCAGAGGGGTGCTTAAAGCAGGTAGTCCTTAGCAAAACACAAGTTCAACTCTCTCAGATCTGGAAACATTTTAAAAAGTTATTCCCCTCAACCTGGTACAGACTAAATTCTCAAATGCAATACTATCAGTTAAAATTCACAAATGTGGAGAACATGAACTTCGGGTATAGAAATGGTTTAAATAAATTCCAGAGGTGATGTAGGACTTTCAAACCGCAAAATTCAGCAGCCTGACCGAAGTGGATAGCTCCCTACTTGAAAACAAGATCAATTATTTCTACGTTACTCCTAACAGACATCACTCTCCATTTGCCAAGATCAACAGCTACTCTGCAGCCTCCCCAGGCAGCGCTATCACACTGCTTCTCTACCTATGCAGTTAGAATGTTTTCAGAGTCCACAACCTGAATCCTTCTGCATCTGTGCACAAATTCATGCCCATTTAACTAAATCAACCAGAAAACATACCTTCACCTATATTGGAGTACATAGGCAGGTCAACCAAGAAAAACAGCTGCATCGTTCTTACCTGATGGATACCTAGCACTGTCCTGTCTTCCCAAGAAAGGCCTAGTGGCCTGAGATGCCTGCAGACTAGTCTGATAGAGGGATTCCAGTTCTGAGAGCTCCTGTTCTGTGTCTTGATTCCACTGTGGATGCAGATGTACTGGGATCCTGCTCAAGTCATCTCCAACTGCTCTCTGATCAGAAAGGGGTGGACTCCTCCCAGGTACAGGAAGCCATTCAGTATTCTTATTAGCCTTCTGAGAACTGTAATACCTAGTAACATTATCCACCCAACGGTCCACAGGCATAGAGGCAACCATGCCACTAGTAGCTCCATCATCCACCTGTTTCATTCCTCCATCATGACAGTGCCTTTCCAGGTATGGTGCAGGGTCTGCTATATTTTGTCCACCTCTTCTACACAGCTCTTCACTGTGAGAACAAATACTCTTAGAAGCAACATGTTGGGCACTAAAACCCTCCAAAGAAACTACCCCATCCCTAATATCCACAGTTGAGTGTGATTTTTCAGAAGACTGTTTTTTGTTTTCTTGGTTTTGATGGATTAGCTGTCTGTAACCAGAGGATGAAGGGTTGATGAAAGATTTTTGTGTTAACTTTGGAGACTTCTCATCCTGACACACTGCAGCAATCCAGCCTTTTTCATGAGTACCTTTTCTCTGGGAGACTGCATGCATTTTCTGAAACTGCTCTGCCAAGGAACGAACATGTCCCTTTGTACTAAAAGCCTCAGATTTGCAACCTTCTGCTGTGCCATATTCGTCCTGTGAGGGTAATAAAATCTCATGGCTGTTTGCTCTGGAGTACTTATTTGTTTTCTGCAAAGGATCCAAGGAGCACTGCTGTGTAGGGGATGAAGTTGCAGGGGTCATTGCATGATAGGCCCCTAAATGATCAATGCTGGGCCGCACTGGAGAGCTTGCAAGTTTGGAACAAGGACTGTGCTGGCTGTCCTTTTCAGGAGATGCTGCTTGTGGTGGATGTGGACAGGGAAACAGTGTAGGCAAAGACCCGAAGTCTACCGTGTTAGCCTTGGATTTGTACTGAGGTGTGAGAATAGGCGTTACATTATGAACCTCTTCTAACTTGCTGCTACTGCAGCATTCCCTATAGTCTTTTGGCCCTGTGGCTGTGGTGTCAGCAAATTCCACACTATGGTGGGCATCATTCTCAGTTCTTGCAGACCTCTCTGCCAACCCTTGCCTATAGGGAAAAGAGGGAACTTGGTCATGAAAATCAGCAGAAGCAGACTGGAAGTTTGGAGAGATCCTGTTGGATGGATTGCTTTCAGAAGGGGGCAAGGAGGAAGACTCTGGATATAATGATGAGTGCAATTCATGGCAGGAAGCAGGTGGGTGGAAGAAAGAACTGGACCCAAATTCCACTTCTTTGTTGGGTTCCAGTGGTACCTCCTGGCTCAGCAGTACTTGGAGCGGGCCAGTCTGTTCACTAAAACACACAGAAGGGTAAATGATTAGCAGTAGTAATTGCTTACATTTATCCCTAGGGTGCAGAACTTGCACTAGGTGACATATACCTCAACACGCTTTTCTTTGCTAACTGTATTCTTATGAAGACTTTGCATTAATTCAGTAGATACATACATGTTAGTCCTTTGTTTCTAACCCTAATTTCCTACTGTAACTGATCTACTTAATCTATTTCATATTTTTAAGAGTATTTTGCTCCAGTTAGGCTCTATATAAAAGTATTCTTGTACAGCACCCTAGGCACTTTAAACAGTAGACTGAGCGTGTGGGTAGGGATAACTGTAAGAATAGTAAAAGTAGCATTTATATAAAATAAAACAACTATTTCCAATGTTAATATCTTAGATATGTTTTTAAAATACTTTTGACATGCTCATGATCTGAACATGAACTGACAATTTTTCCGGAAGGTCCCCTCTCTCCAGGCAAATTCATAAAGAATGACTTGAAAAATGGAAGGAACGGGTTGAAGTCTTTCTCATATCATCTTTGTATTCTGATCTTTGAGATATTTATCCAACACATTAAATAAACTTCAAGCTAAGTATATAACTATTAGTTTGTAATAATTTGTATTCTAAGTATACTGATAAAAAATAATTTGTATTCTTTCATGTACCAATGTAAGACAATTATATCCTTGGGTCATATATGTCCTTGGCATTTTTCTGCATTTAGTTAACATTTTAATATGCAGACAGAAAAAAGAGTACCAAGTCCATGTGCCTGTGAGAAAATGACAGGCTACAAACAGCTCCAACAGAGAACTTAAGGAAACTGTAACATCATTGCCTTGTTTCCTCCTTGAGATGCATGGAATGAAAGTTATCACTGAAGACCTAGCTGATATGTGTAGTGGAGTGACCTCGTCTATGAGTAATTGCAAACTTTGCACTGTCTACAACATTATTTATATCAAAGCAAGAGTACAGAACTCTGGCTATGAATAGATTCTTTCCATTGGCTGCAATATTAACATTTTGCAAAAGTAATGTTCTTTTCACAGAGCAACAGTGAGCAAGTTCAGCATTAACAACATCAGTTTATAAAGTTTCTTTCTTTCACTTTCTTAGAATCTACCAAAATGCATAATTGGGGCTCTGCATTTCTCCTGTAAAAGAGGATATAATGGACTCTTGATTGACAAAAAGATCAGCTCTCATTACATATAATTCAGCTACTGCAGGAAAAGAAAAGAACATTATGAACTATAGCCTGGCAGGTGTGCAAATTAACTGAGTTTTAGTATATAGCTGTATGTGGCATTTTAAAAAAAGGAAAAGAAAAAGGATTCTCATCTGAGATTTCATTTAAGCTTCTGATAATACAACATGTAAGAAAGGGGGGAGGGAAGAAAAGTAACAGTTCAAGAAACAGCCTAGAAATTGGATAGGGATGGTCTAGTGCTAGGAGGGAATGGCATGGGAAGAAATAAGGATTAAGCTGCATGCTAAAGAGGGTAGGAAGAAAGGATCAGTTACAGCAGAGAGTTAATTATGCTATAGTTAAAGTCAGTATGGAAGAAAGAACCATGAAGAGATGTTGAAGAGGCTGCTAAGCCAGGCTACAGGATGCTGGGAAGCACAGAAAGAAAATGAAGAATGATACAGCATCAGGGATAGCAGTCAAGGTGACAGGATCAGGAGCTGGATCCAAGAGTTGTACCAGCGCACCAGTGAAGAAGTGGACTAGAAAGAAAAGATCAGTGTACTTGACACTTTTCAAACTACAGAACACTGAAACACGCTGGTTGCTGTTCCCAACATGAAAGCAATTATAGCTTATATAATGTAAGATTTTTACTGTTGTACACTCTTTTACTGACTGAGTCCTGAAACTGCTCCTGACTGTAAACAGTTGCACATTTCATCCTAACACAGACCCCCTTTTTAGCCAGGTTATTGTCTATTGTATTCTTTCCCTTGGTGCATAAAATATCGATGCTGCCAGGCACTGACTGCTACAATTGTCTGTCACAGATCACATTTTGAACATGTGCACATTGAACTATTCTATGAAGACTGGGGAACAAAAAAAGGGTGTAGTTGACCATCTTATAATAGGATTTAACCTAAAGAAGAAAGGAATAGGAAGAAATACTGTAGGATTTGGACTACCCAGGGGAATATATATAGTTTGCTATTTCTTTCCAGACTGCACTGCTCACAGATGCAGTTCAGATCTGGGTCTAGGTGATATACTTGGACTACCTTGTAGACTGGGCCATGGTGCCGCCCTGTGGCGGGTGCCAGGCTGGCGGCGGCAGCGGCTGCGATGGCTGTTGGTGCTGCATGCGATCCTGGAGGCTCCGTGCTTTTCGGATACTGATTTGCAGCTTCTTATCGACTAGGGCTCTGCTGTGAGTGCTAGCGCTGGCATCATGCATGGCAAGTCTTAGTTTAGCTAAAATGCAAAAGAAAACATAGCAGAAAACAAACAGAAAAAAGGAATAAAATTGAAAAAGAAAAAAAAGAAAAAAGATGCAGCAAGAACATAAAAC
This sequence comes from Egretta garzetta, assembly GCF_000687185.1. Lineage (NCBI taxonomy): Eukaryota > Metazoa > Chordata > Aves > Pelecaniformes > Ardeidae > Egretta > Egretta garzetta. The sequence continues at coordinate 6,693,776 of NW_009260182.1, read as the reverse complement.
ATGGACCATGCAAATACTGCCACAAGAGTTCACAAGGATCCATTAATGCACATTCAGCTTAGCCAGGTGTCCAAACACGTTAATTGAAACCAAACCAAAATAAAGTAAAAAAAAAAAAAAGTTATCCATGTTTTAGCCCAACTTCTCATCCCCTTCACACAGGCTCTTTCCAACCCTGCCACACTGATGCTTTATTCTGTCACCTACGGACTCCCTTTATGTGCAGGAATACCCAGCTGGGATTTGAGATTCAGCATATACCTTGCTGGAACAGAAGCTAATAGAGCTATCACAACAGCTGTATGCTGCGCCCCTTATTCTGCAGTCCGTAAGAGCCAATTTCTAAATGCAAATACACAGGAGCTACCCACTCTGTCTGCAGCCATTCTATACAGACAGAGAGGAGCATGGGGTGAGACAGCCAGCCAGTCATAATGGAAAAAGACCAAAAATAAAATGAAATCACATAGCACACATTCTCAAAGGTCACAATGCATTTAAGCACTTCAATGTCCTAATGCTTTTTTCTTCATGGAAGTGAGGTACAGCATAGCTCATTTCTGTTAATCCAGAGGACTCAAGAGTGGGCTACCATTTTCTTCCTATGCTACACCCTCCATGAGAAACAGGGAAGCTTAATGCCCTTTGTAATTTGGTCTGAGGATTGGGAAAAATTGTTAATTGAGGACCAAGTGGCAGGGGGAGTTACCTACCAGGTGCTTGCTAAAATGCACCATTTAGCACTAGAAAGGGCACATCAGCACCCAAGTGCTGTTGCAGCCATAGCGCTGGAGAGAACAACAAAAACAGATGCAAACATGAAAAAAACAGAGATGAAGAGGAATAGGACTAAAACCCCCAAAAGGGAATGTTTGAAAAAAGGAAAAGATTCTGTCTCCCTGCACTTTCCTAAAGACCAGCTGGATCCCCATATTACTACCTGACCATTTAACGTGATTCAATGTTTTAGACTTTTTTCTATGATACTAGTAAACTGTCAAAAGCGCAATAGCTCAGGCGGTTAGAGTTACTTACATATAGCTTCATTACAGAGAGCCAAAGCTGCAGCACAATCCCCCTTCTGCTCCTGATTCAGCGACTCTTCAAAGATTGAGTCTGCCTCCTGCATCGACTTCTCAAAGCCATCACTCCTCCCTGCAATGGGCAGCACCCTTCATTTTGGTTTCATTCATTGCAGAACCCTCACTTACCCTCATCCCATTCGTGATTGCCAAGTTCTTCCACATACGGAGTCTCGCAGAGGCTGCACATATTCCAGACCGCACAACCTAACCTTCCCTGAGCAGAAGTACAACTTGAGCACCCTGATATGCTTGACATCCACAAAGTAAAACAATGTGAACCAGATTTTCTCCTCAAATTTTGTTTACTTAAGTGTTGTATTGGCTTATTATATTATTTTCAACAGTCTAAATCAGTACAAAAGATGGTATAGACATATCACAGAGTCAGTTTGGATGACTTCCGTCAAGTAGGAATTAATCTGAATTTGGAATTAAATCTAAACCAAAATATATCAGTAAAAGAGATATAGCAGGTCAGGGCTTTCCTTGTACATCCTTGTTTCCTTGTAAGTCCCCCACCAAAAATCATCTGTCTCTTCTTCAGATATCCAATTACTTCCATACAAAATGGAAACAAACTGAAACAACTGAGATGTCTGGGGAACAAAAAAATCAGCCTTGAGTGTGAGTGTAAATGCCTGCACGAAATACTTCTACAAATGTGTGTTCACTGCATATACTCAATTGCTGAAAGAGACATATGGAATATGAAAACCCAACAGTCTTTCAGCTTTAGGAGGAAAAACACATATTTAAGAAGCCAAGAAGAAAGGGACAATTGTCAAGAATTCTTTTTGCAAAAATTTAGAAAACAGTGTTGGAGAAGAGAAGGATAAATCATCCTTGGACACAAAAGAGAAAGATGAAACACTGTGTCCTCACATCAGAACATCCAGTTCTAAGAGGAGTAAATGCCCAAACAATCTGGTCTCACCTACTAGGCATTATGGAAGTTATGCACTAAAACATACACATTCAAATAAGGCAGAGGAAAACAAAATAAAACTTGACTTTTTGTTTTGTTTAGGGGTGGGGTTTTTTTAATGGAACGTCTCTGTCATTGCAGTAGAGAACATGAGTGTCTTTATCAGCCAACAATAAATTATTTTCTCAACTTGCATAACATATGCTATGGCCTGGCCTGCTCCTCAACACCCTCATGCACAGATGCAAACACAAACTCTCTTATACCATAAACTCCAAAGAACTCGCATGAAAAGCAAGTAGTGTAGAGAGAAGGAAGAGGTTGTTAGAGCAGCGAGTTAATCAAGCAGCACGTTCAGTTTCAAAATCAAGGTTACTGAGGCTTGTAATCAGGGCCACTATACTCAAGTTAGCTTTCTTTGCATGAACTTAGCAGTTTACTTGAGGGAAAGTGAGTCACAAGTGTTCTGGAGCTCTGCATACAAGCAAGCCTTCCAGGCAGTCAAGCAGTCTGTTAATGTTAAGCTACTACATCTCTGACTGGGGTGGGGAAAGGCTTAAAAGAAATAACAAACTTTCACAGATCTCAAGTCAACGCCTGTAAACTCAAACATTCTACTGAAGCCTTTTTTTGATTAAGCAGTATTCTGGTTTACTTTCTTTCTAACAAGGAAAAGCTAAGCAATTTTTGCTTTTACCTACTAACACAACGAGAGATCTGGTAATGTCATGGAGAATATGCTATTTTCTTTCGGGCAGGAGAGGCAGAGAAGACAACATCCTCATGCTCAACAACAGAGGTTCACTTTTCAGTTTTTACATTGTTAGCATTTACGTTACAAAAGTAAACATTGATACTGATAAAAAAGATATCTATCTCCTCTGGTACATCAGAATTTTTCACCTGGTTATTGGCAGGTCATAAGCAGGACTATAAAGTATAACTAACTGGCTCACTGATGGTAATCAAAAACTATGAAAACATTCCCACAGTGAGACATTCTCAGAGATTATATATTTCAGCTGCCATTGGCACAGTGACAGTCTGGCTGCTGAGCGGTTGGCATGGCTGCAGGCTGCAGCGCGTTTGCTGTCTTGTGCCCCGAGCTGGCATTGCTGTGGGGTGCCCCTCTCCTTCCTCTCTGTCCTGTAGCAGTAAACCAAGCAACTCAACTCTCATCTACAGCAGGTTTGAACGAGCAGCACGGGGATGCAAGGAGGCCTGGCAACACAGGAGGCCACAGTGGGTTTGCCCCGGTCATGCGTGCGTTTTTGGGAGCAGACCCTAAGCGTTTACTACACCTTCCTTGGCTCTGCTGACCTACCAACAACCCCCCAGTTAAATGCTCTACCAGGCTTCAGGCTTCACTCTGGACTGGATCAGTGCACTTCATCCCATCCTCTCCCTGACTCCCCTCACTGGCTGATGGAGACTGAGGGCTAAAACAAAGTTGAAGGCTGAAACAAAGGTGCTATATGTGAATCCTGCCACCAAGTTCCCTCTGCTGCACCTCCATCCTTCCAATTAAACCTTTTCTGCTGCCATCCCCTGCCAGAAACACAAGGAGTCATGGAAAAGACAATCAAACTTAGTATTTGGCTTTTAATTTTTTTTTTTTTTAAATTATTTTTCCTTAGAAGAGATATGTAAGCTAAACCCAGCTCAGATTTTCAACATTAGATCCAGCTTAGGCCTGCCACAGTACTTTTTCCCATCCCTGTGCTGTGGCTGCACAGCTGGGCAGGGAGAAAGAGTGGCAAGTACAAGGGCAGGAACAAGCAGAATCACTCAGGGCAGTGATGCTACCAGAAACAAAACAATGGCCTAAATGGTCAAGCTATGCTGCAGGGGGACCTGAGGTGTCTGCAAAGAACAAACAGCCTTGCTCATTCCAAGATGTTGGTTGAAGCCTGGTAGCCAGCTAAATTTAGATACCAATACTAGTAATGGTGCGTATCGCCACATTAGAAAGGAAAGGTGCAAATACATCAAAACCACCTCTGCATTACTTTGTTGTCTCATTTAAGAAGGAATTTGGTCAAAATACCAAACAAGTTTTTTGCATCCTACAGGTTTGAAATTGATGGTCTTTCACTAACTAAGGGTACAAAATTCTAATAGAGGGGAAAAGAGAGAGAGAGACTTACAATAGGAAATTGAGTTCAAAGGTTCAAAAAAACTTCAGAACTACAATCTTGCAAAACATACTGCATTCAAAAAGTTACCCTGATTCTGCAGTTCATCTAGATCCATAAACCTGCTGGGACGGGGATTAAAGCCCATTGCTGCCTCCATTTCCTTTTCTCTTTTTCTGCGTAGTTCTTGTTCATGCGCTCTCCTTGCCACCTCTTCTTGCAGTTCATCCAGTTCACTCTTTAAAGGGACAAACATCTCCCCACCTTCCAAAAATAGAAACAACAAAACCAAAAAACAAACCCAAAATAAAAACATGCTTTGATAGCAAAATTTCTTAAAGTATCCCTTTAAAAGACAAAGAAATATTAATGGAGAATATAATTAACATTAGAAAACAACGCAAAGACCACAGAATTTCAGATCACAGATTTTGCTTTGTTAAGTTTTACTTCTAAAAACCCTGCCCAAGTCATTTGGTTTCCAATTGCCTTCTCTGTGTCAGTGACTGGCAGAAATGCTGCAGTATTGCTTCAAGCTCCCCTGCAGCACTGCCCATCCCTGGATTCACTGACCCACGAAACAGCAAACAGAACAGAGAGAGTCATTGGAAGAGATAACCCCAAGCTGATGCTGAAATCCCGAGGCTTCTTACTGTACAAGGTATAAACCTTGTAAATAATGCTATGTCAAATTAGCCAAATCACTAGCTTTAGTAAGTAAAATGGATTCCAACTGAGATGCTTTCCATCTAACTACATAAACAGATGAAAACAGGAGGAAAATAAAGCATATCACTATCCTTGTCAACACAGCAGAAATCAATCAGCTGTCATTCTCACTTCAACTATGACCTGTATTCAAAAAGCATCTCCTATTCTCCCTTCCCCTTCCCCAGACATTCAATGGAACAAAGTATTTGCTTAGAACGATACATAAACACATATTGGCAGAAACACTCAGCCTTAGCCCAAACTTCTTGTAAATATTCATTCTCATTTCTGACAATTTTGAATTTTGTACAGCATTATGAGCTTCTTTTCAGGACTTGTCAATCCTACTAAGTTACTATGAGTTATGCTTGGGAAGATATTTTACACTGATGGCAGAATACTGAGTTACGGGAAAGAACAGGAAAAATAGCTTTGCTTTATCGGCTAAGTCAATACTCAAAAAAGATGCCAGACCAACATGATCGAAGGAATATTCCAACAAAGTTTTTTGCAGCCCCCTTTGGTAAACCTTGTAAAGTTCTATCTTGTAAAACTGTGTTATGTTCTTCAATGTTTCTTTTCCCTTTCCTCAATTTCACTGTGAAGACAAACATCCAGAAAGTAAAGAACAACTCCAATACAATTGACCTTGCAAAACTACTGCTACTGAGGAAGTGTATCTTACCATTTCCAATGGTGTGTGGGCTGTTTGCCCAGCTCCCAGCTGATGAAGTAGACTCCACTTCCAAGATGCTGCTACTGTGAGACTTTGGGATGTGACGCCAGGCAGGAACCAATCCACCTGCTCGTTTCATATGAACATCCCTCCAAAAAAGAGAGCAATTACAGTTTACCACTTTACTAATCTCTCCAGAAGAAATTATATCGACTTTTTTTTGTCATCACCACATAAATATTTACTTGCATTTTAATTTCATTAAAAAAAAAAAAAAAAAAGTCTACCAGAAGAAAATCTTGGGAGAAACAGGGGAAAAGAAAGTTAAAGTGGAGGACAACAATTCTAATCTCCTCCATAACAGTATGCAACACATATTAAAACTGTGGTCTGATAGCTGTTCTCAACAGATTCTTACAGCTGAAAATCTACTATTCTGGCCATAAACAGTCTCAGTTTTTGACTGCCTGAAACTTCCTAAGCTAAGGAGAAAAACACATTGTGCTGCTTATTTATTTTTGCATATAAATGTAAGTTTCTTGCAATACTTCAATGAATCTCTCAAACTGAACATGTCAAAGATTTCTATGCAAGACTACTGATTTCTCATTTTGTACAAGGCTTCTATCAAGCAATGATTTAACTGAAACTAAAAGGTCTATGAACTGTTCAAAGGACAAGCACAAAGTTTGATATTTGAGTGTTTAAATCATAGACTAAGGCTATGACTGTTTCAGATGCATCATTTTAGTCAACATTTCTCATTCAACTGAACCCCATTTCTTTTCCTTCTCACTAGCAGTAAGCTATCAATATACTGACAAGAAAAGGGGTCAAACTCAGATTCCTATTTC
>NW_009260182.1:6660881-6687357 GCF_000687185.1 Egretta garzetta | reverse complement strand
CATTTTTAAAAAGTTGTTCTACACCATTATGTAACTACAAAAAAGAAACCAAGACTTCAATCCCTCCAAAAATGAAGTTTGTTGAAATCTACCTGTGGGTGCTTGAGCTTTCAGACAAGGGCATGTCCAGACTAACTGGGCTGTTGCTGTTGCGTTCACTGCTTTCATAGCCGGACTCCATCCTCTGTATTAAATGAGGATGTTGATCCACCATATGATGCTGGGTGCCCCGGCCTAGCACACCACGCTTGTATCTGACATTTGACTGGCTTGATCTTGTTTCTTGAACAGCATGTTCCTTCACCTCACTCTCAATAAGCTCTTTACCTGTCAAGACAAAAGACTACAGCTTGGTAGAAGATCCAAGCTTCAATACCAGCAAATCATCTCTACATATGTTAGCTTCTCAACCATGCTTAGCGCTGCCTTTAATTCAGTGTAAAACTAGCAATATTTATCAGAACACCCCCCCAATATTTTTACAGCATTCCTAGCAATATTAAGCATTAATCTATTAAATAAATTTATTTTTTAATCTCTCCCCTTTAGTATAACTTACCATATTCCCCCCCAAGTAACAATCAAGCCTGGAAAAAAAAAATCTCTTCCTCCCTGTAGCAATTTGTATTTGTACAAGATCATTTTACAGTATACCCAACTGTATTTCCAGTTTATATTTGTTATTGTACTCTGTCATATCTGTCATATCAGACACCGCACTTCTTACATTGTTTATTTTGCCACTTAAAATTTGATAAGGCTTATATAGCATTAGTTCATAGAAGACAGGAAAAACTTTCTCATCTTTTTAGTTGTTCCTCACTGATTTCACTGTGTATTCCCACTTGCCTCTTGTTTGCTCCCCTGGCTTCCCTCCCTGGAGCTGTGCTCTCTTCTCCCTTCATCTTCCCTATATATATTTCTTTATGCTTCCCAATTCTCTTCAACTTTTAGCTCCTTCTAGTCATCTCTCCCTCCCTCTCTCCATGACTGCAAATTTCTGCAACAGCATCCTCACCAACTACAACTCTACTGCCAGTCACACAAATTTCTACCCTTCAAGCACTCTAAGATGGGAGCACAGCAGCTCCAGTAGCATAGCAGCATAAAAAACAGGGACTGGTAAACTGCCTTCCACACCCCTTTCAGTTTCAGGAGAACCCTGAAAAACATAACTGAATTTGTTCATTTCATTTGGTGGAAGGGAATCAGGGGGCTGGGGCAGGGGTAACAAAAGATACCCAACATTGTTTCACAAAAGATTTTATTACCTTCAAAACCAGCAAAGCTGAGGACAAAGTCTCTGTGTAAGTTGCGTAGCTGCTATGGTGTCAAATGGTCCCAGATAAATCATCACTGGCTGCCAGGCTCTTATCCTCACAAGAAGAACTCAGCACTAATACACGAGGTACTTGCCACACTACATTCTGAGCCATCATGCAAAAATACGATGATGAGCCGAAGAAAAAACCAGACCAATACAAAAGGCAATTCCAAGGGATGAACTTCCAGATACTTAGCAGTCTAGCCCTGTGTCCATTTAAGCAGCTCAGATGGTAACTTTCCCCTTATTATTTCCTTACATGTGAAATTTAGCACACAGAAAGTGAACAGAAGTATCGTAACTGCAACATGAATACCCACACAGAAACTAGCCTTCAAGGACACGACTCACCACTCACCTAAATGCCATGTTCAAAACTTCACTTTCCTACTTTACTTAAACAAAACTGGATAGCAGAGGATTATAAATTCTGCACATGCCAAAATAAATCTTTCTTCTCAAACTCTTACCTGCCTCTTCAGAGAAGGGGCTAAGCTGCGTGTAGCCACAGTGTTTCCTCTTGTCTTTACTGAAGATGCTGTCTATATTGAGTGACTCTCTTTTGGGTCTCCAGGTTGGACGGTACCTGCTAGACGAACTGGATTTAGACTCACTACCGGTACTCTCCACTTCCCAGTCTCGAGAGTGTACAGACAGGCTTTTTGAGGGTCGTGTTTCTGCCTGTTCCACACTACTCCCTCCACGAGGGGAATTCTGAATAGCTTGAGAAATCTGCTGTGGTCTGCTGTGAATCATATTGCTCACTGTCTCTTTAAATTCCCTCAGCTTGCTGGTGCTGCTGGATGGTTTGGGGGCAGTTCTGGGGGCTTGTTTCTCCTTCAAGGTTTCTCCTGCAGTTTACAGAGACAGCAAAAGCCACAAAAATAACTTCAGATTAAACTAGCAGCCCTACTTGCAGCATCTTTATACAGACTTTGAAAAGTAAAAACCAAACCAAACCAACCCCAACAAAATTAGAACATCTCCAACCAACAACCCCCAAACAAAAAAGCAACAACAAAAAAAAGAGCAGAGACAGGCAAAATACAGACAAAGACGTAAGAAACAAAGAAACAAAGAGGGAAATGCATGTACATGCTGAGGATCTTAAAAACATGCAGGAAGAGATACTGATATTTGAAATACAGTAGTATCACTTGCCTTCACTATGGTATCCTGATGACTGAGCCTCATCTCCTTTTCGCCGAGACCGGCTAGAACTCCTCTTGCGGTCTGCCAGTGAGCCCTTTTTGGAAACGTGCCTCTGATTGCACTCACTGTCAGTCAGGTGCCCTGGAAGCACAGAATAACACAGCAGAGATGACAAGAGCCTTCGGACTGAGTGTTCTGTGCGCTACGAGCAGCAGGGCTCTCATGCTCCTTAGGAGCTGCAGATGTTCCAATGCTAACTGGCAGGTTTGGGTAAGTTTTGGTATCCAGAAGTTTTTGGTTTTGTCTTGGAAAGGGGAGCGTGTTCCATTTTTAAGGTCACAAAAGAGCAATACAGCCAAGGACTCTGGTTAATGAGAGCTCATCCACCGGAAGAGGAAAAAGTTAACTCTGCCTTGTCTTCTAATAGTCTAAGGACACCTCTTTCTTGCTGTCTGAATACTTTTTCAGTTTTAATGGCCATGAACATGAAACTCCTGAGGACAGCTTGCTTGACATTACTCTGTTGAATGAAGACTCAAACACATGAATGAGTTACCATGTAATAATAAATCACTGCACATCATCAGCTGCTCTGCACTATACATCTGCACTCTTTTTGCCTGTAGCAAATACTAAGTAATCTGAGTTAGCTCAAGTCTACAGTGAAGAAGCCTCAGTTGGCTCTCAAGGGCTAAGCCAGCTAATTCACATCTGCCACAAGCTAAGAGCATACACACAGACCATCAACATGGATCAGCTGACACACAACATTCCCTTACTACAGCTCATGTGTCTGAGTGCTAATATAGTCTCTTGCACACAGTTCATCCCCCATTTCTCCCATCAAATGCAAATTAAGAGTACTTGACATCACAAGTTTTCTGTATTGCCTTTTCTTAATTTTATGGTTCTCACACATTCAGTCCTAAACCTGCAAGCACAAACACACGCATGGCTTTACTCACGTGAGTAGTCCCAAGCAGAGATGCAGGATAAGAAGGGAATGTATGAATAAGCTACAAAGACTTTTCTCTAGCCTTTATATCACCAACTTTTACCTTGCATAGGATGATAGGAAAGGAAAATCCCTACTACCCAATAGTGGATTAACAGCCCCCAGACTACTTATCTGGCTGTTCTGAGCCTTCCCCCTTCAACATTTAAAGTAGATTTTACACATAAAATTGTACCTTCAACAGCTGAAAAAAATAATTCACTTCAACTACAATTAATACAAAGTACAAAGATATTACAATAAACAAGTGGGAAGGAATCCAAACAACAAAAAGCAAGCTACACAAGACTCGCATTTCTATTCATTTGCAAAGTGAAGAGTGATTTTGTAGCCAAATTCTTTAGAAACAAGCAGATTATATAAAAGAAAAGAAATTACAGAAGTAAGAGAGAAATGTTGGCAGTGAAGGTAGAAGATGTGCAGCATTTAGGTGACTGAGCAATAGTCAGTGCTTTGTGAGTGGTTTTTTTTTTTCCTTCAACAGCACGGACTGTCACACATCTTTTACGGACTGAAACAGTATTATCTTATACCTTGTAGCGGCTTCCCTCAAGATAGAAGAGGCTTATGTTTCACTTCAGAGTGTACAACTACTCCAGTTAAACATTTCTGCCCCCAAAGCTCTTTCAACCTGATAGGGAGTGTTTGGTTAGCATCCTTCAAGTACTGTAACAGAAATGACTTAAAGGTATTTAGTGCTGCTGGAGCTAGCTTGGGGTCTGCCTAGACTAATTAGAGCCCAACTTAGCCTTGTAGAATGAAGGCTGATAGCTTTTCCTAAATATTTTCTCCTCCTTTGATAAATTGCAAATTTTGTCCTATTATCACTGGACATTTAATAGCTACGGAGGAGATGCCAAGAATCAAAAGTTTGCAGGACACAGGCTTTGTCATCTTTACCTGGACTCTCTGGAACAAAGACTAAATCCAGTATAACGCATAAATATACGAATTACATTCCCAATAATATTAGCTAACACGATACACTTTTTCTTTAAGTTCACTAAAATAACAAGCCAGGATTTCTGTCTGAGTGCCCAATCATATGCTTAAAAGATGTCCCCCATTGAACGTACCACTTAAATACCTCATCCTTCAGAGCTGGGATGGCTTCAGAAGCAAACAGCGATATTCAAAGGAAAAGTTTGGTTTTGTAGGGGTTGTATGCATGTCTAAGAATATGTTAGATGAAAGAATTAAACAGATTAAGACAGAAAACCCCTGCTCCCTCCCACTGAAATCTCAGTTGCAGGAATAGGGCAGCCAGAATACGCACATTTTTCTCAGCAGCACAGGTTGGTAGGAGCAAGAGCGGGCTTATGCAGCCACTCTTCATGCCCCCATTCTGAAGTACCCGGGTGCCTGAGTTCATACGACTCAATGGTGGTCCTTCCCCGGAGGACGATGTGGGATAGGGTCCATAATTTTCTGGGCTGGAGTAGTGGGTAAATGACCATTAAATGAAGAATCCTGCTCTTGCCCAGAACGATTCAGTTGACAGGTCAATGTGGATGGCTTCTTTATAGCCCCACGGATCAGCATTTGAAGATTTGGTAGACTGACTTTCTTGGAAAGGTTTTGGGTAGGTAAAAAAAGGGGGAAATGCCCACACAGGTGGCTAGCTAAGGGAACAGACTGACTATAGCTAAGGCTGAATCAGGGAAGATGAGGACAACTGAATTTAGGTGGTGAGACGAACTAAGCTGAAGGGAATAACATAGGATAGAATCAGTAGGAGAAGAAAGAAAAAGAAAAGGAGAAAGTCACTAAAAATGACAGAACAAAAGGTTACATGCTGAACTTCATGCTTACATGTTTGCAACCATCCCCCTACCCTCCCTTTTCTGCCAACTTCTGCGTGGTGAGTTTTGCAGAGAGGAATCTAATCCACTAAACTCTGTGCCATCTTTGCAGACCATATAAACAATATTCCACTAGCACTTTCAATTTTGTCATCTTGGTATGCTGAAGATCAACATAAATTTTGTTTCCTCATCGCTCGAATTCTGCTCCAACTCTCCCTTCTTTGTCACACTCTACCTAGGACTATGACTGGAACCTGCAGCGTTAATTATTTGCTAAAAAATTGAAAGTACTGTTAGGCTATCTAAACCTAGGTATTACAGTTACTTGGACCTCTGATGAAGAATGTAAGAGTACTGAAGGAAACCAACTTGAAACATCTTTTCCGGATTTTGATGTGAAAAATATTTGTACCATAGATTGTTTCAAATGAAACAAATATGCATGTATCATCACAATACAAGAGAGCAACTATTTTGGAACTAGAAGGACAAAATGGTATGATAGCTGTGACACTCTGGTGCAACAAACAGTTGCTGATTCAACTGATATATCTTCTTAGAAAGTCTATTTAAGGCACAATAAAGCAACTTTTCAAACAGACTTAGCAGATCATATTTCTGATTCTTGAGAAATTTGACCTTAACTCATGCACTGCTTTTTCAGAAGTGATGTTAGAAGTTAGTACTGTATGCAGAAACAGGCTGACTAGGGTCACTGGGCATGAATACTAGAAGACATCTAAGCCTTCAGACTTCCAGTTAACCTCTTTTCAACCAAAGGTTGTTCAGGCAGACTGTTCAGCTGCCTGAAGGAACATATATACAGATTGCCTTTTCATTGCAGATTCTCACTTGCTTCCATGGCACAGGCAGGAAATCATCTTAGGCTCCTCCCTGGTGCAGTAAACACTACCAACACCCACTTACATAGCAAGTCCTTAGTGCTCAAGTATGGGAGATTCTGGTGATGAAAGTGCCGTTCCCAGACAGCTGCAACTCCTGAAATGAAGTAACTGCCTGTAGATGAGTAAGTAGCACACGCAACACTTACCAAACCATACAATGGCACTGTACAACAGACTCCCAACTTGCAGAATTAAATAACCAAAGAAAACAGGTAGGATTGTGGATAACAGAAAACATGCCTGTAAAGGTTTGTCTGGCTAGATATAGGTCTACAAATGCTAGTATCACATTTAAAATTACACCTATTTTTTTGTGAATGCCAATGGTTCATTACAAACCAAAAACGTTTAGGATACTAAACACTGTTCGCTATTCTGTTATAGGTTGTATATGCAGAGATTTTTCACTGGAATCCACTGCAAGTCATCATATTTAATCACAATGATCACACAGATATAATGGTATCTGCTACCTGTGTCCCTGCTGCTTTGTGAAGCTGCATCGTTCTCCACATTGTAGATGACCGTCCCCTGCGAGTCAGAGGAGAAGTGACTGACCACAGACTCATGGTGTGCCTGTTTATAAGGATAGCTGTCTGTAGAGGAATCTGTCCTGGTATCACTCGAGATGGAAGGTTCTCTCCCTAGGGAAGGAAGCAATGTAAAATTTCAATCTTTTGCAGCTATTATAAAGTCAGGAGAGGCTAAAAAAAGAAAACAGGAATGGAACAGAAGAACCTACAGAGAAGCTAACAGAAAAACAGAGTAACAAACATACAAACTCAGATTCAAGGATGCTAGAGCTTACGGGAAAGGTCCTCTCCTTTGAAAGAGGGGGGAAAGGAGTGTCATTGCTTCTGTAAACCTTTATTTCTTTCTCTCTGATAACTCCAAATTTATCAAATCCTTTTATGATGCAAAATTAAACTATGTCCATTGGACTGAAACTACACGTTAGTACCACACTGAAATTATTCTTTATTAAATTTTGACACTGTCAAGTGTAATTAAAATATGAAATACACTGCTTCAGGGGAAGTCAAAGTTAAAAAATTAATCAAGTATAAAATATTAATACGGCAACAAGAACATTGCAAGCTGTAATAATTAACACATTTCATCTATTATGAATCAAAAGCTTTTCTAGTAAAACTTTATACAGAGATTACATTATCTAACGCAAAGTAATGTGCTCCTTCTCAAGAAGCTAGTGTTGGTCCACTCCACAAGTGGGGTACTGAAAAGGATGAAGCTTCATGATTAAACTTCAGTATAGTAGTTCCTAAACTCAGTAAAAGAGGAGAAAAAGACAAACTCCTCCCACCACTTTCAGTACATAAAATTAAAAATCTGAACAGCTTGAAGACTGTTGGCCATTTTATACGCGTGATGTATACACTGCTGAATATACAGGGTATTAGTTTCATACACATTCCTCAGTGGAGAAATTAACGAAGAAAAAAGAAATTAAAGAAGAAAGTAATTCTTATGTTTAATCAAAAACACTCAGCCTAAAGGGCATTTCACATTTTCAGTGAGAGCAATTCCTGTAGTTGATGTTCTATTTAAGGATGCCTATAAAATTCTTTAGTCAGGAACTTCCCCTCACCTCCCTGCTGGTTAAAAAAATCTTACTGGGCTAAAGAAATATAGAATACAGCTGTTAACGGAAATGACAGTCACAGAAAGGAAGGTGAATGTAGGCAACAGGAATGAGTGCTGTGGAACTGAGTACTAGGAAATAATCGAAGTCTTTATTCAAAAGAAAATCAGAAACATTACAAGGAATTGTTTGCACTTAGCCTCACAATGTTTCACTCTAGCACTTTTGATAATCTTTCCTCCATAATTTGTAGTATCAGGTCTTGATGTGATTAGATGCATTTATCACACTCCCTTGACAAAAGTTCAGGTACAATATTGTGATTAACAACTTAATAAGCAATTTTTATCCATTTTTTAATTATGGGCTGTGGATATCTCAAAACACTGAGGAATCCAGAAGAAGCTGTAGTTACACTTAGTGAGAGACAAAAAGGCCATTCTGAACAAAGCGTGTTAGGATAGAAAACTCTGGATCTCAATAAGGCTAGAAAATAATTCACTTTTATTTGACAGGAAAACGTGTAGGGTATGATTTCTCCTGGCACTTCAACCTACAGCATCTCACAAATTCTCTGAAAAGCTTAGTATCAATGTTGAACGCCGCAGACTACAGGAGTAAGCCTTGAGGAGTCACCAAGTGTTTTTGAACCAAACGAGCAAGTTACTCGCTATAGCCTTCTGAATTTTATCTGCAAGCAAACACCTTTTTATATATATATTTTTGTATTCAGCTTCCTGAAGTAATTTTAAAACACAGTAATAGTCGATACTGCAGACAATGAGCAGAAAGGTTATCTCTGTATTTCCTGGAGATCAACCAGCAGAACAGCAAGGCAAATTGATATACAGCTCGCAACTGATATATAGCACTGAAAGCCCTCCTCTCCCTCCTCCAGACTTCCCATTTTTTTTGGAACAGGAAGATAGGTTTAAAAATTGCAAGGCATCGTGTTAAGTGAGAAGCAAAGGTTGTCTCAGTGTTTTTATTTGCATTTATTTTAAGAGGAGTTGGAGATTTATTTCATTACCGGTAGATTGTCAACACAAATAAGGAGACAGCAGATGTTCTCTACAGATTCACTGACCAGGAAGCATAAAGTTAGCTGTTGGCCAGGAAAACCATAAATATTCTTGGAATTGCAGTTGTATAAATAGGCTAAAATCCTGGAAGAAAGATTGTATTTCTGGGTTTAGTCTCGCCTTGCTGTTCTTGGCAACTTATAAACCCATCTCTAATTCAGGATATTCTCTGCAAACATCCCAAAATAGAAACAATCTTCTTTTGCAAGGCCATTACAATATAAACTTAGATCCAGTTTTTATTTTCACACCATCTGGATTGCAATTGCGTATCTTTCTCAGAATTTATCTGTTCCTTTATAAGAGAGGCCTCAACCCCCAATGGTGTGACTAAATATCTGAAATTATCCAGAACTTCAGTAAACCAACAGCCTGTTCAGACCACTACTGATACCTTGAGCAGACCAAATTCTAACCTTTGAAGCACCTTATTTGGATATATCTTTCTAATTCAATGGATTACCATTTATATAAAAAATTCAGGGAGGAAAAATGTTCTGAAGGCTTCCAAGATGTTAAGTGCTACAAATCTATAGCTGTACATCTTTTCTGATGCAAAACAGACCATGAAAAATGAAGAAGTAAACATGTTGTGTGGGCATAAACCTTTGCTGATCCCTTCCCCTTCAGTCCCCCACATATCAGCTCCTATCTATTGCACTGCTTTATCTGAGTAAAAGACAAGCCAAAGGCTGAAGATAAGCTGCACTGATTCTCTCTCTCTCATTTTTTATTTTTAATAAAACTGTTTTCTTCTCCTTCCCCCCACACCCCTTCACCATCCTAGCAAAGGACTCATTTATGATGTTTCCTTAATGTTTCTTTTCCTTAACTTCCCTCCTGAGTTTAATTCTGCAGCTTCCTTTAATTTTTACGTCTTTGTGCATCTCTACTCTCATTCCCTTCCTGTTGAAACTGCTGATGGATTTATGAACTCAGGCATTGATGTCATCAGTTATTGTTCCTCTCTATGCCCCTGCCACAACAGGTCCTTCACTTTTTTTTTCCCCAGTTTGTTTCTCCAAACCTTTTCCCAAAAGATTACTACTCAAACAATCAGTCTTCCACTGAGAGAGAGGTTCAAAGGTGAAACACTGGAAGTCCTCTTCAGAATTCTAGACCAGCTTTGACAAGCAACAAGGACCCCTGCTAACAAACCCACCCAAAATAGAAGAAAAACTTTTCACATGCAGCATTACATTGTAAAGGTATAAGGCATATAGTCCAGACTGCTTACCCGAGTCTTCACTATCATAGCAAGTCCTGCTATATTGCTGTAAATCCACTTGAGGGGGCAAGTCTTGTGTTGACACTGGAGTTCCTCTCGGATCTGCATACAGCAGCAGCAAAGGCTGATAATGACCCTTAATGCACTTTGTCACAACATCTTTCCATTTTGGACCAATCTGAATTAACAATAACAACAAAAAATGCACAAGAAAGATTTTCTGTCATAATTTTCTACAATAAGCTTTTTTCCCCTCGTACTTCTTTCACAGTTTGATTTTCCACTGATATTCTTTAACTCCTTCTATATCCAGCATTGAACTGGGCTCACCAAGAGAACTCTGACTGCTGGTCACATGTTGGAAAACACATCAAAAAGGGACATGAACTCTAAAAAGTAACTGAAAGTAAATTGCCTCTTAAAATTGGCATTTCCATTCCTCTTTGAGATTCACCTTATTTCAGAAAAAAAAAGGTACCACTTGTGACACCAGCTGGTCAAGAACACACCCTTACAACACCCTGGAAACAACCCAACGAAAATCAAGGTATTCACCATCTCAATGCTAAACAAGTTACAATTCCTGCTAAAAATAGGACTACAAAAATAATCTTTCCCTTTCAGATTTTTTTTTTCCATAAAAAGCTTTTCATCCTCTGAAATGTTCTAACTTTGCATCAGTCAAAAAAAAAAAAAAAAAAAAGAAGAAAGAAATTGTTAACAAAATTTCTTAATCCATCCATCAGCATAAACAAAATGAAAAATAAAAGACATTAACAGCACGACAGCAAATTCAAGTCAAAGCTAACCACTTTGGTGTGTGAATATTTCTGCTGTTACAGAACTTCCACAAGCCATAGGCCAGGCAATAATTCATATAGTTATATTTATCTCAAAAATCTTTCCCACGTACTAATACAGGTTTCACCTAATACACTGAACATCTCTTCCAACAAATTTGCTCCATACAAGAGTATCCTACTAAAGCACTGCAGTACCTATCCTTGGCGAAGTTTTGCTGCAGAGAAATGTGACTGTGAACAAATGCAAGGATTAGAGTTTTCCCTTGGAGACTGTGCTTGGCATGAATACAGGAGAAAACTTTCCTCTCATCATTGTGCTTCCATGACTAGAAGGAATAAAAGGAGAGTGATGTGAAATAATGCCAAGCTAATGGGATGTAATAACAGTGTGGCAACATCCCAGCACTGGTATCTTTAATGTCAAGGACCTCATGCTTGGTGAAAAGGGGTGACAGGGGGGAAAAAAAAAACACTAACAGAAGAAGTGGAAAATTTGCCTTTGGCAGCAACCACCAGGGAAGACTGGCATCTATATACTTCAACAAAGAACCCAAAAAGCAGGCACTAAATAGCTACACTGCTTGTCAGCAAGGGAAGGAGATGCATGTTAGCTGTGCACACAAGCCAACTGTAGGTTTTCAAACAACAGCATAAAAGCAAGACTGGCAGCCAACAGAACAGAACTCAGAACAGGGCTTCCGAGATTTCTGGTAAGTTTTTTTAAGAATGCTTTACTTTGCTCAGAAAAAGAAGCAACAGAGTTATGGATCTTGAGTGGAAAAATAGCCAAAATTTCTCAAAATCTGTAGAAAACAGTATGGATCTGCTAACAAGTAGCTAACAAATTTCTAACAGCTTATTTTTCTAAACATTCTTTTCTCACCTCTTTGACATGAGCATCGTCAAAGTACATCCACTTGCGGATTTTAGTTTGGAAGAAGAAGGTAGAATAGTGTTTTCCGTAGTAACAGATCATCCCCACCAAATACAGCTCTGAGTGTTTCGCTCTGTCATCAGTTACTCTGAAGAAGAGCTTCAAGAAGGGAGGTGAGAAAAACGAAAGGAGAAATTAATAAAATGCCCAGAATTTTACATACTGCTTTGTGTTTGAAGACCTCAAAGTACTATAGAAAGGTGTCAGGTTTTTACTTCAAGAGAGAAAACATGGCAATAAATACTTAAGTTTTTACTTAATACTTAGTTTAAGCAAACCCAGTGACATAGGCCAGGAACACGCTTCTACCAACTCACCAGATGCTCAAGAACAGAGTCAGTCTTGGAGACTGGGGCTGTACTTTAATGAAGACATTTACAACAATGATATAATACCTTTTCAGAATTTGAAGTGTGATTCTGTTCTGAAAATCTGTATTCTCTGTGTCATGCTTGCTAATTTATCAAATACTGTTTAAAACATTCATTACTCTCTGCTGTGTAGAAACAAAGCAGTTCTGACAGTGAACAGCTGGCATTTATTCTGACTTAAGCAAAGACAAACTTATGACACCACCACATAAAAGATGAACTGAAGACATTAATAGGTCAAAAGAACTCAGCACACAGAAAAAATTGTATTCTGTCTATTTAATTGATCATGTTTTATTTAAAAATGCACAGGACTAATTTTTTAGTGCGTTACTGCTTTACTATGCAAAAACCACCCTGTTTCATAACACATTTCTATTAACTTGCACTAGTTTTGGTACACTATGCACTTCCCAATGCACTTTTTTATGTGTGTTTATATATTTTTTAATTATTATTTTAATATAATACCTCAATTCTACAATAAGACACAGCTACAATTTGTTATACCAGTAACTCAGCTCCAAAGCATCAGCTACTGTAAAATAAGTGAATCCTCTATGGGACAAGACTCCAGATCCCTACTTAATTTAATCTATCATTCAGTCACACAATGCCAAATGCCAGCCATCATGTCTCAGAGACTGCTCAGTTATAAATAACTCTTAAGTGTTACTACCACATCTCAAAGAAAAGAGGATTTAAAGAAGTTAAAAAAAAAACAAACCACCAAAACCGAAAAAACAAACTACGTTTTGTCTTCAAAACAAATAAATTCCTGTTCTTCAAAATGAAAGAGTAAATAGTATTTTCAGAGAAATAGCACAAACCCCAGTGCAAAACTTCCTTGCACTTTAATGTATTTTTTGATTCAGACACGCTTTGTTTTCTGGAATAATTTTTAATTTTCAGTAATTTCGGAAATTTGAGAACATGCAATTACACTAGGACTTTCACAGGTTTTGTGAAGCATTCAGAAACAGCTCAGATCCTTGGATCTGACCTCTATTCCTCTATGTATAGACATTGAAAAGGTAAAGATGGTGACTTTTTATTTTTCTCAATCCGCTACTATAGACAACCATGAGAAACACTGTGTTTGTAGGCTGTGTCAAAATACAAAAAAAATCTCACATCTCCCAGTTTAAGGCAAGTGCCCAGGCTGTGAATCACATCCTCAGCTAGATCAGAGTGGTCCGAGTCCCAAACCAAGCCAATAGTGATGATCTGGGGAGAGTTCATCAGCACACGACGAATACGGATCTTCTCCCCACAGTTACTCTGAGGATTTAAATAAAACAAAACATTGAATGTAATTCTTCCCTTATTATAATGTTAGGGCCAGGCCCCAACAATTACAAGTTTCAAAAGTACAGCTTCCAAGGACAGGGTGGTGAAACACAGCAGACCTAACATGCTCAGTGTCAAGATATGAGCTTCTTATGTCGCAGATGAGGAGTGTTATCAAGACTATCTGGTATTTGCAAGTTTTAAAGTGAACACTGCTGGTTCTCCTCATACTACAGATAACGACTAAAAGGTACAGTGCAAAAGTAGGTTTATTTAAAAAAAGATAAGCAAACATACAGCAAAGTTCCCCAGAACATTCTTAAGAATTGGAGAGAAAGCTCACTTTCTTTTGATCAGAATCTCCAATTAAAATTATATTTGCAGAGACTGATCCTTTATATGACAGTGTCAAAAAAACCTTCAAGGTGCTGCTTTGCTGTTAAAATTGTGTGGTTGTTCTACAAGGTACCTCAAGCATCCTATCTCAGACAGGATAGTTAGGTCAGTATTCATATAAATGAGAGCAGCAGCTCGAAGATCAGGGGAATAAGAGGTGCTTTACTAACCCATAGCAGTTCTTCATTTCGTATTTCCCGTTTCCCTTCCCCCTCCCATTTTTATTCTTTAAATAACTACCAGTGCTCATTGACTGGCCAGTCTCCCCTCATTCTCTAGCCAGAGTACTTCTCAGAGATAAGCTTGCTTGTGAAGCTAAGACATTTCTCAGTGGTCTTTCCAATCCATCCCCTGTTGGAATTGTCACTTTCCCCCTGTGGCAGGTCACAAAGGTACTTCTGCAAGATTCCAGAAAAAAAAAAACATATACTGAGAATAGTTTCTCATCTCTACAGAGACCAGTTTCACAATTGGATGTAATCATTCCTGACATTACAACCAGGGAAGAGATCGTAAAGCATTTATTCCCCACAGCAATCTAGAAAATTAACCAGAATTTCAGTCCCAATTATCAGTGAGAAACAAAAATGAAAAATTAAAAAAAAAACAGAAGGAAACAAGCTTAATATCAAGGCAATGAAGACAGATTATTTTAAAGGTAGAAGACTATGATGTTTAAATTTAGATATGAGGTTTTAATATGAAGATGACTATATTCACACATATTTTGCAAGGGTCATTCAAAGTGCAAGCATTCCTGTGGACTACCTCGCAACAAACTTATTTTACTCTCAACTTGTCTTCTTTGCTTCAGCTAGCTCACATCAGCATTTTCTGCAAGATGGGAGGAATGTGGTATCCCGATAAAAAGCTTCCCTTGCATGACTTCTAGGCCACCCTCAGCTAAGCCTCAACTGAAAAAATTCCCAAATAGAAAAAGAAAGGGGCAGCAAATACTGGTATGCATTTTTATCAAACTGATTATTTCACAGTTAAATAGCAATTCACCCTGACAAAGAACACTTTTCTATTAAATTTCCAATGCTTTGGTTATTAAATAGCTAGACTCATGTGAATCTTTTAAACAACAATACAGTATCTTTACTTCTTTTACTCAGATAAGTGAGCCAGTATTTGCCAATAATCCAAAAAAAGAAGATAATGTTTTGATGAAGACTAAAAGTGAATGCTTCAGAGTTATAAGCTACATAAAGTGTGGGGGGGATAAAATGGAAATACTTACACTTCCCCCAGGGAACAGGCACACAAGCCATTCCTGTTAGAGCCTGTACTGCTTCACTGAGGACTGGTGAGGCATCCAAGAATAGCATTACATGAAGCAGCAATTATGCAGCTGTTTCTTGCCCTACCTATTAATCAATATGTAAAAAAGTTTGATGACAACCCTTCTTGCATACTTATCTAAAGCCCTGGATCTGGACATACTCAAATTAAAAGGCAGAACATGGTATCAAACTCTTGCTTTAGAATTCAAGCCCTTACGATTTTTAAAAAAAAAAAAAAAATCATTTTATATTTACATGATACATTTTTATTTTTCTTAACCCAGCTGATACACAGACTTAATTCAGTTGAATTTTGTCAGACTTCTACTGCATAGCAGAATGGAACATTTTTAAGAATAGCAGCCTGTGACTATCAACCGGACGTATACAGTGACTGTTTTTAAGTGGTTAAACACTGCCAGTCATCACTCTCAACAACTATAGCCTACACTTTCTGGTCGGTATCTCCCACACATGGAACAGCAAACCTCACTCAGAAAAACAAACCAATACTCCCTCAAATTTTCTGTGATGATTCCTGCCTTTGGCATAGCTCCTGCAGATGTACTGTGTAGCCTATAAGCCCTTTGCTGTCAGGATATTCTCTGGCAGTGGGAAGCAGCAATCCTTTTATCTTTCCCTCTGACCAACATTTTGACTGTATGGTGCAGGTACAGCAGTTTGGTCAACAGTTCAATTTGTTCCAACTGAATACTACTGAAAGGTAGTAATGAAGTTGAATGGAAGCTTATCTAGGCAAAACAACTGGTCTTGTACACATGATTACAGTGACTGGTACAAAAGTTCTGCTATGTATGCCATAGCATGGTACTGCTGAGAAGACTTTACAAGAAATGAGTACTTCTTTTCTCATGTTATTATTACAGTAGAAGCATGCTGCCCTCAACAGAAATAATCATCAGAGAAATTGGATGAACTGTGGGAACACTGCTCTAAAAAGCCCAGCTAATCAAAACAACTGTCAACATACAGAAATCTCCTATAAAAAGATACAGCCTCCAAATTCTTTGTCATTGCTGTTTCTTCAGCTAAGATCCCAGAACCTTCATCACAGGATGAAAGCAGCACGATTTCAGCTTCATGTAATGCCAGTGTTGGAGGCCTCACCAACTCCCAGTGAAGCTGAACAGCAAATGTGATAAGTGCTTCTAGCAGCAACACAGGCTTGAACTGGAATGGATTGTGTGGACATTCCCTGGGAGCAATGTAAGCATTTCCAGTTTATTCCCCGTCACCACCTTTTTTTGTGGTTTCTAACTATCTGAAACATTCATTTTTAGTTTCCATCCAAACACTATGTCTATTTCTGTTCTCACTACTTGTGCCTAGTCAAAGAAGCACTCAACATCAGTAGTTTTTGCTTTCCTTCATCGAACAACTGAGAGGTACTGAATTCAAACCTTTCTTTCATTATGATGAGCTAAACCTCGAAAATGCTCACGATTTAGAGGTACACATCAGTGTAACCTACTAAACCTTTTCTGTCCTGTCCACCCACCTCCCTACTCCCCCCAAAAGGAAAACTAAGGACACTAACTGGACAGTTTCGCAGGTCTCCCATAGTGCTGGCATTCTGTAGTAGCTCTCCAAACATATCTGGAGTTGGTTTCTCTCGTCTCTCCAGCATACAAATAGCTTGATTGCTTAAGTATAGAAAAAGCACAGAAAACAGAAGTTTAGTAATAAAATAAAAACTCAAACCCATGATAAGTAAGTATATGTTTCACTTACATTTTATGAAAAGTTAAGAACCTTAAAACACACAACAATTTTTATATATAATATTGTAGTACAGAAAAATCACACAATTATTAAGTCTGAATTACTACATGTTCCATGATAATACTGCATAAAGAAAACAAGTAAAACTAAAATAGAAACAGTTTCTAGTTTGGCTTAAAATTTGCATCTTAGAAGAAAGCTTCAGTATTTTGATAAATACTTGATTTCACAATGAAGTATTTGCTTCAAAATGCTTCCCTTCAGTAACCGCAACCCTGCTAAAGTGGCATGGTAAAGCACCTCCTTAATAATAAAACTACAGACAAAAAATAGCAGAGTACCCAACTGATTTCACTGTCAAAGCTGAAAGAAAGATGACAATAAGTACACAAGACTCCTAGTGCTCAAAGCATCTTCAAGCTTAAAATGGTTTAAGAGGTAAATAAATATATCACTGTTCACTGGTGTTTTTAAAATAATATGTGGCTTAAGATCTATTGAGATATTTCATGTAAAATACTGAATACCATTCACATAATTCTTTTCCTGTTTTTCTAATAAATAATATTCTGATACATAGTGTCTGCTGGTAACCTGAAGAAAAACTACAGCTCGATGGAACAGCAGGTAACAGCCACAAGGGGGAATGCTTTACAATACTCCTGATAGACTGGTAAAGTGGTAACTTTTAAGAAAGATCTGCACAAGAAGAGCAACTAGCCATTTTCAAGACAATTTTTTCGGGCTCTGTAACTACGTCTCACATGCAGGACAAGAAACAAAGAGAAGTTTTCATCCCACTCAAAATTTCAAGACAGAAGCGAATAACAGACTCCTGCCTTGATCAGATTTAAGCAGCTGTTAACTGAGCAGCCACCTACTAAAAGAAGATTTCTCTCCTCTAGCATTTATTCAAATGAAATACTACAGAGTTAGTATTGCTCTATGTACTACTTCCTTTAATGAAAGTTCATGGTAACCAGGAGAGTTCCCCAGTAACTAGAAAAAGCAAGAGCTATATATCCATCCAAGAAAGAGGATTTGAGGAGCTACAGGCTAGTCAGTCTTGGTCCAGTACTTGAGGTAACGACAGACCAAATCCCCTCAGAAATCATCTCCAGGCATACAAAGGACAAGAAGGTGAGTCAGAGCAGCCAGCATGGATTTACCAAGGGCAAACTATGCCTGATCTACTTGGTTATCTCCTATGATAACTCAAGGAGGTGAGAGCAGTTAACATCATTTGGTATCTAGCAAGGTTTCCGATTCATCTACAGCATTCTTGTGGTCAAACTGGGAGGTGTGGGCTGGACAGGTCGAATACAATACAGACAAAATCCTCGCTGGATCTTTGGGCTCAGGGGATCAAAACATAACCAGCAGTCAGTTAAGAGTTGTGTTCCTCAGGGGTTAATACTGGGGCTGATGCTATTTAACATTTCCATTAACAACCTGGATGATGAATCAGAATACACCCACATCAAGTTTGCAGATGACACCAAACTGGATGGAGCAGTCAATATACAGAAAGGGAGCGCTGCCATCCAGAAGGATCTTGACAGGTTGGAGGAACAAGTTGACAGGAACCTCATGAAATTCAGTAAAGGAAAACACAAAGTCTTGCGCCTTGGACAGAGCACACTCAGTGCAGCGGTACTGGCTAAGCACTGCGTGGTTGAGGAGCAACACTGCAGAAAGCTGGTAGACAAGCTGAACATGAGCCAGACTCTTTGAACAGAGAAAGGACAAGAGGCAAAAGATGCAGAAAGGGAAATTCTAACTGTACATAAGAAAAAAAAAATTAACACTGAGTGTTTAAGCACTGGAACAGGCAGCCCAGAGAAGTCATGGAATTTCTGTCCTTGAATGTTTTTAAAACTCAGCTGCACAAAACCCCAAGCAGCCTGATCTTGCTTTGAAGTTAGCCCTGCTCTGAACGGTAGGGTGGAGTAGATGTCCAAAGGTCCTTTCCAGCATAAATGATTTTTTATTTTTCTTATCTTGCTTCTTAACTGCTCGCATATTAAAATATTTCAAAATGTACATGAGTCCTTGCCACTACAATTGTCAGATTCAGAATCATAAACAAGTAGACAGACGATCCATGCATAAATCAATATCTTCTGCTCCACTAAATTCTCACGTCCTTTATCATAGTTATCAAAGCTCCACCAACTTTGAACAAACCATGTTCTGGACATTTAATCTTGTGAAAGTAAAGATCAAATTGCAATACCAGTATAAAAGAAGAGAGTCTCTCTTCCCTGTAAAAATCTCAACTCACCAGAGTGAGGTTGTGGAAATATAATGTACCATCTGGATGAAAGGTAATGGGTCAGAGGTGGCACCACAGCTGGTACAAACACACTAAAGAGAAAGAAAACATAATACATTGACAAGATTAAACAGGTATTTCCGCAACAACACTTCTGCTTATATCTTTTTTACCAGGGCAATGTGTATCTTAGGAATGAAAATTTGAATCTTGAGAACTGGTGATTTGTATAAAGTGTGTATTGTTACCTCACCTGTTCAAACAAGGTCATTGCAAACTTCTGATGGGAAACACAATGCGGTGCCGTGCAAATATCTTCCTTTGTCTCATCCGCAATGTGGAAGTGAATTCTCATTAACAGGTTCTCCTAGCCAGAGAGAGAAGAAAAAGCAGAAGCAGCATTGGATCATTGCAAATGTAGACAAAAATTAAAATATAGATCACAAAAGCACCTCAGATGCATAATGTTATGTTACTTACAGAGATAGAAGGCTCCTGCAAATTTTTGAAAGTTGCTTAGAAAACAAAGAAGTTGGCATTTCTTTGATATAAAAGAAAAAGGCTACTGCCATTTGAAATGCTATGTCAGGTAACCATTTATTATATTTACTATCACAACTGAAGATTCTGTCACTGATTATTCTTGTCCAATTCTCAAGAATCAATGGATTTGAACAAATGTAACAGGCAGAGCAGCTCTCCAAGTTTAAAATTACTGGGTTGCCCCTAGCTTTTCTTCATCAACACAAAGTAACCCAAATCAATTCCTATATTCCACAAGAGCTTTGAAATACAGAAATTAATCTACATTCTTTCAAAAAGCGGGAGAACTAATAAATGAAGAGGCAGACTAGATTTTGCATGAAACAAAAGCACTGAATGTTTTCTAAATACTATTTCAGACAACTCCATCTGTTTTCAAGTTCTCAAGAGCTTTGTCCTAAGACATCCTCTCCTCTCACTGTTGCCAACATTAATCTGAGGGTGCCAGCAGTCTAACTGACACCGCATCCAGCAGCACACTTTTCACTACTGCTATGAGATGCCTGGATGGTTTACAGGCCTGCAATAAGCAGGTCAGAATTAATTATTAGCAAAATAACTCTGACCTTGTACAATTTCCCTTGAACTTTAGAACCTAAGCTCTTCTGCCATTTAAATTAAATCTCTGCCTTTAGGGCTGAAAAGGTTAACTAAGTGAAAAGCTATGGAATTATCTCTGCCTTACAGCTTAACCTCAAAAGAGAACTTGCACCCATTTCAACTGTCCTTGTGCCACTATGGTTAACCTAACAAACCTGCTTGTGGGGACTCCCACAGCAGTATTAGATGGGCTATTTAGATTAGCTTTCTCAAGGAAGAAGCTAAATCAGAAGTTCCCCTGTTCTACTACATACAGAACTCTGTTCAAATGCTGGACTGCATACAATGATTTTATGTAACTGTGCTCACAGGGGCTCCTGTGTAGGCTGATGTAATTTGTTTCACTTTGAGGCTTTATTGGTATTTTCTACTTGAGTTTTAAGTAGCTCATTAAACTATACTATTTTGCTATATTAGTATTCTACAGTCACAGGATACGTTGGGTTATCATAAGCCTACTATCAGTCCACTTAGTTTAAGAGAAGAACTACAGCAGCTATATGCATTTACCCCATTTCTATGATCTCTTACAGTGCCAAGTGTCAAATTAGGTAGGTATAGGAAATTAAAGATTTAACATATAGAAAGGACTTCACTCTGATAGATGCTTCACCTGAGAGAAGTTTTACCTTGGAGTAGTAAATCCAGTATGTTTGTACTTTGGTTAAGAATTAACGTCTTTGTTAACAACCAAGTAGGATACAAACATAATTGGGCCACCCTATGGACACTATCATTTCCAGAAAAGGAAGCAGCAATAGGTCAGCAAGACAAAAATACCTCCTAATTAAGTTAAAGAAATTTAGGAGACTGAAGAAGGAAAAGGAGGAAATGTGGGTAAGAATAAAATCTTAAATAATGGATGCCAAGGAGGAGTTTGTGCATAAAAAGAAAGCAGGTGGGTAAACTAGGATGTAACATTTGTGTAAAAGCCATCTCCCAACCACACTGGTAAGCTAACAAGCCTAAAAAAACCTGTCAGATGGTTTACAAATACGGCAACAGAAATATATGGAGATGATCCATTTTACTGTTGCTTACCTGAACTTAGAAACATAAACAACCGTGTTGGGCTGTGTTTGGTTTATTTATTTATTTTTACTTTCCCTTAGCTGGAGTTTGTGAAAACATGATTTCAGAATAACCAGCAAACAAAACGTCCTTTCACCCTTATGAGGTGATCCTTAAAACTAGAATCCTGGATCATTCTTGCAGTGCTATTTTTTTTTTACAATTCATATGCAAGACAATACTTGAGACTGCAAGCAGTACATACACAAAAGTAACTGTAAAAACGGATAACACTGATTTTTCCATTTCAAAATCATTAGCGATGACTCTCAAACCAAATACTGGTTCCCCACCGAATCACTTCAAGCTGGGGGATCTCTCTGTGGACTTTTCCAGGCCAGATATGCAAGTTCTTCTGGAATTTGAGAAGAGGAGGAATGGAGGAAGGGGGAGGTATGTGGAAAAAAGATTGCATAGCAGGGGTTTCACATCTATGCCTGTCAAACCGCCTTCCAGCTATACTCACAAAACATTCAGCAGCATCATCCATGATGCCCAGCTGGAAGCGTTGCTCATCCTGAAATGTCTTTGCAAGAGCGGTGCGCAGGGCATCAGAAGGCAGTACCTTCTCACTGCTACATTGAAACTGATTGAAGATACTCTAGTAAGAGAACAAAAAGACAGTTAAGTTACTGTATTTTCAAAACATGACTCAAGTTATCTGAAAACAAACAGCAAACCTTTAACTCTCTTTGATCAACAACACACAAATATTTGTATGGTACAGGGACTACAAGAAAAAAATCCTAAAAGTTCATCCTTTGAAATCATATGCACCTTTGTGCGTTCCTTCCTTTCACATATCCAAGGGAGGGGGGGAGCTTAGGGGAAATTTCCCTCAGTGTCAATCCCCCCTGGATCTTCCTCCAAATTTGATTCCTGAAGCAAATACAATGGACACCAAAACTTCCTCACTTCTTATTCCTAGTTCTCCCTCTCCAGTTCACTTTTTCACTCCCACCTCGGTAGCTTTCTTCTTACACATGCTTCCTTCTTTCCTCTTTCAAGCAACATTTTCCAATCTCAGTCCGTAAACAGCCACAAACTGCTGCTTGGACTCTTTAAGGAATTTACCTTCCAGTAAGTCCAAGAAGTGGGTAAGAATCAGATGATTTTGGGGTCAGCATGCAGGAGGGGAAAGGCAAGACAGGAATAGCAGTTCTTACGTACGGCCAGCTGCTCACTTGTTGCCATACACTTGCATTTGCACAACTAACTCACAGGTCATCTGGGTAATCATTTCCAAGGACGAGTAGTTCTATAAAGACACATTATCATCTAAAGTGTGGGTTATACCCACAAAAGCACATATTCTCAACTGATTAAAACCCCACTTTTATTTTGTGCATGCATGTATGCCCGTGCACGTGTGTGCACAAAAGATCTTCTGAACAGTTATTTAACTTTGATTGTGCCCTCCTACATAAATAGGAACATAATTCTGTATACATGATCCTTGGTTTAAGTAAAAACTTCTAGCCCTTATTTTCATACAAGACCATTCAGTCTCCATCATCACTCTGTCTCACAATTTCCCTAAAGATTGTGGAAAAGCTCCATTCTTACTGCAAGAGAAAAAAGGATCACTTTCAGTTGTGCACCACTTGGCTTTTCTGCCTTCTAAACTCAGTCAAACAAGGATTAAGCCAGCCTCAAACTGGTATTACAGAAAGCTTCTCCCCAGCCTACTTAGGATCTATATTAATTGAAAACAAATAATCTGAATCTTTCTCTTCTTTAACCATACTTATTTGTTTCTTATCAGGAAATGAGCAGGTAAACTGGGAGCTGCTTTGAGGAAGCTGAAAGAGTGCAGACCACAGCTAGCAAACCGACCTCCCTGCCACTGCCATTTCTGGCCATAGAAATGGTAGAATTTATAGTGCTGACATATTATCTAATATAGGTGTAAAATGCCCATCTCTTTACTGCTATTTTTATTTTGGAGGTCCTTATGGTGCTCATTTATGGGTGAGGGCCCACTGCACTGAAGCCCATAGGTTTTCTAACATTGCCTTTATTAGGGTATCAAATAATGACGAGGCAAGTAGTACTGAAGAGAAGGCTGTGAGGCAGTTAAGTCTCACACTTCATGAATGACAGACAATCCCTCTCCCCAGTTCCCTTCTACATATACAAAAATGGAAAGAGGGACAAAGACAAAGTCTCTGTACTTAACAGCCTTGATCCCCATTTCTGCCATTCTGATAACCGAGCAAGTTTCATGTTTCATTAGTAAATTTTCTCATTTTCTCATTAAAAAAAATCAGTGAAACGTAATTCCATTCTGCTTCAGCACTTTGCATTAAATACTTTCTGCTTCAGCACTTTACATTAAATACTTTAAGAGCACTTGAAAATATTCATGACGGTGCTTTAGAAACGTATTTATTCTGGTTATCATCAGTCTCACTTCATAAATCTGAAAACTGAGACACTTGCCTAGCAACTGGCACACAAGCTCACTGCAAGGAACTGATGGACAGGACCCGGTTTGCTTCAATGAGAGCTCAGCAATGGCTCTGCACTCTTGGGGGGGGGGGGAGGAGAGAATCAATGCAGGCTCCAAAAGAGGTAAAAGGAGAAGCAAGCAAGGAAAGAAAAACTCTTATTTTAAATTTCCATCTTTAAAGAAATAGTATACTTTAGTTTTACCTGTAACATACCTACTAGTTAACATAAAGAGATCCAATAAGGAAAAAGTGATCCTGATGATTATAAGGCAACTGTTCTTCACAAGATCCTGCATTTTAAATTTTTTTGCATCACAAAATAATTACAGCCTTCACAATTAAAACTAAAAAAACTTTCATTAAATATAAACAGCAGAAAACTGAAATCTGTTACCACAACCACAGAACAAAAATAATTCAGTAACACCGAAGAATTCTGTGAAGAATTCTAACATGTAAAATCAGGAAGTAAAAAATCCCAATATTATACAGAAGACTGTTTGCTAAAATTTGTAAGGACATAGCACACAATCTTACTTAGCTTATGAGAAAAAAAAGTCTTAAAATCCAGTCAGTAATTGTGCATTTTAATCTAATAAAGAAGATGTGTCATTGCACAGTGCAGTTTAGAGCTTGTTGGAACATAATGCTGGTAGGAAGTCCCAAAAGCAGCTCAAATGGAGTCAAAAGCACTTTGAAGGCGGGGTGTGGGAGTGAGGGGGGGGTGGTTTTCATTGGGTTTTGGTTGAGGGTTTTCTTTTTTCCGGGGGGTGGGGTGGGGTTGTTTCTCCTTTTCCTTCATTTTCAAGCTACGTTCTTTGCTCACCATCAGAACAGGTCTGTCTTGTCTCTCAGCCTTAGACGGACAGGTGT
This sequence comes from Egretta garzetta, assembly GCF_000687185.1. Lineage (NCBI taxonomy): Eukaryota > Metazoa > Chordata > Aves > Pelecaniformes > Ardeidae > Egretta > Egretta garzetta. The sequence goes on along the minus strand of NW_009260182.1, from coordinate 6,662,605 downwards.
GGCATTTCCTCCAGTTTCATCACTTTAAGTTATCTCAGTCAGATCTCTCTCCTTAATTTCAGGTCTTGCCCTTGAGTGATACTGTTAATCACTAACACATTTGTTCCATATACAGGTCTGAAAGCCATCTGGGCGCAGACCAGGAAAGCACTGCTGATTCTGCCCCAGGAGTTTTCATGACACCTTTTCTCCAAGTGCTTCTGGAACTTACTAAGAACTTTATATACAAAACATTCAAACTTTGTTCTCTTCCAAAAACTTATTCACCTGAATTTGACGACAGTGGAAACCCCATTAGTGTGTTCACCACATTGATGATCTCTCTCAATTACTACATTCCAACACAAATGAGCGTATCCCTAACAGCAGCAACAATACAAAAAGACCCTGATAAAAGCTTCACGAACAAGGGAAGTCTGCTATTTTACCAGTTTTCAGTAAATAAAATCAAGGAAGCAGAACCAAAAAAAAATTAGCTTAACATAAAATCCGAGCTATTACTAATATTGTATTAACAGCAGTACTTTGATTTCTACACTGATGACTTATTCTTGGCATGTTGGTAAGTCTACGAGCCAAGACAGAACAGCAGGAGCAAGGGATTTTTCACATAGGAAGTATGCCTTCTGGTTACACTGCATTCCTGAGGTCTATGTAAAAAAGAAGCCTATCTCCTTCCATATCCCCTTTCCTACAGATCTTCAAAGGTCCGGAAAGGGTAGCAGAAACAGCAGAATTAGGAAGCACAAGCAGTCTTTAAGAGGAATAAATTGCCAAAGTCTAGTTGCATCTAGTCCTTCCCCAAGTACTAAGTTGAGATCAACTACAATCACATAGCTGATCTTTTGCCAGATTGCTCTCAGAGGCGTTCAAATCTGAAATTCCTTAACCATCTCAGGCAATCTACTGTAGGGCCTCGCTTGGCTTATTACCATTCAGAAGGCTTTCCCCTAGTTTTCTAACTGGAAGCTTCGCGTCCTTTCTACTACAAGTCTGGGCTTCTAACATACATCAGAACAACAGCTTGCAGAGTCAGTGGTCTCCCAAAATAATCTCCTCCAGTTTGGGAAGTGTGGGGAATCAACATAAACTTTCTGAAGCTGCAGAGGAAAACAACCTCGGGTTTGAGACAAGGAACTTTTATTATTCCACTATTCAAGTTAAAACCTGGCTTTCTATTTCAGAACGCTAAAATTCACATGCATGATCATAAATGGAGTTGTTCTTCATTTGGTTAGAGAATAAAGGTACCAATTGCCCTTTGAGGTAATTAATGGGATTGACATTTTAGAGTTCTTTAAAATTTAAAGACTTGGAAAACTGAAATACCTGTGAATCCCCCCTATAGTTTACAAGATCTGCTCCAAATTATCTCTAGCAGTGTTTGGAATTCATTTTCTCCTTAGAAAAGAAGTATTCAATTTATTTGGGGTAAATTGACATCTGCAATGTGTATCTAACCGTACTGATGAAACAAACCCTAGACTTGATATACATGCACATATGATGTTTTAATCAAGCATGTAGAAGCAGGCTGGCATAAGAATAAATTGATGGCTGAAGACAACAAGCAACAACTACTGAATCAGATCAGTGTCCATGCACTGTAAATTTGAATTCTGTCCTTGGCAGCTTTCTGAGAACTAATTATTCTCTTCCAGCACCGTGCAGAAGTTCCTTCTGTATGGGGGTATCACTGCAGCTCTAGCGGTGTGGTATTTCTT
>NW_009260182.1:6658891-6660846 GCF_000687185.1 Egretta garzetta | reverse complement strand
TAAAAAGAGCTACAAATACTAACATGGCCAAATCTCACCCTTCTCTCACTGCTCAACGTATCAATATTATTCTTGCTGTCACACAATTGTGACAGTTTTGGGGTTTTTTTAAGCTTTCTCTCCATTTCAACAGCACGTCCTTCTTGCTCCATTCCATTCATTGGACTTTTTTTTTCCTTCTCTACAGTACCTAATCTCTCATCCAGAACATCACACACTTCTCCTGATGCAGCCTCTTACTCAGTACAACAACCTGTTATCAATAAAAATTCTGGCTGCTAAAATCACTTTTCTCCCATTCAACCACATCAGCCTCCACCCACAGTATTTCCACTAGCTCACATTTCGTCCCCACATTTCTTCATGTTATATTCACCTTCAAGGGTGCAAATAATTGTAGCTCTATTTGGTTTTGTGTCTTTGGGTCCCTTTCCAAACCTCCAAGTCTGACAGCAATCAACCTAGATTTCCATTATTCCTTTCTTTTACAGTCTCTCTCCCATTTTTACTCACACGGTGCCCTAAACATTAACATAAGGTCCCCAATACAGACTGTAAAGTCAGGCACCCCTGGCTACTATAAAACAAAAATATACTTTCCATGAGTTTTGTTTAGGAGGGTGCCAGGAAAAGAAATCCAAACCATAGAGTGCCCACATCAACTAGGTGACAATTAACTGCTTGATCAAAAATCAAAAAAGGCAGTCATTATTTGGAAGCTTCAATTACCAGTTTATTAACTCAGGAAACTGTACTTGCTGCTAGTTTATTTGTCAGGCAGTGCCAACTGAAAAGAAAAAAAGTTTAAATAATAAACCTAACTATTTTACATATTTCTATTACTGTTTTACCCTGAAATACTCGTCTAGTTTGGAAAAAAAAGAAAAAAAACAAGAGGATGAAATCTTTGCAATCAAACTATTAATGTCTCAATGATATAATGAACTTTTCATAACCAATCCCTCCATTTCAATCAAGTGGCTAATCAGAACCATGAACTATAGTGATTCCACTTTTTTCAAACACTCTAATACCCTATTGTTCTTAGTTTTCACCTTAGAAAACAACATCATTTCTACACAGAAAATTCACATTCTTCCTGGTTTTGTTGCACATGACAAAATTACAGAAAAGACCAGCCCTACTGGAATTTATCAATCAATAGAGCATTCTTCTTTGCAAACTACAAAAAACACTCTGTCCTATATCCTGGCACTATGAGCTCCCAGTACAATCCCTGGAAGGAGAACAAACTCTCTGTGGCATGCTCAGTACAGTGGACGGATTTCCCCCTTCCTGCTCTCTTCCAGCTGTGATAAACAAACACCAAAGCAAAGTCATGCTCTAGAAAAAGGAAAATAAAACAGAACACAGTAGACCTCAACATTAATAATAAATCAAAAAGCTGTTCCACTGTTACAGCAGGCAAAACACATAGCGGTAAGGACAGCTTGTGTACTGAAAAACATAAGTAATGCCACATCTTAAGGAACAGTGTTTGGGATTCCAGCACAGTCTGCATCTCTGCCTTGTCTTTTTATATCTGTTGATGCAAAGTTCCTTCAAAATAACCAATGAATGTATGTCTGGAATGATTTCGAGGTTCATTTTGTAACCACGTAAACATAGCTGAGAAGCACAGCAAGTTTTAAAATCACATGAAGAATTTGTGCAATGGATGTCTTCAGTGCAGTACAAAAATAAAATGTGATTTGATATCAGGTATGACATAACTGTCCCGTGATCTCTCATTTTATAAAGAAAAGTAACTTAAAATTACAAATAATATTTATAGAGCTAGCTGAGCATTTACAGTAAATACTGTGCACGACATCAGAATCCCTAGAAACAGTTGCAGCAAGCCAAGAAAGTGTGGAAAAAATACAACTACTTTGGTGTTATTCAAAGGCTAAATTTAGCTTGTTGAAGACTACCTTCCTCTAAAGTCAATGGGA
>NW_009260182.1:6656520-6658835 GCF_000687185.1 Egretta garzetta | reverse complement strand
GCATCCTGCAAAGGGGACCTGGAGTGGAGGCAGGGACATGACGTACACTCTTCCCCCCCAAAGTACTGCCCCTTTCCCAGGCCAGGCTGGAATCTGAACATGCCAGCATGCTTTGGAGAAGAGTAAACGTGTCCTGCCTCCTCCTTGCTTGGTCTGGACAGGTATTCACCTGACAGCATGCAAGGCTAATTACCTCTCCCCAGACCCTAATGGGAGATTTTCGCATGGTATAGAGCTCCAAATTCTTGGGTTCCCACTGGATCCAGCCATATCTTCTCCCTCATCTTAGCAAAGCCTAAGGCAAGATTCAAGAGAAAGAGGATGTCAAAGACCTGAAGGCTAAGCTGGCATTACCCTGGCAGCACAACAGTTAAAGGCCTCCGAAGGGAAGGGATGATCCTGCTGCACTGGGACATGAAACATGCTCTTGGTGATGCTTGCAGTATTAGGTACACATTAAGCACATTATCCTATTTATCTTATACAAGTTTATACATAGTAAGTGCCAGACAGCCAGACTTTTACAGGAGGAAAAAAAAAAAACCAAACAGCAGTTTGAGAACACTGATCCAGAGGGCAGCACAGAACAATTAAATACTTTAAAACGCCTCCCCCCCACTGCCTGCTTAAGGAGTTTATGAAGATGAATGTGATCATCTCCACGGTTTGGGGCTATCCCTTTTGCATACCTTTAGCATTTACTATCCTTACCTTTTCAGTTGTATGCAAGCAAGACAGCTTATGGTTGTTTCCAGACAGTTTCTGGTGTTTGGGTTTTTCAGGGGGATGAGGGAAGGTTTGCATCCCCAGTTTCACTTAGAGTTAAGTGGCACCCTTTTATAGCTCACCTTTATAATATTATTTGACTTGATAAACAACATAAAATGGGGGAAAATTTTCAAATATTTATGTACACACATCAACATTTTACACGAGTTAATAAAGGTAGAAACTTGTCACAGTATCACCCAGAGAAAAACATAAAATTGAGAGTTGCTTTATGAGCATAAGGAAACCAGAAATAAAACAGTTCTGTAACTCCTAGCAAACAAATTTCTACGTATTTTTTCCTTTGTATAGTTTTACAATAGATGTCTGTAAACTTTCTGAAGGTTCTGGAATAGGCTTGGGTAGAACACACTGAAATTTCCCATGAAGAACAGACTGTAGATAGAGAAAACACTAGCATTTTGGTTTGGATTAAAGCCAGTTGGAATTCATTTATTTGCTTTGTCAACTACTGGTTACTGCTCATATTCAGAAATACTTGCCCAGATTTACTTGTTTATGCATTTCTTCAGAATTTTCCATTGTACATTGAGTTTTGTGAGCTATAGGAATTCAGCACACAAGCAGATGCAAGTACGTAAAATTATTTGAGGATTTGGTGCAATGTTACAGCTTTGTTGGAAACTAAAGGTTGTGAAACCTTCTGGTTAAGCATGGCATTGGTAAGAACTTCAGACAGGAAAAAAACCAAAAAAAAAAAATCCTTGCAGATATCTGGGAGCAAGAAGAGAGAGCAGCAATTTTTTCAAAGGCTGCTTAATTTAAAAAATAAGCATATGGCTGCCGGCATACAATTTGTGAATTCTGCCACTCTACCTGTCACTTCCAAGTTTATAATAGCATACTGCACACTTCAGCAAGACATCAAAAGCGAAGATTTTATTAACAAAACTAAACACTCCTCAACCCAATGTCTGCTATTAATACATATATTCCAGAGATCCTACCATCTTCCAGCCTTACTATAGCGCTTTCCCCTCTCATACTGGTACTGCTAATCCAGATGTATCTTTGTCCAGAGTTCATCTTTCACTACCAGTTCTACAAAGGTTCATCCTCTTCTTTTTCCTATAACATCTTCCCCCCCCACCCCCGCCTTTGTCAGTACTCTCATTCAGAAAAGACCTTTACCTATTGCCTTTATACTAAAACCTCTCAACTCTGCCTCAGAGTCCAGTCTACTTTCATTCAAATGGCAGAACCTGTTTGATCTCCTGGTATTTCCTTGCCATATCTTGCCATTAGGTTAAACCCCAGAACAGCAAAAGCTTACATTCATGATAATTTCCTAAATCCTTTTCTTTCTTGTCCTCAGCTACCAAAGAACACCAACAATCACTTGGCATGATCCAAGAATTCAAATTATTTCTGTCACGGAACTTAATGAACTCAAACCAGATCATGCCTGAATCATAGAATCATAGAATCATAGAATGTTTTGGGTTGGGACCCCTAGAGGTCATCTAGTCCAACCCCCTTGCAGCGAGCAGGGACACCGCTAACTAGATCAGGTTGCTCAGAGCCCC
>NW_009260182.1:6624954-6656413 GCF_000687185.1 Egretta garzetta | reverse complement strand
AGTCTAAACCTACCCTGGTTTAGTTTAAAACCATTACCCCTTGTCCTGTCACAGCTGGCCCTACTAAAAAGATTTTCCCCATCTTTCCTATAGGCCCCCTTTAGGTATTGAAAGGCCGTAATCAGGTCTCCCTGCAGCCTTCTCTTCTCCAGGCTGAACAAGCCCAACTCTCTCAGCCTGTCCTCGTAGGAGAGGTGCTCCAGCCCTTGCATCATTTTTGTGGCCCTCCTCTGGACCCGCTCCAACACTTCCATGTCCTTCTTGTGCTGAGGGCTCCAGAGCTGGACGCAGGACTCTAGGTGAAGTCTCACCAGAGCAGAGTAGAGGGGCAGAATCACCTCCCTTGACCTGCTGGCCACGCTTCTCCCGATGCAGCCCAGAGTACGGTTGGCCTTCTGGGCTGCCAGCGCACATTGCCACTTCCCCATAAGGAAGGGGATATATTTAATACTCCATCTTTTCTTTGTCTGGATAGCTGTGTTTCTTACTTTGGATGTGCTATCTTGCTCCTAACCCACCGTTATATACTCTTCTGATGATACTGCTGTAAATATTCTGTCTCATCATTTCAATAGATATGTTTTGAGACAAATTTTGCTTCAGAAGGAAATTACTTATCATCTTTCATGCCGCAATAGCCCTTTCATTGCTATTCTTCTGCAAGGGAAAACCCCTCAGCAACAGTCCAAAAATTAACTAGATAACCCATTTTAAGCCTGTCTCTATGAGAGCACCTGTAAAGTCAATTAACAGTAGCAAGACAGCTCTTAAACTACAAACATTGCCTGTGAACTTCAGATTATCTTAATTTAAACCTTGAACATTCTGCCATATCTATAAGATATGCTGTCTGTCCCTTTCATTAATGTACACAGAATTCATGACACAAATTCTCCAACAATGAATTTAAATATTTAGTTACAATCCATTTGTGATCAAAGAAAATGTCTCAGTCCCAATTTCAGAAAGAAAAATCACTACTCAGGAAGATTAAAGCATAATTTCATCATGTTTGCATCACGTCCACTTGTTCCACAAGGTTAGAGGGAGCCATGGGTTTGAAGTAGTAGAAAGGAGGGCACACGCACACACACAAAAAACAAAAAAAAAAAAAAAAAAAAAAGAGAGCAAGAGAAGCGCTAAGAATTAATGGGTAGAGACAAATGGAGACATATGATTGCACAATTTACTGAAGTACATAACAGTACTCAGAATCGGAGCTAGCATCTAGATCTTACAGTCCAGGCAGCATCTATGACAGTCAGTTATTGTATCTGCATCTACAAACAGAATTGATTTTTTTTTAAAACAGAGACCACAAAGAGCTGAGCCATTTAATGCAAACATCAATATTTACAGTAGAAAATACCTTTTAGTGTTATATAATAAACAGTTTTGAACAGAAAGGCTTAAACCTAAATGGCCTTCTCCACACTGAAATTGAAAGTACCTCTGAAGGAAAGGTAACTTCTGAAGAGCATACTAACTGTATACAGTATGATATTTATAAACCAAATTATAAATTAGAAAAAACAAAGCAAACTGATGTTTTACTGGCTGAATTAATCTTTCAAACAGCATACAGGGTCACAACGATCCAGACTCCATCAATAAGAGTCCTTGTATCTGAAACTTTACCTACAATATTTTTACAATTTATAGGCTTGAACATATTTTAAAAACAGTATTAATCACGTCTTGGGCCTATATCTATCAGATTTACCTTTGCTCTCACACATTCCCAGAAGCAAGTTTGATTACACATATTAATCAAATATAAGAAATATTTCTATTTAATTATTTTTTTAAAAATGGTTTTTTTTCCAACTTTTACCTTAAGGGCACAGAAAATGCAAGAATCGCCCATACACTTGTGCGTTGTGATTTGCCGGAAACTGCGGCGAAAAATGTCCAGGTGCCAGAGAACCTGAAACACAAAAAGGGGCAGAGACAATTTTATGAATATATAAAATAAAACACTGCATAAAGCTCTGACTAAAACTGCACACGCTAAATAATCCTAGAACTACACCAATGTCAGAGAACGTCACTTTTAAAACAGGATGCCTTTTATCTAACTGCAGGTTGACATTTTCATCCTTTCTTCCTCACAAAGATTAATTTACAGTAGGACATCCCTCTGAATTTCTTGCCATGAGCTTTTAGATTAAAACACTCGTTTCTTTGTCCATATGGCAATACCAGCTTAAACAGCACTTGCCCTGATGGCTCCCCAACGCTGGCACCATGGCCAGCCGTTGTGCAGCCATGCCGGGAGGCTGGGGCAGAGCTGCCAAGGACACCCCATGAAACTCGCCTGTCCTTCTACCTCCTGGGCAGCCCCCTTGTTCTGAGCGAAAGCCCAAACACTGGAAAAATGAAGCACCAACAGCATATATGTTAACAAGTTCTTGCAAGTCAAAACAATAAATTACTAAAAGCCGTTATGCCCAATACTATCATTAGTAAGTGTATTCACACGCCACAATTACTGGCAGATTTCTAACCCTAACCTGTGTGGGCAGTTATACCTTTCTCTCAGGACAGGTATGGTGATAACTCCAGGTATATGACCAGGTATGGTCACAGTGTATAAAAGCAAGCAGGCTTTTGTATGTTCTGCTGGCAACAGCAAGAGCCAACATTTGCTGTAACAGCATCAAGTTTTATTCTTAAATTTTACCACTAAATCTGTGCAATCTTGGGCAATTATCTAAATTCTTACCTGTAAAATAGCAACAACACTGATCTCTGAGGTGCTTCACAGTCAGCTCATATATAAATGTGGTCAGTGCTGACTATTTCAGCTTCAGCTAACAATAACTGGACTTTCTTGTAAGCCTGAGAGCCACCAGCCTTTCATGAGGCAGAAGGTTGCACTGAAAGAAGCCCTGACCTAAATCGTGTCCTGCCAGGTTCCGGACAGAGCGCAAGGTCCAGGCTGGCATCTGACTGGCTTAATGCTTCGTTAGCCTACACAGAAGGACCAAACTTCTTATTTCCAATTAATCTGTCCAGAGTAACTTGTTAGAAAAAATTCAGCACTCTGAAAAAAGTTGTGCTGGTTTCAAGAAGTGTTTCCAGCTGGAACAATTTGTTAACTAAACCACAGCACACAGATTATCTAAATTTATTACCTAACATTATATTTTAAAACATATTTATTGAATATTTAATCTGTAAAGTTTCCCAAACTTCAGAATTGTCGTGGCTATGTTTATACTCAAACTCTTCCTATAATTAAGGGCCTGGGAGGCAACATAAGCCTTGGAACTCTCCGATTACACACAACATTCCTGAAGAACTACTGCAGACTTCACAAAAGGACAAAAAAAATGATACATTTAGGAATGAGTCCAATTTTTCATTGTAATTGCCTTTGGAGTTTATCTTGAATGTTTACAAAAATAATAGTAAGGAGCAACAAACATTAAAGAACCTCTCAGATTAACACTGAATTAAAAAATTAAGTTAAAAAATTAAGATTAAAAATCCAGAAGTATATATTTTATGAAATGATTACCAACTTGTGGTTTTGGGTTTTTTTAAATTCACCTTTGACTAAATATTTTTTGTATCCTATCTCTCTTGAGCTTTAGAAGAAAATGGTTCATGTAGAAGACTAAAGGCCAGATCATAGGCTTTCACCTTCATGTATGGCATGCAGCTGATGCTAGGCACGACTTAGTTCTGACCCAGGTTCAGTAACTGAGTATTAGGAGGCAGTCAGTGATTACACCTTACAACTTAACACAAGCAATTAATACAGTACATCACTGTAAACCCCACTTTTCTTGTAATAAATTCCCTTTGTACCCAGTCCTGTATTTAAAATAGAATAGAATAGAATCACTTTGGTTGGAAAATACCTTTGAGATCATCGAGTCCAACCTTTAACCTTACCCTGCCATCCCACCACTAAACCATGTCCCTAAGCGCCTCATCTATCCTTCTTTTAAATACCTCCAGGGATGAGGACTCTACCACCTCCCTGGGCAGCCCATTCCAGAGCCTGACAACCCTTTCGGTGAAGAAGTTTTTCCTGATGTCTAGCCTAAACCTGCCCTGGCGCAGCTTCAAACCATTCCCCCCTCATCCTATCATCTGTTACCCCACCTCGCTACAGCCTCCTTTCAGGCAGTTGTAGAGGGCGATTTCATGGCATATTAAGCCTATTGAGGGTCACTGGTGTTTCTACTTGTATTATTTGCATCACGAAGGTATCTTGAAGGCTGAAGTTAGCTGAGAACCTAATTGTACCCATGTAAAAAAAAAAAAAAAAACCACAGTGACACAGTCTGTGCTACAGAGGCAAGTCACGTGAAGGGAGGGAACCTGATGAGAAAGGGTTTTAAACCCTGCAGCCAGAAGGACTGAATCTCAAAAGTCAGACATACAAAACATCTAAATGGTAACAATACCACTATAGCAGCCATACCACCCCATTAAATTTTGACACAGGAAAAGGTTTTTCTTCCAAATCAAAAGGTGAAGACTCAATCATCTAAACTAAGTTACTAATCAGCAGTTATAAAGAAAACTGGACTACATAAAAAGGCTCCTGTATAGGTATTATCAACCCTTGAATTTGACTGGTTCAACAAAAAAGTTAAATTTACTTTTAAGGAGTAGGCATACTGCAAGCTATGCAATATTCTATTATTTTAAAAGAATTTTTCTATATATATTCTCATCTTTGGTTGACATATTACAAGTCTACACGAACAGGAGATTCAAGTACATTAAGTGATGACTACGTGAATGCTGTTGATTTCACCAGGGAAAACCTGAAAACTAAAAAAAGCTGTTCTATAACTCAACTAAGCTGCATTTGCAAACGTAGCTTTATTCTATCTAGGCCCACAAACAATTATGTAGTCAAGCCTAGCTATATTTGTTGCACAGTCAAACCTAAGAAAATACTGCAATAGACAAGAGGACAAGGACAGAAACATTTTTTTACTATGTGCTCTTACCTGTAGCGCACTATTCAGGAAGCAACTGTTCTGTCCTGGTTCATTGCTGAGACCTTTACTGGGTGCTATTGAAGTTGTATTTCGTGGAGTAAACATGCCCTGTACATTCCCCCGACCCACAGAAAAGTAATTTCTTTTCCAAGACATCTTCCACTTTCAGCTGTAGAATATGCAGGTTTAGGCTGGCAGAGTATTTGACTTGATCAGACCCTTCCTTTCTTTCACCAAAATTCAAAACTGGAACAACATCCAATCTTCTTTAAATTATAGTTTAAAACAGAATTTAGCCTTTCATCAGGGCACAAGCAGTTTGCTTCTTTTAAATCCAGTCCAGGATGCTACTCTTCATTTGATGCTTATGCATGCAAAAACTGCTTTTACAAGCAGCCACATACAAAGTTTGCAAAGGGAAAGAATCCATGGTCATGCAAGTTCATCTGTTATGCTGCTTCTCCCTTTTCCAAACAGGCAGTGACTTCAGGGAACAAATGGCAAATTAAGGAGGTCCTGGAATCGAGAGGAGAAACCAACAGCTACCCCCCACCCCCCAAAAAACCCAGCTTCTCTAATCCTTTTATAATCCTCCTGCAGAGGATGGGAAAAATCCAATTAGTAAGGAAGCAGAGAAACCAAAACCAAAATTAAACCTTAGCAGCTGCCTTTCAGTTTCTTCTATCTTAGGTGATGAAAGAGACATTATCCTCACAGGGGAAAAAGCAGCAACTCCAAACCTTGACAGTGAAGAGCTTTAAAGCAGCAAATAGTCTCCGATACAGTTCTTCCAATTCTGTGTGCGATCTTTAAAAGTTTCTTCTCCTGATCCTCCTTTTGCAATCGGAATGCCCAGCCGTGCCAGAAAGCTTGAGAGAGAAAAATAATCAAAGGCTTGCGTCATTTAATTACTCTCTTGGTTTTGTGGTGTTCTGCCAAGACCAGTGTTGCCTCACCTCCCACAATACACTGAATCTTCTGAGACAAAGCAAAAAATACAAACTTTCCTCCACCCAAAAAATAAAATAACATGGAAGAGAACACAGAATTCCGAGAAAGGTATGTAAGAGCAAAAGGGCTGGAGTATGTTGGAAGGGTTAAGAAGGAAGTTAGATTAAAAAAGAAAACGTAACATTCCTGTGATGTCCATGGCAGTTTTCATATGTACCCTTTACAGACCTGAAGTGTTAAATTTCTTTACAATATCTTAGTCATTCAAACAGTAGCACAAGGATTTGTGAGTCTATGAATACATACTAGCACATTGTCCACCCTAGAACTGAGATTTTGCAGCGAACTTGGAAGGCTGAGAAGATGGAGGCACAAAGGCTCTCCCCTGACTTAGCAGCTCACAGCTCTCTCCAGAACAAAACAGCCTCCAAATTTTCTTAATCAGAAACTATGTGCATCTCTATAAAAAGTTACTTCATCTAGGTACATGGGACATGCAATGGCTATCAGAAGACATTGATGCTTCTGAAGAAGCCAGAACCATTCAAGAGAAACTGCTCTTCCCACCAGAAGTTCACTTTTGCCCTCATCTCACAGGAAATGTAAAGAAGAATTTGATCTAAGAAATTCCTAGAAACAGGAACTACAAGATTCATGGCGAAACTTTTTTTAGAGTTCTCGCAAGTGTAGCCCACCTGTATTTACTTTACAGACAATTGCATAACATTTTCCAGGGACATCCCAAATTACATTTAGGATTATCCTGGTTTTGATACGCATAACAACTGAATGTACCTATTACAGCTGGTATAAGCAAGATAGCTCTATTCCACATGTTCTGAAGTAGTAATTGCAGCATGAGGTCACTACACAATAGACACGCATAGAGTTTGTGCATCAGCAAAAATTAACGAAGAGAATAATTCCTTACAAAGATATCCTGGGTATCTGTAAAGGCACGTTTTTCACCTTCCACACAATTATAAATTTTTTACCTCCTATCAAAACACAGAAAGAACTTCCTTAGCATCTGCGAATGTCTTACAGCAGCCTAACCCATTCCTTCTAGTAATATTTTGTTTGTAGTCCCATTAAACTCATTCACAAATATTAATGAAGTCTCAGCATTGCTGTAAGGCAGGCAAATATCTATATACAGATGAATATTCTTCTTGGTTGCCAGTGTGCCATGCAAAATTTTCAGATGCGCTTGCAAGCCTGCAGACACAGACCATTACCATGCCCGTCACGCAACATTCCTGAGCACTGAACGTATACAAGATACATTTCAAAGCAATTTCAGCCTCAGCCCCCTTTCTTTGCTCAATCCCTTAATGAACCATGAGCCAACCATACTGTGTGAGGTAATTCAGTTTCAAGCAGCAATTTAAGGACTCTGTAAACCAACACCACTGGCAATAGGTGCAGTGGCTAAGCCTGAGCTGCAGAGATGAGCTGCGTGGAATGAGCTGAGGCAAGCAGGCTCTGTACTAACTCACAAAAAAACCCCTGAGCCAAGCACTCTGCCTTCTTTCCACGGCACCTATGAAAAGATGGAAAATACAATCCAAAACATGCCCAAGATGCAGAGCTGCGAGCAGCGCCTACTCAATTTCAAAACAAGATTCTACTCTCAAAACGGGCTATAAAACTTGTAAGTACTTTTTGAGCCAAGCTCAAAGCCAGTTATAACAGAGTTAATACATTTTTTCTATTGATTTTTATTGTCTTGGAACCAGAATCAAATTAGAGGCTTTGTAGTTCTCCTGTCATTGCATCAAGACTATTGCAAGTTGTCCAGGACGCTCGCAAGCTTACTACCTGCACTGCATTTGCACAGGCTTAGCAGAACTGACTGCTCACACGTCCGCTCTGGTCGCTCACTGGAGCAAGCTCAGTCTGCTCACTTGGCTATGTGGCCTTTGCAGAGTTAGGAACAAGCAGGAAACACTTAAGCTGGTAACCACCCAGTTATGACAAAACCAGATCTCCGAAGATAAATGGCAGCTTCACACTTTGCCAACCTCTAAATAAACTTACCAAAGTTCTACAATAGCTACAAAATGAAATCCTAATTAATCTGAAATATATGTAAGACACTGTTCATATGGATTATTTACAGACCCACTTAGCTTCTGCTCTACCGTAAAAAAAAGGGTAACAAAAAGCAAGCAGGAAAAAAGAATTTTTGTAAAAACCAACCATCATTAAAATACCCTGTTTTGTTTCCACCACCACTGGCAAACCATCAGTAGAAAAAAGCTAAGCCTCCCATACTTTAAACATCCAACATACAATTGCTAAGAAAACAGCAGTGATCGTAAGGGAAGAGGAAAGCTACTGCTGCGCAAGCCTGTCAGCAGACGTAGGTCTTCTCCAAACATCCTACTTCTCCCAGATACTGTCTGAGCTTGTAAGCAATCCCAACCACAGAACTAAAGAAAACCAAAATTTACTTTTGGAAATGAAATCACTATAACACTCTGATGATGCATGCCACAAGCTTCAGAGAATATAGTTAAGCGAGAAGAAAACATTTTCATGTATTATTTCTGATTAAAGAAGTTTTTGAGAAAGACTGCTCTCCTATTAAGAACACATAAAAGCCAACAGCTTTTTAATAGTACAAGGAAAATCCCTACAATTTAATTGCCAATGGGGTTTCCCAGCCTTTTGTAGCATTTTAATGTTAGGTGACAACAACTGCAGCTCCACATAAATCCTGTATAAAAAAAAAAAAAAAAAAAAACCACCAAACACCCACAAAAAAACCCCCGCAGAGGACAGATTAAAAAGCTGTAGCTACTGTATGTCCCAGTGGCATCTTGGCATGACTCCAGTCTGAAGTAAAAGAGAACGGTATTATCAGACCTGAGAAAACTGCTCTTACAGAAAAGAGACAGGATTCTCATTGCTAGCAATTTTGCTAATACAGAAAGATGACCAAAACAGGAGTAGTGCCAGATGCAGAAGCATAAACGATGCTCTTGGTTCATTACTCAAAACATTATCTCAGAGACACAATGAACTGATGAGAAAGCCTAAAAACTTTTGAGGTACCTGAAATTTGTTTATCATATTAAGAATACTATTCACTGGAATGAGGCACAAAATTAATCTAGCCATCATGATTAAAAGAGATAACTATATCCCTGAAAAGTTGCACAGCCTCATAATAATGTTATACAAATGTTAAAACATAGGGTAAATTATATATAAAGAAGTCTATAAAGACTACATAAGAAATGGGAATCCAACATTCTAGATCTTCCCTTGAATTCACACTGTTTGGCAACAGCTTTCTTTGGGAAGGAAGGAGGGCTCCCAGCTGCAGAGAAAGGCTCAGACGACAGGAGAAGGGCATGGGGCACCACTCCCATCGCATCTCCAGCAGCACAACCCCAGAGCAAAGCTGGCCATGGCTCAGCACATAGTTCTGTCCTGAAGAAACTCAAGGCTCTCAAGTCTGTCCCTGGGACAGCAGAGCACAGCTCTCTACAGGTCATGTACCACATAAGAGTTCAAGTCCCTGTTCATTCTCATATTCACTTGCTAAACCAAACACATAGAAATGTAACAAGTTGCATCCTTCCTCCTCTAGTGAGGTCCCATTACCACTGTTCATTTTAAGGGGGAAAAAAATTGTAACACTCCTCCCTTACTGCAGCCTCATGTCTCTCCAAACGTTTTAGGCTATTGCTTGATGAACCATTCCAGGCACGTGGCTGAATTAAAACAACACGTTTAAGAAAGGAGATGTTTCCATTTAGCACTAGGTATGGCTAAAACCACCACGTAAGTATTTATCACAGTTAAATCTAAGAGCAGAGGTCCAGAATTTACTTTTCATTACTTCTGTTTCTGAATAAACTTTCAAAACACAGAACAAAGTAAATGCTTCTATGTGCCAAAGTGTGTGCTTTTAGAAAAGAGTAGCCCCTGCCCCCAAGATCCTACCACCTTTTCCGGCAGTAGGGAGCGGATCAATGGTGTTGAGGGCAAATTGTCTTCAAATTGTGGCAAATGCCACACCACCTCTGAAAGCCTAAGCAGATGATAAATGGCTTTTAAATCCCTTATTTCAATATTTTTCATAACAAAAGAAAGAAAGAAAGAAAAAAATGTCCAAGACAATGAATTTTGGTGAAAGTTTTCACCCAGATGGCTCCCAGCAGGGTCACTCTTTCAATGAAGAAGCACATGAATGATCCCCTTGACTGATCCCAGGGCTGTTCTCAGCTAGAGGGAAAGTTTTCACAGCTAGAGGCTAATTTGCTAATTAGCTATTTGCTAATTTTTGCATGAATTATATTTCAGTGCAGAGTGATCAATATTAAGACCTTCATTTACAGTTTCGACATACCAAAGGATAGCCAGCTTTGCAAGTCAGTCTAAATTCAATCTTGAAGGTGATGAAATAAAACAGGGGGACAGAAAAAGCTCCCATTATCAAATAACCACGAGGCTGGATTAAGAAAAGAACGAACAGGGCAGCGATCTTCAACATCCCTGACAGAAGTCAGCTGCTGCAGAACCAAAGAGGGGATAATTTCCTCCTCTTGAGGATGTCTCCTCTTTTTGAGATTCTTAGCTAGCCAGAAATACTGGACAGATTTCTTTGCACACTTAAAACGGTACAGCGTAACTACAAAAAGGTACAATTATTTCCATTCATCTCTATCTCCAATAATTTTTTGATAGTGCAAATGGGGCAATAGAGAAACAAAAACCTTTCTGCTTTATCCATGTATTTTCTCAGTCTTGATTGCTATGCTAGGAG
The DNA here is from genome assembly GCF_000687185.1 of Egretta garzetta. Classification (NCBI taxonomy): domain Eukaryota; kingdom Metazoa; phylum Chordata; class Aves; order Pelecaniformes; family Ardeidae; genus Egretta; species Egretta garzetta. Next base: position 6,645,715 of record NW_009260182.1, on the reverse strand, counting down.
AAAGAGGGGGGTAAAAAAAACCTGTGATGTTTTTGCTGTCATGCTTACACCCATTTGTCAGTCTTCCTCTTAAATGAATAACTTAATTACCTGGCTCTGTGCTACTTATGCCTACCGGGTGGGACCAGTAGCTGACAGCACCACTGATGCCCACGACAGACTCATGCTGGCCTTCCTCATTTTTCATTCTGCTATTGCACAATTCCTAGTCTGTGAACTGTTGAAAAGATATTACAAAGCTGTGACTATCAAAGAACTTAGGCTAACTCCCCAAAACTATGTTAGGAAATATATTCAGGAGTTTGCGTAAGGTTATCATAAATGGTCTTTGAGACACCAGGGAAATGTTTCCACTTACCTGATTGAAAAGTAATTATCCAAATGTTAGGCTAAAAGTTGCTAGTACAGACCATCAAAATGATCTTGGAGTGAAAATTAAAACCAAAAATTTCCCCCAAACCACAGATGTACTTCTTTAGAGAATAAGGGTACAGCAAGACTGTGACAAACACTACAGGTTTCCCAGAAGACACAACAAAGGCCATCTCAGAGAGACCACCCCAAGATAATGGAAACCAAACCTGAAGGGACTAGACAGAACAGTGAGCAAACTGGGGTAACACACATCCTTGACTAAAACTGCAGTCATTTTGATCACTACCACTGTATTTCTACAGCCTACCAACCACCAGAAGAAACTGTCGGCAGGATACTGATGGGCCAAATTGCCTCTTGGGAATACAGCTCCCTGAAGTGGCAACCTTGGCATTTCTGAACTAGTAGACAACTTACTGCTGCTACAGTGACTGGAGAGAGAAAACTGAACACATTTTTTATGAAGAAAGAATGTGTTCTTATACCAACTTTTCAAACCAACAAATAACCCACAAAAAACAAGAACAAACCCACTCTATGCTCCTGTTAACTGCTCAGACCAACAAGGGGCATGGAGAGACCATGTTCTGCAGAAACACCCCAAAGTGAGACTCTGAAAGCTGCTGGGGTCAAGCGTAGTTTTATACTGCATGACGATATTCTTTCCAGAAAACAGTTCTCCAACTTCTTCATCCAAAATGCTTGTCAATTTTATAAAACTAGCGGACTGTCTCTTAAAACAGTGCAATGAAATCTTGCGAACACTTACCTAATCTAAATCATTTGATTTTAAGCCTGACAGTCAGCCAAATCTATTTAAAGAGCATCTTTCACAGTAAAAAAGCAGTAGAAAGCCATTGGCTTTGAACTGCAGAAGGTTCAGTGATGGTGGAAGGCTGAAAACTGCAAGCTCCAGGGGAACTTCTCTGCTTCTTCCCAACTGCCTGCAGGTGCTTCTCCAGGGTTACAAAGTCTTAGCATTCATTTCTGTGGCCCTTCCCAAAAGAAAGACATCTGCTGGTAAATGGATGTCTGCTGTGCAAACCTACAACCACATAGACTTTTGTTCAAAGTAGTGGAAAAAGCGTATCATTTATCCCGTAGAGCAATCAAGAGAGAGAACAGTAGGGTAGCTGTGTCCAGACTTTCATAAAGCAGTTATGAGGACCCAAAGTATCCAGTTGGCTCTCAGATATCAGAAAAGCTATTAAACACCATCCAGTAAAGAGCTCTAATACAACATGACAACCAATCAAAAGCTAATTACAATGAAAAATAAAAAAATAAAAAAGCCAAACACACAGCTCTAAATATCTAAAGCCAGCATTACAGCCTTTTCTGATCAAAAATAACTTAACCTGCAAGACGATCTAGAAGTTTCTGGAAAAAAGCATCTCTTGTTAGAGACTGCAATTTATAAGAGCATAATGTGGGATAATCGAATAATAAAGGGCTTCTGTTAAAAGACAAACAATGAGAGAGATGAGGTCAGAACCAGAGATGTAAAGGCCACGTTATTTACTTTGTGTGGGCTTATTGCCAGAACACACTTCACTCCCCAGATAAAACCTTTACTCATATCAAAAACATGGTATTAATAACCACTGATCTCATGCATCACAGTACTTTCAGCACATGCATTTGCTGTGGAGGTTACAGGGAACGGAGGCAGAGGAGCCCACAGCTTTGTGTCCTACTTCTGAAATTCTTTGGAAGCAGCTGCCCCCCTTTCTGTTACACAGCCCAAAGGAGCCGTTATCTCAACAACTTTTCTCTGACAGTTGAACAGAGAAGGCATATATAAAAAATTAAGAAAGTCTGCCCAGTCTGAAGTAAATGAAAATAATCTCAAAAAAATTTGCACTCCCTTCAGATCTCCCCTTCACAGTTGCCCAGCTCTTTAAGACTGCTGTCCATGTTAATAAAAGCCTGCATCTTAACACACCTGCATTTCCAAAGCACTTATCCTAAAGTTTTGTATTACTTGCTACTTGAAATGTAATTTTACTCTCCCAATCCTGTATTTAAAAAAAAAAAACCCAACCTACCCCTAGGCTTGGTGCTGGACATTTCACAAGGAGGAAGGGTGAGGCGAAACCAGCTTTTCATCCCACTCCATATGGAACTTGTGGAGTTCAGCTAAACGGGGAAAATACGGCAGCTTCAAATGTTATGCAAGTGCTCAAAAGCAGTTAAACATCACCAATAAATCCTGTATAACACAGAAAATCACGACAAATAGGAACAGGGCAGCTGCCAACCATATGGTGAAATGGAAGGTTCTGGTTTGATTCTAGCAAATGCTCAACCAGCCTCCTGCTGCCAGTTATTCCCCTTCCAAATCTTCACCTTGGCTCTCCAAAGGGGAGCTTCAAGATGAATTCAGTATTTGATTCAAATCTCCAGATATAAACAAACATTCTCATTACAAAATTCTGTATTTTACAGCCATCAGCTACTGCAACAAGATTCAAGGCCCTTTTTGCTGTGACACCTTATTCACAAGAAAATAATCTCTTTTCCAGTAATACCACTGATCCAAGAAAATAAAACGTTTCTACTTTGGCTTGCAAATTCCAACCCAGCATTGGCTAAAGACTTCCTGGAAGCTTCAGAAGTAGTCAGTAGTATTCAGCAACATAAGGCTTAATGACTGACAACTTTTTAAATCCTAAAATCCTGCTGCCATTCATGCCCTGACCTTGCAAGCTTTCACTGCTGAACAGCATCAAAAAATTTTTCAGAAAAAATCATCTTCTATAACAGCTATCTTGTTATAACTATGAGTTCTCCTGTCAATCTCCACATCCCTTTCCTTCCTTAAAACAGAAGTCAGTAGCAATCAACTCCCAAATCATATGCTGCTCACATTAAAGCACCACCAATCCCTGTACCATTAAACACTATTTCATTATACCTTGATTTCAGTAACATGTGAAACAACTCAATGTGTTAATACGAACACATCCACCTAGAATAAAAACCACAGGTAAGCAAGAAATGGATTTTGCAGGAAAACAACCAAACAGAAGCACTCCAGCACCTTTAGTACTTCAAATTGAAAAGAAAGGCAACACAGCCTAAGGAAGGCAGCAACACATTGAGAGCAGCAATAATAGACTTCGACTGAACAGATGGACAGACTTCAGGTGGAAAAATAGGTCTTTCTGGTGACAAGAATCTCAAAGTCAAATACTGCAATGCACCGTTCTCTCCAGGTAGTGCTCAATGGGAAAGATGACACCCAGGGCAGAAGTCAGCTTCCTCAGCACAGGCACATCATGGCTTTTTTGATACCACTGGCTAGTGAAAAACTCCATGCAGGGTGGGCAGATGCAATTCCCACCTCCCTTGTGATCAACAGCTGGGGCCAGACAGTATATTTGATAGTACCAAAGCATTTACTCTCTCCCTCTTTTCTCTTAGCTCAGGATAGTGTTTGGTATTAATAGTTACAGCTTATTCTCAAACTATTAATTCACTGTATTTCACGTTTTACCTATACCACCATTACCAGGTAGCAAGATGGCTTATAACACTCATGTTCTTCCCAGACTAGTAACACACCAAGGTGCAAAAATAAAGCCGTATAGAGGAACTCGTGTAAACAGAGCATAAGCAGAGAGAGTAAAGAATGAGCAAGCAGTAGTTCAAGGTTCCTGTGCTGGGTCCCAGTATTAGATGCTTACATTGTTTTTTCCTGCCTTGCCATAACTGTGCTGCTGCACAGCAGAACATTATACAGATTAATACTTCTACATAAAAATATAAAACCATGCACCCAGCATCCTCAACATGCTGATTATTTCTCTTTTTTTAAACAGTCATCTGTGCTGTATAGCTATAAATAACACTTCAGCAGAGTCACGAGTGTGCACACACACACACACGCACACACAAGCACTTAATAATCTCAATTTGGGTTTAAGACCATTACTATTTTGTTTTAGAGGAATGAGTGTAACTAACAAGAACAGGCAAACAGGGAAATTTTTTGCTTCATTTGGCTTTGTATACAGAAGCATTCTCTTGCAAAACCCACTGAAGACTTCAGACCCCGAGTAGGAAAAACACTTGCACATACCACAAGAAAAACCTTACTCAATCAAAACATTCCCTCCCCAAGAACAGCTAATAGCATATGGGAAGAGTAAAACAAACAAACAGGTTGGGGGAAACATACCATGATACCATATACCTCACCAGTGACCTGGAACAGACAAGCAGGGGGAGTAGAACTCAAAGCCCGATTTCTTGTTTTCTATACAACTAGGGGAGACCAGCAGAAGAAAACATCTGATCAATGCATTCAGGGAAATTACAGAGGAAAAGACCCTCCGTGCAAGCTGATGAGTTGGGCGTTTTTATTTTCTTTTTTTAAATAGGAAGCAAATAGACATGACCAAACCTCAAAACTTTACATCCCAAACTTGCACATAGTGCTCTTGTCTCCCACTAGCAAACAAAGTGTTTGCAATATGCTACCATGGCTTCCCTGGGGCTCCTGCACCCCAAGACCAGACTGGCTGACCGGGCCATTGCTGGCTGAGCTGACACCATGGACACACTGTGCTTCTCCCCCGCTGCAGCCCCAACCCATCATACAATCTCATAAAGTAAGTGGCCATTTTGCAGGGCTCTGTGTGGTTTAAAGAGGAGGATAATGACAACTGAATGCACAACAGTCCTGAACTCACAGCAAAACATCAAATACACGAAAGGTCATGTAATGTTTCCTGCAAACACAGGAAAGGAGCCCTTGTATAACAAGATGTGCAGTTACCTCAGTTACCTGAAATTTTACTTTCATTGAGAAGCCCCTTACAAACAATTATTCTGCTTAAATTCTTCTGGTGTAAGGCATTCTGAGAGATGTACTAGAATAAGTATTTTAGAGAGCAAAAAATCCCTGATACCTTTTTATCAAGCAGTTATAAAAAAAGCCTTCAAATTCAGTTCAACCTATTTCACTGTGTGAAATTTGGAGTAGATGGCTAAAACAGGCAAAAGGTACTTTCTTTGATTTTCGCATACAGTATATTTGTCAGAAGTACATTTCAGAAACGAAAACATTACAGAATACGCGTAGTATACCCAGATGGAAGTCTCATGTGTGCAAAGCAGATTGTATCCTACAAACAAATTTTCTGAAATACAGATCTTTCATTTTATGTTGGAACTAAAAGTAAGGTGAAACCATAAGATTTGCATATGAACTTTCACAAAACTCTGGCCTCTTTGAATTCAAAGTCTGAATGATTCAAAGACACTGTTTATGTAAGTCTTACCAGATGCTACCATAACGAACTATTTCCATACTTTTTAAAAAAACATATACAACTTCCCTTACAGACTTTAATATCTTAAAATCTTGGGATCTGCTAGGAAAAAAAAGCTGTTCATTCTCTGAAATGCAGAAGCAATGCTACAATTACCTTGTATCAAAACCAGGCTTATGGAGATGTTATTGTTTTCATTCAGAAAGGTTATTTCATCTTCACCAGAAAAGTACTGTGAAACTACCAAATGCAAATGGGATTATTTTGTGTCCTGCTGTGGCCTGGAGAAATCCACAAAGCGTGAAAGAGACTCTTGTTAAGTACAAGTAAGGCTCTGTCCTAATGGGTCACAGAGGCAGAAGCTGTGCAAATGCAATATAATACAAGCTGAACAGACCAGTTGGTCTTGGGGTAAGAAAAAGAAGAATGATGTCAACAGCTTTGATTTATTTTTTCTCTGCCTGGCGATGAAATGACACTACTGAGTGGCACCAGAAGCTCCCTACAAAAAAAACCAGAAAGTACTCGAGGTATATACCATGAAAGGAGCCTTTCCACATTATTTGTGGGTTACTCACTGGCAGAAAAAGAGCATGAAGAGGTAGTTCTCAAGAGTTCCTCTCTTTGCAATTGGAAGAAACTTGTTAGATATGAAGTTAAAACAGAATTCTGTGGGTGCCCAGGGAAGTTATAATACATTTAACCAACTGGTACATGTGGAGAGGAAAACACCCTTATAATACTTGTTGTTATTTTAAAACAGAATGAAAGAGAGCAAGTTTGAGGGTATGGTACATATGCCCCCATATACAAAAACAAAGCCTGGCCTGACAGCACTGCAAAGCACCCAGCCAACAACAAATGTTAAAGCCATCAAATTCAACACTGAAAGCGTAGCTAGAGAAAACAGCAGCCTTGCTCAACATCAGACAATAGATTTCAGCCTGGACTGTAAATAAAAGCCAAAACCACTTGTGAAAATAAAGACAACTAGCAGAGACCACATACCCTTCTAACAGTGACTCCCAGGAGTGCTGCAAGGTTAAGCACAAAGGTTTCCACAGCTTCTGGCTTAGTCCAGCCCAGAACACATGAAATTTAGAAAACACAGCATCCTAAACTGGTATGTCATTCTGTGTACTCGGTTCATCTTTTTTTTTCCACTGTACAGAGAACTACTCAGCCTAAATTAATGTGTCTCATCCCTTCAAGCAGAGTGCCTTGGGGAACGGGGCTGGAGGTGGAAAACAGAGAAGCTTTGGGGAAAGGTCTCAGGCAAGAGACAACAGCGGCTCTAAGGGTTCTTCCGCTCCACTGCACACAGCAGGGGACAGGGATGTAACTGGGTCTCAGCATGGTATCATTTATGTAAGCGTTTGCTTTCTTGCTTCTAATTATGTGTGTGATCCTTCTACGTGGCTGTGCCACGTAGAACCCTTGGGGGCAGGGGTAAAGCCCCATCCCGCCCTGTTCCCCTTGGGAAGGTACCAAGGGTGTTCAAAGGAGAGGGCTCCAGGGACCGCGGGGTATGGCTGGCCTTAGACATGGCACAAGATTTCCAATAGACATTTGAGGCTGCTCCGTGACTGACAGGCTGGGAAGCAGAGACATAGTGGGCAACAGGAAAGTTGCACACAAGTGTATTTCCATTCTGTTTTCCCTACTTCTCTGGAATTTTCTCTTTCAAAAAAGCACAATTTTTAGTACTAATTTAAATAAAATTTGGCTTTTTTGATGTTAAAATCCTTTCAGTCTTTTGGGGACTCACCACAGGAGAAGGGTTAGTAACGTCCACCTCAAACCTGCAGAGGCCTCCATATCCTGCTATGGCAACCCAAGGTGGTCTGCGAGGCTTGCTTCTTCCCACAGCCCCCAGTCCAGACCACACAGCTGTCCCCACTCCGGCACCACCGGGAGCTGGTCACAGGACAGAGCCTTCATCTTCCAGTTGCACAGCAGAGGCACATGCCACACATTGCCCACACCTCCTCTTGCCAAATGCGGTTAGGACAAGACCTGTTGATATTGCTCCAGGCTTGTGTCTCTGAGCATTGTAATGCTGCACAACATAGCTTGTTTTCCCCAGAATTCCCTAGACAATACACTGGCAAGGGGGGACATAACTCTTGCATTTGACAGAAGAGGGTCTGAGGAAGATTAGCACCTCGGTACAGAAACAGATGCAGATCCAGAACACCAGCAAGGCAATAAAAGAACAAGACCAAACATTGCCCTGTTTAAAAGTCCTCTCCCACAGAATAACCAGCCTTCAAGGAATGATCACCTGACATCTGGGAAAGCAACATCTGTAAAACCTATCCTTATCAAGAAGGGTTACCACACCACAATGGTATTTTCAGTCACCTTGTTACACCACAATAAATGCTTTGTTGAGAAATCAATTACAAAATTTTCCTTCAATACTATAAGAAAGCATTCAAATGCACTGTTACTATTATTATTATTATCCATTGCTTAATCAGCATTACAACGTCTAACACTTCCTTACACACACCTGTATGAGAGACAGGAAAAAATAAGAATGTTCTATCCAGATTAAGAGTCTATGCATCCTTCCTCTGTGATTAATAAAATAAATCATACACATGTGTGTGTGTGCACACGTGCAACCAAGTGGCTGACCTGGAAAAATCTTACGTTTCTGGTAAATTGGGACTGAAGTCACTCCATTTGAAGCTAAACTGCTCTGAGCTTGAGCCAAAATGTGCGGTGTTAGATGTATTTTCTTTGCTAGACTAGAGGGAAGTTTTCTGGCTTTTTAGCATTCTCATTTATTCCCAGGCCCCCCAAGTTCTCCAATTCCAATATACTCTCGTGACCTGTGTGCTCACTGATTAGGACAGGAATAGTAATGCACATCCTCTTGCGGAACAGAGTACATCAGAAACTCAGAGAAAACTTGTGGAATTTCATACATATTAATACATCAGTTAAAAAGATTATTATTATGATCTAAAACATCAGGACCTGAAAAGATGCAACTGGAAAATGGATGAAATGACACGGCTATGACACACTGCTCTTTGGGAATAATAATCTTGTCTCGCAACTTACATCCGTGACATCTCCCAGGAGAAACAGCAACTGATTAACATCACTTGGCTCCTGGAGGAGTCAAAACCCATGTCATACTGCAAAACCTTCCTACAAATGCATTTGTTCTTCCAGCTCTCTTCATTTTGCTTCTTGATTACTAGAAAAATTCTTTTTCTTCTATAAAAGTATACAAGTGTGTGTAAATCTATTCAGAAGGGTAGTATGAGCACAATTTTCGTTAACACATTGCTTTGACTATATCCCACTAGACCCCTTCCCCGTGGTATGTCAGTCTCTCTGCATTCGCTTCTAAGGGCCCTCAGGTCTACCATAATATTGACTTCCCCATCTGTAAGAGCATTATTAAATCCTGCCCCAAAAGTTGGCAGTGCCAGCCTTCACCAGCCATTTGTTACATTACAAAGCAAGTGCTTCTGTTTTCTCTCCCTCAGAGAAGATGGAAACATACCAAAAACATCTACAAAACTATCTGGTTATCCTCCAAATCACTCCTTTCCTGCCAAGCACGGAGAAGCTCAGCGGCGAGGCAGCAGGTGTGCCAAAACCATTGTTCATCGTGACAGCCACCACAGTCTGCTTCCTTCGCTCCTCTGGCTGTTTGTCAGGTTGCTTTGGCCTCAGATGGGGAACACGCTAACCCGGAATCAGCCTGTTCAGGCTTTTAAGACACTTAAAATACTGAAGATCACTGACTTGTAACCTGTAGGCGTTAACTATGCTACAAATGAACATATAAATGAACTCTGTATGTCCACCACAACGCTTCGCTCTTTGTCAAAGAAAAGCAAGAGGTCTCTTGAACTGCCAGTTTAAAAAAAAAAAAGCCTAAAGCTTCTCTAACTCCCACCAAGTACAATGTCCTAGAAGAAGGACCCATCACCTCAGATGGGATGTCTGAGAGCCATCTTTTTATATGGACAAATTAACCCAAAATCTCACGGCCACCGAAGTCAAGAGGAGGGCACTCCCTTCTCTCCACCCCAGGGCTCTCAGGCAGTCAGTGAATGCCCCTGCCCTTTGGCTCACAGGAGCAAATTCAGCTCACAGAATCAGCACTTTTGGGGGGACGGGAAGAGGGGAGGAGAGGGGCTTGCTCTATTTCCTGTTGGTTTAGTGAACTGAATCAACTCATCAAGAAGTTACAGCCCGGGCAAGGAGAGCAAGACTTTCTCTTCCAGGTGTGGATCAGCTAAGCCCTGCCTTGGTAGACTATGATCAGTATCTCAGACAGCCTAAAACACACCAGGATTACAAAGAAGTTATTCCTTAAAAAAATCTGGAATGCATTTGAACAGGCAGAACATGTTTATTATACTGAGTGATGAGCAGTGGAAATGATACACAGATTATTTCCCCCCCCCCTCCCAGTGACAAACTCTAGAACAGAATTTATCATTTTGTGGAATTAAAACCTCTGCTTAGTATCACCAAATGTATGAAAATAGTTTGTGGGTTTTTTCAAATGTACAAATTTAAACAAAGATGTACTTCATGCTAAGCTGAAGCAGTGAGAAGTATGGAATAGTAGCAGTAGACTTCCAAATTTCACAGAATAATTACTATTTATTTTGGAAACAAGACACTTTATAGAAGGCAGGGGATCAGGAAAGCAGCCAAAGCAAGTTGACTTTCATAAATCAACACACTAAAATAATTGAAAAGCTCTACATATATTTAATACCTCATTTCATTATCAACTTTCTAACACAGAATTCAACAAGTAGAGGGAAGCAAAACTGCATCTAAATTATCAAACAACCAGTCCTGAGAGCTTCTGACTACGTAGTAGTTATACTGTAAAGCAACAGGGAGGGAAATGAACTGCCAACATCCCCTTCCAGCTGTGACAAACGTTAAGGTGAGAAGAGATTCTGACTGGCTTCATCTTCAAAGTTATCATGGATACCATTACTCAGAAACAGCTGCAGTATGGTGGACCAAAGGCAGCTTATGGCTTAGACAGTGCCTTTCACACAGGTAGCAGAACATAAATTAAATGTACATATACAAAACAGCATTAGACAGCACAACTAGAATATCAAAAAGCAAACTATTAACAAACTGAAGTGATACTTCTTTGCATCTTAGAAACAAAGACAACTCACATTGAAAAGCAGTATTTTCTACCTGTCAGTACCATATATAGGAGAGAATTCCTGTGGCAACTTAGATTCGATCAAAAAACAGTCATGCCACAGCTGTGATGACACTGAATTAAAAGGGCAGATTTAAAAGTCAGAAAGACCTACCTTCAGAAGCCACTTTCTATTTCTATTGCATGAAACTCCACACTGGTATTGCAACAAGAGCAAAAGATCAGAGCGGGTTGGGAAAACTCTCAGAGGACTCACTGCTGGAGTAACTGCTCTGAGTAATAGTTGCATGGAAAAATTATTTAAGGGAGGAGGAAAGAGCTAGAATAGCGTGGGAGGGGACAACCTGCTGTTTCAAACAATAGGAAGCTGTTAAAACAAAAAAACAAGGGCCTCCCTCAGCACAGGAAAGTCTCATTTGAAAAGCCTTGCCCCCGCTGCCACCTACCAGGCAGGCAGCGCTGACAACAGAGATAAGGCCAGAGGCCCGGCTTACTGACAATTCCCTTCGGAAACAGGGCCAGGCAAGAGGGAGGAAGGCTTTCGAAAGCCTTTTATAAGAGACCAGACTGGGGGTAGAGGAGGGGGAGACAGGGCTGCAAGGGATGGATGGCTTCATTTTACAGCAGCAGCCTGTCTGTGCAGGGCAGGGCTCCCTTCAGCGCCACAAGTGAACTGGTGAGGTTCCTGGCAAAAGGTTTAAACATGAAGGATGTTTTCTCATAGGAGGGGTTGGTAACCAGGAGTGCCATGTAGCCATTTAACAGAAAAAAATGCAAAGGACTCAAAAGATGGCTTCAGCTTTGATCCCTCGGTTTAGAGCCCTGCGGTTGCAATGCAAATTTAAAAGCTTTTTTTTTCAAAGAACAATTATTGCAGGACAATTCCTGGAACCATACCCTGTGGTTCAAAGCCAGTGATACCGATCAAGGAAAAAAGAAGCTTGTTCAGAAAAACAGCTTCCTATCCCCAAAACCTCCCATAAGCTCAGTTATTTAAGGTCAGAAGCAGCATTACTACATGATTATTCCCAGACACTCTTACACTGGTGCCAGCCCTCATTCAGCATCAATTTGTTCTTCTAACGTGGTCACATAGCACAGACAGGGACAGTGACTGTATATCCAAGACCAAAATAACTTTAAAGAAAACTTTGGTTATGTTACAGAAAACAATGCTCACCATTGTCTTTCTGTCCTAGCACAATATAATGCTAACAAACAGAATCAGATTGAAATATAATAACGCTGTGGACCATACAAGGTATCGAAGATACTATCCCCACCGGGACCATTTACCTAGTAGAAACAAACAATGCAAAAAGGAAGCCGTTGGAATACAATTAAATCGGTTTGCCTTGAGAACAATCCAGTCCTGCAGGACAGAAGGGGCCGAGCCAAGTTTTAACTATGTCTTTCCAGAATGATGGAGTTTTGGTGCAACAACAATAGGAGTTAGAATGAGAAAGGAAAAAAATATAGCAAAGGCACAATACTCTAAGCAGTGTTTTACCTCATGATGCTTCTATATGCTTTTTTTAAATTTAAATTTATGTGTGCAAATTTCAAATAAAATATCTTTCTAAAATGTACTAATAGGCGCGTAATTGTGAACACAAAACAGTACAACGTTCAGTAACTGTGCTGGACTCAAAACCTGCTCCTCAGCTGTGTGTGGTTAAACCAGCACGTTAACTCTGTTAGCACTCTTTTCTCAAACAGTTTGTTTCAAGGAACGCAAACCGCTTAAAAGCACAGTTTGGAATACCAACACAGACCTTTTCCAGGCAAAAGCAATATGCCAATCCTTATTTTTATCATCCAGAAAGAGTGACTGAGTCTTCCGGGTGTTTCGCACCATTACTTGGATCTGCAGGTTTCCTTTCAAATATCTGTACAAGTCTTACCAAGTCCATTTGTTAAGTTACATTACGTCCAGGGCTCAATGGCCTGAGCAAGGTTGGCAAGCACCCTTGCAAAGAAAACACTAGTTTCTACGTTCCCTTCCTCCTCCTCATTCCAAAGGACGAAGCATTCACCTTTCCTCCTCAGACACAAAGACCACACAGACGCTCCCATGACTCCACTGTTCCTTGCTGAGGTGGTGTGGGCCAACACTCATAAAATGGCAGGAGCACCTACATCAGTAACACCAAGAGTTTTGTAGTACTGATGTTTACAATTCCCTATGTGCTTCAGCCTCAGTCTCCATCATTTCAGAACTCTTTTTCAGCTTTTTGCTAAAATGCCACACATACTTGAGTAACTGCCAGAAGCATGGATCAAACGTGGATGTTTTCAAATACCTGCATTGACACCATTTTACACAGTCCCCCAGCACGTGGATAGCAGAGACTAACCCGTCTAAACAATATCCAGTTCTTCAATACTTTAGTGGGTGAAAAAAGCATGAAAATTATTTCTAGATGCTCAACTTAAAGAAAGATCTGTTCTGCTTCCATCACACCTAAAATTAAAACTTTTTAAAATCATACAGCAGCAAAAGACAGGTAGGGGTTTTACTACTAAAACAAATCCCTCTACATCAGACAGAAAATAAGATTTCACTCCCACCACCAAGGGTCAAACAGTTCAGACAGCAAGCGAGGCTCCATGCCCTGAACAGAAGCAAGGGGACATATCCCCAGCCAAAGCACAGCAGCACTGCTGCGCTTACAAGAGAGAGCTTTGCCAAACACACCAGCTAAGCATCTGACTCACTGCCACCAAACTAAGAAAGAATTCAGAGCAATTACCACATTTCTGCACAGAACAGGAAGAAAGAAGAAGAAAAAAAGAGCGTTTCCACTTTTCTAACATTTCACCTAAACCAGGACAGCACAGCAACCCTCAAACAGCGCTCTCTGGTCAAGTACTGCAGCCCCTAGGGCTCGTAGGACCTGATAGCAAAGTTAGTAATTATACAGCCATCCAAATACCTGCCTCAGACTGAAATGAGGCAGGAAAACCAGGCAAGATAAAGCAACAGAAATAAGCCTGGAATCTCTCTCTCCCTTCCTTGCTTTTCTGCTTTGGTTCAGAGATCAGCAATCTGAGAAGCAAACGTATTTGCAGACAACCCTATCTATTAGAAGCATGTATGCCTACAGCACATGTTCACGGTTGGCAAGGTAAAGAGAGATTGTCTAAGAAAACGACAAAAGCATAAGTTAAAAAAAATTTTGAAGAAACAAAGTATAGATGAAAGAGAGCTGCAGCAACCATTCTTTCAATACTGAAAACAGTTCTTTTCCCAATGTCTGCAGTCATATGATTTCAGCTTCCTTCTGCCATTGCACATCATGTAGCTTCCTACCCAGCAAAGGCTATGCTAGCCCTTCCCTTCACCTTCGAATCATTTTCCACCACAGCACTCCTACTCATAGAGCTGTAAATGTCAGCACATTTAGTATAGTTTAAATACCATGTTTGTTTACATGGAAAAGTTTGTCAGGAATAAGTGCTATGTGGTGAAGATATAGTTTCTTGACTGGCTTCAACAAAGAAACTGGCTGCAGAAGTTCCTGCCCACCTTTCACAGATCACTCATTCCTGTTCTCATATGATGCTCTCTTCTGCAGATGGCAGCCTGTGTAGGACCACATTACAAAATTGCATCATGAAAACAATCTGGGTTAAAAATAAACAGAAAATAAAAGTATGAAGGGGGCTATTCTATAATTTCAATTATTCAGAATATAGAGCAGTCCTGAAGTAAGCAGTTTTAACTGGCACAACAGACCAGCAAACTACAAGGGGTACGGAAGCTTCTTCTATGAGGTTTGCCACCAAAGCCAAGATACCACGTAGATACACTAATTCCTTGCACAGGTAACTTCAGTGAGTTTTATGACACAGCTATGCCAGCCTGACACCCGTTTCCGGGATGGATCCGTCCACCATCACGTGCCCCTTCTGCTCCCCTTATGCTAACCCTGCGCAGTCTGCAAAACGAGCAAGTATAGGGCAGTAAATCAGCAAACAAGAACTCTACCAATGGAAATAAAAATGAGCAATGCCCCTTGACAGCGGCCTGAAGTTAGATTCTCTTACCCAGTTGACAAAGCTGCCCCTCCATCTGCAGTCAGATGCCTGTGTGGCAATATGTAACACAGACTAAAGGTGTGGTTTCATTTAACTATGGGAAGCACCAGACCGTGTAGGTCTGTTTACTTTCCCTAGCCTCATGCTCCTACTGCTTCCGAGTATTGCGTTGAGCTGTGAGCTGGTTGCATGAGCCACTTCCACTGAGAGCAGACACACCACACGGCCGAGCAAGGAGTGAACAGAGCAGCCAGCCGAGGCCCAGCAACCCACCCAGCCCTTTCCTGAAGCAGCCACAATGAAACTGCATCAGGTTAACATCACGCTACGCTCCAAGAAAGATCGATTCAAAACAACTGCTGCAAATTAAAACCCTGGCTAATCTTTTCTAGCCTCTTTGTTTTGTAAGTAAGTGCATTCTTCTAGGACAGTAATTTTTAATTTACAGTATGCATCCCCTGGACTTTAAAGAAGTCTGAAAACAGATGTTTGTTTGCCCCCTTCATAGAAAACCTTTAAGGTCAAAAAAGTTAATTCTGTGAAGTGGATACGAAGCAATGACCATCAATTTTTTTTTTTTTTTTTTTTGGGGGGGGAGGGGGGGGAAGTGGGCGGGGTGAGAAAGAGAAGCTCATGTTCCCACATCAGCAATGCATTTTTCAAGAGGAGGGAAAAAAGCCAACAAAAATCTAACAACAGCCTAACAAACTTTAGGGCAATGTGTTCAAACATATTAGGCAAACACATATGCTGTACTCAGCTGACCTTCTCCACATGGCAAGACAACTGTTTAAATACTGTGGGGAGGGGCAGGGGAAAGCACAGCAAAATCTTGATTTTACTTTTGTCAACGCAGCTTGCTTTGGACACAGCCTTAAAGCCAAATGGACCCACATAATGAAAACTGATAAAAATCAATACTGCTTTCTCCCTTATCATCTGAGCTATTCTTTTATTAAAATCAGGTTACCTAGAGCTATTCCAATAGCCTGTAAATTACAAGATGAGCAAAAAGCACTTTTTTTGCCATTTCTCAGTATTTCTAAATAACAACCAAACATACTGTTGTTTTGGTAAATATCAACAGAGAATCAGAAATACTTTTCAAGACTATTCAGAGGCTGGCTAATGCAAAGCCAGGGTTTTTAAGCCCTTCACTAGCCTTCAGCATCCCAACTGCTCATTCTCATCCTTGCACAACCCTTTCCAATATAGCAACATAAGCACTCATGTGGCCACAGAGACAACCTGGTCAGGGTAAACAGTGACCGGGTGGAAAGACAGGCCAGGGTAGTTTGAAGTCAGATCTGTTCCTCAATGCTCTCTATATAGCCCCACAAGTATTTTTTCGCTTAGGGTGGCTTGGGTGGTAGTTCCAGTTAAATTATTCGAGAAGCTGTAGTCTGTAGTCTAAACCAAAATCTAAACTAGCTTTAAAAATAAGCTTAGGAGCAGTGAAGTAGAAAGGATTCCTTCATATATAAAGTCCGGTCCTTGGCTATCAAAGGCACTATCACCATTATTCCATTTCCAAACCTTATGGTTTGACAAATGAATTTACGACTTTAACAGTAAGACCAGTTTTTATAGACAAACAGTTTGTATACACACTCAATATTTTCCACTTAACTGAAAAAAGCTGTCTGTCTTCTTTCTTATGTGTATGTACTACAAGGCAGAGTGCTCCTCATTGAAACCAGTCCTCCTTTTGGCAGATGACTCAAAACCAAAAAAAATTACTGGGAGAAAAACAAAGCGTTAGTAATCTGAGCACATCATTATGAACCTTTCCTGCTAGCAGTTTGACTTTTTACATCTTAACCCACTGCTTTGAACTAGTTTTACCTGTAGCAGTGGGAGGTCTGGGAGTCTACAGAAAAGCCAGGGTTTAGAGGTTACTAAATACAAACAGGAACCAAAATACCGCTCTTTACCACAGAGGTACCCCCACAAATACCACAAACAACTGCATTTGTTGCTACTACACTCCTAAAACCAAAACAAAACCAAGAAAAGAAATTCTGTTGCAGCCTTATTCCCGGTGACTGCATTTAATCCATTCTGCTTTCTGTGACTTCCACTTCAGTATGTGGACCAGAGCCAAAAGAATGTTTTATAGGTATCCTATCAAAAAAGGATGGTAAAAGGTCTTCTTGACTACAAGTAACACACCAGGTTATAGAGGCCTGTTAGTCAAACAAAGCACTAAATTAAATTTTTTGGTCAAAGCATGAGCACATTCTTTGAATGAGTGTGATGCCACGCTGTGTCCAAAGTCACAGACAAGCCTCACATCACCTGTCCAGGTAGGTCTGTGGCTTAACCCAAGAGGCAGCTAAACACCACATAACTGTTTGCTCACTCCCCGCCACCCCCGCCACCCCAGTGGGATGGGGGAGAGAATTGGAAAAAAAGTAAAACCTAGGTTGAGACAAAGACAGTTTAATAAATCAGCAGAGAAAAATAATAATGATAATAACAACAACAATAATAATAATGATAAGACAATATACAGGTGATGCTCAATGCAATTGCTCACCACCCACTGACCGATGCCCAGCCCGCCCCTGAGCAGCAGTAGCTGGTCCCCAGCCAACTCCCACCAGTTTATATACTGAACATGATGTCATATGGTATGGAATAGCCCTTTGGCCAGTTTGGGTCAGCTGTTTTCGCTGTGCCCCCTCCCAGCTTCTTGTGCACCTTGTAGAGCATGGGAAGATGAAAAGTCCTTGACTAGTGTATGCACTACTTAGCAACAACTAAAACATCAGTGTGTTACCAACATTATTCTCATACTAAATCCAAAACACAGCACTATGCCGGCTACAAGGAAGGAAATTAACTCTGTCCCAGCCAAAACAAGGGCAGTAGGGCAGACACACACACCGTTTTATACCCTAAAAGGCATGGCACAAAAATTGTTTCCCTGTAGGAAAAAGAATTTCTTATAGTTTAGATATGACCCTGAGACATTCATGAAATAATTTACAGTTTGACTAAGTCGGGAATCAGAAAACAACTTTTCCTAGGTAAAGCACACACATGGCATTGGACCAGCATAACTCGAGTGGTAAATTCATATCCACTTTTCCCAGTGTCATCAAGAATTAACACAATTTTGTGACTCTAAATTATGACACCCAACCTGTAAACCTTGATACATCATGATCTTAGCAACGCTATGGTCCTTCACTTAAGGCTTGCAAGAAAGTCTTGAGAAAGACAATTATGCAAGATCACTTCACCTGCCTGCATCTAATAAAACCAATGCTTTTCAGGCTCTTATCTGGTGTAGAAAAGGAGATGACAGGTTGGAGGTGGAAGATTCACTTTGGAAAGTAACTTAAATCAACGTGAAACCAAAACGAAGTAAGCTCACAAAAAAGTTCTCCCTACCTATATTAATTTGTTCGCTTTGATATTCTAGTTCCTCAGTGTATTAGTTTACTTTTGTATCACTTAATTTAACAACAGAAAAAACAAGATCACAAAGCCACAGTTACAGAGAAGGCAATAAGACTCATAAAATTTTATCTTATACCATTTTAAATTTCCCGCACTAATTACTTCCCGTTGTGTCTTATTTTTAGCGTTTGTCCTATGACTGAATCTTGGCAGGCTGACATACAGTCAACAGTCAGGATGTATGGCATAGACTTCTCAAGAGCATTTAAATCCATACCACAATATTGAAGAACTGAAAACAAAAGTCAGTGACACAGATGATTCCAGGAATCACCCCAATCATGGGGAGGAGGGGAATCAATATTTTAAAACAACTATGAATTGCAATTAAAATCAGTAAGTCCTCTATGAAAATCTGCCATTAGAAAGAAGAGGGGAAGTAACAGCATTTCTTAAGTTATCTTTCTTTCCACCATGAAATGTTTTCTAATAATTTCATTAGAACAGCCACTATTTCTTACAACTGCATGTACCTACAAAAGCTGTTGCAGATGCTTAAAATCCAGTGACTTTTTCAATAGCACATACAGTCACACATTATGAGGGTTATTGTTTCACAGCCAGTGAAATGAAAGTGGCTTAAGATGCTAAAATATCAACACGGAGGGCAAGAAACAGCTGATGACTTCCAGAGGAAACAATGAGCCACTTGCCAACAATCTATGGAAAGTCACATCCATCACAGTAATAGGTGCTGTAATGAAAAAACATACTTAGCAGTTAAAGAGATTTTCAGGTAGAAAGTAATTGACCAGATTTCACCCTGTAGCGTAATCCTACTATGTTCTGGATTACTTACTTGTTCACCTTAGCCTAGCGCCCTAAAGCTGCATCACCTCTTTGGACTACAAATCTGGTTCTGACAGAAGACCAGTACTCGCTGCATAAGTATGTGAAAAAATAGTACTAATTAAACACTATTGCAATGTGACATTCACTCAGAAGTTCCTCTCCTGCAGGTGTAAGGCACGCACAAAGCATGAGTATACATTAATATGCCTAAATATAAAGATACCGTTGGTCTTAAACCATGCTAGATTAACATACTTCACCCCTTAAAAAAGCCCACTGTTAACATAAGTCAACCAGGACAACGCATATTCCAGGACAAAGGCTGTTGCGGCCCATCTATCCATGCAGGATGCCCACTACAAAGAGCAATACAGAATACCAAGCAGTGTGGAACATCAGCAGCTAAATTTAGACAGTAAAAACATCATCCATTGCATACTGATTAGATTGAAAAACTATCAAGGCAATAGATAAAAGAAACCTGCAGGTTTCCATCTGGATTCATAGGTGTGCATTCAAAACTAAAAATAGCATGTATCATAACAAATACATATGGCCATACATAAAAGTATTTTTCTTTATTTTAATGAGGAGTTACTCCAGAATCCTGCTCTGTAGGTTTAGAAACTAAACCTGCTTTGGCATCTAAGGCAGAAATTAGATGTGGCAGAGATGGGCCTTTCCAATTCAAGACTTCAAAGGGAAGTCTTAGCCTACATTTTTAGCATAAGAATACCAGAGAGACCATCCTCCAGTCAAGCCTGATAAAGCCTTGCTTTACTTTGTCACATCCTTCTGCTGCCCAGAAAATGAGAGGCCCTCCTGCCAACTTTATTTTCATGTGATAATTCCCCTGAGCAGAGAAATTTTTTCAATTATTTATTTCTGCCAATTTTAACTTGTGTGCTGAAAAGTGAACACATCAGGCAAGAATTAGAACTTCAAATATAAAAGTCTATTTATCACAGAGATTAAATGAATGTTCAAAGAAAGGTTTCAATGTCTCCTCTACCATTATTAAAAAAAGCAAACCCAAAAAACCAACAACAAAAAGCAAACCCCACAACCAAAACCATAATCAATGCTTCGCCTTTCTTCATCAGAACTAGCAAATGCAATTCCTGTACATATGAAGATTTGAGTGATGTAAATTCCTTGTGGGCTTGCACATTTCCCCCTAGCTGGCAAAGGGCATGGTCATTACTCTTCTCCATACAGGTGGGCTATAATCTTCCCACTGGGAAGGGAGGGGGAGCAGCTGTAGGACACCTTACATCCCTCATGTACTCCAAACTGCAGTGTTTTGAACTGCCTCGATTTACCCAAGTATCATGCATTCAGTTTAACATAGCACCTTCTGCCAAGGACAGCAGGTACACAGCACAGTTCGTCACCGTGAGAAATCGAAACGACTAAGGCAATATCTGATGTTCATTTACTGTCTCAGCAACAGTTTAAACAACTGAATACAAATGAAGCGTGCAACATCACGTATGCCTATACAAAAAAAACCCTAAAAAACTACGTTTGCAAATAATGCAACACCCTGCACACAGCACGTTTTTCTAGCGTAGCTTGCTGAAGGAGAAAGCCTTGCACTCGCTTACACCGCCGCCAGCACAACACAAAATCA
>NW_009260182.1:6600461-6624635 GCF_000687185.1 Egretta garzetta | reverse complement strand
CCCCTCCATCGGTCGGAACGTGAGGCCCCCCTGCAGCCCTGCCCCGCCCCTCGCTCCAGCTCCGCCGGAGAAACTTCTCTCCGGGGTGCCGCTTATGGACGGGATTTGGGCGAGCAAGCCGCTCTGCTGGCGGGTTTCAGCAGCACGCTCCAAATCTCGTCCCCTTCTTTTCGCGGCTCTTTACTTCAAGGCGGCCCACAGCCACGACGCGATGGACCTCTCTGACACGCTGGCCATCCACGCATCCAAACGGCAGCAGTTCTGAAGTACCTGAGGGCCACAACCTTCTTCTTTCGCCCCAAAAACGCAGCACCAGTTTGCCTGCTGGCGAAGGGAGGCTTGGCCCATTCTCGGGGGCACGGACAGAACCCGATACAGGACGATGATGACTTCAACGTTAGATACTGTACTTTCTGCCAGAAGAAACCCACCAACTCAACATGGCACAAAACTGGTAACGGTTTAGTTTGTACCATCAACGCCTGGCAAATGAGACCCGCTCAAAATGTAGCTGGGACAAATCAAACCGTTATCGCTACCCTCTCCCTAATCAAAATCAATTGTCCTCTCACCCTGCTCAGTGAGCCTCTCTACTAAAGAAATGTGCTGGGGGACAAGAGACCTTTTAAATCGGTATCTGCATCGCTTCCACTCAGCTGGGCACATAACATTAAATGCGGAAGAGAGAAGAATTAAATGGAAGCTACAAACATTAAAATTTCCTATTCAAGAAGCAAAATTGCACAGAACCACAGTAGTTCCTGTACTGTGTCATCCCTCCTATTTATATCTAATCCATAGAGAAAGCATTGTATTGCCATGTACCCACTCATGAAAACACATCAGCCTCACTTAAACCTCGAGGAGGTTGCTGGGAATTCTCACGCTGCAGCCATGCAGGCGCTTTTTATTGCTTCTGCTACTGTTAGCACAAAGCCACCAGGCAAGACCGACTACCGCAACTAATCGCCACGTCCTCCAACTTTCAGGGCAACTTCATGCAAATCAATTCATCTCAGTCCGCTCCAATTCCTCATCTGTAAAGCATCAACATATGATACTTACTTTTCCCAATTCTCATCTATGCTTTCAATGATAGTTCTTACTTTTAGATATCAAAGATGAAATCAAAATAGAGGAAAGTGTCACCCATTGTCCAACTAATATCATAAAGGGCTTACTTAACCTTCTACAGCTATTTCCAAACAATGATTTGATTCTGTAAAAGTCCTCCTTTTGATTTGTTTCTATGCATGGGTTCCACCATCAAATACACCAGCACTCATCAAAACCAGTGTCGGCCTTTGAAGTGCAGCATTCAGAGCAGATGAGAGCATTCTGGTTTGCACACAGCAACAGGCTGAGTTACACTTTCACACAATGTATTATAGCCTCATACACAAAATTTTGCCTCTTGCTTTGGTAACAAGGAAGATACTGTAACAGATACATTTGTTAAAATACCTGAATTACATTCAACTCTCATTTCCCCCTATAGAGATTATTCCTTTTTTTCCTGACATTTTTAGGCATTCATGTTTAAAAACACTTTCTTCGTGTTTAGACCCTTTCTCCCGTCATTTTCTGAGTATTTGTAAGATCTGTGTTTCTGCTTTACTGAGGTTAATCACCTAAGATTACTACGCTAAATAATCAGAACTATCTTTCAAAAAATGGTGAATGCAGTATGATGTGCTGTCTAAAATAGAATTTCACATTCATATTCATCTCAAACCACATGTGGACAGAAGTTATATGACATTATTCTATTCAACTACTTTTTAAAAAAGGTTTTAGCGTAATCTGAATTAAATTGATATCGATGGTAAGCACCAATGCTAAATACTTTTAGAACTAGTTGATCTGATCCTCTCAGCTCTCTAGGCTATTACTAAAACATTAAAAGATAAAAGATTCTTGTTTTTTCATCTTTCATTCTAAGCTGAGAAACAGTGTGGAACAATCAAAACAGTTATAGCTACACTCTAATTAAAAAAAAAAACAACCACTTACTGTCAAAAGCTAGGCTGTCAGTTCATTAGTGCTAGTTTCAATTCAGCATCTCATTTGCTAAAATTTTAGTGGCAAACAAGCAGTGGGATTTTATTTTTAAGATAATCTGTTCTAGATATACTTTATTATTGATATCATTAAATGTGGAATTTAAATACAGTCAAATATACTTTTCCCTCAATAAAAGTAATTTTATTCATTTTCAAATGTCACATTAGAGAAAAAAAAAAAAAAAAAATCCCTCGGTTGATTGTTACCCATCCTGTTTGGTGCCCTTTTGATCACTGAGCTCCCACCCTTACAGAGGCAGCTATGCAACTGCAGTTGGAGCCTGGAAGTCAGCTCTTCACAGCTGATAGATCGCCTATTGTTTGTGGCATGTTTGCTGCACTATTGCTTATCCAGACTATTGTGTTGCCTTCCTGTTGCCTTCCCCTAGAACCAGTTATTAAATTAAACCAACATATTTACACATATTACCATCCAACATAGCTATCCACGGGCAATGTTGAATATTCAAGACTTAATAATTAAAATTATAGCTCTGTTCTGTTTTGCACAGTGAAATCACAACAAAATCACTTCTAAACCTTATTTTATGTAAAGACCACTGGATTTTTTTTCCAAATCTCAGCAGCCTAAATAAATTCAGTATCCTTTTAGTAGCCTAAATAAATATGGTGTCATGTAGGAGCACTTAGCTACCAAGTTTCCAACATAAGACAAACTTCATTTACTTCTATTGCAAGGAGACAGTTCAAACTCCACAGTGAATGTGGGTGTATCCGTCTCATAGTCCATGTTTAGGCATATAAAAATCTTGCATTGAAATACTGCTGAAGAGTAACAGAGTAGTACAGTTTACCATGGTGGTCTGTGCTCAAGAAAGCAGAAAGGACTAGAGAATTAGAAGTATCTAGAAAATTTACACAGGACTGATTGCCTTGTTAGCCTTCATTTTTCACATCAGTCACCTATACTATTTTCAAACAACAATGATCCTGCAATAAAGATGAGCCACATCCCATTTTGAAGGTGTATCAGCACCAGAATGGACCTTCCTCCATTTCCCACAGAACTGAAACCTACTACTGAAACTTTAGACTTTGAGACATCATGGAAGTACAAGCTTGGATTGTAATTCTGCTAACAGACTCTTCACAGCACCACACTAACTTATGCTTGCAAACAAAGCTCCTATTATGTATCTTAATGTAATTCTACAAAAAGACAAATACTAGGTACTTTAAAAGGACATCCAACAGCCTAATTCAGCATGCCATGGTGGGAGGCATCCGTCCTTTACCGAATAAAGGAAGGGTAACTTTTGTTGGTCAAGAATAGAGTAAATTAATTATTATCTCCATGAAGTCAAGCACAGAAAGTGCAACATGATGCACCATGATCAACGAGACAGGTAGTCTGTGCTTCCTCAGTAGATTTTCAAGCGCAGCTAAGCAAGGTAGAAGTCCAGTTCTACGAGAAACTAAATTATTTAAGCCATCCACATTCCAGCTCGTTGAGAAAAAATAAAGCCATGAATTTTCTGATCCGGCTTTTTCTGACTTTCAAAAACAATAGATAAGACACAACATGAAATTATGCATTGACCTCTGCTACTGTAGAGCTACCCAGCCACACAGAGGGAAAGCAGCTCGACCACCCTAACCTGGAGGGCTGGCACGAGCTCAGCACAGCAGCACTGCAGCACTCCCAAACCCCAGGCGTTCTCAGCTACATCATCTGAGTTGCACCAAATGCTGGTTTTGCCTCGTATACCCAGAAGCATCAATACCACTTAGAGCTGGTTGATGAGGTTGCAACATCTTGCAACTTCTATACTATGGTATGTCTTTATTATACATTCCTCCTACATAGTAGTCTCATCCTTCCAATTCCAGTGGCACATGCTATTGGCATTCTCTCAGACTTAGCATTTTTGGCATATTTTTCAAAGCTTATTTTATCACCAAGTATTCATCAGCAATAAACTGTGTTACTCTGCATTCCATTACAGTAAGGGTCCTCCTATTTATTCCAAATACCTCTGTCACCTGTTAGATTCAGAGAGCTAGCTCCAAATTTTCAATTTAAAAGCAAGAATTTCTGGCTCTGATGGTTAAAAAGAATACTATTTAAATATTACCAGAGCCTGAACAAGCACAGACCTGTGAGTTCTCCCACACATATTTGTCTGGCAATTTGAAAGCCTAATGATCAGTATATAAATAATCAATGTCAGCAACAACTTCCCTTGCAGATAATATGAACATGACTATCCAGCTAGGAAAGCAAGGTACATGATGAAGGAAAAGCATTAGAATGTATAGAATTTAGCCCAAATTCACTGTGGGATAGAGAAGCAAAATAGTAGGGTAAGAACAACCAGTGACCTAGCAGAAGAGAGAGTTCAAATCATCCCCTCATATCCAAACCACTAACAAACATCAGACATCTGCCCTGTGTTCAAAGGCTTCTCATCACCTCTTGTCCAGCTGTCAGAACAGGTTCCCTCACATAAACATCTCAAAATGGCGAATTGTAGTAAATAAATAAGGAAAAAAAGAAGGCAAAAATGTAAATTGGAAGCAGCTCACATTAAGTTATTAGAAAGAAGGAATACTGAAATGATGGAATTTCCTTCACATTTACTTAAGCAAAAAGCCCCATTAAAAAGTGCTTGAAGCTGTGACAAATTCCACTCTCGGGTGCAGAATTCAGGTTTGGCTGGCTACACCATACACAGGCTGTTGGCTTTGACTCATGCAATCACTTATTTCTCTTTGAGAAAATAGAAACTAAAATTGCTAAGCAAGGTAATTTCCAACTGCGATGATTAAAGACGTGTGTTCTAGGGTATAGCAATGCAAGTAGAGACTCGAAGTATGCTAACAACACATGTTACAGCCTCAGGTAACTGAGGCTACGCTCACTTTTCAGTGGAGAAATACACAATGGAAATTGGGAAAGATTTTACAAACAAAACAATTACTTACAGTACACTCCTCGTTTTCTTATGATAATAATATGTTGAGTCCCCAAAGTGCTGGACTAACAACTGAAGTCATTATGAAAATGAGAAAGAAATAAAAGTTGACTACTGACAGGCCTGTCAAGGGCCCTAAGTAGGAAAAGCGAGCTGAAAATCTTGTATGGTATACCTAGTACTTATGTAGTGAGGTACCAACAAAAACAAGATGAAGGCTACTGAGTTAAGAGGACATTAGAAGTGGAAGGACTTGCAATATATGGAGGCTGTCTGCATCATCATTTTGTCTAGTGGATACTGTCTCAGGGTAAATTGTCTCCCGTACAAATTCTTCATTTTTTAATCAGTAACATTCAAAAAAGTCTGTATGTACTGTTCATCGGTCTTAAAATAATGTTGTTATTCAAAATACAGCTAAATAAAGAAAATACCTTATGAGAAACAACAGTCAATTGTCTCAGGAACTGGTCCTTTGTTCCTAGTCCAAGACCTAATCTGCATTTTTTGCAACAATTTAAGATCTTGCCCCACCTGTCATGGATGGGCTTTAACACTTGACAACTTCCTACCTTCTTGAAATAGCCTACTACATACATGCACACAAAAAATTATACCTTCCAGTTCTCTTTTTGGGGCTTGCATGCTCCTTCCTCTCCCCAATTGAAATTATTTCAGTCTTTCCTTTTCTAGACCTCTATTTGATTGCTCTTCTCCCAGCTTCTGTTCAGCTGAGCTGTATTTTCTTGGGCCATTTGCAACACTTCAACTGAGGACTTACCCATAGATAAAAAAAGATTGTTCTATGTTTTACAACCTATACTCATATTTTTATCCCTCCTTATACAAAGTTTGCCCATTTTACAACATCCCTACCCTGTATGTGTATATTTCATGATTTTTGTTAAGTGTAGAACTTCAATCTGTCCCTATTCATCTCCTAAGATTTTTCTCAATTTTCTCAAAATAATTCTGTGCTCTTAAATTTGTGTCCTATGCAAATATATTCCCTCCAAGTTTTGGGGGCATTTTTGGTGAATCAATCTGGTAAGCACACTCTCTATTCTATCATCAAGGTCATTAACTAAACGATTGAAGTGAAGCAGAATGAGTACAGACCCAACAGACCATGGCAGATCCACATTCAATACAACCATTTCATTTTGACAGACAATCATTAATAACCACCCACTTAGGCACAGTCATCCAACGAATCTTGCTCCTACTCTACAATAGTTTCTTTCAGGCCACGTTTCTTCACTTGTTTGCAAGATTATTTCATGAAACAGTGCCAAAGAACTCACTAACATGAAAATATTAACATTCACATTTTTCTTGTCAATTCACAGGCCTTATTGTCATGTTACAGAGGAAAATTAAACTGGCATAACTATTTACTCTTCCTAAATTCTTGGTGGTTGTGACTCATGTTCTTGTTGTCTCCCAGAGGTTTATACTTTGTGCAAGAATTTGGTCAAGACGTGGAAGATGAGAGGAATAGCCTATAATTTCCTGGCTCCTTTCCCTCCACCTCTCCTTTTCATTTTCCAGTCTTCCAGCATCTCAAATAGCAGCTAGTGGTACTGACATAGCTTTGGTCACTTTTTTTTTTTCCCCTTTAACATGTCAAAGGATGAATTTCATCGGATCCAGCCTAATAAATAACCTACCCAGGTACCAAGAAGTATGCAAAAGGCTTGCTTCAGATTTGCCATCCATCTTATCCTCTGTGCTTTTTATTTCCTTCTTGTGCAAACTGCTGCTCACTTATACTCCTCTTCTGCTAATGCTTTGAGGATATTTTCATAGTACTTACTTCAAGTACATCTTACAAAATTGCACTGCCTATCAAAAACCCCACATTACAGAGCCGTGGATATACTGGCAGCTAGAAGCACACTGCGGGGAGGGCAGCTCAGTGGGCAGGGCAGCTCAGCAGGCAGCAGTGCTCCAGTGTAAGGTCAAGGCAAGGCCCCAGGAGAAGGAAGGGGTACTTCTGAATGGGGTGGCCATTTCTAGTTCAACAGCAATATGGAGGAGACCTGCAATAAGACAGTAACATGAACAGAACTGGAGCTCTGCAATCCAGACTTGCAATCACACCAGCTAAGGAAGACCAATTAGCAGGTCATTTGCCAAATATTAGTGTTGCTTCTGTGTCAATTATGAAATTTGTCTCTGTACAGCCAACTAGGCCGATAGAGCTGGGCTGGATGGGGGTGGGGGGCATACTTTGTTCACATACTTTTGCACATATACTAAATAAGGGATTGCAGAAAAAAATGGGATTAAGCCTGACACAGATGATCCTGCATATACTCTGGCTCTCGCAGTGTATGTGCTCTGATAGCACAGTGCACAAAACCAGCGACCCTTCTGTACATTCTTACATCGTTGCACCACTACCTTTAGAAATCTTAGTTACTTGCTGTCATTGCTCAAAATTAAACTACATAATAATAGCCTCTTATTATAGTACGTGCGTATGTGGCAGTTAAAGATGTAAATGTTTGATTTCATTATTTTAAAATAGCAACAAAGAACAGGAAGAACAAAAGTTTAAAGACATCATCAGCTGTAATGCAGCTCTGCTGACTTTTGCCCGATAACCAATACCTAAGTTTTCTTAAGTGTATTGTAGGGTATTCACCATGCATCCAAATTGTTTATCTCTTTTTCACAAGAATTATACAATGATTACATAAAACTGAAAACTCTTCATTATCTTCTGCATATAGCCTTCTATCCCTTTCCTTTATCGAAAAATTTCATCTTGCCATAAATATCAGACACCAAAAAAAGATACTGGAATAAAATTGTAAATCAATAAAAATGGATAGTTAGGATGCAAAAGTATCTTTAAAATTAATTAGTTTCCCTAAGATCATCCAAAATTAATCTGACATGTATAATTTTATTACAATACTTTATAAATAGCAGAGCAAAATCTAACAGATTTAACATTAAAAAGGAAAATACTACTTGTGTAGGTTAAGATGGTAAATTAATACTTAGCTTTGGGGGAATATCTGACTTTATCTAGTTAATAGCACAAATACTAATGTCTTTGAAGAAAAAGAAGTACCATTCCAGACATACCCTGCTTTGTCCACCACAGATGGAGGCAGCTAAAACACTGACTTATCATAAGTGAACAAGATACTGACCATCAGCTGAACTGCATTAACTAATGCACTTCTAGTCCAATTATCCTGAGAAGCAAAACATGTTACTATAAACCACAAGTATATCTATGTATATACTCATGGGAAGTCTCAGACGTATCCTGAGAAGCAAAACATGTTACTATAAACCATGAGTATATACTCATGGGAAGTCTCAGACACTATACTTACAGAAGAAAATTTACATTGCAACTACTCAGTCACTAATTTACAGCTTACCACATTTTTCCTGATGAGGCAAACTAATTTACAAGGACAAATATTCAGGCTTCAACTGGTGGGATTTTGGGAGTTGGTTGGTTGCTTTTTGCTATAGGCACACTTTGAAAAAGATTAATGTTTTGGAAACTAGTAATATTGCTGCAAATGTTACTGTTCTTTTTATTGATCCTCTTAGCACTGAACACTAATACTAATCACTATTACATAGCATTTTACTGGCCAATTTGAAGTGGGCTGGCATTCAGTATATTTTGAAAGAGACATTAAACAACAACTGTGTTTGATTTTCTTTTACATGAAATAAATTAATTACTACAGCTCCCATAATATAATCATTTCAACTCACAGCTCAAGAACTTAACATGTTTAGGAAAATTAACATGGTAAGAGGCATACCTTGCAGACATGATTTGCACTGCTGCTTCATATGTCACAGCTATTTCCATAGATACAAAAATGACGTTGATGCAGGCTCCTAATACTACCTTTAAACTTGGAAAGAAGAGCTGTCTTATATCTAGTTCACTACCTGCTACATGATTAGCTTCTATGCTCTATTCACAACCACACTGGAATTCAATCCAAATACATGTTCAGTTTAACAGTTCTCTGACAGAATTTAAATGGTTAGTACAGTCTGTATTCACAGTGCTTGTTTATACTTAGTTTTAGCTGCAAGCTCACTTGCATCCTGTCTATATGGTCAGGACCCATAACTAGAAATAATTACTGCTGATTAATCTATGCCCAGAGAAAGACTGAACTACGCAGGTGAATTTCTGAATTAAATCTAATTTCTCTCTCTTGTGTATAGATATGCACACAAGTTACATTAGCAAAATCATCTGCTAACTCATAAGAATTCATTGTAATGTAGTTTCATTATGCCTCTTTGCATATCCTCCAAGAACTTCTCCCCCCCACACCCCTTCCCGAAGTAGTTAAACAGATTTTAGAACTATTTCTGTAAGAAGACAGACAGCGCAAGATCTGGTTCCTCTTCTCACTGAGCTGGGGATGTGACAGTGCTGGAACAGCCAGAATACCCAAATTCTATTCCCACTTCTACGCTAACATCCTCCGACAAGCCCAGCCTCTGTGCCCATCCATTCTGGCTGCTTATGATACCATGCCAAAGTAAATTTGTTGAAATCTCTGGACTGAAAGACTCAAAACAGAATTCTGGTTAAAAAAAAAAAAAGTGAAAAACACGCTGAGAACTGAGTTCCCCTAAATTAATAACAGTAAAAGAAATACTGCAGGCTTGCATAGCAACGACAAGAAATAAATCCTCAGCCCCTTGCTTGTCAGAGGAAGCCTTGTTTCTGGACATCCACCACAAGAAGCAAGGGAGTGGTGCCATATAGAGCCGCTGACCCTGATTCCAACACATTGAAACCTGGCTAACAGCTATGTACAATTTGACAGGGAAGGCTGGAATGGAGGCTGATGTAATAAATACCCAGTGGAAATGAATGCTGTACTGGCCCAGCTCTCATTCCTCTAAAATTTTAAGTGCTGTCATCTTTTCCATAGTATTAACCCATCAACAGTTACTATTTGAATGGATAAGCTAAACCTGAAGACATTATTGAAGGAAAAAATTTGTGCATATTTCTTTCTTAAGTATTTACCAATAAACTGAGCCCTCAAGCCTGCTCTCCTTTATATTTAACTCCCCTTCGATGGGCCAACAGCTTTGCAACTTAAAAATTGGCTACTTTGAAACTGCAAGGTTTAAACTGATTACATTTAAAAAAATGTGATTATGTCCGTAGCTCCGTTTAAAAACATGCTTATATTTTACTGAGTACACACAACTTTTGCCAACATTGTTACTTCTGCAGACACAGATGTTAGTTATCCCTGCTTAATTGGGCACAGCAAGAATTAATCCAGAGCCAGGGCAAAGACAGAAGTTAGACAACATACCATCTCACTAAAAACACCTTCCACAAGCAACCTAGAAAGCTGTGCAATTGTATAGAACGCAATGGGATCATTAAACACAAATATACTCCCAGCAAGGGCTAACCTCCCCCACAAAGCAAAGCTGCAGTCACTTTGCATAAAAGTGCTAAAAATTTGTGTGTCAAGGACTGTAGGCTCAGACTTCACTGAGATCTTCCCAGGGCACATAAAATTAACAGGTATTATATGCATAAATCCATTGTGCTTCTAAAGCTTGACTCTTGTATATAATTTCTGCCACCACATCCCTGAAATATTAAGGTAGAACTGCAAAAAATACAGCAAAAGATGACAAGAAGAGTAGATAGTCAGGAAGGGAATGAAGGGACTGCAATAGAGCTCTCTGTATCACAAGTGATTATGCATTATTTCATAATACTATAATCTGGAAAGCAAAGAAATTATGAGGTAACAGGTTTAAAAGCAAACATAGAGATACAAATTTACTCTACATTACATAAATTGTGGAATTCCCTACCACAGAATGTTGTCTATGTCAAAATACAATTTGGTTCAAAAAGACAAGCCGCCTTAACAGAGGACGGGGTCAGTTAGAGGCAATTACAGATTATTATCTAGATCCAGTTCAGGATGACCCTAAACTACTGACAGTTGGAAAGATAAAAAACAAAGAAGGCAAGACACATCTTGAAAGTGCCTTGTTTTTTCATATCTTTCTCTATGCATTTTCTTTAGGCCACAGTTGACACTGCTTGACCAATAGAAATGATGTAACCCTATGCAAAAGCCCTTCCTAAAAAAACAAAAACAAAACAAGTAAGAAAAAAACCCCAAACCCCACACCAAACAAAAAGATCACATAACAAAAAAACAACACCAAACAAATAAAAAGTACAAAAACAAGGACAACTAATTACCAATTGATTGCTGGGGACAAAAAATAAGCCAACTCGAAGAGAAAATTTTAAATGAGGCAAGCAGAAGGGAACCAAGCAAAGTTCCTTCCTTTATTAACCATTCTCCCTGTTGTCAAGTACCAGTCTACCAAAACAGAAAGACAACAGAGGTATGATATTAAGTCCAAATACATGAACTAGAATACATCAACTAGAAGAATGACCACCTACAACCCTGCCATAAAATTGAGGGCAAGGAGGAGGAGAGGACCCCATAAAGCTGAAGACCCAAGTGATTCTAGGGAGTAAGCAATGAAAATAATGGGGTGGCAAAAGTTCAAAGATTCAGAAATATACAATGCGTGAGCTGGAGGAAAATGCCAAACAAGAGCACCCCTCACCAATTACCACCAGAATAAGAAACTGGGCTAAGCAGTTGGTCTAACTCGGCATGGTAGCTCCCATGTTTTTCACTGAGAAGGCCAGGAAGACCAAATGTGATGA
This sequence comes from Egretta garzetta, assembly GCF_000687185.1. Lineage (NCBI taxonomy): Eukaryota > Metazoa > Chordata > Aves > Pelecaniformes > Ardeidae > Egretta > Egretta garzetta. The sequence continues at coordinate 6,612,897 of NW_009260182.1, read as the reverse complement.
GCCAACTCGGTACAAAGGCTCACAAATGTTTGAAACCAAACTGAAGTTCTGTATTTTCCTTTGTAGTTTTCTTCTCGTTACTGCAAAGGATCTGAAAGAGCTAAGTAAGTGACCAATGTCATCGTACTTTATCAGAGGCAGATCTTGCATAAAGTGTAAACACGCAAGGTACATCAGTTTATTTCCCAGTTACTTACATAACAGATATTGTTGCTTTTTTATTAGTACATCTTGCAAATTTACACCATTTCAAAAATTCATGCTAATACTTTGCCTAGTAACTCTATCTGATTATCTTTTCTACTAAGCAGTTATATTTCTGATCAAAACAAATAAATATAAAGTCAAGTGATGTATAAAACCTATGTAATTTGTAACAGAAAGCTTTCAATGGTGGCATCCTGGCTGCATCCAGAAATACGAAGGTACAAGCAAACACATTTTCCTGTTACTTCATTCAATGGGAATAAAAGATTCACAAGGCTGAAATTTAAACAGCATAAGAAAACAGGACTGATTCCAGCTATAAACACATCTGTATTTCTAATCCTGGATTGCTGTCTAGGGCAGCAACAGCCACCAAAGTCACAGAAATTCTCTCCTGGACAAAACTTCTGTCTACAAGACAGAGGTTACTCCAGTTGTGGAAGCAGGACAACAGACATCATTAAAAAGATGACAAATGCTGCTCTACATTATCCTTGTCTAAATTCCAAATAATTTATGCAGCACCAGTATACATTGATAAAATCCTAGTGCAACAGAGGAAGAATTTCCCTAATGACTAAAGAATCTCCAAAGCTATTTTGCCTTGAAACAAAGATGCCAATATTTCCTCCAGGAAGATAGTTTTCTTTATAAAAATGTCAAATGGATTTTTGGCAAAGATATAGTTTTCTTATTCCAGCTTCCAATTTTCAAAACCATGATTTCAAAGATCTCAATCTGCCAGCAGGGCAAGAAGATAAACAAGTTCTGACATTAAGTCCAAGTAAGCTTAGAGGAAGGCACTGGATTTGGCATTGCATTTCCCAAGGAACATGCAGACAGGCAAACACACACACATGCTTCCCCCTCTGCCCTCAAATTCAGAAATCAAGACATGGAAGTGAATGCTATTGAAGCAGAAGAACATTGTTCTCCCTCTCTAAAGTCATTTGGATAATTAGAGCCTGCAAATAGTGCTGAACACTTGAAGGAACTATTAAGTAATTAGACTTTGCAGGTGTGTCATTTATTTTGCAAAACCCAGACAGGAGAAGAAAAATTGACACATACACCTGCTTGACCATTCACTTTTCCAGGAAGTTCATACTCATATAGAAAGTTACAGGTGTCCATGTGTCAAAAGCCAAAATTCAAGCAATTAGCTTTGTCTAGACCAATATGTATAGTGCTCCATTAGTATCATTTATTTTTAAGATCAATAATAAAATCCCCTGTGAAAGCTGATTGGAAAACCACAAAGAATGGTCTCCCAGAAATGCATGGACAGAAGAGAAATCCTCTGTAAAGTAATGGTAAGTCCTACATAGCAGCTACTGTCGCAAACATGCTCTTTGTTCAAGGAGTACATTATGCTACTACTTCTTTTCCTTCTGAGGAGGTAAAATGCTTGTGAGATGAAGGATTAAGGACAGTACTATTAAAGACAGAACTAGTAATCGAGAGCCTTCATGCTGTCCCCTAAGCTAGGGCACCTATGGATGATCAGGTAAAATCCTGACTTTCATTAAAAGGGACTGAAGGTTTATCACCCTCCTGAAGGTCAAGAGTTTTTCCACAGCCTCTTTAGAGCAGCCCAGAGTTGGCCTTCACCAGTCACTGACAGACTCAAAATCATCATCACTGCTGCTCATTAATGTGATAGTATGATCAGTTAATGGAAATTCCTTTAGTAAGCAGCTAAGGCAATTTCTCCCCACTCCAACAAAGAAAAAATAACCAAATTAAAAAACCCACACTAACCAAACAGGTTAATACTCATAAAAAGGGAGGGAATGGAAGACCCTTCATTTCATTTGACACCATTTTCCTCTGTATTCAGTAGCTGTTGGGATTTTTGTTTGGTTTTTTTAAGAACAAAGAATGTTGGCAGAATTATAACTGCATGACTACACACCTAAATAATGGGAATGGGCAGAGGAAGGAAAATTCAAGCATTAATTTATGTGCTAAAATTCTATTTATTGCCTACAGTTATCGTGGGGGAGGCTAGATAAAAGATCATTGTGGGGGAAAGTGAGGGGCGAGCTATTTCTTGAACTGCTTTTCAGTTGTTACCAACTGTGTGCAGTCCAAAACAAGCAGCTGGATCTCACTTCAGCATTCACACTGGAAAGCATCGCCAGCACCTACCTCATATCAAAGTAATTTGGTAAACTGGAGCAGCCATGCAGAACACCACTACGCTGTGCGGTCGGGCCCTGAACCTGGAGCTCTCCTTAAAAATACATAAATAAAAATCAACTACTTGATCCTCCTCCAACACTGAAGGATAACACTGAAATGTAAAAATGGGTATTTAAAACAAAATTGACCTCAGTTAAGTCTAGGACCAGTTTAATCAAGAAAGTATTACTACTAGATAGAGAAATCAGATTTCTTCCTCCTTTAAGCAGATATTAACCTCTTCCTAAAACTATACTAATTATACTACAGGTGCATAAATTACAATAGTTCCTATAACTTTTCCTTTCTCATATATAATTCTGACTCTGAAGACAAAAGGTTTTATATAGTATCAAAAAAAATTTCTCCTGAAGAGATTACTTTTTGTTTCACTCTAAATGTATCTTCTCTTTCTTCTAAAAGACTGAAAAGTAAATGACAATACTATTCTTTTAAAAACATTTATGCAGTTCAGTCTGCTTGACAGCTGATTGCTATTAAACAAAATTTATTTTTGGCCTCTTTCCATCTTTGTTCATATCAGTAACAAAAATAAAAAAAACCCAAGGAAAAAATCCCAAGTTTATTTGAAGCAACAAGCTCAGCAACAGGCACATTATACAGTGCCTTGGTGAATTCCTGCTTAGAAGCCACGCTAAACTCATCTGGTAGGTCTGAAGTTTTGTCTGGTTTATTAGGAGAAAGAGCATGCTGGCTCCCTTGCTCCAATTCTTGTGTGCATTATATCTAAGTTACTATTGTATCCTACCAACAGCTAGAATTTGTTCTGAATATTTTGTAATATGTGTTAGAAACCTCTAATTCTTGTACAAAAATTAATGTTTGCTTAGTCAAGTTCTGTCATAATTTATTAAAATTTAGAACATAGAATTTCATATTTTGTTAAGTCCTCTTGGGAAAATGGCTTGATCTATACTAAATCTTCACAGAAATATTATTCAAAGCAGGAGTTCATCTCTCCATGGCCTCAGCCACTTTTCAGGACAGCTGGACAGCAATTTCTCTGCACTCCTTTTCTTCCTGAGCTGGTGCCTCTATTCTTCAGTCTCATGTGATGCCGCTGTTACTGAAGGAATTTACTGAGCACTCCAAATGATCAGCTCATGCAGTTAAGAACAAAGAGCGCTGAAGAGAAGGAGTGTGATCAACAAGTAAATCAGAATCACAGAATAACTGAGGCTAGAAAGAACCCCAGAGGGGGTCTCTAGTCTAACCTCATGCTGAAAGCATGACCAAGAGGTTAGATCAGGTTGCTCAGGGCTTTATCCAGTCAGATCTTGCAATCCTCTAAGGATGGAGACTGTACAGGCTCTCATTCAAATGCATGACTGTCCTAATGGGGGGAGAGGGGAAGTCTTCCTTACAACCAGTCGAAACCTCTCATTTTAATTTATGCCCATAAATTCGTAACATACTTCACATGCTTCCTGAGGAAAGTTCCTACTGCTTATTTATGAGTGATTTTCACAAACCAAATGAGTACACTAGTATGACTGGACAAATGAAGACATTATTTTCTCCTATACAAAACAGAGACCTATTGGCACTCCCATATCAGCTCAACAGGTTGGCATCACACAGAAGCAGTGAAAATTTAGGACACAGAAAACAAGGAATTGCCACTGAAAATTCTCAGAGTTCACCTCAAGAACAGCATTTCCATTGTTTTATTGAAGTAAGTACTGAAATTTGAGTGTTATTAATACTCAAGGCCATTCGCAATTACAGACAAGGTGAATATCATAATTCATTCACATCTTTGGATAATAATATGGGCCCCGGCATTTAGCATCCATGTCATTACTCAAATGAATTCCGGAGAAGCTGGAGTAAGAGGAGGAAGGGAAGCCCATGAACAACCTGGAATACTGTAGTGCTTTTTTTATTGATACCATCAAAATAAAGTGGGGGGTAGAGACATGAGGAAAGAAGCACTACAGCTAGCATAACCATTTTCAGACCTGCCAAAGACAGCTACATTTGAAGTAAAAAAATACTAAAATAAATTAGTATTTAATGTTTTCTGCTGTGAATCCAAATAGAAAAGCATCCAACTATGTTTAAAGAGTTTTGGATTAATTAGAAATCTTATTTTAAGCTTTGGATTCTTGTTCAAACAATTTTATCTTTTTTTTTATTTATTACGCATACATGAGATAAAATATCTCAAAGGTTAAAATTTAGTGCTAAATGACATATCAATCTTAGCTCCTATACAAACAGTACATATATTCCTTATCAGAGGAAAAAAACCACGTAATTTTGTAATTGATTCTTGAAGTAATATTTTTCACAGCAGAATTAAGCAATTCAGTTGGCCATTACACTGCAACAGTCATGCATTTTCCACCTTTTCTCTCCCAAAACCTCACATATCCCTTTGCAGAATAATCCTGAAAAATACGGTCTTGCTAGGACTGCTGCTTCTGCCTAGAAACATTCCCAGAGCTACACAGTCAGAAAAAGCAACTTCAACTTGAAAATGTCACTCTTCATCCTTAATCCTGAGCAGCTCTCTGTTCTGGTAGAGACGACAAGACTGCGCCGTTCTCTGCCTGTGAACACTGCCGCTTCCTACCGCAGCAAGAATCGAATACAGTGGAATTGCCCACCTACCTTTCCGGGCTGCAGCTTCGATAACAAACAGGCAGAGTCTCCTCCCATCACAAACAAAAGGTGAACAGAGAAAACCACAATGGAGAAGTGGTAAATAGCTTGATTTATGTGATAATTATACTGCTGAATATGACTGCTATAATTACTAACAACAGTAAATGGACTGACTGAAGAAATACATTACTAAATTAATTAAACTACCTTTCTCTCTCTCCCCCAAAAGAAGAGCCCTTTAAGAAAATACATTTGCACAACAGAAGGCATTTCTTCTCAAAAGGTTACTATTTCCATATCAAACCTACAGTCTTAAACCCAATTATCTAAAAGGAGAAGATAATATAAATACCTTTTTGCCAACAGGGAAGTTATATTCTCTCCTTGCCCACTCTCTCCTAAAACAATGCATTTTAAGAGAAATGGCTAAAGCGACGTTTTAAAAAGCTTCCCTGAAAAATCTGTGGAAGTTGTCTAGCTTTGAGAATTTAAACAAATTAGCAGCACTTAAAATCAGCACTTTAAATGAAAACTGTTGTTCATCCTGCAGCACTGCCAAGCTCACGCTGCAGCATTCTTTCCTGTTTCTCTTTGAGAAAAATAAATAAATCTATACTTAAAAGCTATCAAGCATCCATAATCAAAGGATCCTAAAGTTTTTGTTGGCAACGCCTTTCTTAACATACTTCAAAAGTATTTACATAAACTCCCCAGACATCATCTATTACAATACAAGTACTGCTTATAGATTTGTTGTCCATAAGAGACATCACAGAGAATGCTGCAGTTTACTAATCACAAGCTTTATGAAGCTCTGCTGTCCATTTATTAGAATGCCTCAGGTACAGTGTAATAGCAAAGTTTTAGGGAACAGGCAGAGTATATAATGACCACTTTTTTTTTTTTTTTTTAAGTTTTCCCTCCCTTTCCCTCACCATGACCTATTTTCTTGAATAACATGCAGACCTAGTGAGGACATTAACCTGTTTCCCTGTCACAGTACAGCTCACGTACCAATGTGCTGAGATGCATTAGCTGTTGTTTATTGATCCATTTATAAGTTCATTCTACTGGGAATACCAGCTGGAGGATCAGAAAGCCTTTTGCTATCCTCTGCTTTGTGACACACTTTACTGATTAACTATTTCCCAGAATACATTTATTTTAACATTTTGTGGAAATACTTACAGAAGATTCCTCCCCTTCAAACAGTCTCCCACGTCTGAATCACTCTAACATATTTTTAGTCCATTCATTATTTTCAAAATTCAAAATGTAATAAATCACATGCCATTTTTTTAGATACAAACTTAATTACATGCACCAAACATTATCTACTACAAATACCGATTTACATTTTACCAGGTATTAGAAATGAACAAGCTAGCTGGTCTTTACTCAGGAACGTAAAATGCCAAAATAAGTTTCATGCAGATGGGGGGGCAGGGTGGGGGGTAGCTAGTTTCGCCTTGATTCCCTACAGGCTTCTCACATGCAAACTGTTCCCTCCCCCACAAAGTATACACCATGTACTTTTGTATAGATTTTGGTGAACCAAAATGTACCATAAAAAAGAATTCTAGGCAAGACACTAATATATGATCATTATTTATTACAATTCATCCTACCTGATTCTGCCTTTAGTATTATTAACCTTTGAACCAGCAACTACTGCTTATTTACAATGTATTCACTCATAAAAACCTACCTTTGTGCCAAGAAGTGTTTATACCATTTTGTAAGGTCAACTACATTTTAAAAATAGGTGTCTATGATAAACCCACATTCACTGTTCCAATTTAAACAGAATGGGAAAGCACTGAGCTTTTAACTGTCTGAATTTTCAGAGCTGTAAAAGACAACAGGGGAGAGTAATTCCAAAAGCCAGGCTTCCAGCCATCAAATTCAAGGACTTCAAGCTTGACCAAATCTACACATCAAATCAATTATGGCAGAATGTAACAAGCCAGGGCCTATTGCAAAATAATTAAGCAAAAGATCACCAGGGTTCATGTCCTGTCACACTTTTACAGCCAACCACAATTCAGTGAAGTCTTATCTGCAACATCAAATGGCATCATTTCAGGCTTGGAGAGATGTTCAAAAGAAGGAAACATTCACCATTTGTATCTACAAGTTTTAAAAACCTGATTTCTCCAATTCTCAAAAAAACCCCAAGGATTCAGACATGTTGCTTTTAATGACAGAACCCCTGGGAAATGAGTGCAGTGCAATCAAAGGAGTGGGAAAAAAAAAATGACAAAACAGATACGGATCACATCCTGTCTACCAGAAATGCTATGCAAAAAAGGAAGATACTGCTCTAAGTGGGATGCTCTAACTGAAAAAGGGGGAGAAAACAAATAGGGCCAAGGATACATCAGACAGCATGATCATAAACCTCATTTCATTACTAAATAGGCAGCAAATGATTATTATTGCCCACAGAAGCATTTCAACAAATTCAGTTTTCTTCTAACACCCTCTGAATCAGTTTTAGCCCCTTTCCAATATTTTGAAATTAAAAAAAAAAAAAAAAAGATATCTCAAAAATAATTATGTTCCTACAGACTACATGAAAACTCACGGTCAGGTAGAGGGAAAGGACCCAATCTGCACTTTTAGCGAGGGTGATGTAGGAAAATTCACCTCATATATTTGATCTGGCAGCAGGTCGATCGGTACAGACTACCCACAGCACTGTCCCTTGTTATGGAGGAGAATGGGATTAAGGATTGGAGAAGGCATAAGGAAATAAAACAACAATCCAAATACATACAAATGTAAATTTTATTATTTCTGCAGCTCACAGAAACTATGACCTGCAGACAGTAACTCCTTTTAATAGCCTTACAAACCAAGAATAACTTGGACAAGTATTTACATTGCTTGACCTCCTCCTGTTAAGTAGGTTGCCTAGAAACAGCTTACCTCAGCATGAATGGGAAAATGGATTATGCACTTCTATCTGTGTATTTCAAAAATTTTGTTGAATCTATTTTATGAAATCCATGGAAATAATTTTCCACTATGCTTTTTACAGCACTGAGCACAATGAAGCTACTCAATGAAGAACAAAAGTAGACATGTAATAATGATAATATATTCTGAAAAGGCTTCCATAGATAAATACAAACCTACATACAACATGCAGAAGTGTTGGTGGGATGACTCAGCTCATAGTGATATTTCATTTAAGTTCATTTTCTTAGCAGCAGCCTGAGGTTATTAATAACTCCCAGTATGCTACTTAGAGCTATGGATTCATTTTCCTGTTAATGGTAGCAATAGGTTCTTCATTAATGGTTTTAAGGTAATGCTGGGTTTTGCCATATGGTTAGATTTGTATGAAGGTTTCTTATGAAAAGCCAGAGAGTGTAAGAAATTGTTGCTATATTTAACTTCAGTGTCCTCACACGCACAGCAGACAATTGGAATGGACACTGTTCTAGTATTTACAAGTTCAAATGATGCTCAATTATTTACTGCATGTTCTGTTCAAGAGGACTACAGGGACTTTAAACAACAGAACATATGGATAGATCAGAGGATTGGTAATGCAATACTGAGCTTTTCACCTCTAGGTCATTGGATCAAATCTAAACTGGTCAGTAATGAAGGCAAGCTATTATCATCTGACAGCTCTGGTCTTTGCAAATTGATTTGTCAGGCTCTGTCCAGTTCCCATCAAACTCAAAATTCACCATTACAATTTGCACTCCTGAAAACAACTTCAGCCCAGCAAAGAACCAAAAAGACTGAACAGAGACAGAAGTAACCTGTCTATGTTTCTATGATAATCTCTTCTTCCTTGGGCACCATCTCCAGACCAGGACCTAGGGAGAGTGCCAGAGGAACAGTGAAAATTACACCACCAGTAACACAGCACATCATTCTGTGGATAAAGGTTACTTCTGCCTCTCAGATAGCCAGCTATAACTACCTCTGCACCAGTACAAAGCTTTCAGGTTTTTAATTACTAAAGAAAGAAGATAGGAAAGAAGAGACACCAATACACCGGTTTAACAACTGAAATTTCACAATGCTGCAAAGATTTCTTTGGATATCTTGCTCAAAGATGCATTTTGTAAGATTGAAGATTTTGAAGAAAATGGTCACACTGTTCTATAAAAGGAATATAAAATTTAATATAAATTTTTTTATGATGTATTTGTAGCCAAAAATGTTTAAACAACACTTACAGCAGCAACACATAAGAACCATATTTCCTGCAGATGGGTTTAATTCATAAAAGAATTTATTTACAAGTTATTGTGAATGATACTAGAGAAGTCATGTTTTTACAGTATTTCTTCACAGCTATGTTAGAAAACGTATAGATTAGTCCATAACAGCACATAACTTTCCGCATGCTTTCATAATTTGAACAAAAACGTTTTTAAGCCTCAAAATCTAAGTCTACCCTCTTCCTTTGCCTCTTAATAGTTTGGCAATAATCCCAGCAAATGCTCTGCCGGTACCATGGTTCTCCATTTTACCAAGTGATAACTGCTATAGAAGTGAATAGAGACACCAAGTTTTAACATAGCACCTTTAAGATCACCTTTACTTCACATATTTAGGGCACTGGAAGTTTTATACTCTACAAACATGAAATATTACTTCTAACGTTTAAGACCATAACAGAATGCATACAGCTCACAAACCTTGGAAAGTGTGGAAAAAATAAGAGCCGCCTCCTGCCTGCCTTGCTGGTTCCTTAGTTTTTACTGAGGTGTTGATAACATACTAAGTTTTTCCTTCCTTTTCCAGCAACTCCAGAAACGGAACACTTACTCTAACTTTAGGAAAGCCACGAATGGTTAACTTCCCAACTGAATGACTGCACATAGGTTCAGTAAGCTGAATGGTTGAGCTGGCATGTAGTCTACTATTTTATAATCAGAGTAGCATAGCCAAGCGATGCCCTAGTTTGGCCAAACACTAGTCCTGTGTCCCATAGGCGGTGGTTGGTGAGATCCACCCAAACCTTTTAACTTTCTCAGGTCACAGAACAGGAAATCCCATGCATCAAGTGACCTAACAGAGAAGAAAGAATAAACCACGTGCCAAACTTGCATGTCAAGAGACACGGTAAGAGACCTAGACGTTCTGTCACTTGCCTTAGACAGGGTTCAGGCTGCAGCTAGGAGATGGTTCCTCCTAGCTGTCTCACACACAGGGTGCAAGCCTAGGAAAGGGGGCTGCCTACAGGTGAAGGCAAAATCTTAAAGACTAAAGACTGCCTGTTACTTAACTTGCAGTTAACAGGAAAAATAGATATATCTGTGCAAGATGATCAAAATTCCTTAACAGTCAGTAACAAGATTTCTTGCTGCTCCTCTCTGCCATCAAACACTGCGTGTATGTGCTAGGGAATGACCTTCAGTGACAGAAACACACAATAACTTTAGAATGGTGACTGCAGCTGTTATTGATAGAAAAGAAAGAAATTAAAAGGCAAAGTTTAGACAAAGGCAAGAAGTGGAGTATTTCAGAGAACAAATTAAAATAAACTGTTTGAATAAATGTGGGTGGAACATATGTTAGGGAACTGAAGGATGTGTAAGGGATTTAAATTTCAGAAGGTTACAAGAGAAAAATGAAGAGGCTAATAAGTTCTACAGGTGCCAATAGGCATGTTTATTATAAGACACTTTTATTGGTTCTGAACAGTAAGGTAAGCAGATTTTAAAAAAAAATCTGTGACTTCTTATTATTCTTTCATCCTCCTCCCTCAGTTTCGTTTTTGTATCACCTGCTGCATTTTGCATAGTTGCACCAGAAGTTATTCGGGACAGCCACAACTGTTCTTTATATAGATACGTTTGTAGAGCACTCAAACACAATAGAGGCTAAATTCTGATTAGTGTGGATAGAACCTACTATAACTACAATAATGCTAAATAGCTCTGCCACTATTCTTTCATCTCTAGGTAACAAGGTTTTTGAAGCTCCACAGACTGGGAAATAAACACACTTTCTCTTCTATGTACTCTCCATGAAAATTCGCGTAAGAAGGCTTAATGCCTAATAACATCACCAGGACTGGATAAAGAAGGATTTAAATTCCCATTATCCTTTTTAATGAACTCGTGACTATAGTCTCAAAATAGACTGTTAACCCAGAACAGAGAGAACAACTGACATAATTTTTACCTGCAATGACTGAAAGAAATTAACCAAAATGCTTTTACAGCTGTCACTAGCATAAAGAAAGCAAAATTTCCAAATTCTTTGGGATAACTGTAAGTAAGCTTGTCTGTACTGGACAATCAAGCACACCCTTCCCCCTCATCCCACCCCAAAACACTGTGGGCAAAAAGCTTCCTGGCTGGCATCACCCAGGTGGGGGGAGAAGAAAAGACTCCTATTTAATTCAGTCTGAATGATATGCAGCATGCTTGATTAGATATACTCTTGATTAGGTGCTAGAATAGAATTTAAAGAGTATCCTGTCTTGTAAAATTATCATCATGTCTATCAATTCCTAAATGAGAACAGATTTCAACAGACTCATTCAAATTTTTTTTAGCCCATAATACATTTTTGGTAATTATTTTTAAAAGCTGTCATGCTCAAGTTATGTATTACCTCACCAGTTTAGTTCTCAGCACAGCAGTACTTTCTTTTCCTCTGGAAACAAACTCAGGACTATGCTGCTATTGTTACAATTGCTATTGTTTTCCAAAACTGCTATTCAATGTCAAGTATATTGCAGCACAAAACCTTTCAGTCATAGATTTTCTTTTTCAAGCCTGAAGAGTGGCACAAGCTTAGAGAGGTTTGTTTTCAGTACATACTCCCTTCCCTCAAACTGCATGAGAAATTACACAGCTATTTTCCCTCCCATTTCACATGCATATTTTTTCCATAATTATAACGCTCAGAATTTTTTCTGAAATCTGAAAATCTCTTTGAATTCTTTTCACACAGACGATCATGCACTACAATACTCACAACAATTTCACTCAGCTGAAAAGACCAGAAAGCCATTGTGTCTGCAACTTTTTGAAAGCAGAAGGTGTATATTGTTATGGTTTCTATCTAGGGCTGTAATCCTCACGAATCCTCATTCATAATCCTCCTACTGAACCATGGGTTTCAAGCAAAATCAGATCCTGGAAAAGCAAACAGCTTCTGCTTTTTTTAAAAGGGGGAAAAAAAAAAAAAAGAGTACAGGCAGAGTACAGTCTTTTGCCTACCTTGGACTGACATAGTAAATATACTACTATAACTGAGCGGCTGCTTCTAAGCAACAGCTTCTACGCAAGTTTAACTTTCAGTGGCAGTCGATCGCATCTGAGTTATTAACCGACCTAATACAACGTCAGTGATATTAATTGCAAAGATCCCGGCTGATAAAAGGCCTTTTTAGCCTCCGGTATCCTCTTTTTCTCGTACCTGCTACTGC
>NW_009260182.1:6572245-6599853 GCF_000687185.1 Egretta garzetta | reverse complement strand
GAGAGAGCCCGGCTCGGCAGGGCTCGGTCTAGTGAGGTTGGGTCTGGTCTGGTTTCTCTGCCGCCATTCCTCGTTCCCTCGGCCCAGGGCAGCGCCCCACCGGGTCGGGGCGCTTCGGCGGGCAAGCGGCATAACCCGGTGTCCCGCCCCAGAAGGGGCGAGAGGTCTGCGGTGTGTTTAACTAACCCCCCCGTTGGGGGCAGCCCGCAGAGCTGCCCCCAGACCCGGCCCGGAGCCAGGGCGTAGTTAGGGATAATGCCGGGGGGGGGCTGGCTGAGTCCCGGTAAACCCCCTTCCTCTGCGGAGGTGGCGGCGCTCAGGGGCCGGTGGTTCCCGGGTCGTAAGCCGGTGCCTCAGAGCTTGCTCAGTAGAGCTGTCTGGGTAGAAATAATCGTTTTCTTGCCAGAAAAGAAATAAGTGAGCTTGCGGACTGCGTAAGACTCTAACAATTGCAAAGTATGGGCTGTGATAGCTGTGGGATGTGACTGGAGCCAAAGGTAACAGCCCAGCGCCTTCCTGGCTAGCAAAAGGTCACTTGTAGTTCGTGTGAAAACTGGGTTTCCTCACAGGTTAGAGCTGTAACACCGTATGTTCGGCATCATCCATCCAAGTACTTCAGGCATGAATGAGGCCATCTCAAGATCTGGGAAGATTCGAATAAGATCTTTTACAGACTGGTATTTTGATTTTCCTGAGTGCTAGACAATGTGTAAAATTAATACTAAGCTCACATTCCCTGAGCTGCATCAGCTGCACGTTGCAGTATGTGATTTTCCTGTCACCAGTGCAGAGTGCTGGTAATAATATTAACTCTGGCGTAGTAGTATTTTTGGTGATACACAAGAAAAACGTTTCAAGCCCACTGAAATGAATGGGTCCTTTCCTGTGAGTTCAGGTTCATGCACATAGAGTCTGAAGATGAGTGGAGGGACTGCCACTTCCATGAGCAGTTGGTATCTCAGTGCTAGCACTCTGGATAAACAATGTCATGAACTGCTCAAACTGAAACATGATGATGTGAGGGCTAATACGTTTTCTTTTCTGCCCTTGTATTTCAGTGTTCCCAACATCTGAGAGAGACAGCTTTTGTAACAATCCTTAGAGGAATGCCACCAGCTCTGTAAGTTGTGGAGATAGTTCTTTTTATCCAGTTGTTGAGCCCCATTTTTACATATAAGAAGTGAGTTAGTTGATGCATAATGTTCTGTATCTAAAAGCTGTATTTCTGTATGCCAGGAATACCAGCTTCTGATAATTCAAGTGTACTGTCAGTGGTATACCAGATGCATAGACTATGCCCGAAGGACTGGGACTACCTTTTGTTCTGCCCAGAGCAAACTCTTAAAGCATACTGTTTGTATATATGGATGTCTGCAATACTGTTTGTCTTGCTGCTGTTAATACGGCGTTTCTAACACCACTAAAACAATACACACACAAAAAAAAAAAGTTTGTGCATTTGGAAGAATGCTTGTTTACTTGTTGTGATTTCCCATCCCATTTCAGTCTTTTGCTTTGGGAATCAAGCCAATCATACTGGGAGAGAGAGCAAATGAGGAAGGCCTCAAGCCTCTCTTAGGGACCAAAGATAATTAAGAGAAACATTTAGAGATAGAAGACATAATGAAGCCCTGAATCCATGCTAGCTTCAGGCCCATTTAAGTATGGCTGTTTTTATAATAGAATATGGAAGTAATTACTCATCTGAGCCAGGCACTGTGGAGCTTGACTGAAGTGCTCTGCAGTGTCATTGAATTTGTAAAGCATCTGTGAGCAGGGGAGGTCCTGTGTGGTAAGGCCCATAGGTTGTCCTTAGGCTGGCCAGCAGAAAGTTGCTCATTTGTTTGTTCCTACTTCCAGGGGCCACTTTGTTTTCCCTGCGGTGAATGATGTATAATGAGGTTGTTGCTTAAGGCAGGAACATCCCCCAGTAAGAAGGGGAAGTCTGCAGAGTCCTTATTTACCCTTTTGTGTAGAGGGATGTTTTGGAGCACGAGTAAAGCATTGCTTAGTGGGTAGCCTTTTCCACTGCTGTTAGTGCCTTCCTTGTACGTGCAAATGCAGGGACCTGGAGTAAACAGTGGTGCTGCCCTTGGCTCATGTCTGAGCCCAGAAAGAGCTGAGACCTCTGTCAGCCTTTCATAGTATGGTTGTGCCTTCCCTGTCCAAATTTCCCCAAAATAAGTGTTCCCAGTAAGCCTTGTTAGAAGAGCAAAGAAGAATAACTATTTTGGATTGGCACTAGAAGAAGAACTTATAACCAAAAATTAATTTCACCTTATTTATGCACTTATTTGTTCACTGTGGATTTTTGAAAGGCGAATGTTCATTATAACTCTGGCTAGCTATACCTTTAACTTCTTCCTATTTTTTAAAGGGTAGTGGTCTCTCTCTGCAAATTTGTTTGTGTCAGTTCGCCCTGAAAGTACATCAGATGGAATTTTCTTTAAATGAAAAATGGACTGCTAAAATTAAAACTCTTTGCACAAAACATTTTGGGGTTTTTTACTGTTAATCGAAAGAAAAAAAAAAAAAAAAAAAAAAAAGCCTGCAGGTTTTCTTCAAAAAAGTTGGAAAACCTGCACTGAAAATTTTGATATAAATCATGTTTCTAGAAAGTATAATTTAAAATTAAGGAAAAGTTTATATTTCAGAATTTGTTTATTAAGCTGACTGGGGTTTAGGTTGTGTTTAAGAGCATTGCTTCAGAGTGGTTTATGTAGTTCTCTTCCCTTTACTGCGTGTGTTAATTAACACAATATATATCTGAGCAAGTATTTGCACTCATTAAAGCATCATGCAAGCTGTACTGCAAGCAGAAGATGATCATCAGAGGGAAGATGACACTGTGGGTTAAATACATAGAGAGCAAGAGGTACAGCATAAAGGCACTGCTAATTAATTACATTAGCTGAAGGGACTTTTACTAGTACATGAATATAATTAATAGGGTGTCAAGTCCCACATATTCAGCAGTTCACAAAAGTTGTAGGGTTCCACAAAATGTATGCAATCTTGCTTCTGCATGTGTCTGCAAATTCTGCTTGATTATCTGTGGTCCTGGTCAGGCTCATCTCCAAGACAGAATAGGCGACTTGTCTAAACTAGTTTGTAATCTGCAATTTGAAGATTTGGGCATAGATGAGAGTACATATAAATGTATTAATGTGCTGTGAGCCAACAGGCTGGCTTGCAAACTTTTCTAATACTCATTCAAGAGAAATTAGCATATGTGCTGCTGATGGGCAGCGGTGGACCCCGTAAGTTGCCAGAGAAGTGCTAACAGCAGCTTGTTGTGCCAAGGGGCAGTCCTTTAGAAGTAGAGCATTTGCCAGAAGATTGCACCTGTGATAGTCTTCTGTGGAAGAGAACATATACTTGCAGGCAAGCTGGGCAGGAAAAAAACCTCAGTGCAGTGAATGTTCAAGCCTTGAGCCACAAGTCAGCCTTCCCACGGAGGGACGGCCACACACAGACCTCTTCGTTTTGTAACAGAACAATCCTGTTCAGGCTGTTGGCTGTCCAGTGCCTGCCATCTTGTATAAGAGAAGTGAATATATTTTATATATTCACATTATAATTTTTTAAAAAATCAAGCAAGACAAAGCCCATATTCTCCCAAAAGCCTGAAAGTGTTCCAAATTTTATTTCAGAGTCACTAAACCTAATGACAAAGGCATCTCCTCTAAATGCTCTGTCAATAACAACACCAAATGTAATTCCCAGATGTTAGTTGTATGAATTATATCATCATCATCACTAATGGCAAGCTGCTCACAAGAGAGACAATTATGAGATGCAAACCCTTTGGTTAGGGAATACATTGCAGTCAAATGGAAGGTTTTCTGTGCAACACAGAGAGGCATACCTACTGTGTTACTACTGCTGAATATTTTATGCCATCAGCTATAACTTCAGGCAAGATTTAAAGCATATGAATCCATATTTATGGATAGTATTGCTGAGATTTTGTTAAACATTGCTTTTACATTAAAACATGGGCACTATTTTTAATGCATTTTCAGTATGGCTTGGATTCTTTATCATACAAGTTGCCTTACATGAGAGAAACATTTCAAAGCTTGGAAACTGTAAAATAATATTCCTAAAAATAACACTGTAAATAACTAAAAATATAAGAACTTTTTGTTCTGAATGAAAGATCAGAATGTCAGAAAATTCTATCCAATCTGTTTTTCATAGGCCAGCTCCTCCCTATTAAATGGATTTTTAGCTGCTGTTCCATGGAGTATAAGCTTAATATCCAGTACATCCTCTGTGAGGAACTGCAGCTTGTCTTTACAAGAGGATGGGCTCAATAATTTGTTAGTTGTTTTTTATCTCTAACTATGATGATCCTGCTTAAAAGCAGATTACTGACTTTCCATTCTGTAGCTCCTAGTATGTGGGAGAAATTCACTGTAATTAAGTCTTATAAAATCCTCTTATTCCCAATATAAATTATTCGCTGACAAAGGCAATTCCCCTGAGTCTACATCATAGCCCAAGGAAAACAAAGAGCAGGAGCAGTTACTTACTTCCTCTTAAATATTTGATCATTTTGGACAAACTTCTGCCCTGATTACAGTAGCTGCAAGCCTCACTGAAATTAATTATTTTCGAGACAGAATTTGGATTACTGATCTTTCTCGCTTTTAACGTTATTTTGAATAATGACTAAACTAGCATGTATCTTAAGCTGTGTAAACAGCAAGACAATAGTTGCCTGAATTGTTCTACAACATGTAGTGTTGTATTTCTCATTTTGTACTAGAAACAAAAGCACATAAATCCTGTTTGACAGGATTTGAGATTGAAAGTGTGCTAGCAAAATAAGAGCTATATGCCTCATTAAGCAAATTTACCAAACCTGCAGGATCCTCTTAGCTTACAAGTATGGATTATAACAATATTATTAATAATTTGCCGTGATACAATACTATTCCAAGGATTTTACAACTTTTTATCCCCATTTAGGGTTTGGGATAATGGAGTGCACAGACAAAAACTCTTGTCCCTCAGTACATTATGAACCAGAGAGAGCTTTGAGTATATACCCCATCCTTTCACTTACTTGCTGGATGGTGCTGCCTTACTTGTACACGGGAACTTTGAAACTGCACCACCAGAGAGCACTGTGCTATTTCTGCACAGTATTTCTTACCTTTCACTGCACCTCTAAGAACCTGTTTTATTTAGTCTTTTTTTTTTTTTTTTTTCTATGCTCCAGTAGAACTCAAGTGATTGCTGTGATTATATTGGAATTCCCAATTGGGT
Source organism: Egretta garzetta (assembly GCF_000687185.1). Classification (NCBI taxonomy): domain Eukaryota; kingdom Metazoa; phylum Chordata; class Aves; order Pelecaniformes; family Ardeidae; genus Egretta; species Egretta garzetta. Next base: position 6,594,576 of record NW_009260182.1, on the reverse strand, counting down.
GTCATTGCCCTGTGGGCATCAACAGCCCTTAGTTGCCCTGACCAGGCTCACCTGGGACCTTTACCCCACGTATGGCTCAGAAACCCCATTAAGCTCAGCCCTAAGCCTGAGGTCCTTGTCTAAGCTATGTTGTAGGGGTGCTGGCCTGCACTCTTGTCTCCTGCATGGACCTGAGACCTGTGCTGGAGCTAGCCTGTCTCCTAGATGGACTTTGGACCCACAGTGTAGTTTGTGTCCAGCCCTGTCTCCTTTTGCTCCTGACCAGACTCCCTGGATGGCCCCCATGCCTGATTCATCCCCTCCCCGTGTCTGGGATGATTGATGGACCCTGTCACCAGCATGCCATGCTCAGACGTGGTGGGCTTGTGTGCTAGTTGGTGAGGGCACTGCCTGTGCTGGGCTTGCCTGGGGCTCACCCCTCCTCCGAGCAGCCAGCCCTCTCTGCACCTTGACATGTCTAACTAGCCCATAATCTGGAACACCTGCTACTGAAAATAGACCATGACATCCAGGTACCAAACTGTCTTGTTTCTGCTGCTCCTGACTTATTTACCATGAAAGCATCATGTATTTTACTTTAAAAAAATCATGTGATTCTGTATTGCAGGAGTCTAAAATCCCTGTCAGAAAAGGGGAGGTATGTTTTGTGGGAAAATATTTGGTTAGTGTCACCTGGTTTCCTCTGAAATTCCCTGTCTTTCTGAACTTCTGGCGTTCTCTTTGTGGCCTGGATTCTTGTAATACAGTTAGAATACTTTTTTGAACTGGAAAAGAAATCCCTTCCCCTTAATTACAATGCAATTGAAAAAGCTAGATTGATTAAAAATGTTGGAAAACCCACAGCAACCTTATCTCCAGACCTAGATCAAATACAGAATAAACTAATAGTGTAGTAGAATGTGAGAATTTCCCATTTAAATGTCTTTCATCAGTGAAATTTGCATGTATTTACATAGGGATTAAAAAAAGAAATCAATGTGGGAAATGTCTTTTCAACTAATTCCTGGATCCATTTTATCCAAAGAAACAAAAGGTTTTGTGAGGATTTGTTTTCAATTCAAACTTCAAATACTTTGTAGGAACATGTCAAAAAAGACAACCTTTTTCATTTTTGTTGAAATGTTCTTTAGAAGATCAAAGTACCACCTTAATGTTTTTAAGTTTAGTCACAGAACTGAGTTGTTGGATACTTCTTAACCATTTAATAGGACATATAACATGTTCTTTAGCCATTTCAGCAGAAAGGTTAGGAGGCTACTCATGCATTAGTCCTGCAGCTTGATATTAGCAGCACAATTTTTTAAGAGATCTCAGCGTAACCCTGGCAGTAGCCTTTTAGAGGAGTGTAATAAAGCCAACCTCACAATTATCCAAACAGTATAAAAATCAAATATATGGATGCAAGGATTTCTAGACAAGGAGGAAAAACTCCTAAATGAAAAGTACTTCAATGGAAGCTGTCCCTGTAAATAAGCTGTTTAGCCCTGTTTGTAAAAGGAAATGTTGATCTGAAGAAGACACCAGCACAGAGAGTTCCAAACCAGTCTCCGTGTAGGCTGAACCAGGGTATAGTAGTCAAAGAGCAAACTTGTATCTTATGTGTCAGAGTGCAAGTGTTCATGAAACAGAAGGTATTTCATGTAGAAAAATAAAGTTCTTTATTGGTTTTCCGCAGTGCCTGCCTTTCTTCCTTTATGTGTGGCATTGATAAAGCTGTTACAAGAAATGGAATAGACGGTGATGTTCTGTATTTGAAAACGTAATGCATTGTGGCGTGTGTCAAATTACTTCTGTTGTAATTAAAGCTTTTTCTTTCTTGCTCTGTAACTGTGGGCAAGTCATCTCACTTGGGTGTGCCTCTATTCCTTCCTGACCTATTGCTTTCTTGGTTTCTCTATGTGAAAAAAAAACCTGCTTAAGCTACCACCTATTTTATGCTCTGGAGAACTGGGGAAATCTTAGGTGCCAGTGAAATACTTTAATCTGTCTGTTACACTGACAGGCTGACTTGCTATTTTCTCTCTGATGCTGTTATGATTACCTGTATCATTTCCTCTCATTATTCTTCCATCAGTTTTGCAGTATTTATCCAAGCCACCTTGACGTATACCTATTTTATGACCATCACCATCAGTCCCCGATCTTTCTTCCAAGTCTAGTTGTGAGATTGAAATTTTGTTATTGCTAATCCCCTGATTCAGCAGCATTTTTTAAAGAGAAAACACAAAGGCTTTTTTTCCTGTTGGTGTTTTATTACTTGTTAATATATGACAAAACAGATTTATTATGGAGCAGACAGGCGGCATTTAGCATTGCTAAACAGAAAAACACTTCCTAGTTTTGCCCTTTTATACCCTGGTGAATAAAAAGTTCCTTTCCCTCAAGCTGTTTCTGACATGGATTAACACCACAGCGAAAATAAGTGTAAAACCTGCTAGGAACTTGTCTGGGCTAATGGCAAAAGAAGGGAAGGGCTGGCAGAACTAGAGCTGCATTTTTCAGCTCCTTACTATCAACTTGCAAATAGAAAGGGCTGAGAAAAAAGGAAGGCCTTGGCGGTGAGGATTTACAACTCTTCTGTTTCACCACTCCTTGGCACATTGACCTCAGTATGGTACTCGGAGGAGTCTCCTGATGGCATCCAAGGTATAGGGGTTCTGTTGAAGGAGGGTCTGTTGCTGAAATTTTGATTATATATCATGAGAGATTCTGGAAGCAAAGGGCAAATATCAAACTGAGGCACTTTGAAGGTCATCCGTTTGGCTGCTTTCTCATAACCCCCGTAAGGCATGGCAGTCCTGGCAGAGGGGAATACATGAAGTTAACGAACAGAGCATAGGTAAACAACAGGATTTAGAAAATAAATAATCAAAGTTATGAAGATTGTAAATTTTACCACTGTTGCTGTTGGCTGGCCAACAAATACTTCCCAAGAACATACACGTGACAATTGCCTATGTACTAAAAAAGATTTAAAACCAAAATACTCCCTCTCTGCTCCTGAGGCCATGGAAGTGGGTGGCAAAATTACACAGAGAGGTTAACAGAAAGCTGTTGCTGCCCTGGAAATATTTGTAAAACTTTCAGTTCTTATCAAAAGCAGCAGGAAGATCCCGATTCTTATCTGAAGTACTGTGAAGTATATGGCTTCTCATTTTAAGTATTTTAAGTATTTTTCCTGAACTCTTTAACTTTAAATGGCTGCAGTAATAAACAGTGGCAAGCTAAGTCTCCCTGGTCAAATGGGGCAAGAAAGAAAGGGAAATGGGATTAAAGTCCTCTTATCCTGCTGTGCAGGTTTTCTGTCCATAAGCTGAATTAAAATCTCTAGTTCTTAATGTATCTTCTCTTAGTAGGCCTCCAAAGAGAGGCAACATAAGCAACATAACACACAACTTAAACTTATTTACATTGCACAAGACAGGAGGGCTGTGGCCAGGGTTATTGTGTTTTCTCATGCTAAATAAATTGAATTGAATATCCAAGAAGACTTACCGGTTAAAAGACTTGTAATGGGGGAAATCAGCTTTGGGACTATATGACAGTAAGTCAATGGTGAATTGACTTTTGTCCTCAGGGCTGATACCCATTGCTCGTTCCCAGGGGGAGATGTAAGTTTTAAAAGTAGTGATTTTTTTGCCTCCTGACTTTCCACCTGTAAACAGAGGAAGATCAAACTCTCTAGTTAGATGACACTTACTTACTCTAAATACATTGCCTTTTTGTATTCTGCTATTGAAGTTGAGGCACCAGCTTTGTTTCCAGATTCTGTAACTCCTAGATCAAGTCCAAGATTTTATGATTAGATTTCTCTTAAAAAAGACTGTCATACACCACTTGTATACATACATCCTTATCCACAAAAGCAGGTGTACCACAGTCCAAGAGCCACTCATCCAGGAATTTGCATTAGAGCATATATGCATATATTTGAAAGCTAATTTTTCATTGTTCTCTCTGGTTGCTCAGATAGTAACCTCTTACCTCAAGAACCAATGTCCTTACCCCATCATCTCTCTCTCTACCTCAGGGGAAGCTTTACACAAGGCAAAATGCTATCTGATTTCATAATTTACTTCTCTCTTCCCTGTCTGATCATAGCAGACATAACACCTCCACATGAACATCATCATCATCATCATCATCATCATATGCAACAAAGCCCTGACTGTAAACTCCAGAACTAGGCTCAAGCTTTGAAGTTGGCTCTAGCTGACCAGAAATATTTAACCATCGTATTTCAGGGTCTTGGCAACCCACAACCATCTTTACTAACACCTTCCTCAGTAGTCTATTCTTGAATGTTCTAAAATTACCATCTCCCTTGTCTCAGTATTTTCATAAGTTGGCATTTTCTTTGTGATTACATGAACAGACAATCATATTTTCCCCCTCCTGAGCCAGGATGTTAGAAACAAGCCTGACTCAAACACCTCAGGATGGCTAAAAGCGGTATGAAAATATGATGGGGTATCTTTCTGGAAGTTAAAATCCTGTCAGTGACAGAGCTGCAATTTGCTGTCAAGTCAGACACTTGATTGCCAGAGATTTTAGGTTAGCTTCTGGCTGCTCCATTAAGCAAATGAGCTTAGACAGGGGTTTTCGTTCTGCGTGCCTCTTTTTTTTTTTTCTTCCAGTTGCGTATAATACCACCTTGCTAATAAGAGCATTGGTTGTGTATTGATATGTAGCACACTGCTAAGATTCTCACCCTTCAGAAACCTTGAAACTCCTGAGCAATGATTTCTGCTTAGCTTGATTAGGGCTGATGGGAATAGTAGGTTAATGGAGTTAGACATTCTGGTGCTTTCATAGCACTATAGTTTGTGTAGAAAACATAAATCCTTATGAAGTAAGTGGCAAAGAATGAACACTATTTTCTGAAACTTTCTTCTTTATCACACCTTCTTTCTTTGTCTTGCTTATGTTCTTCAAATCTTGCCAAATCCTGAGCTTTCCTGGTTTCAGAGAATTGCAGACATGTACAAGAATCTCACTTTTATTAAAAAAATAAAAACAACTAGCCCCTCCTTCTGTGTGAAGGACTTAAACTTAGTAGTTTAGAAGTAAATTGATTGCTAGGGTTGAAAAATAAAAGCAGCTGGGATGAGTCTCTGCAGTAAAAGCGATGGGATGTTGTTAATCCTCCTTCTCCCTGCTCACAGAAATAGGATAACAATGGAGGTAAATCTCCTATAAGAATACAGAGTCTACAAAGATTTGTTTTTCATAGGGATGCCCAGAAATGTAGAATGTGATTTTGATATAAAATGCACATTCTTCCAGAATATAAATGAAAAACATTGGATTTTACAAGTCATTTGTTTGATCACTTAAAACAGCAGTTCCTGGTTCTGGAGCAAATTTGCTTTTTGTTGTAAAATCCCATAGGGACTGTTAAAATAATGATTTCACTTGCTGATTTTCATACAAGGGATTTGGTTCTAGAGGTTTCTGGCCAAACCAAACAGAGGATAAAATTAAGCAAGGACTAAATTCAGTGAAAAATACTTTTAAAGATATTGTTTCAGTAGACCACTGGCAATTACCGGATAGCTTTTGGAAATATTACTGTTCCTTTCTGAAGATTATCCAAAAAGTACTGTTTGTTTCGGTGAAAACTTTGATTTGAAATCAGGGCTGATACACTCGAGACTGACATGTCAGATCAGGCTGCTGAGCTCAAGAGCTAACACTACCATCTCCTGTAGTGGTCAGTGTGCAACCCTTGAAAGGAAAGGGTACATCACACTGACATACTGCTCCATCAACCTTAGGAGCTCAGTAGTTAAGTTTCCCATCACTTCTTTGGTCCAGCCAAAGCAGGTATTTCTGCTTCTTGCCTATGACTGAGCAACACAGAAGTGTGCAAGCAAAACTATCAAGCTAAAGGCAGTTCAACTTTTCTAGACTTTGCAGTGGAACTTCATTTGGAAGAATTCAGGTTTTAGTCAAATTAATTTACTTGTCCCTAAGAGTAAGGTTGGCACGAGCTCTGATAGCTTTAGCTTTTTCTTGTTCTTGCAGAGACATACTTGCCTTTCTCAGTACCATCGCCTCCTTCTCCACCACTTCCAGCCGATTCCCTCGCACGCTCCCCTTCACTGTCCCCAGGGCCTCCTTTGCTTCCAGGCCTAGGAGGAACAGCGGGATACTGCTGCTTACTGGAGCCATGCTGCCCAGCTGTCACTCCTCCTACCATCCGCCCGTGGGCATAGCCATGAGCATCTTCCCCATAGTGCCCTCCTGGTGGGATGAACTTCTGGAAGTGATCCTAGAGCAGGAGAAAAGAGAGTAGGAATCCCTGTTACAGGACATGGTCCATTCTCATTTGCAGGGCTGGGTCCCAGAACGTGAACTCACGAGTCCCCGTGATCTGACCAGTTTTGTCTGTCAGTTACAAAACCAGTGGCAGAACTTCATGCGAGTTATTCTCTATACTCAGTATAGGAGCAGTTGTAGAACAGCAGCAAGGGCAATGGAAGCACACCTTTTAATGGACACCTCATGGTCATTTTATATGATCAGGGTGAGAAGAGAGGGATCTGTGTATTATCCCCAACTGTGAAGTACAGGAGGAAGGGAAAGGAGATAGAGCTTTTGCCAGAGCAGGTAAAGGTCTAGAGAGAGATACAATGGGTAACCTGGGGAAAAGCAAGCTGGACAAGAAATAGGAAGGGTTTTCACATCAAGGTTAAGATAGCCCAGCAAAGTCAGCTCAATTACAGTGTGGGAGCTAAGTGTTACAGGGCACCGGAACAACAGGGTACCTGTGACAACAGAAAAGCCCATATGTCTGTTTTCCATATCTGTGAAGGTCTGGATGGGGAGGGGTATTTACACATTAAGGAAGACTGAAGAAATAGCAGCCTGGGAAAACATGGAAGACTTCCTGGAGACCACAAGAGGAAAATGACAAAAAGGAAGAGTTTTGTTCGTAGCAATATGTGTGTTAACGAACCAAATCTAACTATCAACAAGGCAAGAAAGCAAGCTGTATCTATCAGTAAAAGAAAGTTGGTCTTATTGTCCAGGCCATCCACTCTCCCCGGTCGAGGCTAGAAGGCACAATCCCTGCAGCACATAGTGAAAGAGCAAACGGTCCATGCAGCATTTATAGACCCTGTGGTGCCAGCACAAGGTCCTGTCTTTGCACACAGCAATTTTGATAAATTCTTGTGTGGAACAGAAACTGATATAATAGGTTTGGAAAAATGGTTTATGTATTGGTCATAAGTGAGATCAAAGCTTGACTCCTATCAGATACTAAAAATTCTCTCTTGTGTGTTACAGCCCACAGAGCTGTATAATACAAGTAACCTGGGTTATATGTCACATATAGTCTTTCCTGTTGGACTAGGGCACTGGCTATAGATGCACAAAGATGGAACAAATACAGCTGAAGCTGAATGAATCTGTGGTTCCTCATGCTGCAATTCTGCTTGTATAAATTCATCTCAGGCAGTCAATGGGAACAAGAGTGCCAATCTCAGGGCTGGCTCTCAAAGGGTTAAGGCTTTCTCAGGGCTCTTGCACCTAGTACAGTTTAGCAAAAAGAGGCTTTCCAGGCTGTAAACAGGCTTCCAAGGCCAGCTGTTCGGTCAGCTAAAAATAGATGAGAAATGAAAACCCCACAAGGCTCAAGGCAGAATTATCTAACCCTCCGCTCCCTGTGTCTCCAGCAACAGTGTCCAGGGTTTCACAGCAGGTCACCAGGCTGCAACCCAGGCAGGCAGCCAGCTGCAGGCTGAAGTGGCAGAGCTGGTGCCCCCAGGGCCTTTAGGGACTGTCTGTCCTTCTCCTAGCTGTAGGGAATTCCCTTTTTAGGAACAGAGGAGATAATGTTCCCCTGAATGTCAGGAAGCACTGAGAAGGGAGAAGATTGTGAGCATTAGGCTGTACACAGGAGCTAGCAGGGCAATCTGTTCAATTATGTGTGGGAGCTGTGTAGCTGTAAAAAGGCAAACTGAAAAAGGGTTTTGTTGAGAGCTAGGGGTCAGAATGAGGTTATTCTCAAAGTGTTAATGTGGATGCAAGGTTAATACTTCGGCTGATTTGCTCAGTAATTTCAAAACAGGATTTGTATCTGTTTTCCTTCAAGTTTTGCCCATGCTGAGTGCCCTTCCTAAGGATTAAATGGTTATTTCTCTTTTCTTCTGGTTACTTACATGCACTCTCCTGCAAAAAAAAAAAAAAAGGTCACAAAACATCACCGTAACATGAGCTACAGTTAAAATGGCTGGTTTGATTTTGTGCACAGCAGTATTTGACATGACCAGGAAGAGGCATCATTGCCATTTGGTGTTAGTTTTGGCCACCACAATAGATTGTCTTAGCTCAAATTAATAGGAGAATCTTCTTTTTCTGTAACAGGAGGCAAAGGCAAATTAATCTTTTTGAAATCTTGAACCTCAGTGAATTCAGGTGAGCTCATTCCAAGAGAGTGGAGCTCAGGAACGGCTGCTTCAGGCAGGAGTCTCGATGCAGTTAAAGCTGGGTAGGTGCAGCTTTGTCTCCAGTACTTACAGTATGCCTCTGGTCAGGGTGTTTGGAGTGACATAAGGGTTACACTTGAAGGGAATGCATGTCTTGGGCCATTGCTAACAGGATTTGGAGCTTCTATGTATATGCTTATTCACATCATAAGACCGACCTCTCAGTTAGGGTTGATTGACCCTGTTGGTGGAAGTCGCAGGAGAGAAGCCCAGAAGTGCCGATTGAGAAGGCAGATAACCTTCACCTGTTGGCTCTGGGGACAGATCACACAATCCCTCCATGGTAGGGTCTGCCCTGTCTGTGTGTTAGTGGAGGTAGGGGGTGTTTTCAGTCCCTGGGTGTCCCTAAATCCACTCAAACAAGAGAACAATTGTGGCGGGTTCATGTGATGTGTAGTCCCCTAGGTTGGCTAAACAAATTGGGCTCATGTCTTTGAAGTCCTTAGTGCTAGCAAAAGCCTGACCCTGCAGGCTGAGTCCCTAGAGGGATGAATTCTGAATTCTCTAGAGCTACTGCATGTGTCTCTTGAAAGATAGATAATGAAAGATGATCTAGCTAATGGAGCTGAGATCTCTAAGTATCTCAAGGCCCTGACGTCACTGCAGGCAGTCCCCAGGAGGAGACACCGTGTGCTCCCCGTCAGCTCCTTGCTGTGCCCTAAAGAGAATGATTGAGGCCACCAAATGTGTTTCTATTTCCACCTCACTGATAAAGAGCTTCCCAAAGGTTTGATGCCTATGTGGTTACTAACACTTCTGATGTTACTGTGACCGCGTCCTCTCAGTGGCAGCCACTCAAATGCTCCTTAACGGTGGGATTGGAGATTTAAAATTCAGATACTTGGAGAGTCTTATAGACCGTCAGCTGTTTTTATCAAAGTGTGTGCTGTGGTCCTTAATTTGGAGTTACATAGCCTTAAACCTATGATTCACTTTAAAAAAAAGGATGAAAATAAAAAGTAACCTCAGCTGTTAAAGTATCTTAAGCTAATTCTTTTTTTAAACATGCTCCCCCAAGAGGTACAGTTCAGTGAATTGAGCTCCTGCTTTCTATTTCCAGGTCTACTTCTGACTTGCTGTTTAACCTTGGGCAAAATTTTTTTTGCCTCTATGCCTGAATTTACCCATCTAAATAATGGGAATTTTTATCTAGTACTACCCAAAATTATTTGTATCTTATTTGTATGTTTTATATCATCCTTGCCGCATTTTCTTTGTGGATGAAAGAAACTGAGTTTCAAAATTTCAGTCCAAAGTTTTGTCACAGTGCTCCAACAAACTGTGGTGGAAAAGAAAAGGCTCTTCCTCTCTGTCATTCTGCTGTTTCCACAATAGTCACTTCTTGAGTAAGAAGGCATCAGACTTCATGTTCACTCTTATACAGCTTTGGGTGTAGTTGGGACCTCCAGGTCTTCTGCACCAATCCAACTCCAGCACAGCAGGGCTCATATTGTTGGAAAAGTTACATCTCAATTGGCTCGCTCCACTTAGGTTATAACCTGAGACTTTGTCGTATTTCACCTTGTGGTTATCCCGTAAGGTTTGTTCAAGAGGTTTAATATTGCCTGCAGAACGACTTCCGAGAAAGAATACTTTTCCTAACATTTTCCCTTTAACCCTACCTCCAGTGATCTTGACTGGCATTCTTCTAAGCACATTAAGGGGCAAACAGAGCCATCAGTGCATGCTTGTGCATTAAACCAAGTAGCTGCATGGTAACATCTCTGTTCCTCCATCCTTATGCTTTCCTTCACACACTGTAGCATGTCTGCCTATTTAACATGTAAGATCTCTGAGGCAGGTTGGTTGTGTACTTTCGCTGTGAAGCACCATTTTTGGCGTTGTAACATAACCACTTCCATTCTTTTCCTGCCACCTCTGCTTACTCCTCTGAGTTCTTGTTCAGCAGCAAAATGAACACAGGGTAACTCCTGCCATTATCCAGAAGAACAGTAATCCTTTTCACTTCTTAAGTTTTGTTTCACAGTTGGTATCTTAGCTTATCTGAAGAGACCTCTTGACCTGAAGTCCAGCAGAAATTATTTGCCAACACATGTTCAGCCTGTTTTCATACAAGCATTGCCAAGATGTGGAAACTGCATTTATTTTAACTTGTGGGCAAGTCTGATAAAGTAGCAAGGTGGGGTTTTTTGTTTGTACAAAACAGGGTTTTTTTGATGTACTACTGCTAATAATTGTCTACTCAGATATTGGTTATTCCACCTTCCTAATGATTTTAATTTAAAATCTGGTAGGTAAAGCAGAATCGAAGGGGGGGGAAAAAAAGAGGCAAATAAATTATTTGTATAAACTGTCTCCTGCACGTAGCCCAAAACAGGGCACAGCTTTTGACTAGCAGAAAGACTATTTTTAAGGATCCTCACTGGAAGAAAACCAGCATAACAGCAACACCCAAAAAGCATAACTATGGTTTTGTTTTCAGTTTCCACTTGATGATAGCAGGAAGGTCTTACACAGACGTTCCGAAAGCAGAGGTGGGACCTTGAGAGGAGTTAGGGCAATAATGAGCGGGGCTGTAAGGCTAAGAAACATAGTTTCACATGATCTTCATGTGATTGAGGCCAAAAAAATTTAGTGTTATGAAGTGGAGAAAAGGCCTATGAACTGCTGATCTATTAATTGCTGAATAGTGAAGTGGGATTTAGGAGATCTAGAGATAAGACTGAGATCGTCTCTATGATTTTGGGTTATTCGTTAATCTACCCCATGGTTCAGTTTCACAGTTAAATGTAGTAATTTCCTTCAAGCTATAGTTGGTCAGATGCTACTGTAACAGAGCACATAGCAAGATAGGATTTCATCATGGTCTTTAGTAAATGGCATCCTGCAGCTCCACAGTGAGGTTGATAATATCCTCTGAGACATGGAGAGAACCATAGTTCCTGTGACAGCATTGGTGCAGCCTGGGGGTGAGGAGAAGTTGTCCTTCTGATTTACTAGACAGGGCTCAGCAACCCCAGCTTCTCCAGCACAGCAGCAAACAGGGAGGACATCACACAAAGTCTCCCTGTTTTGGCAGGATATCAGTGTGCTAAAAGTCAAACTCAGCCCTCACAAAAAACATCCCCTTGTACTGTATATTTGCAAGACAAGAGGGTCACAGTTTTGAAAACAGCTCTACAGTAGGTAGTGCATTTCATTTCACTCATGTTGGGAATGGTCAGTCCTTTTGTCTGTGGGTGTAACTACTGTTTGCCTTTAACTGGATGTGTGGAGCTGCAACAGTGATAGGGTGGCAGGTTCTCGCTTTTGCATGGAGATGTCTGACCTTCACACACAATATATATGTTTTAACCGCTAAAAGTAAGGTGAGAGATCTGATTGTCCAGTGTGGCTATTTGGCTGGAGGAGAAGGAGGAGGAGAGAAGCAGGAGGGTGGATCGATGACACATGACTGCTGAGATCTTCTCCCTTGTGTGGAAGGTTTATGGCTACAGCACAGACTATTCTGGGACCCCTTATATGGTTTGGATTTATTTTTAATAACCTTTCTCTTTGTGTCTTTTTTATATTACATTACCTTGCTGTTAAACTTTTTCTGGGGGAAGGAAACAATCTGTACTCCATCCCAAATCTTTCTTGCCCCATTTTACTAAGTGTGTCCTGAGAATATTCTAAGACAGTTAAGAAATCTATGATATAAAAGCAGAAAACACACCACCAGCTTTATATCCCTTCGCTTCCCCACAGCCTTAAAAGCACAAGAACTTCTTTGGGATGGAGAGCAAAGGCCATGAAAATTAACTGCAAGGGGGAAGTAACTGGAAGTAGCAGTAGGAATTCTTTACTCTGCCATTATCTTTCTCCCACATTTCCCTTTTGTTTAAGCCTTCTTTTCTGCATCCACCTTTGAGCAGAGCCAGGAGCAAAGAAGGAAAAGAACAGAAAGCTAATCAAATATTGCAATCAAAAGGGCTTTTTGATTAAAGTTCTTTGGTGCTAAGGTTAGGCATTGTCCTGATGGTTTGGAAGATAACAGTGAGGCCACAGATCTGTTGCCTTTACCTGCCCAAGAGCAACCAGCTCTCTGAGAGGATGGCTCAGTTGCTGTGATCGCTCAGCTTTTCTTCTCACTGCTCTGACTGCCAGCAAAGGTGCTAACTCACACTGGCTGTGGTGGTGAGAGTAGTTACCTGCGGAGGCAGTGGATGCAGCCTGGCAGAGTCCTTGCACAAAGCACACAGGGCAGCCAGCAAATGGTAACAATTATGTTTGTGATCCTGCTAGGCTGGCCCCGAGCAAGGGCTGTAGGGCTGTGTGATGTCTTCCTGCACTGGCCAATGAAGATTTGTCATCTGTACCATGAATGTGGAGAAAAGACAGCCCTGAAAGTGAATCATGGGGGATTTTTAAGCAGAGTACCAGCTGCTGTTCGAAGACCATGCCATTGTTCTCATATAGCAAAGCCATGAAGAAAATCCTAGGCTTGTTAGGGTCTTGTGTAACCTCCAAATACATTTCTCCACAGCACAGTATCTTACAGTATCCTACAATATTGCTCAAAAAGCTTGGGAGCAGGGGTGCTCTTACAGAATAGAAGGAGAGATTCTTTACAGAAAGGGTATGGGGTGAATGTCAGGCACAGATGAATAGAAAAAGTAGGAAAAACATCTAACAAAAAAGAAGCGATTGTCATCAGCCTTTGTAATGTCAGTCTTTGTGCATGTCCAGTTTTCAGTCAGTTTGTCACAACTCATGTACATCAGTCACAACTCATGTACATCAGCTTTGTATTTCTCTGACTGAACACCCTTAAGTGACACCCTCACATTTTTGAAAGTTTGGACTTCAGCCTTTTCCTTCACCTTACTATTTTCTCATTCCTCCTCACTGCAGCAGATTCTGACATATGAACTTGGCGCACATATGTTTTAGGAGCTCTGAGATTGCTGAGCATTTATAAAAACAGCTTGTATTTCTCTAGGGTTTTCATCTGAAGAGTCCAAAGTTCAACACACCATTCATTCTCACATCCTTTCTAGGAGATAGCTCATTGAAGAGATGAACTACCTAAAGCACAAAGAGATGAAGAAACTGCCCGAAGTCTAACACCACCAGATATGCGTGCTATATCTCTGGTCTGTCATCCCCGATCTATAATCTGATCTACTGTTGTAATTTTAATGACATTTTTTTTCCAGGCATCTTTCCACATCCTGCTTCCCAAATTGTCATTTTTAGAAGTGAACTTACAAAGATTTGCTTATTGCTGCTTTTGAAAACCTCAGAGGGCTAAAAAATAGTGTGTTTTTGTTTGGCAGAACACTTTCTTCAGCTTGACTTTTATTATTTTGCTTGAGTTTCCTTGGGATAAAATGATAAAATGACACCAAACAATTTTTAAAGAACATCAGAAGAGGAGATGCTACATCAAAATGCATATGAACCTTAAGTATTTTGTATTTGTTTTTCTGAACTGCTGACAATCATGTGAAAGGAGAGTTTCATTTGTAAAAGTCTAAGTATCTTTCAGAAGACTTTACACCAGGAAATTCACTGTAGAGAGAAATTCAAAGATTAAATAACAGTACTAACTCACAGGAAAGGGGAAAAAAAATGTCTGAATTTATTCACCATATCTGATAGGAAAATATTTTAGAAGAAAATAAACATAGCTTCTAGAAAATAAACTGAAGATATTGCAGTGTCAGGTTAGAGGTTTCTGTCTGAATTTTCATTTATGGAACTTCTTGCAGAAACGAGCAGAGGACTCTGCCCAGGAGGAAGCATAAAAGTGTATCCTAGGCTAAAAACAGAACCGCACCTATTGGAGTGGAAGTCAGACCTGGATAGATCATTTCCATCTTGCAAAGAAGAAATGGAACAGGTACAAAAACAATTAGTCCTGCCCTGCGCAGCTCTGAACATCTGCCAAACATGCAGTCCTCCCTCATCACTCACTACTGAATTTTCTCATGCTTCTGCATGTGTGATACCAAGTATTTGCCAAAGGAAACTAATGCTGCTGCCGAAAGGAAATAAAACTTGCGTGTTTATATAATTTTGGCTTTTTCCTACACTTCTTTGCTAGTAGATTCCCCACCCCACCCCTGGCCCATGCACATACAGACAGGGCAGAGCTTGGGCACACTCCGTTCCTGTTTCCCCTGGGTGTATGGAGCAGCTTTTTAGTTTTAATCTCTGACCTACCACAGAATTGTCGGTGAAGGCATCAGGGTTATTCTCATAAATGAACTTCTCCACCCTCAGCTGACGTAATTTGAACATCTTGGATCCTTTGTTAGTGAGGAGAGAAAGCTCTTCTAGCATCACATCTCTGGGGATGCTGATCTTCTTCCCCAAGTTCAGCTTGGACACCTCTTGTGGCATGACTACAAAACATATGAAATGGGGTGCTTTAGGAAGTGCTCTGGTCCAAATCTCTTGTCCATTGCTTCCCAGCATCAGTAGTGTCTTCAAAGCAGCCAAATTCTTTTTTAAATTAAGTTTTTAGGAAATAACCTCTGCACCAAATGTTTACATTGATGACGTTTTGGATATAGATGGGTGGAATTTACTCTGGATTGCAATCAAGGCAAATCTGCACAGAGAAGAGCTGTGTAAGGGTGGAGCTAGATGCATGTGTCCCACATCCCAAGCACCTCAGACCAAGCAGCAGGATTCATTGGTACTGCCTCAAAATGCACCACTGCCTTGTCTGGTTACTGCCCTACACTCGCCTTCCCCCCTCTGGAATTAGGTGAGTGGCAGTCAGCTCTTCGGATTGGGCTGGCATATAATAAATAAAGACAACTCTGGCATGCTTTGGTTTAAACATTATCCTGAAACCATGGCAAGATTCAATATTATTATATTGTTTTGTGTGTTTGTTTTAAGGAGAAATTTAAAAGGGAAACATAGTTAAGTTCTCTTCGAGTCTTAATACACTGGTTACTCAATAAGTCCTTTTCCATTTAATTTGGTACCACCAATTCTCCGTCAAAGCAATGGATTCAAACATTTTCAGTGTAAAAATCCTGCAGAAATGCAGTTGAAGCTTTTCATTCAGAAAAAAGCAACTTTTCCTTGGCTTTCTTTTTTCTGTATTAAACAAGGTTAAGACCACTTATTCACCTCTACATCTCGTTTACAGCAGAGAATGAATCTCCATCCTTAAACTGGTGTAAAATGGATAGAAGACCATTCATTTTATTAGGCATTCTCTGAAGAAATTATTGGCTTTTTTAGCAAGCCAATTTTATATAGCACTATTTCATAGCACAGGAGGAAATGCCCTTTAACTAAAATTGAAATTTTACTTACTTGTTTACTTGAATAAAGGATTAGAGACAAACAGAAAACTATATAGCTGTACCCTAGCAAAGAAGTTTCTACAGACCTTTTTGGGGGCTGAAGAAATGGACGGCACTGAATTATTACTTTTCAAAACCTCTAAAAACCTTCCTCATGCTGTCAAAAATAAAGAGAAGATAAGGATATCACCATTAATTAAAAGTCACCCTACCCAGTACACAGGGATTCTGTAGAAAGGAAAGTGTCCCAAGTTATATTCTTCCTGCTGTATTACCCCCTCTAAGAGACTTTGACTTTTTCAGTGAATGAGTGCTGGAATCAAAGGAATTTTCTCACACAGAGGAAAAACAAATTAGAGACAAATTTATAAGAGAGACAACAACATAGGATGTAACTGCAATATTCATACCCAGAAAAGATCATGCTCTCTTTCCATTAGCACTGGTGTGCATCCAAAGTAGTCCTGCAGGAGAATATGGGTTTACAAAGTGTAATATAGGTCAACATTTGACCTGAGTGTGTGTGTAATGCTTTTGAACAGTAAATTAGAAAATGTGATGTGGTTGAAGGCTGAGCTTTAGTAAGCTCTGCCTCCTGGTACGTTCACTGAGTGTCTTGCTCTGGGAGTTCAGTTAGACAGGGTGTGAAATTTTAAAGGCTGAAATTCAGGTTGAAATCCAAACAATTCTCACGTGTGCAGTTTTGCGTATCTTACCTTCGTGTGTCAGCTTCCCAATGAGTTTAGTGGGCTTTTTCCTTTTAACAGGAGCAGGAGTCCCTGCAAGGGGCATTCCCACAAAGGGTTCTCTGCTTTGCTCTAAACACACAAGGAAATGGAGAATGAAACACTGGGAAGGTATTTCTTGCCTCTCTTTTAGTTGCCATCTATAGTTAAGAGATACACAGCCTTCATTTCACACACAGGTTCTTTTCCATCCCTTCCACATGAAGGAGCTAGTAAACGATATCATCTCATACAGAATATCATCAGCAGGCTATTGTGGTGTTCTCGGAGACTTAGCATTATGACACAAAACAGGGCAGCAAGTCACAGCAGAAGCATTGCCAAGGTGCCATATAGCATTGTCATCCAAAATAGGCATTTTAATTGCAGCATGGCAGTCTCCCAGCACCCACGTGTGCCACAGCGGGGCTCTGTTACCATCTTGTGCTGCAGTAACTGAACATCAGTTTGAAAATTTGCTCTATCATACCATATAAAAATACTATGCAGTTATCATTAAACAGTAATACATATTTTTGTGTAAAGATTTTGGGTCTGTCCATGAGTTATTTGGGAGTGTTTTTAATAATGTGCAAGTTGGTTTGGGTATTTAGATAGTCCTACTAGAATTAGAATAGGTATTCAGAAAAACACTAGACTGCAAGTTCTGAAAAAAAGTTCCCCATCTCTGTCCTCAGATAGGATGAGAGGTCTGTACTGCAAAGTCAGAGAAAACTAGGAGAAATCTCATCAATTCCACTTCAGGAAGCTTCTCGGAGACCTTCTTGGGGGTTATCACACATAATGTAAGTAGGGCAAATTTCTTGCCTTCACTTCAGCACTGTCCATGCCCAAGCAACAGCATATAGGGGGACAGATCCTCATCTAATACAATATAATACAAAGAAAAATGAGCAAAGACCTGTTGGCTTCAGCAATAACAGAACAATAACTAACCATCTCTGTCCTTGTGCTTCTTTGCACTTCAGTTGCTTAAAATTTCAGAACTGAAGACATTGAACTATGAGTTATATTTTAAAACTAGCAAGCAAGCAGCTGGCTCTAGGAGTTTCTACACTGCCCTTGTTGTGATCAAGACATTTTTATCTATATATTTTGCAGTTTCATTCCACCATTGCCCCTTTTGCAACATGATTTTCATGTGATGAGGTGATGATAACTGCTAAAAGAAGCCCAGCCACAGCAAACCAGCTCCAATCACATTGGCAAGTACTCTCTTGGATTGGTTTTTCTTTCAGATTTCCAAGCTTTTCTTTTTACTGAGGTGCTACCTCTGTAGTTCACATTATAAAAGAGCCCATCCTGGTGTATTCCCAAAGCAAGCGTGAGCAGGTGCAGCCATAAAGCATGCACTGCACATTCTCCTCGAGCAGACAGACATCTGCTTGGCTATATAAAAGAAGCAGGCACTGCTTGACAGGAGAAGGGCAATGCTGCCAGGAGACAGGGGGGTGGGAGGTTATGGCCCATCTGATGGGTCATTAAGACTGGCAAAACAGAGGGAAATCATCTGTATGCCCCAAATGCGGACTCCCTGTGGTAAGTCAGAAAGGGCTGGCCCTGGCGGGAAACTGTGCTCCTCTAACACACCCATTCCCAAGGAGCAGCAAGGGCAAGTCCATCCCATTCTGCTGTCCTCCTTTACTAATCCAGCAGGATTGGGGAGTGGAAAACCTGCTGCATCCAATTGGTCTAGCATAAGGAAAGGGGCAGCAGCCTTTTACTATGGACAGGGTCCAGAGCTGTGCTGGGATGACTGCTCTTTCAGCCCACCACAGGGAGGCTTCTGGAGCCTCAGTGCCCCTCCTCCCCACCATCCCATACATAAAGCCAAGGCCACAATTATCCCTTTCTTCCCTGAGCTCTATCCACTGGTTCAATTCCTCCATCTTTTTCTGCATCAGTCTTTGCAGCAGTTATTTCCTTGGTTTTGCTGCAAACCAAACCAGTCTTTACCCTCTCCAGCACTTGCTCTAAACTATTTCGCTGCCCGGTCAACTCACCTCAGGCTTGCAGTGCCAGGCTCAGACCAGCTCACGCACCTGCCCCAGAGCTCGGCAGTGGGCTGCTTCCTCCCAGCCCGTCTCTGGGTGCTGCTGGGGAGGCTTGTCCAGCAGCCCCGCTCACCCAGGGTGCTTGGGCGCAGGCAAGCTCTGCCCTGCACGAAGTGCTGATGCGAAGTGCTGTGAATTTGACTCCTGAAGGCTGCTCGCACAGGCATCCTGCGGTTATTAATAGCCAATGGCCCAGAGGACAGAGTCTCAGATAGCACTGCTGCCAGCCCCGAGGAGAGGGGAAAGGAAAAGGTTGCTCCTCAGGCCTCCTGCAGTCACTGCTTCAGTTCCCAGGAAGACCAGGCACTCCCTAGGCACCTCACTTCTTCCTCCGCTCTGTTCAAATCAACCTGCCATTCCCCTTGGTCCTCCTATTGCATTTTAATGCAATTCATGGAACCTTCTCAATATCCTGTTTGTCAGTAATGCCTCAAAAGCTCTCTTGGTCTTGCTCTGTTTTATACCCTCCTTCTGCTCTCTCCTCACTCCATCATTCAACCCAGTGTCCTGTAGGCTCTCACACATAATTCCTAAAAAGCCAGGCATTCAAATAATACATCAAAAAGCACAGAAGAAAAATCATTGTATGCATGAAGCAAGAAGTAGTGGGAAAACCACAAAATCTAGAAAGCTATTTACGGAGTTCTAGGAAGTAGCTGTGTAATGTGTATGGGAAACCCAGCAGAATCAAACAGCGAGGAAACTAATTTCCTGATTCATGACAGAAATAGGGTTGATTGATTGCCTGCATTTGGTGCAGCTTTGTACATGCAAAGGGCTTCCCTTCTTTAGCTGCTGTTCATTATGAGGTGACTCTCCCTGTTTTTTCCCCCACACCTAGTTGGGTTCTGGTTCTAGGATGAAGAGAATGTATCTCATTTTACTGGATTACTCAAAGATGCACATAACTTTCAGTGTCTATGTAAAGCAGAAATCCTGCAGAAAACATTGTCTTCCTATTTCACATTGGATCAAAATCAAGTTGTCCACTGAATAAACCTAGAGTCTAGTGAGGGAAAAAAAACCCCAAACCACAGTTGTGATTGTAGTAGAAAATCATCTGCACAGAGAATTGCAAGTAAAGGTGATACAAAGAATCATCAGGAGACAGTCACTTGCCCATTTTCCTAGATGTTTCAGAGCTGGTTTTGCTTGCTCCAAATGGTACAAAACTTCCCAGTGTGGTTAAGTGGGTTGAAAGCACAAAGCGTTAACCCCCAGTACTGTTTGGAAGATCCTGTGTAAGAGTGCTGTAACATACCTATGGGCGATAATCAGCCTTTATACCCTGCTTGGAGTCAGGATGTGTACGGCAATCTCCTGGCCTAGAGTTTCCCATTTTCCTCTCACTTGCATCCATATAACCACTATATATACCTCACATTATGCCTACAGCACAGCTCTTATTCTTGCTTATTCATATCTACTGTAACACCGTACTGTAAGCTTTCCACTATCCAAGAGTGCTGCGTCCTTAACGGTGCCCACCAGATACACCAGAACGATATATGGAGGCCAGATGGCCCAGATCCTGCCCCCACACTCCCATGCTGGTGATCTGGGAGTAACTCCCCAGAGCTGTGCCAGTGTAAAACAAGTGTGGGGGATAGCACAACTGAACTCTAAACACCCACTGCCTGCTCTGGGCACTGTCACAGAGCTTCACGTCTGGCGAAGGCATTTACATCTGCACAAAGCTGGAGGGTGTCAAATACTACTGTCACAACTGACCATCTGTCCACGCCTCACACCCACTCTGCACAAGTGCAGGTGGCCACAGAGGAGCAGGTGTCTTGGTGCTGGCCAAGACCTACTCACTGCAGGTTGTACAAAGAGGAGTGTTTTTTCACCACATTTATTTCTCTTGGATTGGTTTAGCACCATGTTGGGCATTTGCCCAGAGTTCCCAGTACCTGCTGTGAAGTCCAGTTGTACCCTTTGAGATGCTGCTCTCCTGTTCAGGTTCCCTGCATTCTAAACCCTATTTATCAAGGGAGCTATTGCCTGTCACAAGGTGATGGCATGTAGAGGGGGCATTGCTTAAAATCAGCAGCCCGTTGCCTCTCCTTTCCCATAGGAATGAGGTACAGTTACCTCTTCATTCTAAGAAGTTTCTAGCTCCATTTTGATAATCATCTAAGAATAGAATGTGATTTATATTATGGGGTGAGAAGCTGAGGAATGCAGCTACCACTATATGGCACCTTCCTGCAGTCACTAGAGTGATGCTAAACTCAGCCCTCCTCTCCACTTGCTTCCAGAAGCTGTTTTCAGACCAATTTATAACTGCTGTATTATTTCTCTAGTCATCTTCTGTGCCTTCCTGAGCACAAATTACACCTTAGGGGAACAGTTTGTGCCAGATGGATGTCATGTGGAAACCTGCTGGATTTTGAGATGTGGTGTAGCTCCAAATGATGATGTAGCAGGGAAGTATGTGGTTGCTTTTCCCTGCGACAAGCATGGCCTGCTGCTCCTCTGCTTCCTCCCACCCCAGGCAGTCACAGCTACTCCAGCAGGGAGCTGCAGGGAGAGGGGAGCTGAGCAGGCTGGAAGGGAGGAGAGGGCCCTGTGGCTAGCTGGTAGTTGGAGGTGAGCAGGGAACGGATGTGACCCCTCTTATAAAACTTAAGAGAGACTAGATAAAAGCACTAGCAAGGAGATGAAGAGAAGGCATGTGTAGCATGGTGTGTGAGGATCTCAATCAGGGTATGAGCAGGCATGCCCAGCAATCAGGACCAGGAACAAGGCACTGACAGCAATTCAGGGTGAGCCAGCTCCAAGAGACAAGACTCCCCTGTGGATCTCCAGCCCAAAGGGCAAGAGGCAGGCGGGGTTAGGAGCAAGGCCAAGGACCTTGAAGTCCAGCCTCAAGGACTGATGGGAACCGTGGTCTGATGGGAACAAAGAATTTGTATGCCAAGTCAAGGTCTTGTGTGAGAAGTAGGCAGAGTGGTGAGTAACTGGAAATGAGACAGGTTGAGGAGGCATATGAAAGAAAGTAAGCTAGGAGTAGAGAGTACAGGGCAGGATCTGTATCCAAGGCTCAGAAATAGTATCTGGAAGTTGAAATTATCAAATGGGAAGATTCTTTTATATCCTAGATGCTGGTAGGTAGCATTTAGGTGCCTAGACCAATCATCGGACTCCTCAGAAACTCCAGTAGCAAAATCCAAGGTTTGGACCAGCCTCTCGTCCAGGTTTTTCAGTGGGGTTGTGTCTGTGGCTGTCATCAGGCTCAAATTCTGAAGAGACCTTGGCCACCTCCACTTTGAAAGATGATCCATAGCCCTCATTCAGTGCTGTGTGAGGTCCCGTTCTGTCCTTGCAACCCTGATCCTCCAGAGGTTATTTTCATCTGCATGCGCATATGTACATACACCGGGTGAGACACAGGGCTTAAGAATGCAGCTGGAGTGTACTGCGGAGCCTGAGGCTTGAACCCAGAGGAATGTAAGAGAGGGTTTATCCTATTAGTATGGCACCAGGATTTATAGGGTGATTTGGATAAAGCAGTCTTGGCATCTGACGCTTATGCACCAAGGCACATCTTTAACTGAGATTCTCACCTCCTACTCTACCTTCAAATAAAATTGCATGTCTCCACTTTCAGTTACCAGGCTGAGAACTAAATCCTGCTTCTTTCTCCTCTCTATGTACAGTTTCTTCTGAGAGATAGAAATGTCCAGTTCACTAGTCTAGAAATGACAATGGTGGGTCTAGCAGAGACTTCACATGTGCCCAGCCCTGGTGCCAGGTTCA
>NW_009260182.1:6562489-6572144 GCF_000687185.1 Egretta garzetta | reverse complement strand
CACTGGGAATATTCTATCAATCTGATATCTCCGCCATAAGTAATATGATGAACTCAGCATAGGTAAGAAGGTATGTAGGGCTCTTGCTGTTATCTTACCCACTCATGCAACCTAATACTCAAGGTTCTAAATCATCACAAGCCTTACTTGATGAGCTGTTCTAGTTTTGGTTTGGGGAGGGGCGGATTTACCTGGAGTGTGATGAGGTTTGGTGGCTAAATTCAATCTTTGCTTGAGTACGTGGAGTTTCCACTTAGGTCAGCGGGGTAGTACGTGTGCTGCCTGTAGGACATTTCAGCATTTCAGGGAGGCGTTTTTAATCATAGGAGGAACTGTCTGTATCTCACTGTGATGACCTTTCTCTTCCCAAATACACCCTTTGCTTAAGTGGCCTTAGGAACAGCCTGCACAAAGCTTTGCTTTCTCTGATTTGTATCTTCAAAATTAATTTGTTTTCGCACTGCATTCTTGTGCACCTAATTCCAAATGGTCTAACTTCAAATTTTTGATGTCTGCAAAATCATTTCAAGAGCAGAAGA
Organism: Egretta garzetta; assembly: GCF_000687185.1. Taxonomy (NCBI): domain Eukaryota; kingdom Metazoa; phylum Chordata; class Aves; order Pelecaniformes; family Ardeidae; genus Egretta; species Egretta garzetta. The sequence goes on along the minus strand of NW_009260182.1, from coordinate 6,571,605 downwards.
TGAGATCTGCCTTGTTACACAGTTCTGGATGGGCATAAGCTGTAGCTAAGACAGGCATCGTCAGCAGGACTGTCTCCTGAGCATATTTTGATCATGTGGAAGTCTGGCAAACAGCATCAGTCTGACAAATAGCCTTCACCATTTTAATTTTCCAAAGATAGAGAATTAAACCTTGACCCTGCGCCCCTTCTTCCCTGGAGCCCAGGACTGATCTATGCTGAAGTACTCATGAGCAGCGGATTTCAACATGATTCAATCTGGTCTGAAAAGAAGTTGCAAAACTCTTGATTTGGTGCTTTTTTTTGTTTGTTTGGTTTTTGGGTTTTTTTTTAAATACACCATATATAATATTTGTTATTTTGAAATATTTCATATATGCTTGATCTCTTCCACTTTTACACAGACATCAAGAAGACTTGTCAGTAGTTTGTAGCACCACATCGTTAATGCCAGGCTCCTCCCTCCACTAAGCGGGCTTAATGCACGATGAGATGTAGGACTGGGAAAGAAATATGTAGGATTTGATCACAGAGCCAGAGTGTGTGTTGAAATAGCTGGCATGCCCATGGTGTGTTACTTGCTGGGCAGCCTGTTTGCCTGCATGCCCCACATGCCACCACCCAGGAATATCCTCCAAGCTGCAGCAAGCCTCTCGCTGCCAAAACTCCCTAGTATGAGGCTGGTCTTCTCCTCTGGTATGTGGGACTGAGCAACACCGTATGTGAACGCCAAAAGAGGATAGATTAGGAAGAAAGGATTTCCTAAGGTTTTAAACCTTCCAGACTTAACACCACATCAGGCGAATGCCAAACCCAGGTAACTCGGAGAAGAACAGTGGCAACATCTAGTGGCCGTTGAAGCTATAGGTCTGTTCTGCCTGGGAATACCCTTATTCTTCCTACATGCCACACACACTTGCCCTGCTGTGCTGTTTGCTGGACACTTCTCCTTCCATAGGGTATAATTGTTTGGGAGTAGATATCCCCTTTTTTTCTGGTTTTAAACTACTCTCTGAGTACCGCACTTGTCTGAGTTCATCCCTAGCCTGCTGCATAGCTGTTCAATAATCCTCCGGCTTTGCTTTGGGCCAGTAACCTCAGGGCTGCCTCCCGCTCCACCTTTGAAAGTCGGTTTGTCTGGCTCCTTCTGACATGATCTGCTGTGAGAAGAAATGACTCTCACTTGAGAAGGTTGTAGAGGTTAACAGGGAATTTAATCAGAGCACTGGACACAGCAACTGTCCTGCAATGTGTCAAACCATCTGGAGTACCTCATAATCCTACTATGTCAGCTTTACTAAGCAAAACAAGATGCAGTCCTAATCTGCAGCCTGGACATCTGTAGACTTATTTCTTTGGGATCTGTGCTTCTGGTTGGACAGAAGCTTGGGTTTGGCATCAGCAAACATCTCTGCCCCTTTGTGCATTTCCTGTCCACAAATCAATCAGACATATGCTGGATAGTCCCAGGACCCACCTCCAGACCACTGCATAAGGTACCCCTCCTTGTCATTAATCTGAAAAACAGCCACAAAATGTTACCTGGACAAGTGTCCAGAGTCTGAAGTCTGATCCTACAGTTGACCCCAGAGTCTCCCTGCAGTGCTCAGGAATTGCTGTCTGTGAGTGACATGCGTCTGGGAAAGGCAACCTGATAACACTTGTCCTAAACTGAGCACAATGAACCCCTCAGGACCCAGAAATGGAGTAGAATTTAACATGAATTGGGTTAGGGTTAGATGTAGGATTAGTCTTGGACCCTGAGGATACAATGGGATATATTTAATTTTCTGACTGATTTTGTTTTCTGACCTCTTGGTTAATATTAAGAAAAAAGTTGTATCGTTCAATGTGAGTTTATATTTGGCTTTACCAGAGCTGACAAACTGCTGTTGATACCAGATTTACAAGCAGAGGGTAGGGTTTAGGTTAGAGCAAGCTGACAGACAGGGCTGGGGCAGGCCAGCTGGGGCTGGCCCATAAATTTCTTCACCCTGTCAGTAAGTGACTGTTTTATAGCCTGTAGTGTCAAAGTTTTGGATCTCACTTAAGTTTTTGCTTGTATGGGGCTTTTTTAATGTATAGGGGGTTTAAGTCCAGCTTAGGTGTTTTTATTGCTGAGACATCCCATTCTGTTTTGAACTCCTTATATTCTCTTGGCCTTAGTAGTAGGTAGTGCTAACTGCATGTGGTGTATACATAGCAGTTCCTCCTGGGTGCCAAGCAAAGAAGGTGATAAAATGCCACATGTAAAGTGCATATCACAAGTTTATTCTTCTGCACAAACAAATAGAAAGTGACTGTAAATTGGGAAAAAAAAAAAAAAAACAGAAAAGGAAAAAAAGTATTTCCATAAACAAAGATGCCAACTCTCTTCTTCTTCTGGGGTCACATCTTCCACCAGACAGAGCACTGCTGCTGCGCTCCCATTTTCAGAGCACTGATGAGTCTCTTTTAAGAGGAGGGTCTGGTAGAGGATGCTGGATATTATAGCAGAAAGGGAGCATATTCTTTCCAAGGGTCAATCTTGGCTTGCACTGTGCTCATGTCTGGCAATCAGTGACTCCTCATCACACCAGTCTCTTCTGAGTTTCTTCCTCTCGGCTGCTGCAGGATTTTGAGGTTATTGCTGGCAAGTGTTCCCACATATTCAGAGGGAAAGGACTGATACTTCTGAAGCAAGATAAACCCCCAGAGTTGCCATAGCTGCAATGTGTAATCTGCAGCGTGCTAGAGAGGAGGGATGATAGGCAGTTTTAAATCAGAGCCCATGGAGACATCTTCAAATGCTTAACAAGGGGACACTGGGGTTTGGCCTACCACTGCAGCTTATAACTTAGCAGGTGGGAGCTAACACTTATCAAACAACTTTTTATTTCTGTGCTTATTCAACAGCTGAAGAATTAAAAATTTGGAGAGGCTCAAGACAAGCTCATATGGTTCAAAAGTATTCCTCGTAACCTCACCTGTGACCTTTCTAACAGGCCAGCCACAATATTTTCATGAGCAGACACTAGCAGAGTTGCTTGAAGCCAGCAGTAGTGCAGGTTTCTTCCTTATAGCTTAGCAGATGCATCTCAGTATTATTTCTCATCACATGCTACTTGCAGCCATGGGCCTTATTTGGGATACGCCACAAGCACTGTAGGCCTCATCTGCAACACCCTCTGCTTCTGCAGATCAAGTCCTGTGTCAGCATAGGATCCAGAACAGATCAGGAGGGGCTGAGATCCATCAAACTACTTTGGCTTTGCTTGTAGCATAGTTTTGAATCAAGGATGTTAGAAGTGAAATGCAGGATCCCCAGCCTCCTGGCTCTTTTCCTTGCCCTGATTTTTAATATTTGTTCTCTGATCAGACCTACCTTTTTTCCATCTCCTGCCCATTACATAATCAGAAATGATGGGCCAAACAGTTTTTCCACTCACTTGAGTCCTGACCCAAGTGAGTGGAAAACATTCAACATCTAACATTCAGTGGTGTTTGGCCATCACTCCTTGGCTTGCATCAGTGTCTCCCAGAAATCTAGAGTGGGACCACTGAAATACTAACCACGTGCAATCTTCTTTACATGCTAAGGCCAGACTTTTTTTTTTTCCAGTGGCAAAATTAATTTCCTGAGACACTCAGGTCCTGAGAACACTTACCTGTAGGGGCCTGAGGGAAAGGGACACCGGAGTAAGATTCAGACTTTCTGAGGTTATTTCTTCACTGCAGAATTATCTTGAGCATGCTTTCTCTGGTCCACGCAACCCCTCGCTACACCTGAGTTCAATGATGCTTTCAACCTGGGCTAGCTTGTCTGTCTAAGGCTAGTGGCTAAAACCACTAGCCAGTGACAGACAGCACTCCACAAGGAGACTAGAGATGAACCTTTTGGAGCACTGCTAGTCCTTGAGTTCCTGCCCACAGCTTTCATAGAAATATAGAAGACTACTCCTTCCATGTTCGGGAAGAATCACAGAGATTCAGCTTGCTACAGCACACAGGATTTTTTTTTCCAGAAACACTGGCAATGCAATGCAGCACAGGATGAGTGAGAAAGTAATCATCCAAGGTAGGTTTTGTAGCATGGCTGCTGGCCTTCACCAGACCTAAGTGGATTCCGGTGATCTGAATTAGCCCTGTGGTGACGACTTGTCCTAAGACATCCCCTCTGGGGCTTTCCAGGAACACATACAGTCACCTTATCAGTTCAGGTCGGCTGCTCCTATGTCATACAACTAGGTGCAGCACCTCTTCTGGCTCCACCACCCCTTTGCTCATTAACTCAAGGCATTCTCAAAGGTTTTCTCTCCATCCTCTGCCATGGCTGATAGCCTGCCAAGTGAGGTATAAGTGCTGTCCTCCTCCCTTCCCAGCATGCTCTTCCTTATGTTTCAGAGACCCCAGGAATGTGCACTGCAAACACAAGCCTGTAGAACAAGCCCAGCCAGAGTATGAAGGATTCAAAGGCAGGATTGTGTATTATTTTTCCTTTTCTCTCATTCTCTCCCTCCCAAGCTTGTCTGGGACTAAAGCTGCTAGCTAGGTTCTCCAGCCCTCTTTTTCTTCATGGGAGAGCACACATGCAAAATCTCCAGGTGCTCACAAAGAAGCACTTTAGAGCCTTCAAGAAAAAGTAGAGCCCCCAACTTTCATGAACAGAGCTACATATCATAAACTCCCAACTGCACGGAGGGAGATTGGCTTGGACCTAGTGTGAAACCACACTAGCTGCACTATTTACGGACTTGGCATCAGCCCCATTTGCACTCCTTTTTTTTTTTTTTCTCCCCAGAACCTATAGTTGTGAACATCCAAATTTTGTGCTCAGTCCAGTAAGAAAATGGCTTCTGCTTGAAGGAGAGGAACAAGTCTAATGAGATGGAAACATGTCCCAAGCACAGCTATGAGACCCTCATCCTGCCTCCAGTACTCATTCCTAAGGGTGCAGCAAAAGGCTGGGCAACCCCTGCCAAGGTGGCAAGCCCCTTCCCTGCAGCTGGGCATTCTGCTGTGTTTGGGAGCCAGTGCTTCAGGAGCAATGCTTTCCTGGTGTACTTGTGGGATCACACTGTAGAAGTGGCTGCTGCAAAAGGGGGAGCACAGGCAGAAAGCAAATGGCAGGGGTGTGTGCAAACCAGAGCACAAATGACATGCACACACACATTCACGGTCCCTACTAATAGCCTGAATTCTTCCTTGGGAAAGGGAATGCTTTCTTCTTGTATGCCTTTAGTGTAGAGATTAAGTCTGAGGCTACCCTGGGACATTCAAGGAATAACGAATCCTCTTTCCCCAATATCACCAGCAAACTCAGCTCTGTATGTGTGTGAGAGTGCAGATCCTCTGGGACTCTCAGAGCACTTCAGTTTTTACCAAGTAGACCCCAAGGATACTTAAATCATTTGGTATGAAATTCTACTTATGACTTTCTGTTTCCCTGTCCCCCACTTCCAGACTGAGACCGTCTTTAAAGGGGCTCCATTTTCCAGCTCATCACAGAGTTTTCAGCAAGTTTGGTCACGACCCATTGCCAATATAGCCACACTTTTGTCCTAAACTAAAAAAAAAGATGATGTGCAAATGCATATTCAATCCTGTCTCCTTTTAAAGCCAACTGTACCTTCTCCCCCACAATCCTTGTTTGTACTTACAGCATCTGTATCCTGTTCCAGTGGGACTAATGCTGCAGGACCTTCTTTGTGCCAACCAGCCACTGCCTGCACTTAGCTTTGACTTTGCATATCCTTAAAAATTGATACTTCCTTCTGCGGTTCCTCCAGCTTGTGATAGCCCCATCAAGTCCATTCAACGCCCCTCTTTGGCAAACTGCTCCCAGACCTGATAGCCATGCTAAGCACCAGCTAGGATGACTCTCCCTTTCAGCCCCAGCCCTGGTGACTGCAGGAACAGGCATGGCACACATGGCCACCCTCCTGCGCAGGGCACACCGCCCACGCGCGTGAACACCCCTGCTCACTCTGCTCTCTCGCCTCCTTTCCCATGCCCCTCTGGGAGAGGAGTCTGGGAGAAGTGTCCAAGGCAAAGCCCCACTTCTTCTTTCACTCCCTGCTGTGTGCATGTGTGTGCATGTGTGTGCATGTGTGTGTGCACACACAGGTGCATGTGTACAGACTGACAGGCTCCGAGAAAAGCAGTCAATGGGGAAGTTAGGGCTTCTGTACTGTAATCCCACCTCTGACCCTTTCTTCCTGGAAAGCTCTTGCCCCGCAGTCTCCCTCCATTCAGGGGTGACTCCAAAGCCCTTGGGAAAGGGAAGCCACTACTGCCTACATGTCCTCACGTGAGACAGCCCCTGCCATTCACCCCCTCCAGAGGTAGGTTTTGCTGCTGCATGCCAAGTTCCCAGTCTCTGTGTACCACACACGCGTCCTCTCTCCACATTCTTCCTCCTGCTATAGCCACAGCCAGTGAGCCTTGCCATGAAGCTGCCTGTCTTGAGACCAAGGGGAGGCTGGGGGAGAGGGTGGTGCAGAAGGGGCATAATTTTTTTTTTCTCTTTTCTTCATTTTGTGTCACTCATCCCAATGTACTGAGCTGACATGAAAGACAAAACGAGCACTACCTCTGCAGGGCCACGGACGGGATGGGAGGGGTGCCTGCCTCAGTGGTGACCAAAGCTCGGCCTCCACACATTGGCCTGCATCCCTGTTCTTGCTGCTGAGAATTTGGGCCTGGCCACCTGAAACCGAGAGGCCGAGGCTGGGTTTGGAGAAGGCCCCTGGCCTGCCTGACCAGGCTCTGGAGAGCTCTGGTACGGCTTAGGGGACTGGCTGAGCTCCACCTGGAAGGGCGCCGGTGTAGCGGGGGCAGAAGAGGCCATTTCTGTTCTCCACACTGGCTCATCCAATGTGGTGGCTGAGCGGGGCACAAGCACGGTGGGTGCCAGGCTGCTTGAGGCTGGCATGGGAGCCGGAGTGGAGAAGCGGCGAATCTCCTGGGTCTTGGCTGTTTTCACGGGCACCTGCTTGGCTGCCGTGAAGGATGAGCTAGCCTGCTGGGCTGGCTTACCAGAGGACTCCTGAATGCTGGGGCTTGGGGGATCCCCAAAACAGAACATGGCTGACTTTAATTGATAGGGCTGGTGACGCATTACATCAATGACTTTGATCCCTGATTTCTGGCCAGGTGCCTTTTTCACTTTGCTCTCCGCTTTACTAGCCTGAGATTTGCTGGCTGCCAAGGGATAGAAAGGGGAATGCATTGGGTTGTAAGCTATTGGAGGGGGAGCCCGGATGTTGGGTGAGTATTTCCAGGATGAGGGTAGAGAAGGGGAAGGAGAGGGGGTCCTGGGCTTGGACTCTGGCTTCGGTGTTTTCTCCACCACAAATTTGTCCATGCGGCTCTGGCATTTGGCAAAGAGCTCTGCCCCCTTGCCTTTAAGCTGAGGCATGTCCTGGGCCCCATTTACCAGTCCAGCATCTTGCTGCTGAGGCTTAGGAGCCACTGGAGGTGGGGTCTTGAACTTGCGGCCAGAAGACTGCATGAAGTTGCAGGCCTCAGCACCCAAGCTGAGGAAGTCCTCCTCAGGCCCAGACTCAAAGCCTGCCCCGGGGTGGTCACCTTTCGGCTTCTCATCCAGGTTCTGCACCAGAGACAGGAGCTCAGGGTTGGGTGAATTCTTCTTCTTCTCCTCAATCTTACTGAACATGGGTTTCTTGTTGCCCCTCCGGCGAGCCTCCTGCAGGATGCCTGTGCGGGGAGCTGGCACGGCAATCCTCTGCTCCCTGGAGGTTAAGGGCTCAGATGGAGGTCGTGGCATTGCTGGTGAGACAGCAGGAGAAGGCTGGTTTGGCACCGGGGAACTGCTTATTGTGTGCTGTGATGGTGCTGGACTAATATACAAAGAAGAAGAGGCTGTTCCAGGGACTCGTGGCTGGGATGCTGTGGAGGCCACCTCCCCTCCTGGCTTTGAGGGAGTTGACAGAAAGATAGAGGTGGTGGATGTCCGGGCAGTGTTGGCAGAAGGCTTAGTCTGTGGAGCACTTCCTCCCCCTCTTGGCTGTGACTCCAGTGGTGGTGTTGGCCTTCCTGGTGCAGAAATATACAGAGATGTGGAGGAGCTGACTGGACCGCGGTGTGTTGGTGCTGGTGCATTGGCAGGGGTTCCTGGAGACAGAGGTGAGAAAGGGGGAACCACCGTGCTTTGCCCACCCAGACTTTCACTAGGTTTTTTGGGTGCAGATGGCCTGAAGATGACTGAGGATGTTGCTGGGCGTTGACCAGAAAAGCCAGGAGTAAAGGGCCGTGCAGACCTATTGAACATGCTCGTTGTGCTTGTGGAGAAGGGGTCAGGTGTGCTTGGGGGAGGCAGGAAGAAAGTGGGGCTAGGGGGAGCCAAGAGCTGAGCAGGTGGGGTGGCTGGCTGCTTGCTGGGCACTTGCACACCTTCCAGGTGGATGCTGAGGGGCACACTGTCTGCCTTCTGTGGCACAGGCATATCTCCGTTCACCGTGCCTTGCTGTGGTTGGGCAGCTGGGGCAAGCTGGGGGCTCTTCTGCGCCGGTACGTTCTCAACTGTGTACTTCCCAGCCCGTTGTCTCTGCTGCTCAAATAATCGTGCTCCTTTACCTGAGGCCTCACTCAAACCTTTTTGCTTCTCTTCCTTCTGTTCAGAGTCAGACTTGGCCTTTTCAATGTCCAGGTAAGTGTTGTCCCAATCAGAGTGATTAGTTAGGCTTCGGGCGTCAGAGAAACCTTCCTCATCAAATTCAGACTCACTAGTTGGAAAAATGCCGTCTTCCTCCTCGTAGGAGCGGTCTTCGTCAACACTCCCAAAGCTTACCAATGTATACTTCTTAGCCCTCTGCCTGCGCTTCTTGAACATCAGCACCCCCTTGGAGTGGGGGTTGGGTGCATCTGTCAGCAGGGATGCAATGGTTCTGCACTTGGTTTTGGCTTCTTTCACGTTCTTCTCTTGGATGCTCTCGTGGCGGTGGAGCTCTGCAAGAGACAAAAAGGGGCAAGCTCAGAGCTCAGCAAGAGGCTGAGTGGGCAAAGATGGACAGCGATATGGCTATAGGTATTCTAGTGCCCATAAGAGGAAACACGCTATCACCCCCTGCCCTTCTTTTTCTTTCCTACTTTTGCTGATAGTGTCTTTAGGAACTG
>NW_009260182.1:6562152-6562473 GCF_000687185.1 Egretta garzetta | reverse complement strand
TTTTCTGTTTCCCTGCAAACAGAATAGAAATGCATGCAGGTGTGGGGAGGGAACTCTCCCCAAACTGACAGACGGTCTCTGTTTCTTGGTCAGACCTGGGATTTCCTATTTCTTCAGCATGTGGGCAAGAGTCCCTGGCTGTATCTCACAGCATTTTTACAGGGCCCTTTTACAAGAATCCCAGACCTCTACAACTGATCAGCCAGGCCAGAAGGAATCCACTTAGACAGGCTTGCTTGGAAAAGCCAACACCTGTTGGGACACTGGCATGAGAGTATGGGATAATCATTTTCCACCTGCTCTGCCAGCCCAGCGGTCAGT
>NW_009260182.1:6549005-6562064 GCF_000687185.1 Egretta garzetta | reverse complement strand
GCTGCCCTACAAAAGGTATGGACATACCTTGAACAAGAGTTCAAGTGACAGAAATCAGCGCTGACCTTGCACAGGAATAAAAAGAACACACCTAAGCCATAGACTGATTTCTTTCATTTTATCCTTTTCCTTAATCCCATTGTCTTTTTCCCAGCATGATAGTACAGCTGAAACATCCATTCACTGCTGGCATCTAATAATTTGTCAAAAAACTGTGTAGCACCTTGTCTGGACCTGACATTCTCCAGAAAGAGGTACAAAATTATGCCCTGCCGGGTGGGGGAGGAGGGGAGGGGAGGGGAGAGGAGAGGAGAGGAGAGGAGAGAGGAGAGCTGCAGGCAGTGCTGGTGGATGGTGTTAGCTCAGGAGAGGATGGAAGCTGCTCAGTCCTCTCAGGATCTCACTTCTGACCATTTTATCACAGAGCATTCATTCAATGGGGATCTGCTAATGTGGCAAAGTTACCTACAGCTGGATACAAGGAGCTTAGCTAGGAAGGATACTAGTTTTCCTGAGGGCTGCAGATGGCCCCCAAAATCTGGCTAGGCTGCACAATCGTGACAGGTGTCATCATTCCATACTGCACCAGCGTAACCACAGCAGAAAGAGCTTCCCTCTCTCTCCCCATGCCGAAAACAAGGTGTTGATTTGCAGAGCAGTCATCCTTCCAGGAAGCTTAAGATAAATACAAGGAAAGGCTCTTCTCAAAGTTTGCACATGCTGCTACTTTGGGATTTCAACAAAGGGACATCGGTGGTTTGAGATCACCTCACAAGGGTGCACAGTTCATTCCTCCCCTTTGCACCCAGAAAACCGGAAACAGCAAAATCAATGCTGAAAAAATGGCTCACTATTTGTACTTGTGCTATCAAAGGGAAGGCTCCCTGCAAAACTTCCCTTACAGAATGACTCCACCTTGCTGAACCAAGACTGAAGTATTTCCCAGGTTTTGTGGGGACTTACTGCTCTTCAGGGAAGTCATAGACTTGCCCTCAGAGACCTGCCATCCATGATGGAAACGAGCTACGGTCCCTGAAGGCCTGTCCACTCCACTTAGAAAGCTGCACATGTTTGTCTCTGGGGGTTGTTCACAATGGAGGAAATAAAAGAGATTTCTTTCTTGCTACAAGCATCCTTGCTACAAGCTACTACACCTCACCTGGCTCGTATTTTGCTTCTAAATTTACAAGGAGGAAGAGCAGCACTACAGAATCCTAGTCAAGTTCAGAATATGTAAACTCTGGGCCCAGAGTGACTCACAGGAGGATTTCTGGCATTGGGAGCTAACAGCTAGGGAGCTACACCATCCAAAGTGAGTGTCTGTGCAGCCCTTCTGGCAGCAGGGTACCACGAAAGCGCTGAACTTTGGGCTAGCAAACACTGTCAGAGAAAACATAACAGTAGACAGTCTTGTCCATGCCTCCACCAACTCTCAGTCCTGGCTCAGCATTAGCATCCACGCACAACTTCCCTAGGCAGTCACTCTGAACTGCCCTGTGGTAGCTGGCAAGTAAGGCCCTCGGGACCTGCTACTTGCCTCCCTCTTCTCTTCCTACTTCCCTTCTCATCAAAGGCTAAAGCACATAAATAATTATACTGAACCTCCCAACAGAAAAATGATCATGGTATTCAAGCTACAATCTCCCACAAAATTTTAAGAAAAAAGGGAAAGATTCCGAGAAGGTACCTTCTTGCTGAAAGTAATGAGGAAGAGTGCAATCAGAATAGGCAAAAGAATAGGGGAAGGAAAGAAGAAAAATGAGAGGAAAAGGAGAAAAAGGAAAGAAAAGGAAAGAAAGCGAAAGGAAAGAAAAGGAAAGAAAAGGAAAGAAAAGGAAAGAAAAGAAAAGAAAAGAAAAGAAAAGAAAAGAAAAGAAAAGAAAAGAAAAGAAAAGAAAAGAAAAGAAAAGAAAAAAGAGAAAAGAAGAGAAAAGAGAAGAGAAAAGAAAAGAAAGAAAAGAGAAAATGGGAAAAGAGAGATAAAAGAGGAAAGAAAAAAAGAAAAGAAAGGAAAGGAAAGGAAAGGAAAAGATAAAAGAAAGAATAGAAGAGAGGAGACATCTGTACCTGCATAAGGCTGATCCAAGCTTGAGAAGGCAGAGTCCAGACCTGGAGAGCTGGGCATGTCACAAAGCCCGTTTAATTCACAACTCCCCATAAACAGAGAGCGAGGCAATGAGAGAGAAGCAAAGCAGTTCCCTGCTGGAGCAGAACCAAAACTCTGAGGTGTCCAAGCCCTTTGCTATCAGCTCCACAAGCCTTTTAAAGCCTCTCTTTTGTCTCGTAGGCATTGCTGCCGCAAGCCATGAGGTCACTTTGTCTATTTCTGTCTTCTTAGCTTCATCACTGAGCAGTGTGATGGACATTGTCACCTGGCACTTAAACACCCTCCTTCTTTCCCCCACCCTCTACTCCCTGTGAGGAGAAACTCCTTTTTTATTTTAAAATAAGAAAAAATGTATACTCTATACTATCCCTGTTTCTGTGGTGCAAACTTCAGGATAGAAAGGTGCAAGCTTCAGGTTAGTCTTCCCAATGCTTCAGTGCCCAGCATTTCTGTGCTAAAGAGCCCTTCAAAGAGATGAGACTAACACAGTGCTCATGTCCAACATGGACAGGCAGAGAAACCCACCCAGGAGGAAAGCAACTTCCCTTGTCTGAAACACTCAGAGAGCACCCAGCTCCAGGTAAATACAAGGAAGAAAAGAGAGAGGAGAGGCTTTCTTTTCTTGTGTATATCAATTTCCTTCCATGTCTGAGGAGAACCAGTCCATGATATAGAGTCCTGTTGTGTACCAGGACTGAGGAACGTTTAACTGAGGAGCATTAGGATCCTGGGTGCCCATAGTGAAGTGGTTTAGTTGAACTAAAATGGCAGAGGCTGTTACTTACACCACTGAAGAGCGTGGCTGTGCCCAGGGAGGGTGATGGAGCATTTGGAGGCCAAGGAGTAGTGTTTTGGCAGCACCATTCAGAGATCCTGTGCTGGAGACTGAGAGGTGTTGAAAGACGAGATGCTGATAGTGAGGACTGGGGTGGACGGGGAGGAAGGGACAGAAGGTGCTGGGAGCCTACAAATCTCCACAGTTGTGGCCTGCTCAGCATCTCCTCACACTTTGGCTAGGCCTCGTCTTACTGCCTCTTTCCGTACACAAGCAATAGGTTCTGTGAAAGAATCCCAGAGCTGCAGCCAAGGGACACTGCCTTGTGGTTATTTCCCCGCCTTAGGAACACTGTAGCCCAAGACTGGAGCAGACCATCTCCAGTGTGAGTCTGGAAGAGTGAAGGTCTGACCATGCCTCCTGAAATCCACAAACCATTGCTGCATGCCAGGGAAGACAACTTCCACAGGCAATGTTGCTGTAAGAGAGACCTGTCATGCCTCACACAGAGGCTCTTGCAGCAAGAGCAATGAAAGTGGTTCGGTCTCTTCTTTGATGACTATTTACACATATAGGGGTACAGTCTCTGTGAGAAAACCTTGTAGAATCTGATATATACAATATGCAATTGGAAATTAAAATACAGCTCTGCAGTACAGAAAAAAATCTCTATTTATTAAGAACATTCAAATGGAATAGATAATAGAGTAAAACTCTCCTAAATGCTGGTATGGTGGATAATTTCTATAGAAAAATTTTTGTTAACTTTTAAAGCACTAAATTATGTTGGAATAATTCACAAAAAGGAAAAATTTCTATACAGCAAAGCCTACAAAGATTTTTCCATTAACTTCATTTAAGTAAATTTCACTGAAGTGAAATAAATTACATCACTAATTACAGTAAAGAGAAGTGTAAAAAGTATAAATCTTTTCAAGATCAGGCCCTATTAAAAGAAAGCATTTTAATGTATGCTCAGGAAAACTACCGAACAAGTAGGCTTACCTGATGTCAGATACTGTTCATGTTCACTAGGAAACAAGCAATGGTAAATTTTATTACCAAAGACCAAATTCAAGAAAAGCCATTACCATAGAAAATAAGCACACTGCTCATTTCAGAGATAAAGAGCCTGTTCCTCTGTGATGAAATGCTACTTGTCTACTATTTTTTCACATGGGATCAACTCGAATTTTGTTCTTCCATCTATTTATGTTAGACAAGGTCATTTTTCCATGGCTAACGTTGCAAATATCTCACTAAGTCATTAGAGGCTATAGACATCTCATGCTTTTCATACCTGGACTCCTTTCAAAATAAGATTTGGATAGGTTATGTTGGCCTTCTAAGTATTTCCCTGTTGAAAGCTTCAACCTTTCAAGCTTCGACCAATGTTTGAATTGCAAACAGTAAAGCAGAGGAATATATATTCTTTTACTTAAAAGAAGTGGTAAAACTCTTGGGACAGAAAACTTGTTTCTCATTCTTGGATATTTGCACACTTCCATCACATAATCTGTGCATAATATAAAACATAGATATGGCTTCAGCTCCAATGCAGGATGCTACAGGCAAATGCTTCAGTCCTACTCAAGTCTGCAACACTTAAGCATGTATCTGAAGTTAAATATATAGTCAAGTACTTGTCAACCAGTATTTCTTCTTAAGTGGCTAGTGATTTTAAGAGCTTGCAGTGAGACACTGCCTCACTGCAATCTCCTGGTTTTAGTAAAACAGAAATCAAGATTCTCTGCAGGTGAATCGACAGCCCATGGGAAAAAGCATGCCCAGTTATTTTGTAGATTTTTGACCATCCTTAGCCATTCTGCAACTCCCACACTGCTATTGAAAAGCTCTGCTAGGCAGAGAGGGTGAGGAAACACTGCTTTGTGGGGCTGCAATGTATTAGTCTCATGGTATCCTGCTGGAGACTTGAATAGCTTGTTCACTCAAAAAAAATCTCCCTCAGCTGAGTGAGAGTTTGCCTTTCCTCCTGAGCTGGATGGAAATGTGTCCTCAGTGCAAAAGGTAGCACACATGGCCAGCTTTCCTGTGCTGACAGCTCACATTCAGGCCCTGGATATTCCCTACACAGTCTTCTGCAACAAGACTGCCAGAGGAGAGCTTGCTTTTGCCAGGATAGCACCCGTTGAATGCACTAGTGAATCTGTCTTTTGCAGTTTTAGCCTGATTTCCTAAGAAAGGTTTAGTGATGCTGCATGTCTTTTGATCTTGCCTGTTTCATGCTCATAGCTTTTGAGACTATTTGCTGATTTTAAAGAGTCTGAAGTCACAAACATACAATGGTCCTACAAGTTTACATGAAAATAGGTGGCTGGACAGAGTAGATAGACCCCACCATAGGAAGCAGGAAGCCTGAGTACAGTTTTGATTAAGCACCAAAAATGAAGAACCCACACAGCAGAGATTATGAGTTCTCATTCTGAATGTGAGAGACATCAGACAAATTTGCATTTTACTAGACATGAGAGAATAAGAGATCAAATACAAGACATAAATTAAAAGGACACCAGGATCTGTTAATTCTGCTGCTCACAAAATTTCTTCATGTCTGACAGCAGGATACCACTGATTCATCTTCTCTTTGTCCTTCAGTTCATGTTTCCAACATCCACTCTCTAGTAATACAGACAAGCATATGCTCACCATCTGAGTCTGTGGACTCGATTAATCCTGTAGCACTTGCCATATATTCTTGTTATCCAATTGATTTTAGTCCTTTTCTGCAACCAGTCAAGGTCCTACTACATTTAAAAATCCAGCCTTTCACAAGACAACTTATGTCATTGCTGATTAGTACACAGCAATCTCCTCTGAATCTCAGGCCATCCATTAAAAGTGGTATTATTGCTATTTCCTGGTACTGCTTGCTAGGTACAACCCACTCCAGAGAAACAAAAAACATACAAAAAGCTTCACTAGCAGGAGTTTGCAGTTGAAAAAGCAGATAGGAAGACAGTACTGGTGTACCTCCTTGGTCCAGGTAACCCACCTCCCTCCCCCGTGTACCCCACACACCTGGGTTTCTGTGGGAAGAAAGACCAGAGAAAAGCTGCAAGGTGTCCCAGCCAGGTCCCAGTTCTGAACAGCAGCAGTTTCGGGGCTGTGGGGTCCCCCACAGCACATACTGCCAGTTCTGCCTAGGTGCAGCCAGAGGACAAGATCCACTGACAGAAGGGAGGAGGGTTGGGATTTTTAATAATCTGTCTCCTCGCCAGTCATATAACATTGAGGTGGAGAGGACATTTGATTGACATATGTTAGTGTTTAAAGCTCCATGGGTGAAAATATAGAGGTAGTCCTGTTAGATTCAGAAGCCCAGTGAAACACTACTACCAACTTAGTCAGTTAGCTAATCTGACCTCATGAGCCATTAATAGTTATGTTTTCTGTTCTATTCTTAGCCAATTGTGCAGTCACCTTACAGTAGTCCTATCTCATCCATATCTCTCTCATTGGAGGAGTCATGTGGAACCATATCAGGTATCTTACAGAAGCCAACATATACTGCATCCACCTTATTTCTTTAGCCACAAAGTTTCATCTTACCGAACAGGTCAAAGACTATCTCTTTTTCTAGTTTTTATTAGTCCATATTGTTTTTACTGATCATTTTGTTTTCCACAAAGTGTGCTCAAAAGAACTACTTCATTCACCTAAGTGAAGCTAAACATTTTTTTTTCTTATCCCCAGAGCCTGTGTCTATAAGAAGGGTGCTATTTCTTGGTGTCTTTCCCTGAGACCCTTCCCATTATTCCAGGGTTATTTATCAAGGACTGAGGGCCATTCTGATACAATTTTCACGAATTCCTTACATTTCACCTCTACAGAGAATATGATTCAGCCTTGGCCTTTCAGTATAGTCAGTGTATCAAGATATGCTGAATCTACTTGCCCCCGCTCCTGCTCCTATTTCTTTTATACAAAGGGCTAGATTCTTGGTTAACATAAGCGGTAGATACACTGATGACAGTGAAGCTTTACAGATTTCACAACAAACTGATCTTCCTTCCTACGATGAAACTGAAGAATTATTATTTTCAGGTTGACAGTTTTCTCCTTCCTACCTATAATTTTCTCTCACTTCTGTTGAGCAATGTTTCTGTTGTTTAATTGCCCCTTGTCAAAGTCCATTTATGTCTCACCCTTTTATGCCTCTCCCTCCCCCATCATTTTCACTTTGCCTCATTTCAGTGTTGTCTCTGAGCAGACTTGTCCCAACCTTGTCAGCAAGTCCCATATCACTTTCAGAGCTGAAGGAAACAACACTGGACAGGAAGAGGGATTCCCATTGCCTGTTTGCATTACGATTTCTTTCAACTCAGCTCTCAAAATCTGGGAACCTAGAAAATACTTGGCTAAGACAGTCTGTAGTTGTGATTATTGCTCTAATCACTTTGAAATCTGAATTATTGGCAAAATGTTGGCTTAATCCCATGTTCCCCATCAGTGTTACACATCCTAAGTCACTCCAGAAGTGCATTTGCAAGGACAGGCTATGTTAACTTAATGTGTCTGGCAGCATATTCTGAAAAATCACTATCTGGGGCTTTGCAAGGATCATGGAAGTGTGAGCTCGGAAGAGAACTGCTGCACTGTTTCACCAGCAGCAGGATGATGAATGACCTCTGACCATGTCTGAGGAACCGTGACCCTGAACCAGAGTCCCTGCGCTGACAACAATAACACAGAGAAGCAATGTCTGAGTAACCGATAGTTTAAAAAAAGATGCTCAAAACGATATCTCATCTAGTGGAAACAGTAGGACAGAAGAGAGTATATACCTTTTCATTTCATGGATCACATACAGCTTTCCTCCAAACACCTTAAAATACTAAAGATCTTTCCCCTCCCAGAGAATATTATATGCAGCTAGATGTATCTTGAGCTAATACATATTCAGCTAAATCCATGTCTTTCTCAGGCTCTGGGGCAGCAGCACAGCAGTGAGGTACAAAGGTGAAGCAGATCAGAGCTCTATCAGCCTTACTTCCAGTGCTGCAACCCACAGCATCTGCGTTGATATGCTGGACAAGAGTGTTGCCCAAGACCATGATACTGGAAGTCTCCAGTAAGAATACCTGAAGAAGATGGCCGATTACTTGTGCAAATTTCTGAGATGGCTCAAGAAAAAAGGAAAAATTAATCCATACTAGCCAAGACAGACAACACTATCTTATAATCTCTGTCTTCTGCCCAAATGGTTAATACATCAGCCTGAAAATAGAATCTCTGTGCTTTCGATAGTCAATAGAAGAATATAAACCAAAGGCATAAGCTCAAATGCCATACTCAAGCCTAAAACTGGAGGAAGAAGGCTCCAGATGCACAACGTTTTTCTCGCTGTTGTCTTCTTTAATAAATGCCTTCCAAGCTGCAGAGAATTCAAAACTGAATGTTAGTTATTAAGTGGGATAGTCTTAAGCAAAGGCATACAACTAGACCGCATACACCAGTGTATGTAAATTGATTTCCCAAGTAGAGGCAATTTCCATTTTAATGATTACTAAAGTGAGATCAGACTTTCCATCTGTGATTCAACCATGGAGGCTGTTGTCCTTGTTTTCCTTGTGGTTGGCTGCTCACCAAGTAGCAAGGGCCAAGGGTTATCCAGTGTTGCTTCATACTGCTAGGAACAGACTTCCTGTAACATCATAGTTCAGGCAATTAATTTTAATCTTCTGGTCTGAGCAAAATGCTTCTCTATTCCACTTTAAAGCAGGTAGGATGGGGACAGTGGACTACTATCCTAAACCATTTGGTCTTCTAGACCGCAGTGCATGGCAAAACCAGTAAGCTAGCCTAACAACCACGTAACTGTGATCATTAGAGTAAGAAGGAAATGTGGTGTAGTAAGTTCAAACTGCTGTTCAGGTACTTTATCTTGTTCACAGCTCCTGTGGCCTATACCAATTGTAATAATAGGCTGGTAGATGGCTTGCTGTATTCACCCTCTCTGCAGAGAAATGTGACTGCAGTCATTCTTAGAAGAGGTAATCTGTATGACCCTCCAATGAATAGGCCACTTATAAATAAGCATCCTATCTCGTCAAGTGATGCTCCTGTACATCCGCTTTAAACAAGAAGGATTTCCTTTTCTAACATGGAATGTAGTAACTTTGATGACTCTGCACAGGCAGCCAGGCCCATATAAAGCAGAGGAGGAAATTTCCCCACCCATTTTTCCCTCCCTTCCCCTACCATACATGGAAAGGCTCTTGAGTCCTAGGAACTAAAAATAGTCCAGTGGATAAGTTTAAATTGAGATATTTTGAAGCACTTCCTGCACTGAAACAAATTCCTACAGTATGATAGCAAGTTAGGACTAGACGGCTGTCCTGGTAGGTCTGTCTTCTGCTAGCAATTGGTATTTCCAGTTGTGAGAAAGCCTGAGCTCATTGTCCCTGGGAGACGATTTAGAATGGGGGTGAAAATACAATGCACCTTAGAGAGCACAGGTGGCTGAGGAGAAGCAGCCCTGGCTACAGATGGAGCCCAAGCCTCTGAAGGTGTGGTGAACAGAGGAGGACACTGCAGGAGCTATGAGGAACCAAAGAACCTCACTAGCAATTACCTTTGGCAGCTATAGTCTGATTCTCCCTGCCACAAGCCCCTGCTTTCCACTAACCTCCTGAAACCCATTCAGATTTTTTTATTTGTGTTTTCTGTCTTGTTATCTCTTCCTTGCCTTCTGTACTGTCCAAGCAGCACAGAAATCATCTCAGGGAGGGATGTAGCTTGGCCCTTTACAGTGATGATGAACTGAGGTTCTAGTTGCTGCGGGGATTAACCACTTCTTTAAAGAGAGCAAGTTACTGTTTTAGGGGGAAGGAAACAAATTTATATTTTTATTTCATCACATTAGGCAAAATATTGGCTATTCACAAGCATGAATGCTCTCCTGTGGTTCATTTGAAGTACAGCAGAGTTCCTGTTTGCTGGCTGTTCTCTTGCCCCACTGAGTAAAACACCAGGGTGCATAGTAGCCACTGGGTAGCAATGAACACTGAAGTCCTATGACTTGTAGGGCAAGTTCCCCACATTTGGATGATGTGAGGCTCCCCACACTGCCCTACTAGTCTGCATCAGCAATGCTCTGAAACCTCCCTGTGCTTATTTTGCCCTACCCCACCCACTGCCAAATCCTCGTCTCGGACTGTTGGTACTTGCCACCACAGTGTTCTGCTCCCAGAGTCAAATCCTTGCCTAGTGTAAATAAGTGAGCTCCATTCTCTCCTGTGTTACTGCAGTGCAAAGCAGGTGTTACAGCAGCGTCACCTCTGGCAATTGCCATGTGATTTGTATCCTCTTAGCAAAGGCAGTGAAAGCAGCTGGAGTTATCAGGAGTTGATGGAATGTACTGGAGAAATGTCAATCAGATGAAAATTAAGAGAAAATGAGTCAGCAACAATCAGAACATAAAGACTGATCACTGGTCCTGGTGAGACTAAGAAAGATGGTGGGGAAATGTGGGAAGCATTTTATAGTTTCGTTGATGATCTTGAGGACACCTCCCATCCCTCTTCCCTCCTTGCTTCCTTCCTTCACAGAGTAACCGGCTGCTGATCATGACTTTTGTTTTAATGGCTGCTATGCTCCAGCATGATGAGGACATAAAGTTTTGCCTTCACATTTACTGCCAAAATTCCTAACCCAATGAAAGGCCAAGCTGCCCGTGTGAGTTGCCATCCATGGCAGAGTAACTTACATAAGGACATCCATGGCCAAACATAATCCAGAAGGGGGGCGAGCAGTGGAGGGGTAATAAGAGAATAAAATATTATCTCAGTCTGCAGTGCTTCTGGGAAGCCTACCTTTAGCTGGCAATAGAGTTGCATCACCTTCTGCCATGGGATATTATTTTGCCATCAGAAATGCTCTGCATTAAATACATGGCTTTCCTGGGAGCCTTCTGTACTGACGCTGTCCATGGAAATAAGTCTTGATGTAAAGCTATTGCTCATCCACTGCTAGGAATATCAGGTGGCAGGGAGCAGCTGAACATGCCTTTCTCAACATTCACCTCATGCTTGTATGTTATTCAAAGGGGGAAAAAATAGCTTCATCCTCAGGGAGGCTGAAATTGCTACTTTCTTTGCTGTCCTAAGGAAAGTGAGTGCTAAAGAGTAGGAAGAAATAGTCAGCACCTGGTCAGTTGTACGGTCTAGCAGGGCCGGATGTAAGGGACCCAAGTCTGTCCTCTCAACACAGAGCACAGCAGTAAGACAGTGCCCTGACTGATGGAAGCAACCTAGATTTGAAAGCTACCTCTATGGGATCCCTTAGGCAGAATAGATAAAGGAATGTTTAGCCCAAAGAAAAGAGAAAAGAGAGGCTTAACAATTGCCTTGTGATATTATCTGGTCTGGAGAAAAGAGAATCAGAAGTTAGAATCCATGTGCTTTAGTTCTCTTTCAGTCTAGTAACTTTTCTGTGTCTTAGTTTCCCATTCTGTCGCCCAGCTAAAAGTCACTTTTTTAAAACCTGCTTTATTTCTAGGCTCAGAGAAGTGTAAATTAGTCAATCACACTGCACACTGAGGTACTTATAGGAAAACAAGTTTTTGATTACCTTGTTTTTAATATTATTAGATAGATCACAGCTGTGAAGTCAGGTAACATCTTATTCTGCCTTTGTGTCTGGGTTTGACATACTCCATGTGTAGCAGAAATCAGGAAAGGTATTCACAATTAAGATCACTTCAGGTCCATCACCCATGTACTACAGTACATTTTTCAGCATTTTATTCCACGTGGAGAGGTCTTGACTAGTAGGGGTCCCACTACAAGGAACTGTCCCAACAGCTGATTTACAAGCTCCCACCTGTCCTTGCTGGCAGCCCTCCACTGCCGATACCTAAAAAGTGACAAATTCTACCAGAGCTCACCAGCTGCTGCCAGACATGGACACCCTTGCTGCAGTTAAGTGCCCACAGAGGAAACATCCTCCAAAAGTCAGTGTAGACAAGCCCCTCCCTGAGCTTGACAGGGTGAGAGAAATAAATGAGCTACTGACAACACTCTTTTAGGGCTCTGATGACTGAAAATTATCTCTATGCAGTCCTTAATCATGTGTAATACTACATGCCTCTGTGCCCACAGAGAGCTGAGTTGAACAGGGGGCTCCTTGGGTGCCCCTCGGAACAAGCACCCTGTGCTTGGATACACAGATAGCTAAGGAGCAAACTGAGCTGTTGTGAGATCTCTGAAAGGCAGGCCTGGGAATTTTAACCCCCACTTCTTTCCTGACACCATCATTTCCATTAAGTCTTCTTCAGCCCAAAGTGTTGAAGAAACCAATGACCTCCACCCTGTTTCCAGCACATATAGGTGCTAGAGCACAGCTGGTTGTATTGCTGCAGCTTCTATGGGTGAATCCCAGATCCCAGACCCTTTCTCTCATCTGTTTCTTGGGACATCTCAGATGAGGTAGACCCCAGTGCCAAAGCTGCGATAGGAAGCCCCAGTCCCTGCAGGTCTGACTTGACTCTGCTTCTTCCCAAACTAAAGGAGCTAACCCACTTGACATCTGCAGGAGTGAGGCTTTTGGAAGGAGATCCAGCATAGGAAGAGGGCATGGGTGAGTGGCAGGGTGCAGAGGACTTACTGGCCTGCTTGGCTTTCTCCGCATATGTGGTGGTTAGGTCTTCGTCAACTGGGTGCTCCACTGGCCCCACCATGGGGATGAGATGGCGTTCCGCTCGGATAGCCTTGGTGGCATGGGGCAGGAGCATTGCCTCTGGAGAAGGCTCCCGTTCCTCTGTTGACGGTGGCCGCAACTGTCCCTCGCTCTCAGAGAATGGAGTGTCTGTGCGGCCGCCAGGTGGGCAGGCAATCTCCCTCTTGGCCACCCCAACGGCACTGGCCACCTCGGGTCCCCCCTGCGCAGCAGCCTCCGGCATGCTCTCGTAGCCGCTCTGTTCGGACAGGGACACCTCATCCTGAGGCGCATCCGCCTTGCTGTTGATGCTGTCAGGCGGGGAGCGCGGGCTTTTCTTGCGAGCCCGGCGGTGCTTCTCCTGGGCCACGTTGTCAGCATCGCTGTCCGTCTCACCATAGTAGGCCTCACTGTCTGGCGGGGAGGTGAGGCTCTCCAGGTGCCTCTGTGACCTCCGTGGCTGTGAGGGTTGAGTGGTGGCCGGGGCTCTGCCGGTTCA
>NW_009260182.1:6541397-6548734 GCF_000687185.1 Egretta garzetta | reverse complement strand
GGCGGGGAGAGAGTGCTCTCCAGGTGCCTCTGTGACCTCCGTGGCTGCGAGGGTTGGGTGGTGGCCGGGGCTCCTGCCGGTTCAGGGCTGAGTAGCTGTGCCGGAGGGCTAAGCGGGGACAGCACTCGCTGCCCTGGAGAAGGGGAGCGCTGGAGCCGAGGGCCAGTCTGGTCCCCACCAACTATCCTGTGGGGAGAAGGAAAAGTGGTGAGCAAGGTCTGGTTGGTGGGGCTGAGCTGGAAGGAAACTCCCACATGTGAGAGAGGAGTAAGGATTGAGCTGGTGTTTCAGATGTCTTCCAGGTGGTACAGACACCTGAAGTGCAGACACCAAGGGCAGACTCTGACATCAGCTACATGCTCTCATCCTGATTTTCTGCTTCATGACTCTTTGAAAACCAGGTGTTCAACACTGGAAAGTCAAAATGCCCTGAGAGCATAAAAATCTACCAAGACTGCTTAATCAGCTCCCCAGGCATTTCTCCTGGGGAGGTGAATTCCTGCATAGCAAACATTCCCCAGGACAGTGGGACATAACCCTATGGCCTGCCGCTTGCCAGGGGTGGTCAGGCATGCCACAGCCACCACACTGCACTCCAGCTGCTCCTGCAGCTGGGACTGCACCATGGAGCTGTGTCAGCTCTGCGTATCCCAGCATCCCCCAAGTTGCTTTAGTTCAGAGCGGACGCCAAAGAAGTCGGCGCTGCTTTTTTGCCCTGACCTCTATGTGGCAGTAAATGGCAAATACTTAGAGAAAAAGGCCCAAGTATTTTTTGGGGGTAGGACTCTGCTATGCTGTGGTAGGAGACCACCTTGATGTCTGTGGCCTGCTCGCTGTGGGACTGCTTTGCAAGCTAGCTACTGGTGCCTGGGTTTTGATGACCGTACTGCAGTCATGCCAGCCAGCCCAATCCATGGTGGCATTTGCCTTTGGCTTAGACATAGCAACTCCTAGCCTGTAAGTCAGCTGGGAGGATGACTAGAGTAGGGGCAGGGCAGGCTGGGGCAGTAAGCCTGATTGCTGACTGCCAGAGGGAGGGAGAACTGGCTATACTGATGGGAAATGAGCCAGCTCTGCCCTCTCTCCCCTCAAGAGTGAGTCTGGATTTCAACAGCCGTTTGACTCCAGACCACACGATGGGGTGGGGAACTTCTTCCTTCTCTTGCCAGAGTCACCAGGGCTTATTAGAGTTGTAAAGGAGCCCTAAGAATTTGTCTTCTGAGCATGCATACTGGGAAGCCAGCCAGACAGCATTGCCTCTGTAAAGCTATGGAATTCATGACTTGGATCCCAATTCTGAACTGTAAAAAATTTACACTCATGCCAAATGCAAACCTTTGTGGAAGCTAAGGGTGGGGCAATTTCTCTGACGGGTTATTTTTTAATAATATTTGCTATTATGAACTCTCACTGGGAAGTGAACTGAAAACTCCCCAAGCAAAACAGAGCAGTCCTTCCTCTTCTTTAAATACTCGGCCAGATAACTGAAAAGCGTTACTGCTTGGAAGGCAGTTTCTCTTGCTCTGCACTGCCAGGTTACAATCGCTCTCCCTCCCTCTCTTTCTCTCTTCACACACATCCCACACTGACAGGCATACACATATGACCTTGGGGGGATTGGGAGACTGATTGCTGTTTTCTCTGGGGCTGATTGGTGTTTTCTCTGGGAACATAAATATGAAGTGGGAATGGAGACGTGATCAGAAAGTAGTATTTGATGAGTTCTCCACTACCCCAAGATGAAGCCAGCTGGTTACGTTATTTCCAAGCCATCCGATGTTGGCTCCCGGAGGGCTGTGAGAAGCCTGCCTTTGTCACTTTGCTAATTCGAAGTGTGCTGATTTTGGCCCATGGGAATTTGCCTAGGCACCTGTTGGCTGCAGATAGGCTCCGATGGGGTGAGATAAGGCCTTGGCAAGGGACCAGGAGCTATTCTGGACATCTTGTGCAGGGCTCACTTATCCCACTTAATCACAGCTAGGGTATGGGATGAGCACATCAGAAGGCACTGGCGCTTTCCCTGAAGCCAAGGGGAAGATCTAACATGCTCAGGCTTTCCTTCTCTGAGCACTGCCCACCTCTGACCCCGCTTTACAGATTCCAGCAATGAGCGCGGCTCTCCTTCTCCATTGCTCACCGTGCTCTGTCTTTCAGGGCTGTAAAAATCATATCTCCCAGCCCCCTTCATCAGGGCCTTATTTTCTGAAGGTGGCTTCTGTTTTGGCAGTAGTATGGACTAGCTGTGACCTCACACAGCTTTGCTGCCTTTGTCCTTATATGATTTATTTACAGCTTGGGCCTCATCCAGCATACACTGAGACACTGCGTTAGCTTTAGCACAGGTGGAACCAGGGACATTACTGGGACCATTTTTGTGCTTAAATTTGAGCCTGGCCTCCAGTATTCTGCTGGACTAGAGACTTTGCCAGAGATATTTCTTCCTACAAAAAGCAACTCAGCTACACACCTCTGTGGAAGTCAGTAAATACTTGGGTAATCTTGTCTTGGCTCAATTATCCAATGTGTAATCAAATGCATTTCTACAAAACAGTTATTTAACCAGAATGAACTGGAGTCTCTGTTAATTGCTGAGATGAACTGCCCTATGGCATCTGCTTGCCTGGAGCCTAAATTGCTCATTCTTTGCAGCACAGCCCTCACACTGCAAACAATTCCCTCCAGTCTGAGGGGCAGGGGCAGGAAGGTCTGGGATTAAGTTCGGCCCCAGGGCTAGGCACTCTGGAGAGCAGCACAGAGACAGTGCAAAACTTTTTGATGGCGACATGTTAGCCATGGGGAAGTCCTCCTAGTACAACTTGAAGAATGAAGAAACCAAAGGGTTCCTGCCTGCCTTCTTTCTGCTAGGTGTGGATTGCTGCTGTGCTAGATGAAGCTGCCCTGCTGCCTGCACTGTCACAGCACTGGCGCTTGGGAGCAGGTTACCTTTTCACGCGGATGTTGAGCATGCCGTTGGAGGAGTCAATGATCTGCATGGCGGTAGCATGGGAGAGGCCAGCACATGACTTCCCATTGATAGATACTAGTACATCATTTTCCCAGAGGCCTCCGCGGCACGCTTTGCTTCTCTTTCGGATCTGGAAAAGCAGAAGAGAGAGCATAGGGATGAAGGGAAGAACAGCAGCTATTTAGTTCAGTTGCTTGTCTCCTGCTGGCCCTTCTATTGCTCCATCCCTGACAGAATAAAATAAGGCCTAAGACTCCTGTGCTGCCAGGGTGGAGGACCAGTCCTCTTGGGTGAGCCCTGGCTGTGCCTCTTGGTCTCTGTATTCCTGTTAATTCCAAGAGTCACTCTGCTGAGCATAGGCCTGACCTGATGACCAACCCAATTCAAGTCCTTCAGTGCAGATGAAAGACTCAAGAGTGCCTACATGCTCTTCTTCTCTCATTTCTTATCTCCTAAGTTGCTTAGGGAGTCTGTGTTTCAGAGAGGGGACAGGAACTCTTTCCAGACTGTCCCTTTACATGGCTGTGTGTCCTTACAGACTATCCCTGTACATGGCTGTGCGTCCTTCTGTATGCCCCTACTGTGCTTCCTTGGTGTGATCCCTGACACTCACACAGAGCCCCTGCAGGTACCATACTCGTGGAAGCTGATGTCAGGAAGAGATGGTGGCTCCAAGGCACTTCCTGCTGTTGAGTACTCCTGCTCTATCGGCTTTGGCCAATATATTTCTGGACATCTGCATCAGGCCATATGGTGTCCTGTTACACAAGCGTAAACTTGGAGTAAATCTTTAACCTTAACTGGAGCTGTGCAGGATATGCATTGCTGTATCTGAGAATGGAGTCTGGGTCTCTAGTTCCAGGCTAGTTCCTAGACCTGGCCTCTCATGGCCATCTTACACCAGGTGTTTCCTTTTCCTTTGGTTCCATCATCCATCAGTTAAACTTCTTACTGAACCCCCCAGCCCAGCATAGCCTTTCTGTTAGGACAAGCAAGTAAACCAAATGCCTACTCAGCCCAAAACCACAGACCTCTCCCATATAGGCAAGCAATGGGATAGGCTTGTAGAATGGCCAAGCAACCATAATCAGGCCCCAGGTAGTAATATGCTGGGTTTGTAGATGCTTCTAGAATATTCCTTCAGATCTTGCAGTTAAGTGAGAGACAAATCAGTGCAGAGCTGTTTAACGGAGGGTGCAGTGAAGGAACTGTGGCAGATCCCTGCAGAGAGGTAACACACAGCAGGGCACCTTCTCCCATATCTTATGGCCTTGCTGCTCCAGCAACCGGACTCAGCTATAAAATCACACAAGCTACTTTGCCTGCACTCCTGTGGAAGCCCTGGGAAGGAGAATTGGATATGAGAGGATTGGTGCCCTGTTGTTGTTCCTGTAGGGGCAGGAGGGTAGCAGGAAAGGAGAGAGCTGGAGCCCCAAGGAGGTCCACTGGTATGGCAGCCTGGTCTCAGGGCCCCGGCCCTCTGCACCCATGGGGTGTGCACGCCCAAGGCTCAGCCCTGCTGGCTTCTGTGGAGCAGGCAGGAGCAGCACTCCTCCCAGGCCAGCCTGTCGGCAGGGCTGAGAGTGGTGGGGGAGATGATGGAAAGAGGAGGGCCATGCTCCGAATTGTTTGTGTGTTCACTGGCACTTTATCACTCTGTAGCCTCTCCAGCTTGACCCCAAATTTTGCCTGCATGCTTAAAATAGGGACTGGCTCATCCCAGCTGCCACATCCATCAGCCTCTGTCATCTTAGTCCTTTATCTCCCTCCTTGTTAATATAAGCCTGGAATGAGAACGTGTGGGTCTGTAACGAACTTACTGCTGAAGAACCACTTTTCTGTTGTTACAGTATAAATGCTGCTTCTTGATACTCCCTCAAGGTGCAGCTGTTAACTGAGAAGAGATAGCTGATACATTTTCCAGTGCTGCCTAACAACACAACAGCTAATACAGAGAGTTAGGAAGTTGAAGAGAGGTTAGAAGGAGGGTTTCCTTCTCATATTCCCCAAAAGGCCAACTGCTCCTCCGTAGGCAAGTGCTTGGTGCTCAGCACTGGATGGGAACACACTTGCTGAGTATCTCTCCCAGTTATGGAGCAAGGGGACTGGGGGTTAAAGGCTGTCCGCAAGCACTCAGAACATTCCTTGCATCCCATCATACTCTTCCGTGCTCACTGAAACCAAATGGATGTGGGCTGGTGACCACCGAGAGCACAGCCAGTAAGCGTTCTGCAATCCTCTGGTCCTACAGCATTGCAGGACTTTGCAGGCAAGTGTTTGGGATTCCTAGGCAGGGAGAGTCAGGCTGCACTTGCAACCCTGCCTGCTGCTGCTTCGGGCACCTTTAGATCAGAGTAGGCTGATGGGATGCAAGCTGGCCCACGCAGGCTCAGCAACGTGAGCAGGCAGTGCATTTCTTTTGTGGTTAGCAAAGATGCTGGCTCTGGCTTGGTCTGTGCCCAGATTTTACCAGGGCGGCAGAAGGCCCACACACTAAAGCAACTACAGTTACTTCAGTGCTGTTGCGGGAGTCTGCAAACTAGCTCTACAGTCCAGGAGGGGACTTCTCCCTGTCTCCGTTCCTCCTTGGGAAAAAAGGATCAGGTCTCTTTCAGGACAGGAAGAGACCTAAAGTCTGAAAATAGCACGTAAATGTTCCTGGCTGTCAGTCTCCCACACATTTAAAAATCCCCCCCCCCCCCGGAAGTTTATGAATCTGCTTCCCAGGGGCAGAGAGAAATTAACTATTCACAGCTTTGTTTTGATGGCAAATCCCTACCCCACCGCATTTGCCAGGGAGGAAAGCAAAGGGGTCAGAGGCAGAAGTGAAGGGAGAGAAGGGAGAAGGCATGTCATGCAGAGAGGACAGGACTTAATCCACAACCACGTCAGCAGGGTGCAGTGTGCTGGAGGCTGGAGAGCCTCTGGACAGAGACCAGCACAAGCCTGCCAGTTTTTATATGACTGCCAGCACAGTGCTGTGGAGACCTTTAATGACAAACCCCATAGCCTGGGCGTCTCACAGCGAGGGCAGCACTGAGCCTTTGTGGCCCCAGGCCAGGGCGACTGCCCAGTCCAAAGGCCAGGCTGGTGGCCCACCCTGAAGGTCAGGCTGCCCTCAGGCTCAGCCACTTGCTCCCCATGTCCAAAAGATGCCCTCTTCTGGGCAGCCAGCGAGCCACATGAAGTGTCACTAACAGGGAGCTTCTGCTTAGGCTGCAGACAGGTTGGAAGGTGTTCTGAAGAGATGGGAAAGGACGGGAAAAGTGGCTTTTCAAAGCGATTATCTCCCCTGCTTCCTGTAGCGAGAGGCAGTGCTGAGGGGCTCTGACAAGTGGTCAGGGTAGCCCCAGGCCTGGCCCTGGAGAATTGCACCATCCAACCTCCTAGTACATACTGCGAGGATTGACCTCTCCTTCTGGGGGGGGGGACCCCACAAATTCTCTGAGCCTCTTGTAACTAACTGCCTTTTACACTCACCACTCCATGCCTGAGAGGACACACTCCCCCACGACACATGGCTCACATGGGAGGAATGTCCTGTTTAGATTTCAGCAGGGTTTAGGGAATCCCAATTTCAGGGCCTTACAGATTTATGCTAATGGCAATACAAATCAGCGTGGAAAACTGGAACTGTAAAGTAATGAAACATGTTTACGCAGAAGATTGTCCATCTCACTGCCCTCTCAGCAGGACTTCTGTTGTGACAAAAAAACTCTTGTCAGAGAGGTTTGGGCATCTGCAGCACGTGGGTACACGCACATACATGTGCACATTTTCTTTCATTGCTTTACCCTCTCCCCCTCATTGGTCATACTGGATCAGACAGGAGGGAAAGGACAGAAGCAGCTGAGGGAAAAAAAGGAAAACGGTGAAGGCAACAAATGAGGAGGAAAGAAAGAAGAAAAGGTGTTGAAGGGAAGGCCAGTGCTAGGAGGGGCCAGGAAGGCCAGGGCTAGGATCAGACTTTAACAGAAGTTTCCTTGTACAGCCCTGGGGAGACAAAAGGACATGCTGATTATTGGACGTGTCTCGGGGGAATTCGGCCTAGCTTTTGGGAACAGAATGCAAGAGAGGAGGGGGTCAGATGCAGCTTGGCAGCATCTGTCCTTCAGTAGGGACTATATTTAGATAGTGGTATGTGGGGGGTGAACACACACTGGGATGCTAAGAATAGAGTAATCCTGATAGTAACTCAGTGGCTTCACATCTTGCCTGAGTACAGCCCAGGGAACACGTCTTGAAACTGTGCAACCACCCTCTATGCTGGCCAGCACTGCTTTTTCGTAAGAAATGAAATATGCTGTGGGTAATCAGAAGTGGTTTGCAATGCCTTTCAGGAATAACCTGTAATAAGTTCATGCCATCTTCC
>NW_009260182.1:6537236-6541357 GCF_000687185.1 Egretta garzetta | reverse complement strand
ATCTGTAAGCTAGGAAAACAAATTACATTACCAGTCTTCCCCTAATCTCCTGAAATCTTTCCAGCAGCAACCTAGCAAACTCACAGCAAGTCAGTCTTGTATACTGAATACAATTCATCTTCCCATCCAATGCCCCTTCCGCTCTCTGATTGCATCTCTCATCACACAGCTGCCCCCCTTCCCTCAGCAGCTACAAAGCCATGGGGCCCAACACTCCATGGCAACCTGGCAGTGTTTAAATTTCATTCCCAGCCTTACGTGAAATGTAGTCTTGTCACAGGGTTCCCATGGAGAGGTAGGAACTGCCTTGTTGTAGTATAAAGCGTTACCAAAAGCAAATGAATTCAGGCGGAAGCCAACCAGCACTCGGGTCTGCTTCCTGAGTTCAGCCAAACCACAAATGCAGTAGTTGCTAGATGCAAGAACAGAAACAAGCACCGTCCATCTCTTCTTCCTTCTAGATATCTGTGTTGACATCATTTTGGTTACTGGAACAGTTTGGTTTTCCTCCAAGGCCAGAGCCTAATCTTTAAGTGTACAAGGAAGGATACCCCTGTGGCTAAAGCACTAGAGTGGGATTCAGAAGACCTGGATGATTTTTGGTGTGACCTTGGAGAAGACACTCAGACTGTGAGCCATAAATGACTGGAGCCTGGAAATCAGGAAATTTTTCAACAGTCTTTTGCTCTGGCTCTTAGACTTTCTTTGTCTCATCTGCCCACCTGAACACTGAGATCCAATAAGATACCTTTTGTATGCCTTGTCTATTAAGTATGTGAATAATGTCACATCTTCATGGCAATGCCATATTTTTATTGGAAGCTATTTTACAGGAGAATATTTACTGTAATCTGTTATGATTACACTAACCATTACAATTACATTTCTCTATTTAGTTCCAATGACTTCCTGACCAAATACTGTATTCTTTTTCAAGAGGTGATACTGGATGACTTGATTCTTGGTAAAGGAGGTCCAGTGTCTCTGCAGACCTACTTCACGGGTCATCCACAGTGAAGCTTAATTGGGGAGTCTTTATATGGAGAAAGAAGGGAGAGAACACACACTTCATGGAATGAACACAGCAAGGGAGGGTGGTGAAAGAAGGTATCTTGAGTAGCAGGACAGACTTGGGTGGCTTCTGGGCAAGGGGTTTGACTAAGTGCATACAAGACTACTGTAATATGTTACTGCCTAGAGTGTACTGGTGTAGGGGATATTGCTATCTCAGTGTGGGACAGAGAAAACAACTTCTTCGGTGCACTAGAATTAATTCTAATTTGTACCAGGGGAGTACAAACTGATAAAAAAAAACCCAATGCAAGCAATGAGGATTTGTTAGTTTTCTCTCTCTGTTGAAACCAAGTCCCTTAAAGAGAGCCTTTTGTCGTGATAATATGGGGGGTGGGGGGGGGGGGGGGGGGGGGGGAAGAAAAACAATGCCAAACAAAACAATCCACCTTTTTTGCCTAAGCAAAAAGTTTAGCACATGGATCATTGCTGGGAACAAGTACCTAACCAGAGTTGGCTGCAGGTAGATAAAAAGAGGCTTTATCTCCATGGCCTTTTGTTCCTTAATGGGAGATTAGCTGAAAAGCAAGTGAAGTGTAATACCCATGACAAGGAATAATGCCACATGTACTAGAATAGACACTAAAAGTACTTGATAAGCATTTTACCCTCAACAGAGTAAACAGCAGGATATAGATGGGGGGGTTATATGAAGCAAGGATTCAGAAGGAACAGATATATTTGTCAAAAACCAAGAGTCCCAGTGCCCTCATCTAGCTGCTGGGACAAAAGGAATTGAACATTCAGAAGAAACACTCTTATACATGTGCCATGTAGATCCTTTTCTAGAGGCTCAGCCTTGTTCTTTTTGACACAAAAGATTTTAGGATCAATAATGAAGGGGATTAGGGCTCATAAGCAATTCCAACCACCAAAATGTCTCTTTACAGGGACAGGCACTGAACTGGGACAGAAGGAGTGAGAGGGCCTTGAACACAGGGCAGAGTCATCCAGAGACATGGCTTCAGTCTTCCGGAACAAGGTGGTCTCCGCCTTAGCACTACTTGCTGGTACTGTGCTCTAAAGGCAGTGAGGATACGCAAGTTCTGAACAAAACCCTGACTCAGAACAGAGGACTCTTTTCAGCTGCTACCAACTGTTGAACAGCAGCAGTATTAAGTATAAGATGTCTCCACAATATTTATGCTGAGAGAAGGCAAAAAAGAAGACATACCTACTATTATTTTGATAGAATGAGGATACAATCCAAGAAAAAAACCCACTTATGTTTGCAAAAAGTTAGTGTACAGAGCATTCATATTTGCAAGTGTGGGTTATTGTACCAAAACACAGCACTCATTAAGAGAGCCTCTCAGCAATGGTCTGCGGAGGATAAGCACCATTGTTCTGCAGCAGCAAGGATAGGATCAGCCACAGGTACGGATTAGACAAGTACCCCATTCACCTGAAGGATTCCAGGGGAACTGTGGTGCAGAGACCTTCCTGTGCCTTGCAGCATCTTTGTAAGCATCTTGTAGATATGAACGTACAGGAAAAAAAGGGCTCAGCATTCCTAGATGTGTTCAGTAGTTCTAGCAAGTAGCAAGTAGCAGGTTGAGTAATGCCAGCAAATTAATGTGGGCTCTGGACCACAATTGGCTGGAGCATTGAAATAATCCTTGGCACATCTTTGGCTCAGGCCAGCTAATGCTCTCCAGAACAATTCCCAGGCACAGTTTGGGAGCTAGAACAGGCCATTCCCAGAGTCACTGCCTGTGGGCTGCCTGCATGTGGCCTTCTTGTTTGGGAGAATAGAAAAAGTTAATTGCTGGGCTTTGTTCCACTCTGTAGCAGCTGGCATCAGTGCCAGAGAGTGGTCCCAGGTACATTTAATGCAGCAGGTATAGATGTAGATTGCGTGGTTTCACCACAACTGCTGAAGGTCATCTGTCAAGAGATTCTTCCAGGATGTCTGCCTGCTGATGGGCAAATAGGATGTGAAGACAAAAACTGCCCAGACTCTTCACCTCTGCAAGGAGGAGAGGGAAAGCTTTTCTAGCAGTGTCCTTCAAACAGAAGTCTTAGATAACTTGTGGAAGCAAAAAGCATGGGGTAGCACAGCTGTGGTCACACAGCAGAGGAGAAACCATTCAAGGCAGTAATGTGTGAAAGACCAGGAGCGACATCACACTTTGTCATAGATGTGATTGCCTCGTCCTTCGGAGTGAAGGTAGGAAGTGAATAAAAGAATAAACATAGAGTGAAGTGGCTTGGACAATGAGAAAGAAATAGTTTAACAAATGGGTAAAGATTACCTGAGAGTAAACATAGAGTATAAATCAAGATTCTAATAGTTAGGGGGAATGGCATAACCACCGATCCTGCCCATCCACACAGTCTGCTCTCTACTTGTTTCAGGAGGGAGTTTCTACGTAAGGCTACTTCCTTTGCAGGTAGCTCTAAGCCCTGGTGACTCACAAGAAATTGTGAAGCAGATCATTAGCTGATACAATCAGCAATGGTGACTTGTAACCACGATAATACATAGTTTTCTGTTTAGGGCACCTTCTTACCATTGTCCTGGAGGTCCTATCCCCTCATCTCTGCTCGGAAGGAAGGGCAGAGCTCCCCTTCCAAGCTCTGCACCTTGCTCACTGATGTCCCAGCACTGTGCAGAGCTTGCAGCTTCTCAGCCAGACCGCAGCCCTGGAGCCCCCCGACGTACTCCCAGCACACCGTGACTGCCGGGCCCAGCTGCTCTTTGGAAAGTTCCACCAGCACGGCAGCCTGTGCTCCCTCGCTGGCAGCCAAGGGTGGCACCTGCCTAAGTGTCGACAGGCCATAAAACATGTCCAGGAGCACTCCCAAAGCTGCTTGAGGCACTCCTTCCACAGCACTGGCAGACATATTCGGCCCTCCAAAACCAGCGTTGGTGACTGCTATAGACTAGGATGCCAGCAGTGCTTTTTTAGGTGTGACAGTAAACATTTGTGAAAACAGATAAAGAACAGCCTGCCCACTGAAAGAGGGAGAGGAAGAGAAGGCGCTTGCAAATTTGGCAGTCATCAGACCTATTTGGGTTAGAGCTGGCACCTCCCGCAGGAATAATG
>NW_009260182.1:6534333-6537205 GCF_000687185.1 Egretta garzetta | reverse complement strand
AGGCCATGAGTCACAGGGACCAGCAGCCCGGCATACTGGCAGCTGGGGTATCTGGCAGAGGAGACAGCAGAAAAAGCGAACTGTCAGCAGAGAAACGTACAGGAGAAAGTGGGATTATGTGAGAAAGAGGTAAAAAGGAGGTTGTCATGAACTGCTCTTAAACAACAAAACAATTCTTGGTTTTAGAAACTATACAATCCTGTGTCACTGCCTCTCTGAACAATTCACTCTGCTGCAGAGTATTTGTACAGAACAGGGAACTGAAAGGAGCCTCTTGAGTTATCAGGCCAAACCCCTGCTGTTTCAGATGCCATATTGTTTACTCCAGTTCACAAACTGATTGCAAAAGGGTTTCAGTTCTTTTTCTAGGTTGGAAAGTCGTTGATGAACCTCCCTGGTTAGTTGTTTTCTGCATATTTGATTGGTGACACGCTGTCTTGTATTTGAACAGTGTTGCTGCTATTTGCCCAACATCTATTTGTAAACAGCAATCATATCTTTCAACCTTTTGCTAGGGGAAAGAAGCCTTCTCTCCTCCCCTCCTTTTCTATAGCTGCTCTTCCTTAAATTCATTTTTCTTGAAAGTGGCTGGCTCCATAGGTGTGATGATACTTTGAGTGACTTCCCACTTGTGCATTAGACAGTGATATCAATGCCTTCCTATCTCAGTTAGACATGGCTACCCAAGGCTCATTTGTTTATGTTTGCCATTTTTTCAAAGATGCATCATTTTGCTGACTTATTATCCTCTTGTGATGCTCTAATACACCCAGATCTTTCTCCCCTGCTGTCAGTACAAGCTGGAAAGCTTCCAGTTTCCACTTACTTCTTCAGTATTACTTGTGCACCAGACTATGCTGGCGGTACAAGTGCCTTCCTTGCTTTGTATAGTAAGTAACTGGGTTTCCCTCTCATGGAATAAATCTTGGTTTGAGGCAGCATCCCTAAAGGCAGCTTTGCATGCACTTGCACCATCTTAAAGCTGCCCTGCTCATCTTCATAAAAATGATTTCCCTAATATCGTTCCATGTTATGTTTCTACTTTGGTTGATTATGGGTTTAAAGCTTATGTCCTATCTTACAACTTTTCTCAGAGTAGCTATTTTACATTTTGTTTAGTTTAGATATGTGCATTTATAGTTTAGTTTAGATATTCTCAGAGTAGCTATTTTACATTTTGTTTAGTTTCGAGTGCATTTGATGCACATATCCTTATTGCAAAGACGTCCTCCAGGAACCTGATGGTATTGTTCTCCCTTACTCTCTTTTCAGAATGGGTGAACCTTCTCATCATTTGTAGCCTCTCCTTGCAAGTAATGCTGTACGTGTCAGGACCACGTACTCTTCCCTCAGCCTTTCTAAAATAAAAATCGTGTCATCTATGGATCCTTTTTGTTTCTTGCTTTTATGCTTGTTTTCTTTCTTTCCTGATGACTGTTTCTGGCCAAAGATCTGTTGTGTTGTGGTGCTGTGTGCACCACAGCTGCTGAGCTACACCAGAGCAGCTTTATCTTGGTAAGAGCTGGTGTGAAATCTCACTATACTTTATCTGCTTCACTGGGTAAGAGTTAAAAGATTCATTAAGAATCACAATAAGCCATATATGAATGCACAGTAGTTTGATTGATTTCACTTAAAAGGACATTGCTGTAACTAAGAACAAAATAGAGATTTTCCTGTTTAGGTTCTTTTATTTTCCCCTTTATTCGTTTCTCTAGTTCTCCTTCCTAATTTTTGCAGAATTATTCATGTCCTCTGTTGATGTTTGATCCTGCTGTGTAACTGCCTGCTGAGCATATCAATGTCTGCTGTTCTTTCAGTTTACTCATTACTGAGTTGATATTTTAATGCAACCCTAATTTAAAAATCATCTATTCTGAGGGCTCCCCAGATACTAATAAATTTCCTTTTGCTTCTTCTTTTGTCTCACCCTCCACTCTTACAGTATCTGTTGATATTGAATTATTATGGTACCCCTTTCATATACTCATCGGTATGGTATCCTTCATATACATATTACATGTTTAGCACCCAGACACTGCAAATGATTGGGTGGAACAAAATAGTATGTGCTCATGTAGGCAAGTTTAAGACAAAAGGAACAGACATTTGCAGTTACAGACCTGAAACCATATAGTCAGTGGCGTTAATACAAGCATTTCTTATGTCTTGCTTATATTACTTAAATTTGAGCTTTTTCCTCAATAACCACTGGGCACTGCTGCAAGAAGCAATGTGTGTTTCCCTGATTCCTGAGGCAGGCAGAGCTGGCTTTACTCCATAAAGTTGAATATGAGGCTAGTTACTGATGACCCAAGAAGCTGTCCACAAGGTATATAATTCCAGCATCTTGTTCTGGGCGTGTCCCTGAACCCATAACCCACAGGGAGTTGGATGGCACAGAAGCTCTGTGGCAGCTGGATCCAGCATGTGAAGATCCAGCTGCTTTTCTATCCCTTCATGTTGGCTGGACTGAGGTTTAGAATTGATCCCTTGCTTGGTTTAAAATGGTTTAAACTATGCATCCTTTCAGTCTGTAGAAAAATGGGTTCACACTCCACTTCCATCATGTTCATTTGCTTTATTCAGTTGTAGCCAGTTGAATACTTTGCACTAGAAAGGATGGTTTAAAATGCATATGCTCACTGTACATTCTGAGTTAGCTGCAACTTGAAAAAAGCCAGTAATTTAAGCCATTGTTGTGAACAGATTATGACAGAACAATCAAGTAGAGGCCCGCCAATGTATTTGAAGAGGATAGAGAACAATGCCGAAAACATTCTAAAGTCATTAAATACCATCTCGTCTCAAAAAAAAAAAAAAAAAAAAAAGAAAAAAAAAGGAAGCCAACAACAGACCCAAAGCATTGTAT
>NW_009260182.1:6530573-6534213 GCF_000687185.1 Egretta garzetta | reverse complement strand
AAAAAAAAAAAAAGAAAAAAAAAAGGAAGCATACAGCAGACCCAAAGAATTGTATTTTTTTGGGGGGGAAGCTACCAAGAACAGAAATCAGTGACTGATTTTATCCTAGCTCCATAGAGAGAGATTAAAAAGATGATGATGATGTAAATTTTAGAAAGAAGAAAGGCAAGAAGACCTGTGACTGTGTAAATTGATCATGTTAAGATGATGAATTATGCAGGGCTTTCTAATACAACAAGAGCGACTCAAACAGGAAATCCTACCTTGTGCAACATTTAGTCTTTGGAATGCCTGGCTGCTTGCTGTTATGAAATCTTCATTTGGAAACCAAGTAAGATTTGGTCAGACAAGTAAAGTACTCGTTGCTCACAAATGATGATCTGCTTATGTGTAGGGTAAAACACCAGGACTGTCAATTCTTATGTATTTCATTGGGCATGCTGATAAACAACTGGAGTGAAAGAACTTCCCTCTGCATATCTTAAATATCTTAAGGGCGGAAGTCACGAGGATGGAAGCAGTCTGTTTGCAGTGGTGTCCAGCGACAGGACTAGGGGCAATGGGTGCAAACTGAAACATAAGAGGTTTCAGTTGAATATGAGGAAAAACTTCTTTACTCTAAGGGTGACAGAGCACTGGAACAGGCTGCCCAGGGAGGTTGTGGAGTCTCCTTCTCTGGAGATATTCAAAGCCCGCCTGGATGACGTCTTGTGTAGAATGCTCTAGGAGAGCCTGCTTTAGCAGGGGGGTTGGACTAGATGATCTCCCGAGGTCCCTTCCAACCCTTGTGATTCTGTGATTCTGTGCATTGTTTTAGTAGAAAATTAGATGCATTGGTGAAGTTTACTGCTTCCTCTGAAACACTTGCAGGAAACACAAAGGAAACAGGAAGTAGGAGATGGAACGACCATTAACCTAGTGTGGTCTAGCAATTCCAGCATCTCTATGTAACTACAATATGTATCATTTATATATAACTTGTGTTATACTTGATTCCTTTCCAGTTACTAGGTCCAAAGCTTTTTATTGCTCTTTTTAATCCAGAAAGGCATATAGAAATAATTTGACTTGGCACCCAAGGGTAAGCATCTTTCCTTAGTGTTACTACTATGACTTTTCTAATCTAGAAGTTGAAATTGCCTAAAAGGACAGCACTGGAATCCCCTGAGACACCAACTGTATCCACTCAAGTATCTCCTGGCACTTACTGGATATTCATGCCTGTGTCTCCTATCACATTTTCTCCAGATTCATCCATGTTCCTGTTCTGTCATTCCCCATTCTGTCCAAATAGGTTTTG
The DNA here is from genome assembly GCF_000687185.1 of Egretta garzetta. Lineage (NCBI taxonomy): Eukaryota > Metazoa > Chordata > Aves > Pelecaniformes > Ardeidae > Egretta > Egretta garzetta. Next base: position 6,532,913 of record NW_009260182.1, on the reverse strand, counting down.
CTGTAACAACCAAAGCGCTAAGATTTCTGTTCTGCTAAGCCAAAGTTTTCCTGGTCTCATATGAACACTTTCTCCCCAAGAGTCCTTTCTTTGACAGCAATCAGCTTACTAATAGACACTCTCATTTATCTAAACTGTCTTTCCATACACACACAACACATTCTTCACCATATTAATGAACACTGTGTTGTTATTTGAGCTTACCTCTGCTAGGCAGGCTCAATCTCAGTGACACCTCCCTCTGACCACACTTCCCAGTGCTGCCCAATAGCACTGATCTCCTGGATGGAGGCCGAACAGAGAGAATTGCTCATCCACATGAGTCTCAGCTCTAACAAACCAATAAATGCATAATACTGCCTTGTTTCTCTATGCTGTATCATATGGCCACAATCCCTGGGCTCAGGCTTCTTTAGCAATGGGACCATTCCCATCTTTGGCTCCTAAAATATCCAAACGGACAGTGCTAATGACGTTAGAGTTTTGGAAGATGCTTTGCAGGCAGCATTTTGGCCCAGATTTCATCCTGGCGCTGTCAATAGCGTAATGCTAACTGCAGAAGAATGAGGAGTTGATCTTTCAACTCAAAGAGACGAAAACTGAGATTCAGACTTCTATTCTTGGCATAGTAAGACAAGGACAATTTTGTTACTCCATGACTCCTGGCGGTTTATTCTCTTCTAAGCAGTTTACATTCAGATATGATCTTACTGGGTTCCCAGCAAGGATCTTTGGAGACTGTTTAAATGGTGTTGCCTTTAAGACAGTGTGTATGTAGGGTCACCTGGATGACGTTAAATTCTGGACGGTAATAGCCAAAAATTATAATTACAAAATCAAAGTCCTGCTTGAAGAATGATGTATACTGTGAGCCTCAAATGGATTTGTATCAATTATATTTTCCATAATTATTTTTCTATGCAATATCCAAGTATTGTAATATATATATATATATTTGTATTGCTAGACTTAAGGTATGACACCCAGTTCTGGGTGAGAGCTACTTCTAGTTAATACCTTTCTGGAAGTGCTACTAATCCTTGAGCAATATTCCATTCACTTTAGGATGCAACTCAGCCTAGGTAATGACTAGTTCTTGCCACTGCTCAATCCTGAGTAATCTTTAGAAGACACTCAGTATCTCCTCCCTCTTCAGTCCCAGTTTCTTGTCTATTGGGGGAAAAACAAGACATAATACTGCCTTGTTTCTCTATGCTGTATCATATGGCCACAATCCCTGGGCTCAGGCTTCTTTAGCAATGGGACCATTCCCATCTTTGGCTCCTAAAATATCCAAATGGACAGTGCTAATGACGTTAGAGTTTTGGAAGATGCTTTGCAGGCAGCATTTTGGCCCAGATTTCATCCTGGCGCTGTCAATAGCGTAATGCTAACTGCAGAAGAATGAGGAGTTGATCTTTCAACTCAAAGAGACGAAAACTGAGATTCAGACTTCTATTCTTGGCATAGTAAGACAAGGACAATTTTGTTACTCCATGACTCCTGGCGGTTTATTCTCTTCTAAGCAGTTTACATTCAGATATGATCTTACTGGGTTCCCAGCAAGGATCTTTGGAGACTGTTTAAATGGTGTTGCCTTTAAGACAGTGTGTATGTAGGGTCACCTGGATGACGTTAAATTCTGGACGGTAATAGCCAAAAATTATAATTACAAAATCAAAGTCCTGCTTGAAGAATGATGTATACTGTGAGCCTCAAATGGATTTGTATCAATTATATTTTCCATAATTATTTTTCTATGCAATATCCAAGTATTGTAATATATATATATATTTGTATTGCTAGACTTAAGGTATGACACCCAGTTCTGGGTGAGAGCTACTTCTAGTAATACCTTTCTGGAAGTGCTACTAATCCTTGAGCAATATTCCATTCACTTTAGGATGCAACTCAGCCTAGGTAATGACTAGTTCTTGCCACTGCTCAATCCTGAGTAATCTTTAGAAGACACTCAGTATCTCCTCCCTCTTCAGTCCCAGTTTCTTGTCTATTGGGGGAAAAACAAGAGTCAAAATAATCCTAGACCCCACAGAGTTTACGTGGCCACTGAAAATCCCATTTTCCTAACAACCACTGATGCCAGATACCTGTTTCAAGGATATTGATTCTTTCTCTTTAGCACCTGAAGCCCTATGAGTTGTTGTTTTCCTGGAGAAAAAACATCTTTCTCTATGTAAGAAATACCCACTTCAGGGCCAAGCTATGGGATTCCAAACCATTTGGCAGAAGTTACAGACAAATGCTCCTTGACCTGGGGTGAGCCAAATGACACAGAACATTTAATTTTAAAATTCTCTGCCAGATGCACAGCCTACTTAA
>NW_009260182.1:6528350-6530518 GCF_000687185.1 Egretta garzetta | reverse complement strand
GAGACATCCCAAGATACCACTGTGTCAAGGCTAATGCAGCTGTTTTGAGCTTAATAAACAGAGGACTTTTTTTCCTAATTTTAAGCTACTCTGTAGTCTTTATGAAAAGAGAACAGTAACAGCTGTTTATCAAAAGTAGTGCAACTCAAGGTTCATGTTTATTCCTTTTTTATTATTTCATCTCCCACTCAAACAACTGCTTTTCTTTAAAGCTTAAAATGGAACCAATACTTGCTGCTTAGAGCATCAAAAATAGCCACTTCAGACAGTATGGAGAAAGCTTCACCAACAGAAGAGACCCTAAGAAATGTACATCTGTTTTGAAAGCTGGAATATAGTAATGAAGTATTAGAGACAGTTGAATTGAATTACAAACATGGCTTTTGTTGCTTCGATTATTTTTTCTTTAGTTGGATGTCTTACACAAGTACTGAAGCTTCCATATTTGAGCCCTTTTTCCTGCACCGTCACTGTGGTTGTATCTCTGCTGACAACTGCAGAGAGTTGTAGAGATTATAGTGTCTGAGCTACACAGACCTGCACTGAAGCAGGTCTTCACCTGACACTCACCTCTACCTCAATAGCATCTCCTTCAGGACCCGTATCCCACCCCCACACCCTGCTTGACCATTCCACCCAAGTTTTCCTTTTAAGATCTGCTGCCACAGTAAGGAGTTCCTGCATTCCTTAATGGTAGTGAAAGATGCCCGAGTCAGTAGAGATACCAGAGTTTAGCAAAACAACTCTGCCCTCACAGTTCACTTCTCAAGGTCCTACCTTTGACACCTGAAGGGGTCTTTTCTGCTCTGAACCCCCTTGCAGCCGGAAGCCCCAGGGGGCACCTCCAGACAGAGTGATGAGCATTTCTTCTTCAGCTCCCATGATTTCTGCACTTTGGGTGTTTTGTCTTTCCAGCTTCAAAACGGACTCCAGTTCTTAACAGGCAGTGTCTTCTACTCCCATCTTCACAATTCACACCACAATTCTCCGGTCCCCCAAAGGGCTCTCTGCTCACTTTCTCCTTCAAGTTCACACACGCACAAGAAGAGAGTTGAAACTGTCAAGCCCAGCCTTCCCTGCTCTTCTGGACTCTCAGCTGCTGCTCTGCCTATGATTAGACATTTGATTCTGCTCTTGGTAAGGGGCCAGAGTTGTCCTACACACGTGTCATGTCAATCTCACCCTCTGTGCCCCCCCCATAGACCATGGATCTCTCACCGGAGCGTGGCTGAAAATAGCGCACCTCCTGTCTCTCCAGAGCTTTGTCTGACACTCTTAAAAGCTGGAAGCATTTCAGTAAAAATTTTATTTCCAGTTCCCATTCCAAATGCAAATCCTAGAGCTACCCAGCACTCAGGATTCATTAGTATGAGTTTCAGGCACGGACATGATGCAGGCACAAACTTGTACAAGATCAGGTGATAGCACCTGACCCTGAGAAATTGAACAAAACCAGCTTGCAAGCGGCATGCTCTCCACCTGTGTTTTCTCCATGCAGCTAGTGTTACTACACTGCAGCACAATCTGTCTGCCCTGAAAACCATAAGCAGACTATAGATGCAATGTGCTCCCTCCGCAGCTTTCTGCTCCCCGACATCTCCTACAGCCACTCCTAATATTAGAAACTGGGACCAGAATAGTCAGGATTAGCGACACAGATGGGATTCAGACAGTTCTCTGCGGGAGCACCACATACATAGGCTCCCCAATGGCCAAGAGAACAGCTTTGCACTGTCTTCTCTTTCGGACCATGGCAGACAAGACCTGGCTATCCCAAGCCACCTCAATTGCTTGGGAGTTACATGAGAAACAAAATCTGTGTTCCCCCTTTTGCTACAGGGCTTAAAACGTAATTTTCTGTTAAGACCCTGAGGACAAACCTATCTCCTCCTTATGTTGTACGTTACCAGTTTGTGTTGTACCCCTGTACCGTTACATTCAAAGGACGCAGTTTTGCTGTGACACCATTGCTCCGTTGACTACTCCATGGCCAGTGCCACTGCACCATCCACCCAGCGCCACTGCCTGGGGCTGGTGGGCACACACCAACAAAAGGTTAGCAGTAGCGAACAACCCTCGCACCTCCATGGCATTTTGGTGCAAAACCACCCCCGGGCGCTCCTGCGTCGCGGTCTCTCACGGGCCGCCGGCAGGACACACGCCGAGAG
>NW_009260182.1:6486922-6527439 GCF_000687185.1 Egretta garzetta | reverse complement strand
CCTTCTCCTCCAGGGCATGGGCTGCCTCGGGGGGAGCCGTCGGCGTCCCGGTGTGGTGCGGCGAGTCCCGGGGGCCCTGGGTCGGACCGTCTCTCCCCTCCCTCCCCCGCCCCCCCGGAAAGCCGAGCGGTTTTTTTCGGCCCGGGTGCGCTGTGAGGCAGATACCCCCTCTGCAGCGTCCCTAATCTCTTGTAATCCGCGGATCCTTCCCCCAGTGTTCGCGTTGTGCCGTTCAAGCTTCCACTCATTCGAGGTTTGTCGGCCCGTGCGGAGACCCGGTGGCTGAGTTTGGTTGGATCGGGTCGTAAAACTTAGCGATCGTCTGCCTGCGGCTTTGAAAAGGAAGGAGGAAAGGAATGGAGACGGCATTGACTGAAATACGGGTGTCGTCTTGAAAAAGTGGTTATGCGAGATGGGCTGTTGCTTTCCATGCAGATGGTGCTTTAAACGTGTTTGCTTTGTATCCTTGGAGTTTGCTTTCGCTCTTTCTGAGCAGTGCTCTTTAGAGTAGGATGAAGGGTAGTTTCATTTCTTTTTATTCCTGGGATGTGCTTGAGTATTTTTCAGTATGTGTGTGTGGTGTCTTAGCTCTGAAATCTTTTATCAGAGAGACTTTGCAAAACCATCCACAGTGGGCCGCCTCGGTAACTGTAACACTGCAGCTGAAGTTCTGCTTAAACTTACTGGCTGATGGAGGGGTGAAACACAGGTGAATTGCTGACACCCACATTAGAAGTTATCCACCAGAGTTAGCATTTGTACAGTCATGTTAAAATAGAGATTCTTTGGGTTTTAGCCATTAATGTGATAGTTCCATAAAAATGTTTCTAGATCCTTGTCTGTTATGGGGTTCCTTAGCCAACTTTACCAAATGTTGGGGGGCAGGGGAGGTTAGAGGGGGAGAAATCACCATCTGACACATAACATGCAGTGTCCTTTTGTTGTTGTTGTTTACAAGCAGTGTAAAATCACACCACTAGAATGGGAGGTGACTCGTTGCTGATTTTGCCCTAAAGCCTTTACTGGTTTTTTTGATATAAAGTTGTCCTGAGTAGGTTTTGGGAACTTTGGTGCTCCGTCCCCACCCCTAGGTGTTCTGGTTATGGGATGGATAGAAACACACATGGCCTAAAACTCCAGAGCCTGTCTCTTTAGAGGAGACTTACCTTCAGTCATGTATATACACTCTCTGTGGAAGCATAAGCATTTCTATCATATCCATTTTCTATCGCTATAGACAGACTGTGAAATGGACATTGATATAAGGAATATTTCTTCTTAATATGCTAGGACCTTAATATGCTCCAGGTTCTAATTTCATGGCTGAAAGCTGAGTTATAGCAGTGAACAGATGTCTAAAGGATTATTTCTTTAATGAGTCGTTTGATGCTTATACGTCTTTGAATGTTTTCTCCTGCTACTGTAGGAACTATATTTTTTCCTGTAACACCTATTATCAGGAGGAGGGTCAAAAATCCAAGAGGGAATTGATGGTTGGCTAAGGAAGGGCAAGGTACAAAGAGTGACTAAAAGTGATCAACAACAAGGTCTCCACAGAAGAGAGGAGATGGATAGTTCTTGTTCTTTAGGTTTGAAAAGCTGTATTAGTGATGAATTGTGAAGATAGAGATTGTTCTTATATGTTCAGCAAGATTCGTTGTTAACATAGAAAGCACTAAAAGGCAGTATAAACGGCTTTTTTGTTTCTTGCAAGTGATGGGAATTGTGTAAAGCATATTTGTGTAGAGCAAGTCAGAGTACAGAAATTTCTGGTGAAAGATGGTCAGTGTTACAATGTATGTGAAGAAAACTTGTTTGGCATTATAACATTAGTCTTACTCTGTATATTCCTATTCATACATTCTTCCTTCTGGCTTCTTCTCTAAACTTTAAACTACTCTTGTAACTTTTCCTAATCAATTATACTTGTGCAAAGTTCACAGAAATGAGTCAGATGACTTCATGTGTTGTAACATGTATGTGGAGGTAGCTAAGGAAGAGAAAAATCTTTCACTGTCATTTTGTCAATGTCATATTTTCAATGACTTTTGCCCCCATGGGTTTGCTCTCCAGAAGTAATGTCTGTAGTTGAGCATTTCTGAAATCTTTTCTTAGAGCTTGATTACAGAGGTAGAGATGTAAATCAGTCCCACCAGGAGACTTCAGTCACATTTTATACTCAAATGTGGTGGTGGTGGCAGGGGTTGGAAATAGTGGTAGCTTTAAGGTTAGAGGAAGACTTTTTGTATTCAGTTTTTAACCACTTTCACTCCCTCGTAACTTGTGTGTTGTATTGGACCTTGTCCAAGACGATGAATCAGCCTAACAAAACAGGATTTAATGTGGCACTTCTTTAGAAGAACACCTTAGGTGTGAACCGTGATTTTTATCTCCTGAAGCCTGAAAGAGTCTTTGAAACAGCCCAGGAAAGACTGGGCTGCAAAAGTCTGCTCCAGTACCTGTTGTGTCAAGAAGTTCTAGTACCTAATCTATCCTTTCTTCTCCCGAAAGGGCCTTCAGTGAAAATATTGTGCATTCTGTACTTTCACTGATACTCAGTTGTAAAGTTTCATTTTGAAAACTGTCTTACACCTCTCATGAACTGTTCAAACAAATCTTTCTGGAGATGAAGAAAGTGTTACCTATGGTGTGACAAGTTGAGAATGTGCTCAGGTGGAAAGACAGAGCTCCGCAGCAATACAACTGAGGGGCAGTTCCAGTAGTGCTGTTTGGATTGATTTGGACAAATGTATGGGAGGCATCTTGTTATAATGGCCTGAGAGCTTCCAGATCGGTTGGCAAGCTCTGACTTCCAGGATATGAGCTTTTCTTCCAGGATTTTCTGTAGAAAAACAAAACGGGCGTTTCTCGTATGTTAAGAGAACCAAGGGTTTCATGAGTGCTTGTAGAGGACCCAGTCAAGCTGTTGATGAAAGAAAAGCAAGGACATCTGCCTTTCAGAAGAGCGTTCCTAGGTCCAGAGTCTAGGTCTTTATAAGAATGACGTAACTTTGCTACTTCTCCAGAAAGTTGCAGAACAGAAGTAGTATTAAAAGCACTGTAGGTAATATTCTGAATTGGTCTCTGAGGATGCTGATTGTCTCCTTCTGTCCCATCTTCTGGAAATGGTTTAGATTTCTGTGTTCGTAAATTAAGTAGACATATTCCCTTCAGTTTCAGCATAATATAGGAAGCCATGCTGTTGTAATTTTTTTTTTTCCTAGGGATCGGTCTCCCTGGAAGTTGAAACAAACAAGCCTTTTATTTCTCTGGGACCAGTAAAAAAGGCACTAGCATCTTTCTGAAGGAAAGTAATTTTGCTGTATGCGTTTCCTTTAGAAAGTGATCAAGAACTGATGAGATCAAGCTTTTTGGTTTCAAAAGGGAATTAACAGTGAATGCAGAACATAAAAAATGATGAATATGCAGTTTTCAGTGATTTGGGAGATTTGCTGATTGAAACAAGCTCATGTGAATCACTAGGGTTTTTTTAAAAAAAAAACAGTCCATAAAAACTGCATTGTAGTCTGCTTTGTTTGGATACTAAGGAATCTGGAAACTATTGTAAAAATTAGAAGATTTCCCCCCCCCGCCCCATATTACCATGTATTTTTCTCTCATCGGTTTGTTGCTGATCAGCACTGGCTGGCTGTCTTGGTATGAATTTTAGCTGTGTAACTATTTTGACCAAAAATTCCATGGTCAACTGCCTTTATACAGAGGAATAGAAAACCTCATAGAGTGACTGTTTTGTGCTTTGCAAGAAAATTGTTTTTTATAGTAATGACTGCCTGTTGTCATCGTATTTTCCCAATAGCATGAGTCCTGCTTGTTTGAGCTTTGTGTATTGTAACTGCTGAGTAGTAGTACAATGCTCAACAACATGTTTTAATATTATGTTTGGCTTAGTTTTGGTAATGTGTTACTACATGCAAAGGAATATCCTCAGTATTTTTATCAAGTGAAACAGCCTATTTTCTCCATTGCTCCCTACCAGGTGTATATATGTCAATCTTTTTGTGATTTTTTTTTTTTTTTTTTTTTTTTTTTTTTTTTTTTTTTTTTTTTTCTTCATGTCATAAGACAAAGAGCATAAAATTCTCCCTTTCCCCATATCTCTTCAAGTGACCAGGTTCTAATTTACATGTATGTATTTGAGTGGAAACAAAATCAATGCTGTTTGATACAAGAGACTTGTACTGGGGGAGAAGGAAAATGGACTCATTCAGTGACAGCTGTCTTCCACCTTCTGAAAGGTAGATACCCTTGGCCCTGCCCTTTACAGTATTCCACATGAGTGATGAGCAAGCATGCCACTAGTCTTACATTTAGAGCAAGCCAAGCAACCAAAATAATGAAGCATCCTTGTCCTAAGCTTCAATATCGAGCTTGTTCTTGAGTCCTCCTCCTCTTTTCCAGCTCCCTCCTTGACCTTCTGCCAGTGTGGAGCAAGCATCAGCTTGTGCTGTGGTGGTGAATAGCCTGTGCTGGCTGCCACATGGACTAGCTAAAAGTCTGAGGTATATCTACCTTTCTGTCAGTTGTGACACTGAGTTAGAACCATGTCCTTTGTGTAGCTATTTTTTCCATAGAGAGTGTAGGAAATTACCTCAAACTCTTTTCCTCTGTAAGAATTCCATTAAACAAGCTTACCTCTTGGTTTCAGTAGTATTGTGGACAGAGAAACAAGCCAACAGATATTACCTGCCCAAGTGGGAAATACTGATTCACGTGAAGGAGGGGAGGGAAGGCCGAAAAGAGGATAGTAAAAGATCATCAGGTAAGGTCATTTACTGAGTATACACTCACAACAATAAGTCAGAAGTGGTTTGCAAGGGACATGCTTGAGTTCTTGCCCTATCATGCTTTTTTTAAAAATAAGCATGAAAGATTGATCTTCTCCTGCCCTGTAGTATTTCCTTGTTCAGAGATCTGTTCAAGGATTTCTGTAGGTGTAACTTGTGAGGAGTGTCTTAACGATTATAGCTCTGGAGGTCTGGATGTATCCTGCAGGATGCTGCTACTTTGCCTGCAGCTTTTCCTGGCGGAAGGACCTGTTTGTAGGAGCAGTGCCTAGAAGCCAAGTTCCTCGTGCACAATCCAATAAGCAACAGTCAGGCAGGAAGAGGAGAAAACAGCCCTCCTTCCTTGGCAGAAGCCCTGCCTGCAGGTTCCAAGATGTGCAGGTAGAGCAGTCTTCTCGTTGTGTTCTCCCTTTCCTTTAACCCCACCTTTGCAGGAGGAGCTCTCCTGCGTCACTGTCTACACTGGGCGGGAGGTGGTTGGGGGTAGGTCTGTGATTGCAATGTGGTGATGCTGGTTAACTACCTGGGGAGGAAGAGGTTAACCTTCAGGGAAGGGAGCAGGTCCCAAAGTCCAGATTTCCTGGCCCCATGGCTGCTCAGGTTAGACTCTTCTGCAGAACTAAGTCAAAGGTGGTGTGGGAAACCAGAATTTTTAGCAGTGACTCTCTTGCTGTCATGTGTAATCATGTTTAAAAGCACTGCAGGCTGATGAAAAATTGTCATACAGTTGTAAGCTGTTGCAAATGACATAATATGTTACTTTCAAGAGAAAATTACCTTTAAATATTTTAAGCTAAGTTATTCTAAACAAAAGCCCTGTCATTACCTTTGTACAGCTTGAAGAATAAAAATATTAAACTTCATTTATTTCCTTTCATATAAAGTTTAATATCAAATTTCACAGTAAGCACTAGCATTCTTAGTATTGACATTTGTTGTGTTTACTACCCATAGGAGGTTAAATGTAGTATGTATGTATTATGCTAGCTTTCTTCTGTAAATAATTAGATCACTCTGTTGTGATACGTGTATTTTCCCTTTATTTTATATATATATATATATAGATCTAGAAGAATTAATTTGTGTGGATAGTTCTTACAGAGCTGTATTTTACTACCCTTGCTGTACAACTGTTGTGTCAGTCATTGAAATAATTCTTTGATGTCATATTTTTTGGTTATGTGAAGAACGAACCTTAGCATTGGTTGGCGTACTCTAATCAATGTATAGGCAAAACAGCTCAGGTGTTTGTTATCCGCTTGAGTTAAGCTGTAGATTCCTTGTTGGGATTTGCCTCAACTGGCTGATGGCTGTTGTGGCTGTATGTCTCCTCTGTGTTAAGATTTACTATGTATCTTTAACGCTCAAGTTCATCATAGGGTTTGCAGCAAAATATGATGGCAAAATTAGTTATTTGCTTCAGCTTAACTTTGTATTTTTATATCAATCGCAGTCTTTTAATAAAAAAATTAAATTGCTCTAAAACCACATTTCTTTACATTGTAGTTTAGATAGTCTTAGCTGAACAGGGTAGCAGTGACATATGGAGTGTCCAAAGGAGTACAGGGGATGCAAAATATCCTTGAGAAATAGACCATGTGAAGTCATCTTTGGCTCTCCACAACTCAAGGGCTCTGTGGCTTATCTGCCTGCTTGCTACCATGGAATTGTAAGAATTGCGTGCTTGGTTTGGTGTCTCCCAATGCTGTTTTCATCTTTATACAGTTAGTCAACCTCTTTATACAGTTAGTTATGGGAATCTGTATGTAAAGCAAAATTTCTTCCATAACTTTGCTAAGAAACATCTCTCCCATCTCTGACGCTCTGTTTCAGGTCTTTCCCTTTTGTAGAACTCTTTTAGTGATGGCTTTGCCTCTGTTGCTTTTCCGTTTTGGACACTTTCTTAGATGACCATGCTGCTTTTGGAATATCTTAGTTTTCTGAAATTTATGTACATAACAAAGACGTAAAATCATATTTTAAAAAAAAAAAAAAAAGGCAAAACCCCCCTATATCTGTCCCATACCAGATTCTATCAAACACTTCAAAAAGCAGCTTTTGTGGACAGTGAAGTGTCTGTTGCTTGTAGCAAGGAAGCATGATCAAGTAGGCTTAATATAGAGATGAAACCTGGACTTGTTCAGTGTTATTGAAGTGTTTTGTTAAGAAATCTCTCATCTACATCATGAAATCTGTTTTCTGGTGATCTGATGTTCTGTGAAGTGGAAGTAGTTCATAAGGTGTTGCAGGAAGCTTGATAATCTTCTCCTATGGAATGGCAAATTATGGTATTTTTTTCTAAGATGATGATCACAAATCTACCCAGGATGAAGCAGTGAATAAGTTGGTTAGAAAACAGTTTCTAAAAATATTGTTTTCTGACTAGCTCTTGTAAAGCATTCATGCCACTTGAAAAAATTGCTGTGCAAGAGTAAATAACCATTAATGTTTTACTTTCCCTAGTATCTCAGGAGCTCTCATTTCTGTGAAAATGGTAGAGAAGTTGGCCAGTTTGGTTTTATGTCTGCTAAAAGCCATTTTTCCCCCCCTTTTTGCAGGTGAGATTAGTTTGGGGATGTGAATACAATGAGTGTAAACCAGCAAGCTCACACAGGGCCTCCTTATGGGCAACCTCAGCCTGGATATCAGGGATACCAGCAGCCTGCCTACGGAGGACAGCCATTACCAGGGGTTCCTCAGTCGCAATATGGAGCTTATAATGGTCCGATGCCAGGATACCAACAGCCAGTCCCTCCACAAGGTACTTCTCAGTCAAAACTTAATGATTGATAACCTGTGAATTGTTGCGTGCATGGATTTTTTTCTGTATACTTCCTATTGTTAGTCTTTATTTTGTGGTAGCAATTAACCTTTTCTTCTGTATGTAGCTTACATGATGTTAAAAATCATGTTCTTCCTGTATATTCTGAGGTCATTGTTCTGTCATTTATCCATTTTAGTAGGGCTTAGTTTTCTTTTAATAGCTCATGAAATTAACATGTGAGAAGCACAGCCTGCTTTTTTTTCTGTATGTCCTTGCCCCGTGGTACTGAAGCATCTGACTAGGACAGCCTTCCTGATGAGGTTATGTTGAGGGGAAGCAAGTAGGGACTGTAACAGATTTATAACTGAGACTGCCTGACATTATTATAGGAAGTTCTGCACTCCTTCCAGAAAGATTAAGACATACAGATCTAGGCAGAAAGTGTATTTAGAGCTATTTTCTCTAATGCCTTTAAAGTCCATAGAAAGTTTGTGGACATGTGGGCAAGCTGATGTGTTCTAGAATTTCCCTGGTTCTGCAGGATCATATCACTTGTTGGTTTTGTTTGTTTATGTCGTGGTTTAACCCGGCTGGCAACTAAGCACCACGCAGCCGCTCGCTCACTCCCCCCCTCCCTCTGTGGGATGGGGGAGAGAATAGGAGAAAAGTGAGGGCTGAGATAAAGACAGTTTAATAAGAGAAAATAATAATAATAGTAATAATGAGAATGATAACAGAATATACAGAATATACAAAACGAATGATGCACAGTGCAGTTGCTCACCACCCACTGACCAATGCCCAGCCCGTCCTGAGCCGCGATCAGTCCCCAAGCAGCGAGCAGTCTCCTCACAACCGACCGACTGACTAACCCCCCCTGAGCATGACGTTATATGGTATGGAATAGCTCTTTGGTCAGTTTGGGTTAGCTGTCCTAGCTGTGCTGTACACCAGCTTGTTATGCACCTGGCCGAGCAGGAGAAGCTCAAAAAGTCCTTGCGTAGTCTGAGTACTACTTGGCAACAACTAAAAACATCAGAGTGTTATCAACATTCTTCTGGTACTAAATCCAAAACACAGCACTACGCTAGCTACTATGAAGAAAATTAACTCTATCCCAGCCAAAACCAGGACAGTTTAAAAAAAATAAAAGCCTTTCTTTTGAAAACAGGAAAAAAAAGTTGAACTACTAACTTAAAATTATTAAAGAACTTTAGGAGTCTTTGTTTCTGAGTATCTGAATTGCTTTAGGAGATTAATATTAGACTTCAATAGCTGAAATGTAGAGGGGAAAATACTGTTGCTTTGTGTAAAGTATTTCTCCCTCTCGAGATCATGTGGATGAATTCAATTCTGCTGAGATAAGAACAACATGAACTGTCACTCTGAAATGTTTGTTTAGATTTCAGATTGGTATTCTAAGGAAATGAGGAATATGCTAATCACGCTCATGGTCCCTGTATTGTTCTCCCGTCCAAATACATCTTGAATTTTTTCAATTTCTTGAATTTTAAACCAGTGAGAAGGATAGAACAGTCAAAGAGCTTATAGTTGTCTGCAAACTAACAGAAGTGGGAGACTGAAATTTGGGAGCTGAATGATTAGCCTGTTCAGTTTTTTGTCTGGAGTTAGCAGGGTAGTGGAGTAGAAGAAACAGTAGTGTGGTATGCTAAAGAAAGGGTTATTCAGTTGCTCTGTCTTCCTTGTCTTTCCTTAATCCTTTCCTCCCTTCCTTTCAATAAGTCTCTTCCAACAGCACTTCTAATCTGTGAGGTTTGAACTAATTTCACAGGGGGTTTAAACTCCTATAATAGTAATGAAACATCAGCACTGGGCACAGGAAAGAAATCCTGCTTCCTGGGAAGACAGAGGCAAGCTCAGCCATTGAGCTCTCTGGCTGCTCAATGTAGCCATTGACTGACTCGTGTTTCCTGTCCCATGGAAGGAATGGGGAGGAATTGGACTTGCTTCAGTGAGGGAGAGGAGGAGATTCAGTAAGGACAAAGATTACTACAGATTTGTTGGAAAAGTTTCATCGGTGCAGCTATTTATAGAAAACAGGTTTTGGCTCTTAGCAGTGTGAAGAATGTTTAGGATGCTTGTGAAAAGAAACTGAAGAGCATCTTCCATCAGATAGTTCAAGAATTATTTACAAGTCTGGAAAGTATTTTTTTTTAAGGGAATTAACTTTTTTTTTTCTTCTGAATTATTTCTGGTTTGTCCCTCAATTTTAGAACAACACAAATGTGGTTTGTGACAGCTCAGTAAGGACATACCTAGAAAGCTTAATAACATGCATATAAACTTCTGCAGATTAAAAATGCAGATTTTGTTTGTGCCAGTAATGATTGAAAGGTATTGTGACACTGAGGGTGACAAGGTGGTCTTATTTGGACAACAGAAGTGTTTTGCTCTACTCTTAAGTAGTGCCTCATGTACTTTATTGATCTATCAGGCAAAGGCCACCCATGGTTTGTGGAGATTTCTCTTCCATCTTTTCTTCTGAGACCATCCACCCTAGACTTAGCAACTGTATTAAGGGAATCTCAGTTGTCAAGTTGTGCATTTAGGACCTGTTACTGGAAATCTGGGATTCCTATCTTTAGAAGGAAGGAATGTAAAATTCAGAGCACTAGCACAACAGCCAGAAGTTGACCTGTTAGTAGCTGCTGAATATGACATCGAAGTGCAAAAGTGGCAGACAACACGTTATCAAAGAGAGCAGACAGGTGATAGTGAAGTTGTCCTTTCTACTCCTATCTCCAGCATATGTTTATTGCAGGTCTTGTAAGACCTGTTGTAGCTGCATAATGTAGAGGAGAGAGAAGTAATTTCAGAGGCACTAGACTGACAGGAATTTAGTGAACACTGAGGGGTAAAAAGGGAAACTGCCAGTGTTATTCTGTGATCTCAAAGTAGTTGTCTTAGGGATTTATTTTAAAAATAAGAATAAAATTGCTTGGAGGACTGAATGGAGAAGTGTTGGGAGCAGATGCCATCCTCAGTCAGGGAGTCTTTTGCATCTGATTTATGTGACAAACTGTAGCTCTAACTAATGGAAACATGGGAATGCTGTGCCAGTGATGCTAGTTTTACTTGGGACCAAAGTGGAGTACTGTGCTGCTAGCTGAAAATAGCTGCTTCTTGCTAGGAGAATACTGAAAGAGCTGGGACAATTTTGCACCAATCTTTCAGTCAGTCTATCAGCTTCCTTCTGATGAGATTGTGCAGTTGAAAGTACAAACACAATTATTCGAGTGCCAGTAACAATTAGGCTGCAGCTGGATTGTTTTACATAGACTCAATTTATGGTACTATTAACACTTGTATTAACGTTAATATGTATGAACTATGTCGGTAATATATGTTGTGTTTGGTAGAACAGTGAGAGGGAGTATAGCTTAAGGCATAATGTCATAAACGTGACATGGATTTTATATGTATGATATTTTCTGCACTGCAGACTGTCCTCAGCATTGGAAGCACTGTCTCTTGGTGCTTTCTCTCAGGCTTGATTTACTGGTGTATTCTGTCTTTCCAGGTTACTTTCCTTCCTTGGGGTTCCCTTCGAAGGGCTCTCCTGTATCTCTCAACTCTGACACTTCTTCTCTTGCACCTAATTTCATAGGTAAATGGTGTCCTTTCTGTGGAAGTATTTGTGCTGTGCCACTTCTTCTGTGCCAAGTTCCCATTTAATATGGATATTTATCTCAAAGGTGTGGGTACCTGATTATTTAGGCAGAGTTGGGTGGGATACTTCCCAATCTATTTGTAGGCAGCACTCCAGAAACATAAATAGGATATGAAGAAATAATCCTGGTAGAAATCCCTTATGCCTGCAGATTCATAGATAAAAACTGATTTGTGACTAATGTTCTCTGAAGACTGATTTCAAAACCTGAATTGGCCTGTTCAGGTTCTGTCAGGGACAATCCTTAATTTGAAAGAATGTTGTCTCCTACTTGAAAGAGAACTAAAATGTGAGGTCTGAAATGATAGCATTGCCATGAAGAAATGAAAAATCTCCCCAAGCACCAGGAGGTTGTTATTGGAAGTCATGAAATATTTGTAACTTGTGCTTTCATTTAAGGGAAAAAAGAGGTTTTGGGCTTCCTTGGTTATAGTATAGAACCCCAATATATGTTAGGAATAACTAGGATTCCAAAAGCTGTGGCTTGAAGAAGGAAATACTTTTGGAAAGCTAGCAATCAAGATGTAAGAATTAGAAACACTGCAAGAAATCATATTATATTTTTCCTTCTTTCCAACTAGTGGTATTTTGGAAGAGCCATTTCCAGTGGTGTCAATTTGTTTAGAAGAGCAGGTAGTTAGAACTGGGCCAAGACCATATAGTCTTATGGCTTTGAATAAAATCTCAGGCATTTCCCATTTTGCCATAATCTGCCTCCATTCTGAGCTCTGTGATGAGTGAGAGCAGTATCTCAAATGTGTTGAAAGGGAACTTCAGGATTCCTCAAGAGTAATGAATCTTAAAATAATAAGCCACTAAATATTCATACATGTTCAAGTGAATTTTTTCAGTGGCTATTTGAGCAGTCTGCGTTAATGATTACAGAAGTATATTTCTGAAAAGAAATAGAAAAAGAAGCCTTCAGAAGCTTTTTCTGAAGTAAACGTATTTGTCACATTGTATGCATGTTAAAGTTGAGGGAAAGGGGGCGGAAGTGTAGTATCCCTCCAGGAATTGGATTAAATAAGTTTTCAAAGACAAAAGATAACAATGCCAAACAGTTTACATGTACTATCAAAGGAAAGAGATTCCAAAATAGATGAAAGTATATCAAATAAATTGAAAAGGTATCACAAAAGACATTCAGAAATCGAAATACCACACAACATGCAAATAGGTAGAGACTGGGAAATGCTTAGCTAGAGGAACAGTAAGATGAAGGTGCTGTAACAGTAGTTTAGAAAAGATTTAATGAGATGAAGGTATATAAAAATAATAAATGACTCTGGAAATAATTCAGTCCTAAGTCTCAAAATGAAGAGCAGGAGGTGGTTTAGTAATAAAGAAAAAAACCCCAAGGTATTAGTGGTTATTAATACAAGGTATAGTTAATTCCTTCCTTGAATTTACATCCACAAGCTTACTAAGAATTACATGTAGCAGATAAGATAAAAATACATGA
Organism: Egretta garzetta; assembly: GCF_000687185.1. Taxonomy (NCBI): domain Eukaryota; kingdom Metazoa; phylum Chordata; class Aves; order Pelecaniformes; family Ardeidae; genus Egretta; species Egretta garzetta. The sequence continues at coordinate 6,514,717 of NW_009260182.1, read as the reverse complement.
GTTGAAACCTCATGCTTTGGTGCATAGATTATACTGTAGAATTGAGAAATGTCTTCTCTTATTTCCTATTTCATCACGGTTCCTCAAAAGAAGGTTTCAGAGTCCCTTTAAAACTTGTCACGCCGGTCACCATCAGAGACACACAACAGTGTGTGTGTGCTGCTCTGGTCTCATGGGGCAGTTTACTCTATTAAAGTCATCTGTATTTAACGATACCCCATACATGAAATACTTTCCCTTGTGGTTAGCAGGCATGGTCATATGGTTGTTCTAATTATCAACATTTTTAACATAATATTATTAAAATAGAAGTTTATATTCTCTTTTTTTGGAAGTAGACAATGCAGTTCGTCTGCTGGTATTGCATCCAGCATTTTGCTGTCTGTGGAAAGTGTGGAGACTTGTTTCTGAGGCAAATATGTTTGAGCAGTGACTGAACCAGCTCAGTCTGAAAGATGAGGAAGTATTTCATGTCAGCCTCCAACCTTGAGAGGTTGGGAAGAACAGCCTGTGGTGGCCCCCATTATGTTATGTATAAAAACAGTTGGATGTAATTCTTGAAAATTCTGAATCTACTCACATAACCTACTTACCTTTCAAGTAGGGAAAACTGACCTGTAATGAACGTTAGGTTCCATGTGAATGGGTACTCTCCTTGGTCTGGGTAAAAATAATTGGACTTGGAGGGGAAAGAATTTATTACCTTACTGACAAGATAAAGTTGGTTTTTCTTCATCAAAAGATGAAATTATCTTTCGAAGACCCTCCACAGTACATATTTTACATGTGGTCTGTGTGGAGACAGTGACTAGTGACACTGGCTAAAAATATTTGTGCTTTCAGTTTTGCTACTTCTAATACAGTTGTATAAATTATTTTTTGCTCGTGGAGTATTGATACAATGATTTGGCCACTGCTAAACTGTTTCTGTGCTTTTTTTTTATTTCCTGGATTTTTCATGGTAGTTGGTTCAAGACCTTGTTTCTGTAATTTGTGATTTTTTAAAAAATTTATTTATTTATCCCTTATGTCTGTAGGTTCATTAAGAGCCCCTCCAACATCTGGAGCTCCCCCTCCAGCCTCTGGGGCATCTCTTCCTTCTGGCCACCTAGCGTACAGTCAGTTTGGACACGGAGATGTACAAAATGGGATTCCAGCCTCAGCAGCCCCGATGCAGAGGTACGTACAGGAAAAGCAAATCATAACAAAGGCCTTGCTTGGTAGACCTATGCTAGGTCAAGACCTTTTAGGAGACCAAATCAAATACTTTGTTTTTCCTGTGGTGGACATTGACTTTCTTTATTGCTTCCTTATTGTTTTGGAACATTTTGCCATAGGGGTATTTATTAGACAAAAAGAATCTCTGGAGATGAAAAACTTCTGGAAGGATATGAGCAGATGTCAGTGACTGATCAAAACCACTTCTCCTCCAAAGACTTTCTTTGTGGTAGTCATTTTCCCATAAGAAGTTTTCCGATTCCCATAATCTGTCTTGTTTTAAAACAATTGCATCCACACAGCCATAGTATTTGATTCCTTGGCAAGTGTGAATTGATCTCTGCCTGGAGCGTGTTGCTGTCTGTCATTACTGAGTAATTCCTTAGTATTGGTTCTGGGTCCTTTTCTGTCCATTATGGATCTTTGGCATCTTCTCCAGAAAGATACTGCCATTACCTCTGTGGTGAAAGTGACAACAGTCCTCACTGCTTCATTCTGATTACTGGTTATTGAGGAAGGTGGTTGTTTTTTGTTTCCTTCTGGTTAAGCTCAGCACTGTCAACTGGAGAGTCCAAAGCCTTTGAATAATGGAGCATTATTGGGATAAGGCTTTGCAGGCCGTACTGTTGCTCACCCGTAGACTCTGTTGCAGTGTTTCTAATTTGTTGCGATAACTAAAATGGAATTAACAAAAAAGTGCTATAAACAAAGAATTTGCATTTTAAGAACTAACAGATTTTTTGTGTGTGTGCGTGTGAAAGGGATTCAGATCCATGCAGGATATATAATCATTTTTCCAAAACTGAACTACAGTGTTTCATGTAAATAATTGAGACCCAGCTAGTGTTTATGTGGTAGAACAATTTTAAAAGGCAGAGAGAATTGTAACTGCTTGTATAATGCGGAGTCCAATGAAGTTTCTCATCTTCCTTTTCAGGCCACCTGCTTCTCAGCCATTTCTGCCAGGCTCAGCACCCACACCTGCCAGCCAGACATCTACGTTCCAGCAATATGGTCCCCCCCCAGCCAGTGTACAGCAGCTCAGCAACCACATGGCAGGGATGACAATTGGCAGTACTACAGCCTCTGCTCCTCCCCCAGCTGGACTGGGCTATGGTGAGGTTTCCTGGCTACAGAAATAGTGCTATTGCTTTTCATTTATGCTAGTAATTTCATAAAAGACTTGCTCTTGTCAATGATTCATTACCGTATGGTGATGGGAACTCTCTGGGTGTTGGCATCTGCCATAGTAAATGGTAGTTTCCTTAACTAATAAGGTAATCGTTGGAGAAAACAGAACTGAGACTATTGTAGAGGACAGTGCAGGAAGTACTGCGGGATGTGAGTAACAGAAGAGAGTAAAAGTATTTCTCCTCAACTAGGTGAATCTTGATGTGAAAAACAAAAAACGTCTAAGTAAGCTGTTGGAGATTCTACATGCCTTGCTGCTGTTGTGCAGCAGCCTAGTCAAAAAAAAAAGACAATAAATCAGAGGGCTGAAATTACTCAGAATGATTCTGTGAAGGATTTTGCTGGAAGTTGTGAAGAAACTTACTTAAACAGTATAAACTGAATTTAGATATTTTGTTCTATTAGATCTACAGTCCCACTGCTGTAGATTACAGGTCTTTTTTTTTTTTTTTTTTTTTTTTTTTTTTATTGAAGACCAGAGATTTGTCTTTAGTATGTGTAAGCTGGTCTGACTACACTTTGATTCTTTTTTCTTTTTTTTTTTATTGTTTTGGTAAAGTACTTTGACAAGCATCTCATACTCTTAACACAAACTTTATAGGAAAATTAGGAGTAGGGGATGCAGATTTCTCCACCCTTTGGCAATGTTTGTCTAAAATTATGCTCAGAAATAGTATGGTGGTAAATACAGAAGATGCTAGTTTCATGCTATTAAAACCATGAAGCTCAAAACCATTCTTGAACTACAGGCTCCAACTTGGTGTGGAGTTTAAGACACAAAATTGTTTCGGTTCAAGAAGTCTGTAGACTTGTGGTGGTTCTTGTTTTGCATACTCTTGCCCTCTTTTTCTGGCCCCGAATCCTGAAATATATTCTGATTATGTAAAATAAGAAGCTCGGACTTTGAGACAGAGCACAATGAAGGAACTGTCAAGTTTCAGATCCCTTGGAGGAGTTTCAGCTCTCTGATCAATTAGGGCAGATGTTCACTTAGGGTTTGTCTTTATTAGATTAGTACTGGCAAGTCCATCTGAAGATGAGAAAGTGTTAGACCTGTTTAGATGATCTAGAGCAAATGGGGTTTGCTTGCATCTTAATTGTCTTGAGGATAGAAGAAAATTATGTTATGTTGTCTTTTCTTATCAGGTCCCCCAACATCGGTTCCCCCAGTCTCAGGAAGCTTTAGTGCAACAGGATCTGGTCTCTACACACCTTACACTGCAAGCCAAGGACCCCCTCCTACCAGTGTGTCTCAGGGTCTTCCCTTGGCACAGCCTCCATTTCCTGGTCAACCAATATCAACTCAACGCCTACCTACTCAAGTCCCTGGTTTTGCCCCACCTCCCTCTTCTACAGGGATTGGACCTTCCTCTTACCCTCCTACCACAGGTGCCCCAAGGCCACCTACCATGCCAGGCCCACCATTGCCTGGGCAGACAGTTGCTGGCCCAACAATGTCCCAGCCTAATCATGTATCCTCACCACCACCTCCATCAACTATGTCAGGGCCACACCCTGGGCCTCCTATGAGTGGCCTCCATGGGCCACCTCCTCCCACGCATCCTCCTCAGCCAGGATACCAAATGCAGCAGAATGGTGAGTATTCCTAGGATACGAATTGTAAGTTACGTGTGTTCTCTGTGTGCTGCAAACTGAGAACTGGGTTTCAGGTTTGTTACTTGCTGCTGCCTGGCTGCACTTCAAAGCTTCCCTCTTGTTTCCCTGTGCTCATGTCCGAAGGAGAAATTGAAGATAAACAATAGGGTGTGTCATTCTAAGATATTTGTCATACAGGTTTTAATCGGGTTAATGTAACTAAAGGAATCCTAGCTTACTTGGCCAAAAAGTTGTTTAATAATTGGTGCCATAATACTACAAGAACTTGTGATCAGGATTTTATTATGAACTTTAATTTGATGTCTGCAACCTCATCTGTTCAAAAGTAGAGATTTGAAATCCTGAAAAGCCTTACTATCTTTTTTTTTTCTTTAAAGTTGTGGCCAGTGTGCGTATGCAGTGTGTATGAGAGGAGGAGTTAAACGTTGAAAAGGAGTTGCTACTTTTTTCTTCTTTAATTCACAAAACTCTGTATTTTTCTCCTTGTAGAACCTTTCACATTTTGCATGTGCTTAGAAGTTTTATCAGTTAAGCTTTCTGAATTATAAACAGTTTTGGCTGATTTTTAGTCAATAACATTTACACATAGCTAGGACAAAGTAATCATGTGCAAGTGTCAGGATTGAGAATCCTGTCCCCCATGCAGCTTTGCACAACTGGCCAGGTAAATTACTTAAAAATACCTGTCTAAATTGCTATGAACTGTAAAACCACTAATGGGGTAAATCATGCTGTTATTCCATAACTGATTGAAATTGTCTAAAGTAATATGAAATAACTTCAGGTAGTTAGAAAACAAGAGAGATAATCACACATTAACCTATTACTGTAATTTCAGACAAGCCAAAACTGCCCAAGAGAAATTCTTGCGTACCTTTAGTTTGAGGAATTATGGGACACCCATTAGCTTATTTGGCTGTTCAGTGTGCACTTTCTATTAGGCAGTTTGCAATTTAAATTAAATGTTCATAGTGCATGATGTTAGTGCATATTTTAATCATATTATTCTAAAAATGGTTTTGTTAATCTAAAAACTTGTTTCCTTGAGTCTGGTTTTAAGGAGAACTATATCCATTAGCTTATTTGATCATTGATAGAGATGTACAGGTTTAAGCTGAAACACTGTGATAAATATGTTTAATCCTAATTAATTGAAAAGCACATTACTTTCTTTTTCTTGTTTTTTGATGATGACAGGAAAAGTGGGAAGTGCCTAATGAGTAGACACTGAGCATTATCCATTGTTTGATTTTTTGCTGTCCCTTTCTTGTAAGGTTCCTTTGGGCAGGTGAGGGCTCCCCAACCAAACTATGGAGGAGCCTATCCAGGAACGCCAAACTATGGAAGTCAACCCGGACCACCACCTCCACCAAAACGCTTGGATCCAGATTCCATTCCTAGCCCTGTAAGCTTACTTTGTTCTTACCAGTGTGAACTCTTCCGTAGTGTCTTTACATAAAACAGAACTGACAAAGACCAAGGCTAAAAACAGGCTTCTTGTTCCAAAGAACATCAGTCTGTTTTCCTTCTTATTTTCTCTTGTCTATCCAGCTTCAGTCTTTGTTATGAATAAGCCCAGAAGCATTATCTTCCTTAGTGACTAAAGAAAGGCACAGCATATGCAAATCAATGCTCTAATTCCTCGGGTCTTTTTCTGTACTATGTTACATTTTGAGAATCCTTGAGGGCTTTGATTAAGCTTGCTTCTCCATTTCTGGATTCTTGCTTAATGGCTCTCCAAAGTGAGCTAATTTCAGGTTTTGAGATGACAATCTATGAACTGTATGGTCCAAGTTTAAAGTATGGTTAATAGGAGATCATCATAGTGCTTTTCCTTTCCCTTTTCCTGTAATCTGTCAAAAAGATGGTTAGTGGGTTTTTTGGGTCATTAAGTCATGACACTACTTCAGTCAAATATGGACAACTTCTCAAATTGGGATTATCTTTCAGAATAGAGGTTCTGAGAAAGGATGAGCAGCAATGTGTGATGGTTAGCAATGATGAGTAATATTAAGCCTGGCAGTATTGTTCCACTGCTGCTGATGCTGTTCTGTTTTTGTTTCAAAGGGCCACAGTCATTTGATAATGGGAAACCTTTCTAGGGCAGTGCAATCAGTTTACTTCAAAACTACATCTTACATCTAGACTGGTGTTGTTCAGAAGTTACTGCTATTCAGAAAAGAATATCTGTTTAAACTCCAGGTTTATGTAAAGTTTGTGAGCATATTTTTTTCATGGAGTATAAGAAGTTTTTGATTGCTTGTCTGCTTCTCTTCTCTTCCACTAAATGAGATCTCAAATGGCTTGTGTCAATTGCCTTCATTTTAGCATGTTCTTAAAGCATAAATCCCCAATTTCTAACCAAAATGAGCACGTGAGCCACACCTCTGTTAGCAGTGTGTTCAGAGCCCAAGCGCAATATCCTGGCAAGACTAGTTTTGGAATCTGTGTATGCTGCAGAAGCTGATGTTTCCTGTTGCATGACCTAATGTCCAAATGTATCTAAGTCCAGTGCTACAGGTTTGGGTAGAAAAAAGTAACAATGTTACTTTTTGTTTTATTATTCTCTTTTCTTCTTTTTCTTTTCTTTTCTTTTTTTTTTTTGTGGCACTCTTACTTTTTATTTTTTTTAAAAAAGCAACTTAATGAGCTGCCACCCCAGCAGAAACCCAGGCACAGAATAGACCCAGATGCAATTCCTAGTCCAGTAAGTGCTGTATATATGTCAATTGTAGTCTGTGTGTTGGTGACCATCTGTGCATGCCTGAAACCTGAACTTCACCTCACTAACCCTCCATCATTAATTCTTTACCCTTTCCTTGCTGTCTTCTGCTTGCCTTATCAAAATGAGTAACATTTACACAAGAGGTTGTTAAAATCTTCTCTTCTGTGGCGAGTGGTGAGGCAATAGAAAGCAGATTGTTTCAGAAACAGATCATGAAGAATGTCTCCCCTTCACTTTGATCTTTAGAATATCTCCTTCATCAGATTCCAACTGGCATTTTCAGTGTAAGCCTTCAGTATCATTGTCCATACAATGTGTGTCTTGTGTTAACATACGCACAGCATGAGCCTTTGTAGCCATGTTTTCTACCAGTTTTGAGTAGAATTTGATTACTGTTCTTGTTGATATACCAGTAGTGGGCTAATGCTTTGAAGTTCTAAATTGCAGATGAATGGTTTTGTTTTGACGTTAATTCCTTATATAAATCTTCTAGTAGATTAACATGAGGCATGGGGAGCTATAAACATTCTCTCATTATCTGTGCTCATACATAACCATTAAATTTTGAATTTTAAAATTTAGTGTTTATGTGTAGAGAATCTTACATAAAGAAAGAAAAAAGCAGCTACCTTTTGGGTTGGAAGAAAAAAACCACATTTTACTTTGTTACCCTCGTATCACTTCTTCCCCATTTACCCAAGTTGGTCATATAACAGGTATCAGGGGCGAGATCAGCAGTGTCAATCAGTCTGTGGACTAGATTTATTCTAGAGTAGTCTCTGTCTGATGCTATAGGAGGTTTTCTGCTGGCAACTTGGAATTCTTAGCGAGAGGGTAGCAGTTCTGCTGTGCAGACTTCTGCATTTTACAATTTAAGGAAAGGCATGTGAGATTTGTGGCAAAATAAAATCAGAAGAATGATTGCTAGCCTTAATGCTTTCATTCAGGCACCGGTATGGAAGTGTAGTTAAAATTGTATAGAACTACATATATACATATCTTATGCAAATGTCAGTGGATATTTTAGTCAAGTAGAACTGTTTAATGCATTTCCGTTATCTTAAGCATATTTGCATTAATGAAGAATTTGAAATACTAAGACATTTAATATTTTTACTGGCTTTGTGAAGATTAAGCTTGATTGATTGACAAGTCTACTGCAACTTCACTTTCCACATCCCCAGAATTCAAGTCATAAACTCTTGAGCACCATGGAATAATGAAGACTTCTACCTGAGCTTGCCAGCATCTGTCTTTAGGTCAGAGTTACAGTGGTTAGAAATAAACACATACTATGAAAACAGTGGGAACAGAATAGAAAAGCCAGGTTATCTATGGAGCTTCACCCTGAGGCTTACAGAAGCTTCTAATTCTAGTTTGGCTAGGGCCACTATACAGGGGAATACTACCAAAAATTCTTTTCTTGATCTGTGTTTAGCTCTTATGAGTTCAGATCAGGCCTTAAAACACAAAATATGCTACTACTCAAAATCCTTCGGAAAAATACTATTTGCAACTTGTAATTTATTGTTAGTCTTTAAGTACTATTTGAAATCAAACTGAGAGGTGACTGCTTGACAAAACTTACCTGCTTTAGACTTCTTATTTTTAAAGATAGTAATGTTTACCTCAGGTCCCCTTTTCACTGCCTTACAAATTTTGTATTTTATAGTACTTTGAAACCAAGCCTCCAAATATTAATGTGGTGTTTTCCATCATAGATTCAAGTGATTGAAGATGACAGAAGTAACCGTGGGTCAGAACCATTTGTCACTGGAGTGAGAGGGCAGGTCCCACCTCTTGTTACTACGAATTTCTTGGTCAAGGATCAAGGTAAAATATTTTTGTTTTCCTAAACAAATGAAGAAAACACAAATCCCAAAGAGTCAGGGACAGAATTGTCTATGTCTTTAAAGGAAAAGTTTGAGGAATTATTTCAGTGTCTAGGGATGTATGTTTTGCCAATGGAAGCTTAGCTTCAGTCCTGTGTTGAACTGATCTCAATTTAGATTCTTCTGATTGTTTGGTAGCTAGTAACCAATTCGCAGGTAAAAAATATTTTCCAAGGTGGGTACCTGGGACCAGCATTAGCAGGGATATCAGAAAGCAGCAAATGAAGCCGCCTCTGTAGAGCTATATCAATTTACTAACATTATCATTTGAATTGGACTGGGAACTGTATTTTTTTTTAGATTGTGAGTGGGATGTTAATTGGTCCATGGGCTTCATAGAGAAAGGATATTTAATCTTTTAATTTCCCATGCTTTTTTTGAGATTTTAAGCTCCCTGAAAACTTCAGAATCTGATTCTACAATCAAGTGCTTTACTCTTCAGTCATAATTACAAAATCAAAACAGTAGAAATGTTTGAGTTGAGCTTTCTGCCTATAATACGTTTTAGTCTGCAAAAGAGTGAAACAAGAATGCCTTTTTAGAGGTTTAAGTTGATATGGAGTCATGTTCATTTGTTTTGAGTTAAGGGCTTTTATTATACATAGTTAATCATAAAGAGGCATTTTGTTTGGAATTCAAGTTTTGCATAGATTGAAATTAATAGATTGTTTAGGAACATTAGTCTCTGGCTTAATAACACAACTGAAGGTATCCTTATTTTTGTTCTTGAATATAAACTTAACTTGTACTGAAACTTGGGGGGATTTTTTCTTTGGTCCCCAGGTAACGCAAGCCCCCGCTACATACGATGCACCTCTTACAATATTCCCTGCACCTCAGATATGGCCAAACAGTCCCAAGTTCCCCTAGCTGCTGTCATAAAACCGCTGGCTACTCTACCCCCAGAGGAGGTGAGAACTGTATGCAAAGTTACATATGCACTGTATGCACTCTGAACTCGTCAGGAGAATGCTATTACATGTCAACATTTGACAGATATGTTGAGAAGGAATGTTTAGGTAATGAAGACTAAGTAAACATTGATTTTCCTACAAATGTGAGGTAGAGATCTGTAAGGTAGAAGAATGCTGTGTTCAAAACATTGAAATTACCATGGCTATCAAAATATTAAGGTTTTTTGCAGTAACTGTCACGCACTGTGACCAAAATACTAAGATGGTCACAAATGCGTACGCTTCCAGTTAATCTCAATTTCTTTCTTGGCCTAAAGTATTTAAGTGGTTACTAATCGCTGATGTTTTTTCTAGGATGTCAAATTGTGGAATTGGATAGGAATGTATCAAGCAGCACTGGTTAAGCTGTCTAATGTGCATGTACATGCATAGCACAAGGCTGAGTACTGGGCACTGCTGAGCTGCACTTGCATTTCTGCCCTTGCTCTGTGCAGCACTTTCTTCTGAGTGTAGGATGTGGCTCGCTAGCCTTTTACCTGCTGCCTGGTTGCATGACAGCTTCAAGAATATTACAGAGCTAGAAATTATATAAAATATTCTAAATACTCTGGCTACTGTGTAGTGTTAGCCTGCTTGGAGCAGTGGCATAAAGACAAATATGCTTGTTAAATTTGAATGCATATGTTTGCAGTATTTGTGCCCTGTTAAGTTTAATATCTGCTGAGGAAAGGAATATCCTCTGGGCTTTTAAGGGTGTTTTTTTTCCTCTTGCATTTCATTAATGTTCCTAAACTATGCTTTGCATTTTGATAATTGATTTGTGATAAAACTGAGTTGTGAGACTAATTCCTGTATTGCTGTATTGTGGCTGGAGTTTAAAAGGAGCACAATAGGAGAGTGCAGTCTTACTTGAGAAACCTGAAGGCTTGTGGAGCTGCACATTTTTAGAGAAGCTTTACAAACAAATAGTTGTTAGGTCTCCTGGTGTATTTATGCTTTGAACAAACACTTGTGATATCCAGAAAAAACATGGCTAGGGTTGGAAAATTGCCCTGGAGACTAGTCAGCTTCTAGCATTGGAAAGTTCTTTATGGCAAGGGCAAACTCCCTGTGGAGGGGCCCTTCCAACAGATGAAGGCTCAGCTGTTCAGAGCAATAAGACTGTAAATAGAGCTAAAGCTTAACATATCAGTAATGAGAGGATGTCTCATGAAAATACAGCATTCGGATAAATCTGGAATATATGAAAATTCAGCACCTGGTTGCCAGATACACGACCTTTACCTAAGTTAATGCACAGTTCAGAAAGCAAAGCTTGAGACTTCAGAAAGAAGTATCTCTGTGCCTTTTGGGAGAAAGCATTTAGTGACAAGTTATGCATAGCACTGCATATTTACAGCACCCTTGTGCTGCATGTTATTGGGGGAGAGGCTGAGGAAAAAAGCTTATTGTGTGGAAGTGTAATACCAACATTGCCTGGCAATCAGAAAACTTGAATTTTTGTTTCCTCTGAGGAGGTCAGCCTGGGCGGTAGGAGCTGAGAAACACTGGCTGCAAAACTGTTGTATTGTCAGCAAATGATTAGTGGAGTTGAATGAGAGATGTGACACATCTGTGGCATGAAGAGGAAGAAAGTGACTGGAGCATTTGCTCAACTCCTACTCAATGTGAATATCTTGTCTTTTAAACATGATCAGAGGTTTAGGGTGACTGAGAGAATTAAGACCGGACACCTTTAGTGTCAGAAAATTTAAAAGGAAGTAGTTAAACTTTCTTCTGAGCTAGATTCTTAGTTATGAAAGGTGCTTTGAACTATGAATGCAGCTTGTAGCTTGCATGAGTTCTTAATAATTTTAAAGTGCTTCCTGCTAGTTCTGAGGTTGAGAAGCTGCAGAAGTTGCCAAGCATCTTGTTCTGGTTTGGCTGCGAAAAGAATATATTATCAGTAATAGTTCAAAAATGGTATCAGTACATAACAGTTTTGAGGACTTGCTATACAATGGGGTCAAGACAAACAGAACTTATGGGTATACTGTATTTCATGGTGGACTTCAAAAATAAGTCTTACCAGCTGAAATTTTTTAAGATTGTCTTGATGCTCTATGTTCTTGAATATAAGGAATGCAATGCTGGTTTCTATTTTGTCAAAAAGCTTGTTTTTTACAAGGCAAGAATGTAAGTGGGTGAAGAATTGCTTTTAAAACACCCAACCTGTGGTGAAATGTAAATTGTATGCTCGCTCCCATTGAGGTTATCACAGCCATTCTCTGCATGGCGTCAGTCTCTTGTGTTCACTTGGGATACATCGGTGCTGTGCAGCGTGGTACTCCTGCTAGAGCTCATGCTCCTCAGGCAGGCTGCTATATAAGGTAGTGCAGCAGCATGCAGAAGTACTTGTTTGTGTCTAAGTGGGATAGCCCATTAATGACTGCAGCCCACAAAGAAGTGCTGTGCTAGAGCTTGAGTTGAAAAGCATTTACGAAATAGTTGTTCAGGCTTCCCCTGCCCCCTGCACTCTCTCCCACAGCTGCCAAAATGTTAAATCCTATACAGCGTACAGGAGATCGTTTTAAGCTCTGCAGTATCTGTGGTCACTTCTTTCTCATCATCATGTGACCTTTTTTCTGTTTTGTTTTGTTTGGTTTTCTTTTTTCTCTGCTTCCACAGGCCCTTCCTTACTTGGTAGACCATGGAGAATCTGGCCCCGTCCGATGTAATAGGTGCAAGGCTTACATGTGCCCTTTTATGCAATTCATTGAGGGTGGAAGGAGGTTCCAGTGCTGTTTCTGCAGCTGTGTCACTGAGGGTAAGGTTTCTTCTGGAAATTGGTCTCTAGATGCTGTTAGAGTGATCTTTGAACAAGATGCAAGCAAATAAATCTTTATCATGTTGTGATCATATATAATATATACTGTGCTTTAATGTGTGTTTAGTCTTGTAAAAAAATTATTATAAAACATGTTCAGTGCTCAGTTCTGAAATTATATTCAAATTAAGTAGGTACTTATGCATTGCAGTATTATTGTACCAAATTTTTAACATGTGATATTTGTAGCATAATGTATGGTGATTTGAAAAAATATTTATGTTATTTTCTTAGGCTATTTCAAACTTAATTTTTTCTATGACAGACTGAGAGGTACATCAAGTCAGTAGCATGAGTTAGGATTTTTTTTTTCTTTGTTCACAAAGCCCTTTTAAATACTGCTTAGAGATGAGATTGCAGCTAAATCTGCTACAGCTGAATAGGAGTGTTCAATATATGCCAGTTCATCTTAGTTGCTCTTCTAAATTAATATAAAAGATGCTTCCTTTTAACAGAAGTCACTATGTGCAGCTCATAGCATGACAACCATAGATTTGTTTTGAAGGCACAGTGGAACGTAAGGTACAACGAACCTTACAGTTATGTTTTGAGTGTTTCATTTGGTAGCACTGATGGCTTTTAATGGACTGTTTGTTCCTCCCTCCTCAGTTATACTGTACAACTGTATGTACAAATGAAAATGGGAAGCTGACAGGGGTTAGAAGTGGCCAACTTTAAAAAAACTTGTTTGTCTGGTGATTTTCAGCCTGCATGCATTCCCTGTCCCTGCTTATTCAGCAATTATATGAATGGCTGTACCTGTAACAGCTGAGCAGGGGCAGAAAAGGGAGGGATGCTCAGAGACTGCTGATGAAAGCAGTGCTGTGAAAATACAGTGTAGTTCTACCTAATACTTGAGAACAATTTCTGTTTTTCTCTGCAGAAACAATCAGGTAATTAGCTTGTACTGGATGTGTACTTGGAGAGGAGAAGAGTGATAGGTGCATATATATATATATAGTTGTAATGATGTCACTTTGTTTTCCTTTGACCTGTTGAAACTTTGATTAGAATAATTTAAAGGTGATGAATACTATCATTACAAATAATCTCATTTTATTCTCCCCTCGAGCTATATACGCAGCTATAGCTGGAATACATTTTGTCACCCTAGCAATTCTGCAGGAGGGACTTTCTGTTATGGCAATCCTTGGGGAACAAGAAAAATGCTTTCTTTGTTTTTTTTCAGCTGACTTTTGTAGGCGAAAACTTAGCTTAACTGTTATTTTACCTTCCAATACCTGGTACCAGCACAAAAGTACCAGGCAGTGGGCATGTAGTCACACTTTTGGTTCCTCCTTCTTACTGCTTTACAAACCACTGTAAGAAGTACCCTGTCTATTCTGACAAAAGGATTATGGCAGTCTCTCCACCCAAGAGTGCCTAGAAGGCTTTACTCTTGTGCAGCATGGGAAGGGGAGGAAAAAGCTAACTCACTTGGCAAAATAAGGAGCTCTGTCTTTTGGTAAGCCTGAATTGAGTCAGTAATTTTGTAGCCTGTAGTTTGCCTCAAACTCTGTTGTAAGTCATTTGTTACTACTTGTAAAAGATTGTTATATTTTTCGTTTGGACTAAATCCTTCAGAAGAATCCTAAGAGCGTGTTGTAGTGATATTTCTGATATGAAATATAAAATGAGAATGTAAAGGAGATTCAGGAAAAGCACAATGATGACTATACAGTGTGCCACCTGGTGCATAAGACAAACTGGAAGTAGTTTGTCTGTATTTCTTGGCTTTAATGATGCTCTTAAGTTGCACGAATATTTTTAGTAGTACTTGCGTGCTAGCACAGTGTTAGCTGGCTTTCCTGGAGTTTTATTTGAAACAGCTGTTCTCATGTTAGTGCTCTAGTCACAGTGTTGATCATGGGTGTGTCACTGAACTTAATGTTTTTTCCTTCCCCAGTGCCACCTCACTACTTCCAGCATTTGGATCATACTGGAAAGCGAGTAGACTTCTATGATCGACCTGAGTTGTCACTGGGGTCTTATGAGTTTCTAGCAACAGTTGACTATTGCAAGGTACAGTATTATGTGTTTATTACTGTATTTTGGTTTGCTTTTAAATAAAAAGACTACTTTCCTAAAAGCAAGGATGACATGAATTGTCTGGGGCTGCTTTCTAGCTGGCAGAGATAATTAACAGCATTAATCCAACCCACTTCATTGTGTAAGATAATGTGCTTGTCTGCTTACTTCCCAAAGTAGAGGAAGTCTTGATCACACATGACATAATATAGTTTTGTCATAGCTGCCTTTCTCGTTCTCTTCTGGAGCTATATAAGCAGGTGTAGCTGCTGTTACCTTAGCAATTCTGCAGGAGGGACTCTCTTGCAGTAGTCCTTGGGGCAGAAGGAGAATGTAGGAGAGATTCAAGAAAAGTACAGTTGTAACTATGCAATGTGCCACCTCTTGCCTCAGACAGACTTTACCTATTGAACTTCAATTTCAAATAGTGGTTAAAAACACAAGAATAGTGTGGAAATATGTAGTCAGAGCTGGATCACGTTTAAATTAAAGGTTTAAATAATAATTACCTTTTAAGGAATAAGAAAAGTATGTGCAAGGTGTTTATTAAAGCAACTTATATCTCTGCTGAAACAAATGCTGGGAAAATAAATGCCTAAATGTTGCAACTTTATACTCGTTACCTTCTGAGGCCTGAGCTTTAATTCAAGTTAAGGTAAAAAACAATTATCTTGCTTCTAACAGCATAAGAAGCATTTTTAAATCAAATGAGATGTGATTTCTCCCAGCTTTCTTGAAAGTTCTGTTTTGCTTTTGTTCTGTGTGCACCTTCCAGTATGACCCATAAATTTCAGAAAACTTGATTGAAACAAGTTTTTCTTTCCCAAAGCAAACCTGATATTTAAGTAGAAGGGAAAGGCTGCAGTTCCCAAGGAGGAAAATGTTTTGCTTTATATTGATGAAATCACCTATAAGAAGTCGGGTCAGATTCCAAAGTCTTGAGAACTAGCAGAAAACTTCCCTGCCTACTTTCCCTATCTGGCCTAATCATGTAAATGGATGATTTAGTTGCCACTGGCCTGTTCTCCACTGAGCAATGGCAAAATCAGTCTAGGGCACATAACGCCAGTCCATTTCAAGCACAGCGTGTTTACATGTCTGTTAGTTGGGCAGGGATGGGAGAATGATCTGAAGGAATGATGACTGCTCATGAGTAGAAAAGTACATGAAAGCAAGCTATTAGAGTTTTGACCAGCATTCATTTGTCCGTGTTACAGAGCTGTTACATGGGCCGCGTTACATGGCCATAATGTGGTTTCTTCCCTCTCTTCCACAGAATAACAAGTTTCCCAGTCCACCTGCTTTCATTTTCATGATTGATGTGTCTTACAATGCTGTGAAGAGTGGCTTAGTGAGGCTAATATGTGAGGAATTAAAGTCACTCCTAGATTACCTGCCCAGGTAGGTATATTGTGTACTACTGTAGCCAGTCAAAATACAGTAAACTCTCACTTTTCCCTTTAAAAAAAGCTGGAAATTAAAACATTATTTAATGATCCTATCAAGCTTTTCTTCAGAAAAAGGCCAGGCAGAACATCTTTCTGGGTACATTTCTAGGTGAAAATAAATTTTCCTTCCTTTCATTTTTTCCTTATCTCTTTATTGTGTTGGGTTCTGTGTAATGATTTCACTGTATACTTAGATGTGAAGGCAAGTATGTCTCTTACAGGGAAGGCAACATGGAAGAATCAGCTATTCGAGTAGGCTTTGTCACCTACAACAAAGTGTTACACTTCTATAACGTGAAGAGCTCACTGGCACAGCCGCAAATGATGGTTGTCTCGGATGTGGCAGATATGTTTGTGCCACTCCTCGATGGTTTTCTGGTGAATGTGAACGAGTCCAGGACAGTTATTGCCAGGTAATAGAAATTGATTTAAAATGTGTGTAGTAAACTTGTTGTTTGGTAGATTCAAGTGTTGCATGGTTATTTGTCATGTTAGTCATCTAGAAGTCACTCCATGTGTTTTAACTTCCTATACTCTTTGAGATTAAGCTGGCAACGTAGGATGGGAAAATACATAGGGTAAGGGTCTATTTGGCTTGCAGTCAATCTTGGCAGAGGGTATATATAAGGGGATTTAGCGCACAAGGGCATTTCTGTGAAGAAGCAAAAAAAAAAACCAAACAAACCGAAACACAACTAGAAGGATGCAGAGTGAAAGTCGTAGAATACTGAATCGCTGTCTTTAAGTCAACTGCCTAAATAACTGTAACTTGACACAACAGTGGTGTCTAATTTTGGTTCTGTGGAGAAAATTGAATGAGTGGGATAGAGAAGGTAAAATCTAGAAGGAAAGAGAGAGAAATTAGAAAAGTTTTGGCAAACTATTTAACATGATATTTGAACTGTAATTAAACTATGGTGTTGTAGCTAATTACATATTGGGAACTAGACCTGGCACTGCATGTTTTTTAAAGAAAATGCCTAGTCTGTTTTGTAGTGCATTAGCATGCATAAATAAAAAACTATGGATTAAACCTATTAATCTTTTAATAATACAGAGGATGCTTGGCAAACAGAGGCCAAGAGTCACTAGTCTTTCCTAATAAGTTTGCTTACCAATATATATTGGAATATATTAAAAGAGCAGGAATACAAAAGAGAGCTATTGGAGTAGGTATTAGTTGAGGCTATCCAGCAAGGACTGAGGATATGGATGAGAGAAGCCAATGAAGAATGACAAAGCATCATTTTTTTTCACAGATAAATGATGAGATGCTAATGCTGTAATTTATGCAAATTTACAGACACATTATGGACTTCCGTTTATTCCATCTGGGTCTCATAGGTTATCAACTTTAGTAGGGTGGCTTTTGCAATTAAATGGAATCATTAATTCCTCCTTTTTCATGTTCTTTGCTAGTTTGCTGGATCAGATTCCAGAAATGTTTGCGGACACAAGAGAAACAGAAACTGTTTTTGCACCTGTGATTCAAGCAGGGCTGGAGGCGCTGAAGGTTAGTAAATGCATTGTCATGGCAAGTTGTTTTCAGTCTGAGTACTCTGAAGTTCATATTCTGCTAACACACACTATGATGGCAATTCTAAAGCTTTTCGTAAGACTCCTTCTGGTAGATGCGCTGTGTGTAGGGATTACTTGGCTCATTCTTCAAGTGCATGTACCTCTGATTCTACGTAGTTATCTATCTGTTCTCTAACCAATTTTTTTATTAAAAAATTTGTGCTCAAAGCACAAGACGTGGCTTAATGTCAATTACCTGGCTGGGGTTTGTTTTGAACAGTTTATAGAATCTAGAGGGGGGGGGGAGAAAAAGAGAGAGAGAGACCCTCCAACATTAAAACCAAGTGCTGAAGCCTGTCATGCCTCATTGAGGAATTCTGTAACGTGGTGTCTTTCTAATCCTGTGCTTAAAGCTCTGGTATACCCTTAAATAGAAGGAGAGAATGCAATCTGTTGAAGTTGCCTACAACAATGTGCTAACCAAGTAAACCTTTCCTAAAGTTCTTCCATTCCAGCAGTCCTTCATCCAGATAATTACATGCATGATCTAACTCTGACTTGTATGTACTGATCAAATTGATTGCCTGTATAATTCTATCCAAAATTTCATGTAGCTCTATTTGTCTGTCATGTAAGTCCTTAGAAGTCTCTCTTAAACTCAGTTTTCATGACAATTGTTCAATCAAGAAATAATATAAATTACTAATTGATTGTTTACTTACTGCATGTGTCAGAGAAAATAACCTACTAACCATTGGCTATTATTGATTTAAAATTATTTTATTATTGATTTAAAATCCGTGATCTGTTGAAGCTTCGATTACAAAATCCTTTGCCATTTCTGTGACTCTCTTTCTCAAACTCTGTAGCTGCAAGTCAGAGAAGAAAGCAATCTAAGACATTTGTGTGTCACCTGTTGTAGCTGAGTCCTGCATACTGCTCTGTGTTTTCTTGGAGACAGTCCTTTTCTCCCTGCCATGGAACTAGCACAGGTCCAGTAGAGCTGATTCTGTAACTGACCAGTAAGCTGTGCTCCCTGTGTTGGATTACCACTGAAGTAACCAAGTGATACTGAGCCTATGTGTCTGACAGAGTGCCTTCCTGACATAGAGAAGTGAAGCAATGACGATGCTTGAACACTTGTTCTTGAATCACAGTTTCCCTTACAATTTTTATAAATGTTTCTAACCTCCGCTTTTGCGCTTGCTTTCCTGCAGGCAGCTGAGTGTGCTGGCAAGCTCTTCATTTTCCACACCTCTCTGCCCATCGCAGAAGCCCCAGGGAAGTTAAAGAACAGGGATGATAAGAAACTGATCAACACAGATAAGGAGAAGGTAATAATGATTTACATGGTGTTTGCATTACAGGTCTATATTACACTCTTTGTGAGATAAAATAACTCTGAAGCAACATTAAAAAAATTACAAGGGTAGCACATAATGTAACCATCCCAGCTAACATATTTTAATATTACACTTTTATCTTCTGTTCTTAAGCATAGCTATGTAGACTTGACATCGTAAGGATAGCTTTGGTATGAGAACAAGAAGAGACAGATCTAGATACTTATACAGGATAAAATGCTATAGCTGGGTTAAAGTAAATGTGTTGCGCTTACAATTAAAGCAAGATGTGTAGTAACTTTTGTAATATTCAACAGTTCTTCAAAGGCAGGGTCAGGAAGAATTTATATGATCGTAATTTCCCTGAAGAAAGACTTAAAGTATAAAAGCGTATTGACTGGGATTATAAACTGGATCTCACTTTCCTTTTCTTACCACAAACTTCTGATCTCATTTATGACTTCTTTCCTTAGACTTTGTTTCAACCACAGACAAGCTTTTACAACAACTTGGCCAAGGACTGTGTGGCCCAGGGCTGCTGTGTGGATCTGTTCCTATTTCCAAACCAGTATTTGGATGTGGCAACACTGGGTGTAGTAACTTACCATACAGGAGGCTCCATTTATAAGTATGCATATTTCCAGGTAAGGGTGGTGTTGACTCAGATTGGTATTTGATCTAAGTAAGAATTATTGTTTAGTTAAGAATTATTGTTCATAGTGTGAATAATAATGAACAAGTACTTCTTTGGAAATAAATTGCTACTGAAACTTCAAGATTTTCACCAAAATGATTTTGTTAGCTTTATGTCTTTCCACAAAATATCTCTATTAATAACAAAACCAAGGAAAGCTATGCTGTTACCTTTGAGCCCTGTACAATGGCTGATTTTTAGAGTAAGATTGCAGGAGATAGTATCTAGTTTTAAATTACTTTATGGTTTATGGAGTAGGTCTGGTTTATGGGAGTATGAAATTTGAATTATGCCTTGTGTTCTAGCCAGAGACAGACCAGGATAGGTTCCTGAATGACTTGAGAAGAGATGTCCAGAAAGAAGTGGGATTTGATGCTGTAATGAGAGTGCGCACAAGCACAGGTGGGTGTTGGCATGAATGAGTCTTAATAAGTTGACCGCTTCAAGCATGTCATATGGGAAGTAACAGATATTTCCCTGATTTAAAACATGGTGAAACTAGGCTGTGCAAAAAGTTCTCCTAAAGCTTTGAAATTCTAAGACTTTTTTCAAGACTGAGCAAAGATCCCTGCTGAAATATGTCAAGATAACTTAGCGTCACTGATGGCAGGATTTTCAGGGCTCCAAAGGCTGTCTTGTTATTCTGTTTAAAATTGTGGTTTATGTTGGGTTTTTTTTCTTTTTTTCAGGTATTCGAGCAACTGACTTTTTTGGAGCTTTCTATATGAGCAACACAACTGATGTAGAGATGGCAGGTTTGGACTGTGATAAAACAATCACAGTGGAATTCAAGCATGATGACAAACTGAGTGAAGACAGTGGTGCACTCCTTCAGGTGAGGGGGTAGGCTTTCTAGGAGAAAGAATTGATTTGACAATTTAGAATTGTCAACAAAACTATGTCAAGGGGGAACCAGATCTCAGCAGGGGAGAGTGCCAGTTGCAAAAGAGGATGAGGTCGTTCTGAACTGAGTTACTAGACACTCCTTCAAGGAACTGTTTGTTCTTTCTTTCTGCCCCTTACTCTACTCATAACTTTTTGGCATACTTGTTCTCAGGGTGACCTAGACTGCTCCAAACTACAGTCTATTTTCCAAGACCAGTTCCCTTAATACAAACTGCTAACATTGCTGCTTGTTATCTTTCATTGACCCTGATTCTTAGCATATAATTTTAACTTATTGTGCAAGTCTTTTACGTAATTGTCTTATTTGTTTAGGCACCCGAGTCCTAGTTTTTAATGAAGTATATTTAAACCCTGCCTTTCTTATTGTAGCAGGACTTCATTTTTCTACATCCTGGCATTTTTTTTCTCCTACAGTGTGCTCTGTTATATACAAGTTGCGCAGGACAGCGACGACTCCGCATTCACAACCTCTCCTTAAACTGTTGCACGCAGCTTGCTGACCTCTATCGAAACTGTGAGACAGACACGCTCATCAATTATTTGGCTAAATATGGTAAGGGTGAATATGGTAACATGAATTGCAACCTTTAACTGCTGTTAAAATGCCTGTTGTCATCCAATGACACCCGTTTATTCTCTTTGCATCAAATGTCAGATGGCAATCCTGATACTTCTTCAGTCATTTATGGGAAAGAGCATAAAGCTGTCATGATAGTATTGTTGCTTAGGACAAGAGGTACAGATAGGGGGTGTAGGCTTATCCTTCATACAAATTCTTGTCTAATTTTTTTTTGTCTGAATTCATCCTTGTATTTATTTTTGGACTGGTTTAGTTCATTCTTTAATCATTCTGGAATTTTGCTCCAGGAATAGGAAATAGTGGCCTTTGCTCATAGAGCTGGGTTAAATATCGTACTTTTATGCATTGTACCCTATTTACCCTTTCTAGTTTGCAGTAGAAGCCTACAAATCCAGCAGAGATTTAGAGTTGCGTATGTTTATCACCATTAAAATGTAGAAACAGTCCGTTTTCAGTCCATTAAAGAAAGATGGCCAGGCTATAAAAGGAGTTTTTATACTACCCCATGCTTTCAAGTATGACTAAGTGTATTTTAAAGTACACAGGAGATAGAGATTTGAAGAACATGTAATAGAACAGAGTAAATGGGCTTCTTCAGCTCTTCAGTAGGAATGTGTCCTCTTTCCCACAAGTTTGAAAGGGAGGGGGAAAAAGACTTTCATAAACAATAGTTGTTTAGATGGACTTTGTGGAAGTGGTGTTGGGTTTTTTACTGTTCATGAGCAATCACTTGATAGTCATCCATTTCTTTCCCCTTTCTGTGCAGCATATCGTGGAGTTCTGAGTAGTCCGGTAAAAACTGTACGAGATGCACTGATCAACCAGTGTGCCCAGATCCTAGCTTGCTATCGAAAGAACTGTGCTAGTCCCTCTTCTGCTGGCCAGGTAAAGTCTGATGCTTTTACTTGAATTGTAGGCTCAGGTATTAAAAGGTGATGAGAGCTGCTTCCTACTTAACCTACTCCAAAAAAAGTCAATTACTTTGCTCAGCAGAAATTTGCAAAGAGAAGACTCAGGGAAGTTGACACTGCAAGTAAAACTGCAGCTGAGAATGGCTTCTTAGACATCTGTCTGGAGCCCAGGAAGCACTGCCTGCTCCAGGGAAAAGTTTTATGTTGCGAGTCCATGATATAATTAGACTATCGGCTTTCACTTCTCGCAGCTGTACCACACTTTGTTGGTTCATGTAAGCCTCATTTTGTCAAACATAAGCTTATTCAGCAAGACAGCTGACCAACTTCTGTCTGCTTGTGTCTTGTAGCTGATACTCCCTGAATGCATGAAGCTGCTTCCTGTGTACTTGAATTGTGTGTTGAAGAGTGACGTCCTTCAGCCTGGTCCAGAGGTCACAACGGATGACCGTGCCTACATTCGTCAGTTAGTCACATCCATGGATGTGGCAGAAACAAATGTTTTCTTTTATCCCAGGCTTTTGCCCCTGGTAAGTAATTCAGGATATTCTTACCACTTGAGACTTGCTGTTGTCTTGACTCATATTAAGGACTGACATTTACATTTTAGCAAGGGAAAGGGCTTTGAGAAGGATTTGGGATCTGCCATCTGTTGGGATACTTCACTTAATTCCATTCAGTGATAGATGCGTTGCTGCAGCTTGGGAATTTCCTGGCAGATTTTTTTTCCTGAGCTGTGAGCATGTGACTAGTGGCAAAGAAGACACTTGACCCTTTCATAGTCTTTTAAAAGTCCTAAAGCTTCTTGTAACTTTGCAATTTTCATCACTGCAGGGCAAGTCCACGTACTATTCTGACTTTTCAGCACCATAGTTGCTGGAATAACACTAACAACTAATTACATTCCTACCTCAGGAGGCGATATTGGAACTAGACAGTAATTTCTCAGGAGCCTTATGTTCTCTTTTGCTGACCAAGAGTCTCTGATCTGCTTCTGTGTCGTGTTCAGTAAGAAAACTAAGTGAAGGAAGATGATACTGCAGTCACAGCTGTTGCAGTCTTATGAGTCCTAGAAAGGAGAAAACCACCGGGGTCTTAGTGGCAGAAATTTTCAGGACTTCATAAGATGTTCTTGTTTTATAACCTTGATTATTTTTATTTTTTTTTTCATTTCACCCTAAACCAGACCAAAGCAGATGTTGACAGTGACTCCTTGCCAGCAGCAATCCGGAACTCAGAGGAACGTCTCTCCAAGGGTGACATATACCTGCTGGAGAATGGGCTGAACGTCTTTGTGTGGGTGGGAGTCAACGTGCAGCAAGGCCTAATCCAGAACCTCTTTGGAGTGTCATCCTTCAGTCAGATTAGCAACACCTTGGTGAGCTGGATGGCAGCGCGGGAGCTAGTGTCTGTGATAGTTGCCCAAAACTTAAAACAATGAGAAAGCAAGTTGAGAAAATAGTGTTACATTTTTCATACTGGGAACAAGAGCAGCACTGGTATGTGAAAATCCCTAGTCTGGGCATGTTGGGCATGATTTTGCCTAGCTTTATTTGACAAGCCACATCTCCCCTGACAGTGAGGAGAAGAGCCAATATGTAAATAGAACAAATAATTAACATTTAATTCTGATATCATGTTATGTTCTCTTTTAACTAGTTGAGATCAAAGCGATTGTATGTTAGTGAGGGTAGACATATCTCTACCCTTAAGTAATATGACAAAACTACTGAGTTTTGTTTAATGTTGCTCTACTTCGCATGACTAATGAGGATTGGATATCTTTCATTCCAGAGTACTCTGCCTGTCTTGGAAAACCCCTTTTCAAAGAAAGTACGATCTATTATTGACATGCTTCAAATGCAGAGATCCCGCTACATGAAGGTAAAAATGTTGTCCCCCATTTGTAGCTTTAAATCCCCTTCCCTTTCAGCAGAGCAGGTGATGCCTGGTAATGCTGCAATGCTGAATTTATTCTTTCTGATCTCATAAATGTGATTCAACCATAAAGTTGTAAAGGATCTGAAATTAATTTTATTACTAGTTTTGGAGTTCTGTGCTTGCTGTAGTTCTAAAACTAATTTTTTTCAGACCTATTATACTACTGCAAACCCATATGCATGGTATTTTCCTTCTATTTAGAAAGGATTGAGACATAACCCACCTTAGTTACAGAAGTCAAAGCACATAAGCCATGTATGCTGTGATTCTGGTTGTCTATCTTTGGATTTTTGAGCTATTTAGCTATTTGCTCTTTCTTCCAAGAACATTAATTCTGCTAACTACTCACTGTTGGGTTTTTTCTTGTTTTGTTTTTTGTAGTTAATAATTGTGAAGCAAGAAGATAAGCTGGAAATGCTGTTCAAACACTTTCTAGTGGAGGACAAGAGCCTGAGTGGGGGGGCTTCATACGTGGACTTCCTGTGTCACATGCACAAGGAGATTCGGCAGCTACTGAGCTAGAGGAGGGAGTGGTGCTGGAACTCAGCAGTGACATTTCAGTCTCCACTAATGACCTGATCAGAAGGCCCAGCGCCCTCAAAAAGGACAACATAGAAATCTGTACAATTCCATAATTTTTAATACACATTGCATAAGCAGAAATCCTTTCAACCTCTCCCAGTCCTGTATGAGAGATGAAAAATTTTCCTGGTGAGGGCTAAAAAAAAAAAAAAAAAAGGCCTTTGATACCAGGTCTTTTACTTGTATCTAAATTGTTTCCTGTGCTTGGCAGGAGTTCACCCCTCCACCCCATGCTCGCTAATCCTGTCGTAATGAATGTAGGTTTTTTTTTGGTTCACTGTACATGATTCAACATTGGGTGAAAAAGCGATAACTCTTCAAAACTTCTGGTAGTTGCTGTGTGTTTGTATGGGCGCGTGTGCATGCTCCAAGTGTGAAGAGGATGCGCAGGTTGGGAGGATGAGAGGCAGGTCAGGTGATGGGAGCTGGAGCAGCCAAACATTGCATGTCCCCTCCTCCTAAGAGGGAAATATGACTTTGCAGAGCACAGATGTATCGTGTGGCTGTCTGAACCAGAAATCCATGAAAAAGGAAATGAGTGGTAAGCCAGGAGGCAGCAGGGCAAATTTCTTTCCACAATCTTCCCTGTACTATACGTTGCTGTGCAGATCCATAATGGAGTAAGTTATAGTTCAGTGAGCAACAATCAGTGGCTTCTGAACAGTGTAGGGGTAGAGACAGTGCTTCCTGATGTGTGTGTGTGGTGGCTCCTCATTGCACGGCTCCGTAATGTCCTACTCGATCCATGTTCCATGGCCCTTCCTGCAGAGCTTACCTTTCTATCCAGATGGTGGTGGGAACAAAAGCCTCTTAACCTTAAGCAGAAAATACTTTTAACAAGGTGATGTGGGGCTGTGTAGGAACTGGATGATAAGGAAGTGGCCATTTGCAAGCATATTATTGTGAATTATAGCAAACAAGCAGGAATTTGATGCAAATTTAAGACTGCTTTGTACCCTGGAATATAAGGAAGGGGATACAAAAACTAAGATTTAGACTGTACTGTAGTAGGTATTGCAAGTACCTGATTTTGGTTATTGAAAGCATCTGGGCCATAGTGAAGAGTTTCATTACTGGATGTTTATGCCCTCCCCCATTCTACCTATGATCAGCTTGCACAAAACAGTTTTATAAGCCTGTTTGTTAAACTAAAATACCTCAGACAGATTAATCCATCCACTTCGGCTGCTCTGCTGCTCCATTCTGCAAGGGTGGATGAGAAGACTCCTGCAAAGAGGGAGTGAGTGTAAATCAAATTCAGAATTCTAAGGGCTTTGTTTATTCACTTTTGAAAGGGGGGTTGTATATTTTAGTCTGAACACTTAACGAGTGTTCTTACAATACCCAGGAGTTTAAGCTACCAGCAGCACTAAAAGTGGAAGGAAGAATGTGGGTGGATTAGAGAACGTGTTATCTGGGCTTGATATTTCAGAGGAAAGTCCATGTTAAGATCAGAAAAATATCTGGCTGTGGTTTTAGTTGCGTACCCTGTAGCATGTACATAAATCCATTTCTCTTCTGATGCTGCTAGTTTGTCTTCCCTCCCATCACTACACAGAAAGGGGAGTATGAAAATTGTAATGGAGAAACTCTTTCAAGATGTAGTTGACAGAACCCTCAGCGTTTTTGTATGAATGTGGCTGACTTTTTACTCCGTGTACTGCCTCCAACCAAAAAATCTAGAGGATTTTTAACCAGAGGGGAAAAACAACTTCCCAGGAATATAAGGCGCAGCAACCACAGACTTCCACAAATACTGATTTCTAGTATTAATATTGGGAGGGGTGGGGGGTGGAAATGAAATCATAAATGAACCTTTCATTTTCTTCACTTGTTTTTTCCAATGCATCTTTTAATTTGTAAAGAAATAAAAATATATTAAGATGTATTTTATGTCATTGTTAGTAAATAAACACTGCTTATTTTTCCAAACCCTGTATTTTGCGGGAGGGAGGAAATGGGAAGGGCTGAAGTCTAGCTGATTGATCCTTTACAACCTTCTGCTGACCAAGTTCAGTCTTTTTTTTTTTTTTTTTTTTTTTCTTTCCCCTTGTTCAGAGTGAATGGTGATAAGAAATTCAACAAGAGTCAACAGACAAAAGGTGCTGTTTAATCTCAGTGTTACTTTGCTTAGATGAACGTTTTTTTAACTCTCTGCCCCTTCTGAACTTTCATTTTGCAAGATTTCCATTTTCTCTGACAGCTTGGGTCAGATTGATTGGGTTTACTTTGGAAAGTATTACCCTTACCTTGTGACAATGTCTTAATTTTTCAGAGAAATAGAGCTTCTATTCCAGAGTTAAGATAGCAGAGAAGCTGGGTAGGTTGTTTTGCACAGGGGGTTGGGTTTTGGGTTGTGGGGTTTTTTTGGTTTTTGGTTGGGTTTTTTCTTTTTTTTTGAGGGGAGGGTGCTAATTGCAAAAATAAAGTTCAGAGTGAACTGGCAGTGTAACTCACCTGTAGCCTAGAACATGGATATTGTACAGTGTGCTGATAACAAGTCTGTATGAAAGCACAAGTCAATCATTGCTAAATATCCAACAATACTTAGTTTGCTGTAGAGTATTTTTGAGATTACTCTCCTACAGAATGTAATTATGTCCAGAATCTGCTACTGAACTGATACACTGCGATAATGATGGGCCTTGTGCATCTTGTGCGTTAATCATGTGGAGTAAATTGTGCTTGCAGGCATTTTTGTGGCAGCACCCCTTCCGATGCGCGTGGCACTTGCCTTGCAGAGATGGTGTCTGTCGGGACGCAAGTGGAGGAGCTGGCAGGGATGGCATGGGGGCAGTAGCCTTCCTGTACCGAGCGTGGTGTGCTTCTGGATCATACCCCAGCAGTGTCTTAAGACCTAACTTTTCAAAGGAAAACAAAAATATTCCCATGTTTTAAGCTGTTCATGATACAGATAGAGAATACTGACCAATGTCCTGTATGATGATTTACCAGTTGTAAGTATTGTGATTGGGATTAAGTTCTCTCTTAAGGAATTTAAAGCTTTTAGCAATTCTAGCATACTTTTTTATTATTAGAGTGTAGCATAAACTTGGCTTTGCAGATACCTATTTCCTGTTTCCGGAGTATTTTAACATGGATGGTACGGAAGAGCCGCTTTTAAGGGAGCTCTCACCCTACCTGTAGACATTAAAAAAAAAAACCCAAAAACCCCCCACCAAAACCAACACAGAAACAAAAAAAGAGCCCCACCACCCCTAAAGTTCTGTTACTAAAAGGCGTTTTCTGTTCCCTCCCTTTATGGTCTTCGGCTGGAGCTCCT
This sequence comes from Egretta garzetta, assembly GCF_000687185.1. Classification (NCBI taxonomy): domain Eukaryota; kingdom Metazoa; phylum Chordata; class Aves; order Pelecaniformes; family Ardeidae; genus Egretta; species Egretta garzetta. The sequence continues at coordinate 6,487,060 of NW_009260182.1, read as the reverse complement.
CTCGCTCTTCTTCCTTGCGCCATCCAAACGCCCGCTCGGTACCTCTTCCCTGCCCGCCTTCGGTGCTGCTCGGGCAGGGGCCCCCGCAGCCGGGTGCGGGCGCGTTCGGGGCAGCGGATTTGCCTCGGCTGGGAGCAG
>NW_009260182.1:6470832-6486460 GCF_000687185.1 Egretta garzetta | reverse complement strand
CACCGCCGCACCAAGGCCCTCATCTTCTACGGCACCGACTTCAGGGCCTACGAGGCGCCCCTGCCCCGCCTGTCCCACCAGACCTGGGCGCTCTTCCACGAGGAGTCCCCCATGAACAACTACGTCCTCTCCCACCCGCCCGGCATCCAGCTCTTCAACTACACGGCCACCTTCCGCCGGGAGTCCGACTACCCCCTCACGCTGCAGTGGCTGCCCGGCGCGGGGTACCTGCGGGGCCCGGCGCTGCCCCTGGCCGAGAAGGAGGCGTGGCGGCGGAGGGGCTATGCCCCGGTGCTCTACATGCAGTCCCACTGCGACGTCCCCTCAGACAGGGACCGCTACGTGCGGGAGCTCATGAAGTACATCCAGGTAGGTGGGGGCACGGTGTCGCTGCAGGAGCTGGCCCGCCTGGCTGCCCCCCCCGCCACCTCCTCTTTGTAACGGGGTTTGTTTGTCCTTGTTTTTAGCCAGAACGCGAATCGTAACGGGATGCATGCCGACTACAAGCTGGACAGAAAAACTAGTTGTATTCCTTCCCAAAGCGTGGTCTAGACTACACCGCGTGCCAGTAGGTAGGCCTGACGGTAGCTGTTAGCTGTGGAGTTAGCCAGACTCGGGGTCACCGCAAGTTGGGCTAAGCCCACATTAGCTTGGGCTTGTGGACCAAGTGCTAGAAGCTGATGAAGTCCCTGGACCTTTAAGTCTGGAAGGCTGCCTGTTTGCAAGCCTTGCTCCCATTTGAAGGTACAGGCGTGCAATGAAAAGACAGGTCACTGTGTTTCGAGAATCTGCTCCTTACCTGTGTGGTGGTAGGACCGTGTTATTTCTGTGGTGGTTCGTACTGCTGTGGCACAGCTGATGGAGAGCAGCTTCATAAGCTGAAATAAGGTACTTTCTTTCAGGCGGAAAAGATGTTTAGTGCTTTTTTTTTTCTTAAAAATTCTGAAGGATAGTAGATTAGGAAAAAAACCCCATGTTTTTAGCCTTTATCTGAAACATCTTTTTCCTAGTCATTTCTGCTGTTTCTATTGGTAGTGATTCATTTCTTGTGCAAGTTCATCATGTACTCTGTAGTGAAGTAAAGACAAAATAATTTTTAAAATTTGACTGAATGAAGCAGATTCCAGATCAAGTGTATTGTCTTCCATTTTTAGACAGTATTCTTTTACCTTCCTGCATCAATTTTTCTCAGCCTAAAAAATGGAAGATTTTTGCCAGTCTGCTGAGACTGGCAGGAACTGTGTGTGGTAACTGTTTGGAAAAATACTGGGTCTCTGTTAAGTAGAAATAGACATTTAAATTAACATAGAGTGAGTTGAATGCCCTTCCTTACCTCTCAGTTTCTGATTTATCTAGTAATAAATAATTTGGGGTGACATCTTCCTTTCTGCTCACTCCCCCCCTCCTCAATCTGTAGCATAGTTTATGCTGCGTTTGAAACTGAGCACTTGTTAGAACTGGGACTCTAGGAATGGTCACAAGGAAAAGAACCTGGAGTGAAAGTGAAGCTAAACTAGGAACTGATCCAAGTTAGGAATGTTATGAAAACTGCAAGCTCTGAAAACAAACCCCGGGCAAACAAATCAGTTTGTAAAGATGCCGGTTGTTATTTTAGGTTGACTCCTATGGGAAATGCCTGCATAACCGTGAGCTTCCCAGTGAAAGACTGAGAGACACTTCTACAGCCACTACAGAAGATTCTGAATTTATGACTTTTATCGCCAGGTACAAGTTTCATCTGGCCTTGGAAAATGCCATATGTGATGACTACATGACAGAGAAGCTGTGGCGTCCGATGCACTTGGGTGCTGTCCCAGTATACCGAGGCTCTCCAGCTGTGCGGGACTGGATGCCAAACAACCTCTCCATCATTCTTATAGACGACTTTGACAGTCCCCAAGAGCTGGCAAAGTATCTTGATTTCCTGGACAAGAATGGAGAGGAGTATATGAAGTACCTAGAGTATAAAAACCATGGTGGAATCAAAAACCAGTTCCTGTTAGAGAGCTTGGAGAGGCGGGAGTGGGGTGTGAATGACATGACTCTGCCCAATTACTTGAATGGCTTTGAGTGTTTCATCTGTGACAGGGAGAACATCCGGGTCAAAGAGGAGGAGGAACACAAAAAGTCCCGTGGGAGAATTCCAGCTCCCAAACCTCGCATAGCTCAGTTCAAGCACATGGGATGTCCTGTGCCAATCCCTGGGTTTGGAAGTGTTGAAGACCTCTCTGGAGGAGACAGGTAATGTACCGGTACTATGCTTTGTGAAGGAAAAAAAGCTTCAAATAATGGTAGCTGTAATTTTTAACAATGCGTTGTACTTAAAGGATCTCTTAATACATCTCGAGTTGCACTTCCTATTACGTCTTGTGGGTGGTATGGTAGTTCTGCTAATACTGTGTAACACCGAGGCTGAAAAAGAGGCTTGGACGGTGGTATTGGTTGGTGGCTGAATGAGGAGTGTGAGACACCCGTAACATTCTGTTCACATTCTCTGCGACCTTGGGCAGTGCGGTTATCCTTTGTCTATCTTAGCCTCTGTTTGCTTGTTTGTTTGTTTGTAGGAGGGATGTTTTTCAGTACAACGATGGTAAAGTGTTTGGTAGCCCTTGGGTGAAAGAAGCTGTGTACCTCTCTACAAAGCACTGCGTTAAGAATGGGGCTGCTGCTCTTCAGTGCAGGCCTGGTTAATTCCTGTTGACTTCAGAGCAGAAGTTAGGCCCATCCAGAATACTTTACAACACTTCTTGTTGTTTTGTGTGACAGAATTCTGGCTTGTGTTGAAGGACACCATCCCATTTATTTAGGAAAGGGACCACGCAGGGCAGAGAATAGGTTGAGTGGCTTCTTTTCCCCTTTGCGCGCAGGGGTTGCTAGTGTTGCTGGAATCTCCCAGGCCCATATAGCCCAGTGTCACCCATCTCTAGCGCGAGCTTCCCTGTAGTCTGTCAGTAGGGAACTAACCACACCAACCCTCAGGCAACCACTTTTGACAGGCAGAATAGAGTTTTGTTGGCACTGTCTACTTAGTCCTTAGTATTTATACATGCGTTGCTACAAAACAAGTCAGTGCTTGGGTTCCCAAACCTTGAGTTTTTCCATTGACAGTGTTTGAAGTTGCAGGTGCTGGAGGGAAGGGTTCTTGCAGTTCATAAACCGTGTGTGCACTTTTTGTAGTGCGTATTATTAGTCTAACAAGTTTGGATCCCCCAGGTTTGTAATTTTTTTTTTTGCATTACCTGCAACAATTTCTGTCTTGTTAGGCAATTACTCAAGTGCATGCAATTCACTTTCCATAAGCTATTACACAGCCATCATAAAGATAAACCCTCAACCATAGCAGATCTTGCCTATGTTCATAGCTAGCTATCACCAAAGATTTCAATGTTCTAATGTCAGTCCCACTGTAGTATTAAATTAATGACTTTCTGAAAATATTGGGAAGATCTCCTGCACTGTCCAAAAGGAAGTTGTGGAAATACTCTATCCCAGTTTGTATCGATTTACAGCTTTGTTAATGATTTCCTAGAATAAGGAATTGAATGCTTAGGAGTGTTAAAATGTTAGAAGAAACAGTGTGTTGAAAATGTGGAATCCATCATTTCAAGTATGCTAACCCAAAACTAAGTTCTGTGTGGTTATGAAGCTCTGAAAAAGTTTTTATTATGTTATCCATCCACAAAAAGGTATGAAGAATTTTATAAGGGTGGGGAACTACTTCGTCTTATGTTTGGATGCTTTCAAAAATGGCCAACTGAAACCAAAAAAGGAAATAAGCCTGATGTCATTCAGGTTTCTTAGGAAATCCATATTTCACAAAACTTGGAATGTTTGTCTTTAAAAAGCATTTTTCACAGTACAATTAGTTCTCATATTGACTCATTGAAAAGTTATGCTTGTGAGTAAAAGGGGTCCATGATCCTTTGTTTTCTGTTCATTGATTGATTTATTGGAGCTTTTTTATAGTAATACCTTTTCTCAGTCTCGGTAGCAAAATGTGCTTCTCCCTTGTAGCATGCTATGGGAGTATTCTCTACGTTTGCATAGATTTTCTTTTGCTTTTGAGCAGCAGGTGGCGGTAGAGAAATACCTTTGAAGGCACAGCATGGGTGCCTGTGCTTGCAGGCTCAGGTACTCCATCATTCTGTGCAGTGGTCATCAGCAAGGACTTTGGAACAGTTGGTCCATAATCCGAGCTACAGTTGCATCCCACAGAAGTTTCCACGTCTCATTGAACCATAGTGTGTTATTCTTCCCATGTTTATAGACATGAGATGCGTCTGGAAAAATTGTACCAGGGAAGCTTTTACATTGTCTGCTGTCTACTTTAGAAAGATGTATCTGTACCTTCTGAGGCATGATCAAGGCAATCTCCAGTGAAATACGGTGGTTTCTATCTCATAAGGACCTGAGCTTTTACCATTTTTATCTCTAAAGTGGAACATGTTTACTTAGAATTGTAAATGGTGTAACAGTAGCCTAAAATTGCCACCAAAGCATTAGCTAAACATGCTCATGCTTTGTCAGAGTTTGACAGTAATGTTATGTCAGCAATATGATTAATTTAGATGATTTCTACTGAGCCAATGAATTGTGTATTTTGTTACTTTAGAGAACTGGAAAAATTATAAACCTAGTGGAGTTACAAGTGATAAAATATACAAGGTATGACTATAAGCATACACTGTGATTTTGGGTTCTGGAGGCTTCTGGAACTCTGAGAACAACGAAGGCAATTGGAGTTTATATATTTTTAGAGCAAGTACTCAATTACAATATGGTCACCCTGTGCATCTGCATGCTCTGTGACCCTCATTCCCAGATGTAATTTGTTTTTAGGGTTGACGAATGGGCTGAATTGACAGAACTGTGCATCAGAATCTCTATGTATGTGTATGTAGCTGGAGCACATTATTATACCTTTAGCTCTAAGTGTGGAGACGTGTTTCTTAAATCCTTATGCTTGCAGCCTCACTTGTGTTTGGACTTCTGGGCTTCACACCCAAGTGAGCTTCAGAAGAAAGGCTGTAGAACAACTGCTTGTATGTCTTAGGTTATGGGTCGGTCACTATAGTCTCTTGAATTCTTGGCTGCTTTGTACAGAAAATAGTGAGTTACATCTGTTCAGTAGGAACTGGAATCCCCAGTTATTCTTGGACTCTCACCTTTGTGAAGAGAAATGTTTGGTTTGTTTCATTGATACAGATTCATTTTGCAAAAGTGGAGCATTTGAGAGGATAACTACAAGAAGTCAAAGTGACAATACCTTTCCAGTTACCTTAACAGTTTTCATCTGTGGTAGCACGAGAAAAGAGAAGCCAGTGTGCCTTTGATAAAGGAATGTTTTGAAACCGTCATGGTTTTGCCAGTCCCATTTTATATCGATGTCACAGTTTATTTACAAGAGGAAAACCAACTTAAAAGTGTATCAGATTTGCCACGTGTACACTGTAAGGTGTCTCTTGCAGTTGAATCCAATAATCAGCCAGGATTAAAGATAGATCTAGCCAAGATTAAAGATAGACCTGTATCTCGTGGCAGTAATGTTTCAGGTGTACGTAGTTTGTAGTTTCAGGATATTTGTACAGTCCTGTACATCCCGGGGTACCATTTTTTTCCAGTTTACAGAATCAGAGTGAAATTATTTTCTTAAAAATCAATGACAGCAATGTAAAAAGAAAAATACCAAAGTGTTCTTATTTAATTTTTTTGACAAAAGTCTTCACTTGCATACTGGAGTTCCTTTCAGTGTTGTTTCCGTAGAGTTCAGCTGGAAAACATTTTCTTTTTTCTGTTACCTACTGCCACTTAGTCTTGTGTCTGGTATGTAATGCAAGTATACTTATTTTCCTAATATCTGCCCTTACTCAGTGCTGTAAAAAACAAGTAATTCACTTTGGCAGTCCTTGAACAAAGGTTAATGAATTTAGCTGGTAAGCAAAGTGATCTCCAAGTGCTGCATTTTACAAAGGAACCTTTTGGCAGACGTGGGGTTTTTTAATGCAGAAGTACACCTCTGTCTATGATCATTCACATGGTAATCTATGTTAAAAGGTTTGTTTTGGGGTCTCTGTTGGTGTACACCACAGAAACGTCCCACCATAAATGATGCTGTTGACCCCAGAATACTAATTCCCATGGCATACAAGTTGTACGCTGCTCCTCAAAGAAAGCGACTATGACGTTGTGCGTTTCTTTTGGTCTTCCTGGAGTAGGGGGTAAGATCTGCTTCTGGGCAGTGCAGCCATGCTTGCTTTAATATAGGGTGTGTAGAGCGAACGCAGAAGGCACTGTACTTATTTCTGTGATTGGGAGGGAGAAGCAAAAAGCTCTGTGTATAAGTTAACAAGTAACTCATATGGACAGATTAACAAGAGCATCGTGTCTGGTCCTTCTTTCCAAAATTTGTGATGGGCTTATGTGGCTAGGTAGCAGATACAGTGGAGAAGAGATAAATAAATTATTACTGTATGTTGATATAACACAAATGAGAGAAGTAGTCCACGTGATCGTGAATGGGAAGTGAATTGCTGAAAATCTCAGTGATGTAGTCTGTGCTATGAAAATTTGAGAATGTATGCACTGTAAAAGAGAAAGTGTGTACTCAACCATGTAGTCTGGAGATAAAGAATAGAGTCAGGGTTGAAGGATACAATGATTTTTTTGTCTCTGCCATGTATAACCCGAGTTTGTAATGAGCAGCTGTCATTCTCTAATTGTTAAATGGTTTATTTGAAAAAATTTGACTCTTAGGCTGTTACACGCATACTGGTCATGGAAGGCTACTCTCAAAATCATGTAAGGACTTCTGCTAGATTTTATTTTAATGGAAGTTTTTATTCTCTACAATTAGTAATTTAGTCTCTTTGGTTAGCACTACAATCACACGCTGATACTTTCAGAATATTGTAGAGCTAATAGCAAGCTTATATTTTCTGTAGAGAATTGTCATAGCAATTTTCTTTAAATGACTTGGAGCACAATGGCACGGTGACAACATACTTTGTCCTGACCATCTCTGTGACTGTTTTCCTCTTAGGTGAAAGAAAAAAAATGGTTTCAGTGCTATTACAGCTGCAGACGCATTTGATTTTTTTAATGGTTTATGGTGGTGTCTTTTTTTGTTTCAGTTGGAAAGAGATGTGGCTACAGGATTATTGGCAAAGCCTTGATCAGGGTGAGGCCCTCACCGCTATGATTCACCGCAATGAGTCACATCAGGGAAGATTTTGGGACTATATGCATGAGATTTTTCTCAAGAGGACGAGGCAACACTGACCCATCTTTGTAAGAGCTTGATCTGAAAATTTCATTGAAAGTTGAGACTGTGAATTCTTACCTTGGTCCAAATGTTTGCCTTGAAATAGAAGAAAAACTCTCACAGAGACTCTTTTTTTCTGGTGCATGAAGTGAGTAAGTTTCTGCTATGATTGGATTTCGGCAGTGAAGATCTTAGCAACTGCTTTGATTTGAATTTCAGCTCTGTGGTGTGAAGCCACTCCTGATTTACAGGTGTCAACATGTGGGACAAAAGAGGAATTTACTCTCCTTTTGCATTTGGTATAGCTTCCTTGTGGCTTACATGACTTCAGAGGAACACCTCTCCAGAATCTTGCTCAAATACCCGAAGTTATTTCAGGGATTTTTTTAATCTCCAAAATATTAATCATTTTTTATAAATATTTTATCAGCCATTTATTGTCCTCATTGTCCTGTTAGCTGCTATTAACAAACAGCTTTTCCAGTGAAGGAATTACAAAAGACAAATGTCTGTGGAGTGCAATTGTGCCTTATGAAATTGCAGCAATAAAGCCTCTTCTCCCCAAGTAAGCATGCCTTGAATGCTCCTGCTTTTCAGGGTAACTCAATAACTATGGGCAGGTCACTTACCCTCTGCCTAATTTTCCTTTTTTTGCTAACTTTCCAGGTGATACGTACAATGGGATGAGAGACTAAATTATTTATATTTACAACTTTCAACAAAGTACTTCACACCAGAAAGTGTATTACCTGGTATTGTGCAGAACTAGAGTAAAATTAGTATGCTTTGCTTCTTTCAAGTTTCCGTAAAGCTGGAATCCCAGCTACAGTCTTGACTTGTTGTTATCTCTTTAACACCAGCAATTCAGAGGCCTTTGATTTGTTCTTTTTGAGTATCTGCAGCTTTCTGCAAAGACAAATACATTTTAACAATGGTACCTCTCCAGTGGTCTCTGCAGTTTGGATACAAAGCTTGCAGTCTTTCTGTGCTGAAGGGGATGATCAGAATCAGGTGCACTGAGATGGTTTTGTATCTCTACCAGATCTTAATACAGTGTGATCCTGGTCTGTGACTGGAGTTCCTAAAAGTGATGACATCTGGATAGATCTTCCTTGTTGCATAGCGTGTATCTCTTACAGATATAAATAAAGCCCACTGTTCCCTTCCATGTTGGGTACCTCTCTGAAATAATCGATTTTGCATTGGAGATTCACTTAGTGTCACAGGTTAAAAGCACAGGTAAATATGACCACAGTGCAGCGATGTCTGACTAAATAGCCAGAGTTTATCCGTGCCTAAAACAGAATGTTGGTAATGAAGGTCTAGAGTGTGGGGGGGTAATTTCATTTTGTAAGGCAGTTCATGCATTGCTATGGGAAGTCTGAAGCCTGTTAGTAAAAGTTAGGAACAGGAGTGAATCTACATTCTGCCCCTAATTAAGTCACTATCCATTGCTTAGCTGTGGATGGAAGATTTAATCTTTCTTTTTTTTTTTTTTTTCTCCCCTCAAATTCCCATTCATAATGCTACAGGTATGATATTATAGGTATAATATTAGTATAGGTAATTATATGCATCTCAATGTTTGCCTCTCAAGTGATAGAATATTGCAGTGTTAAAAACTGGGCACCTTGACAGAGGAGACTTCAGACCCGTAACTATCACTGGATTCTTGTAAATGTGGAAAATACATAAAATATACGCAGATCTCACCTGATTTTTTTTAAGGAGAAAACTGCTTTTTTATCTTTTCTGTAATAACAGTAACAAATAATTCTTCAGCTAAAATGCATTCATCAGTTTACATTCCTTTTTTTTCAGTTACTCAGGAGACATGAATACCTAAGTGAATATATTTGAATTAATTGTTAAAGTGGATTACTCAAATCAGATTAAGATTACAGATATGTCTATTCAGGATTGAAGTGGCCACAATGTGCTTGAGAACTAAATTATGATAAAACAAATCAAGGCTGCTTTAGTTCTGAATATCAACTTCTACTGAACAGTTTAATGATATTTAAATAAATTGTTTGAATTAATGCCTTCAGTTACTTCAGATTCTCTTTGTTTCCTGCTTCTATATAGAAAATCATTCAGTAGTCTTTGAGCGCGTGGTGCTTTTAATTAGCTAGATCTCAAAACCCTTTCTTATTCAAGTGTTTGGGGTAGTCAGGAAGAGAAATTCCAATCTTGCTTTTTGTACTAAATGTGAAAAATACAAACCAAGTACTAGCATATTCTGCTTTTGCTATTTTATCCTGTAATTTAAGTAGTTTTTCTAGAAGTGTAGGGTTTATAACCATGTCCAGGTATTTGTTATAATTTACCTGCTGTTGCCAAAATTAGACAGGCTACACTTAATGTGTTGTCCTTGCAGGAGTAACAGGAGGAAGTACCAATATAAGCGTGTGCATCATAGCACCTGCTTAATTCTTGGGTAATGATGTCCCAAGGCCTCACTTTGCCTTCCTGCTCAGCAAAATGAGCATGTTTGTCAAATAACAACAGAATTGAAGATACAGTGGTACAAACTTAAAGAGTAGCTAGCAAACCAGATAAAAGCTTACTCCTTGGGACCTTGATTCATTAATTTGCTAGTTCACAACCGTGTATTCCTTCACCACTATTTATTATCTGTACTCAGTATATTAGTGACCTGTCAACAAGGGTTTTTTGTTAGTCCTACAGGAGTGTTTTTTGTTTGGGTTTTTTTTGCTGTATGTATGCACTACAGAAGGCTGTTGCTTTGAGCTTCATGACTGTTGCCAAGCATGAGTATTTCTGATTGCCATATCCCTTCTTAACACAGGTGTAAAAGCAGCACAGATACGAAAGTAACTTTATCACAGATATTCTGTGGGGTTCGTATGAGTTTCAAAGTACAACTTCCAGTTTGTAGTTAAGAGTCATGAGCCAGTTTCAATAGCTTTCTCTTCTGAGTTCTTAGTGTCTTCTTAGGTTTAATTATTTTTTACAGTCCTGCAGGTGGTGAACTTCTCAAAAAGTAATGAGTATCAGCTACCACTCTTCACAGCCATGATGCTCACCCAAGCCTTGTGTTTCTCTTGTATCTGCAGAGGTTTTTTTCTGTAGGAATAGATCATAGTAGCTTATCATCTCCTGTACGTCACAATATGTCCATGATTTATAAACAATGTGTCTGTTGCCTAAATTAATATACTAAATGTGTTTCACTGATTGTACGTGGTACGCAAGAATTAAGGCTGAAATATTTCTTCCAGTGTGTAGTATGAATAACTTGTATAGCTGCCAGGTAAACTCCTCAGGGGCAGGATAGGTGGGAATCCTCCCTTGCTGGCTAAAGAGCTGTGGTTGCAGTTCTGTTCCAGGCTGCTGAATGACCTTCACAACATCCACTTCTCTGCACAGCAAGGACTGCAAAATGTTGAATAAAGGAGGTTCTACCAGCAGGGCTTTGCTTTCATCTCTCTCCTGTTATTTGTAGGAGGCAGGAGGAGGAGCTGGGTCTCATACCCTTGAAGAATTTGAGATTAATTTACATAATGAATTTGAAAGGATTGCTATATCATGTCCAAAGACTAATGCCAGTCTTAGCAAAGTGAATTCAATTTATGATCCTAGCTGTCTTTCTACTAATGCAAGCTATGTGAATGCAGACAAGGAGGAAGGTTACTGCAGCAACTATTAATATTTTGGAAAAAGGTTTCTGATTCCTGTTCTTGACTGCTAACTGGATTTCTCACTTCACTGCTTTAAAACCAAACCAGCTAGATGGTGGCTGAATGTCATCACTCATCTTGTGACTACCGGAAGGTTTATATCATACTCAGACTGAACAATGTATACAACATCTTAATCAAGTTCTTACAGTGCAGGTGCCTGTGCTTATAAGAACACACAACTGAGACTAATCAGGAACTTTTGCAAAGATATCAAATATCGAGGATGATAGAGATTACCTCTGTAAACCTTTTGGTAGACTTCTACTAACAAGGGTGAGTCACTTCACTGCTTGTCATGCATTTTGCCTGTTTACTGTGTGACTAGAGGGAGGATTTCAAAGCTGTCAGGATAGCTTTATTCACTAGCATTAATGTTCTAAAAATAGATACCTCCTCATTACTGCTCATGTGAAACACTGGTAAATTCTATTGATGCTGTGTCTCAGAATTGACTTGAGAAGCTAGGGTAAGTTTATGTCCTCTGAGACACAAGAGAGGAGAAATAAATGTCTGACAGAAGGTTAAAAATCTAGCAATCCAATTCATTGCACTGGACAAGCTAAGATTCTCATTCTCCTGCCAAAACTGTGATACAAGGTGCTGCCTGTTTTTTCAGTAAGAAGCTGGGTATTTTATGTACTGAAGTAGTAGTCTGTGTTTTCTGTCCTTTAACAAGGACTGCAATTTCTAGGAAGCAAATAACCTCACTGAATAATATTGATTGGATACCTAACATTGATAATTTCTAGAACTGAAAAAGAATTGCCTTTTCTTCTTTCTGTCACTGTAGTAATTTTCGAACGGAAGGATCTCTGAATCCTCTGTGGTGGTAAGTAGGATAAGAGCCGAGCAACAGTGCATGTGTATGTTTGGAGGGAAAGGAGAATGAGATTCTTTCCCTGGAAATGGTCTGCAAAGTGCAGCAGCTGGAGAATCACAGCAGAAATGCCCCTCTTGCACCTTGGCAGAGGGTAGTTTTAACTGGAATGGAAGAAAAAATAACTCCTTAAGGACTGGGAACAGGCTAAATTGAATTGAAACACAGCCATCAGGGACATCACTGTATAAACAAGCAGACACCTGCCTCCCTTACCATCCTTGCATACCCACTCTTCAGCCATCGTCCCAAGAGAGCCACTCCCTTAATGATTAGCTGTCATCCATTTGGTTGGATTTAATTAAGATTGTTGATGGATCTCCAGGCACCTTCCGAGAAGCTGTATTAATCAGAAACACAGGGCGGCAGGTTCCTTCATTCTGCCCAGAGACCTCTACTGACAGGTTGAAATTAATCAGAGACAAAATCCTTTTAGTGATATGACCAGCTGAGCCAAAGCCTCTGTCAGGCTTTAACAAAGTGCACTTCTCTTATGATTTAGTGTCTCAGAGCTGGCAGTGAGAAATACGTGGCCCTGCAGAGGAATTAGGAAGGGTGGAGAAGAATGGAACTGCAGGATTTGTTCCAGAGCTCTGACATGACTGGCATCTTAATTCTTTCCCGCAGAAAAGACCCATTTAATGCTGAAATGTCTCAGAGATGGTTCTGGGGATCTTGGAATGGATCAGAGCAGATCATGATACTTTGTGGCATCTCTGAGCAAATAAGGAGGCATCAGGTAATTTGCAGTGGAAATGGGCTGGATTTCAGTAGATTTGGGAGTTAGGGATTAGGGATGGCAGCTCAGAACTAATTAGGTGGACAGAATGATGCAGGGTGGCTGATCTGCTTGAGATAGCTCAGGATAAGGTAGGCTAGCATTGGAGTTGGGGTGGGGGGTGACATGTCAGAAAAGAAATTGCATCTGTCATTGTGCTAATTAATGCATTTGTGCTAGTAAGTGCATTAAGTGCTAATACTGTCCAAACACAGTAGCTCAGCAGACAGGAGGAAGTCTGAACTGACTGGAATCTAAGCAACAGGTTAGTTTCACTACTGAAGGTAAACTCCAGTTAAATTGGAGTTTAAGGAGGTCAGGGTGAGACAGCTGAGAATAAATTGTGGTAGGTGAGGGTAGTATGAAGTTGTATGAGAAGAATTGGGGCATTCAGGATAAACTTGCGTGAATACGCTGGACTTTACCTGAAAGACGGATCCAAGCAGTTGGATAGAAGCAGAAAGACTCGGATATCAACTCTATTAATTTCTCACAATACAACTGATAGAATCATAGAATCATTTAGCCTCATCCTCTAATTGTTTTTAGGCAGTGTCTGGAGCTTTTACATAGTTACTCCAGAAAGCAAAGGATCCATGGTGTAATCTCTCACCTTTTAAAGATGTATTTAAGACAACAATATAATTTTAAGGGTGTATTTTTATTACAGCATTGTTAGCATTGTATTTAATTGTGGCATAGCATTTACTGTAGCATCATAACTGGCCCTTACTCCAGTTGTGATATAGATTCTTTTCAAATCTAATACTAATAGTTTAATCTCTGTGGTTCATTTTTATTTTGACCAGCTGAAATGCAGGCTAGGATTCAGCTTTAACTATGTTGATCCATGTAAAGTAGTTGTAAATGCAATTAGAATTTTACACGGTCTTTAGAGCTGTACATTCAGGATTCACAGTGAAACACCTGTGGGGTTCACTCATCGTGTGTATGGAGGGAATTGGGTTTCTGACTGTCCCTATAAAGTCGGAACTTCTGTCCCATCCATTAGTGTCTCTGTGCCATCAGCTGTACAAAATACAGGCTACAGAGAGACTTGGCTGTTGAGTAACGCACCTCTTCTGTAGTTCCACATTCTGCCTTAAAATGAACGTTTGTGTCTTGCTTCAGACATCTGTGCATGGTGTGTGCAGACACCATCACGTACCTTACTGTGTCTGCTCGGAAATTTCTTAGGCTGATGCTCCAATCCCAGGCTGAATGCCAGAAAAAAAAAAAAAATTCTAATGCAGACAGCAGTAACTGACAGGAAGCTATTACAATTCTCCTTGTGTAGCTTGCCTTTCTCTTTCTCAGCCTCCCCCCATTTCTCTTGGAATTACTTAAAAGAGAGAGCAGCTTTTGAAGGTGAATGTACCTGATGGTGCTGCCACCATTAGCTAATGTAATTTGGAAGAAAGGAGGTTGATTTACAGGGAGTGCAGTTCAGCTTCTCTTACATCCTAGTACTTCCGTCTTTCCTTTTTATTGTTCTTGTGCAAGTCTAGTTGGTCATTGCAGCAGGCAAATGCAGCAGAGAAAAGTGGGTATCAGTAGGGGTAGCTAGAAGAGGCAAATCCAAGAGCAGCTGAACCTCACATGAAGTGGAATACTGACAATACTTCATCTCCCCATCTTGAATTTGCAAGATTTCTAATGTTTAGAGCTGCAGCATGCAAGCCCTCCAGCCTAATGTGAAGGTGTCAGCTTGTTCTTTTTCTTCTCCACTGGTAGCCAAGCTAGAACGATAGCTCATTTCCTGACCCATCAGAAAAAATGGAAGTAGAGAAACATCCCTCTTGCCAAAATGTTTCAGAACTTCCAGACAGACTGTCTGAATTTGGACCTAAAGAGATGGAAATTTGCTTCTAAAGAGGACCAAAAGAAATATTTTGTTTACTTGAAAATGTCTTCTTTAAATTGGACTCTAAGAAAATACTATTCTAGCAGTAACACAAAAATAATTATGGAATCAGACATACCAGAATATATATTAAATCTGCAGATGCAGTAAATTCTAGTATTGATACTAAGAATATTCTGGTATAGGTCTGGTGATGTTTAAATCAAGGTAACAAAATTTCCCATGTCTTGTTAACTTCGTTGACTGGGCAGAGGCAAGTGAAGTGGTTCTTTTTTAATGTCCATAGCCAGGAGGTTGAATATATTATTTTCATCCAAAGCAATGTGCTATGCAAAAAATTCTTCCAGCATTCCTGTGGAAGAAAACTGATTCTTCCAGTGTCCTCCAGTGCACAGGGAAATTGGCGGTGCCTGAAGGAGCCCCCATACGGTGACAAGTCGGCACATTCAGTGACCGCTATGTGACAAGCATCTGAGTATTTTGGGTCCCCGGTTCAATGTCCAGCTCATCAGTTCTCTGTATCTACCTCATCCCTCATGCTGTGCAGAAATCTGTTTGTCCCCCAGCCCTTGAAACGTTACTGCGCCTCCTGTGTGACCTGTCATTTTCAGCAGGGGACAGAAGGGCTCCAGAATCAGCCAGATGCGTTGAGGACTTGCAGGGATTTAAATCCTACGCTAGGAAAGAAACTTCTGGGAACAACGGGATTCTCCACAACCAACTATGAGGCTGCGGGGAACAACCCGACCACTTCAGAAGCAGCAGTTTCGGTATCTTCTTGGAAGATGGGGTAGGAACAGCGGTGAACAATGCTGCTAGCGTGTGATGGGGAGGGGTGAAGGGCTGAGAGCGAAGCGGTTTTGAGCACCAAGAAGTTTCCCTTCGGCCGCAAGAGCATTCCCTGAGTTCCATTTGAATTATCTGAACCAGTCGTGATTTCTTCCGCTCCGGTGCGCGTGCCCCCGCGGGGGTTCCGAGTGCTGCAGAGCGAGTTCCGCGCGCGGGCTGCCGGAGCCGTCTCCGGGTGGTTCCCGGTGGCACGGGAGCTGCGAGAAGGGCTTTCAGTCCCGCGGCCTTTGCCGGGAGAACGGGGCGGGGAGGAGGAACGAGGTTTCGCCTCAGACGGATCGATGTGCCCTCT
>NW_009260182.1:6467958-6470573 GCF_000687185.1 Egretta garzetta | reverse complement strand
CCGGGCCCTCCGGCGTTGTCCCCGGGAGCTGTCCCGCCGCTCGGCTGAGGCTTTACCCTGGGAAGGGTCTGGTGTTGTCAGGGCTGGGTCGGGTTCACGCTCGGAAGCGCCTTGCAGGGGGGCGGAGCGGAAGGGGGCCTGGTTTGTCCCGTGGAGTCGGCACACGGGTTCCCCTGCAAGGTTGCTTCCTCGTCCAGCAACCCGAAATTTGCATCTTGTGATACTCCTGGTGTGAATCACGCATGTGAAATATACTCTGTTACGTATCAATATAGCATTTACCTTAAGAATTCAATCAGAAGGCTGCAACAGAGCTCATCTTTGTGCTAGCCACGTCTTCTCTACGCAAAGCAACGATGAGTTCTTTACTTGTGTTGGTTTTTCTCACCTGCCTCTACCCCATCGTAAGCTCCTCTCTGGAGATGTATGCGCTGTGGAGGCCGCTAGCGTGAAATCCCAAACACCTGAGATTTTTGCTTGTGTCTTTCCCTCCTAGAGGCGACGTGCATTACGGAGATGTCAGTAATGATGGCATGCTGGAAACAGAATGACTTCAACGATACAGTTTGTGCCGAGGAGATCCGGATGTTCTATGACTGCGTGGCAAAGGCAGAAGTAATTAAGGCTTCTTTTGTGTTCTTTAGGGCAAGTAGTAGGGAAGGAGGAAGCCCCCAATCGTTTTTTATGTGCCAACAATAATAATGTTCTCTGAAGAATTTGCTTTGTGTTGTAGCTCAATTGAACTGTAGGAGGGATGCAGAATGATGTAGATCAAACATGCAGTCCTTCCTTTCTGAATGCAGAAGTTAAATTAAGATTAAATTAAATTAGAATTAAAATAAAGGAGTGTGGGAAGGGACTGGATGTTTGGTATGCTATAACTAAGGATGAAACAACGGTTGCATCCATCCTCCTTCTGTTGTCAAATTCTTGAAGCAGAGCTCAGTTGCTGTAGTTGACTCTAACGTAGGCCATTTATTTTGATTTCTTCCAGTTTTTAATCTCTAATGTTTCAGCACTAATGAAGCAATAACAGTCACTGCTCTTCTCCATGTTACATGATAGTTCTGAATGAAGGAGAGTACAGTTCGGAGCTGTTAAGTAGAGGAGTGATTTGTATGGTGTAAGATGTGGATTGTATTGTAACTGGGGAGACATACAGTGTAGTTAAATTCAGAAATCGCTCTGATTCATAAAATTAAGAAATAGCTGACTCGGGTTACCAATCCAATCCCAGCATTATCTAGACAGTGTATGTGGGGGGGAATTAGGATTCCCAAATTCCAATCTGTCATGAATCTGTAAGTAGTTCTGTGTTTGCAGGGCTGAGGGTGGAGACAAGGTGGTAGAGAAACAACCAGTGGTTTCAGTAATCCTTGTAACAAACAGAATTTTCAGGATACATGAGGTAGTTACAGCTATTGCAGACTCCCTGAAAATTAGGAGTTGTTTTATGCTGTTTCTGACTTTGAAGGCTAGACATTTTCTTGAAAAACAAGTTTTTATTGTTTGGAAATTAAAGGTTTCCAGCTACATGATAAATTTGAAATCAAATCAGTTTCAAAAGCAGACTAAAGGTAAGTACATGTACTAAACTTGTCCTTAAACTGATTTCAGATTTCCATTTTTTTTAGTAATAGTACCATCATTTAATAAATAGTTATTTACTGTTGCTGTTTGACAGCACAAATTAAATTTGTCCACAGTTTATTTGGTGGATTACAAAGGAAACAAACGAATAATAGAAAGTAAAAAGAAAAATCTTCTGCGTTGTTACTCTAAGTTTATAATACTATTAACTAAGAATATGGAAGAATATCATCTTTGCATGTTGTCAGTCATTGATTTCACCATTTAAAGGTCGTCAGCTTCTGAAAGCCATGTGATTATTGAGCCAAGTGCTGTTACAAGTGCTCCTTAAAGAAATAGCATTCTTCTCAAAGGAACATCCAAGTGCAATTGGTAACAGTCTTTGGGGGTGAGAGCCAACTCAGCAAGTAAACAGAGGTAATATCTTGAGGTTTCTTTTTCTGTTCCAGAAGGAGCGCAAGGATCAAAATGAGGACACCCTGTCACCCAGGGGAAACTTAACTTCAAGCAAAGCGAACAAGCTCCTAAGGAGGTTTCCTCAGATCACACGTTATGTATAATGCGCTTTACTTAAAGGGACTGCGGACAAGCCAGTAAAGTTGGAGTCTTTGGCAAAAAGTGAAAAGTAGACTTGAGTGAGCATTTGATGTCACGTGGTATCTGTCAGCACTGCTGCGTGGATCTTGACTGCGCCTTTGTTTCCAGAGTGAAAAATGCCCATCTTGACCAGCTGTCTTTGTTCATGAGGTTCTTGGGTCTTGCGATCTTAGGATTTCTGCACTGTGGTGTTCAACTAGCCTCAGTGTGGAGTCAGGTCCTCGCTGAAATAAAATCTTCTAGGAATGCATGTAAATGCATTTTCTAACAGTTAGGGGGTGCCTTTTCCTCGTGTATAAGCTTCCTGCCTAACTTCTGAGCTGCCAGCAAGAAGTGCTCAGGCCAGACTTAAAACTGATAGTAATCTCATGACTCGTACTCCTACACGTATGTATACGCAATTTGGTTCCTCTTGAAATTTTTTTAAT
>NW_009260182.1:6463644-6467492 GCF_000687185.1 Egretta garzetta | reverse complement strand
TCCTGCTGCTGTACAAGAAGGCTGTAGAATGAGGAAGAAATCTCTAGCAAAATACCTTGTTAATACGTAATACATTGGTAAGGTTCAAATATAATTTTCGTGTGGAAGCTTGTGATTTAGGCCCTCTGATTTGCAGGCAGGACAGGTATGGTGCCATGTCAGATTGATTATGTTGTCTGTGCTATAATAAAATAATGCAAGACTGTTGTTTGGCTTGGGTGACTCATAATCTCCAGTAAAATGTTCCATTGTTTTGGTAAAAAAAAATGAAAGGAGGAGAGAAAGTTCAACTGTGGACTGATACTGAAATCATGTCATTAATTATTAGTTTTGATTTGGGTTTTTTTTCACTAGAGTACCACAAAACTGCAGACAAGTCCCTGTTGGTTTAGGACCAGTACCTGATTGGTAAAGAAAATGCAGTGCCTCAGAGAACTAATGATATAGCCATTTAGATCACTAATTCTTAAATTAGGGTATAAAGGGCGTAAAGAAAAATTAGAGTAGGAGTAGCGCCAGGCACATACAGACTGTGTGATTACCCACATGTGACTGTAGGGTTTGCATGGAGCTGGAGCTGACTTCTCTGGAGCCCCAAGGCTGATACACGTTCATCACGTAAATATTGGTCAAGCGTATGCTTTCAAGTTACTGAAGCAATTTTCCTTTAACTGTTACTTACAATGGCTTATTAGTGGGTTATCCCACAGGGTAGCTTATTCTGTTGTTGCTATTACGGCATACATGGGTCTTCCAGAGGACTTGGGGTCAGTAAGAACATGATGTCCACATCTAAGTTTGGGAAAACGCTTTGGTTCTATGGCATTTTGCATTTTCAGTCTGAAAGACGCTCTCTGAGAGGGAGAGCTGCTTGCTATTTCTGTGTTTCTGAAGGAGACAAGCTAAGCTGGGAGTGAGGAACCGAGGAATTCTAAATTCACTGCTGCTGTTGTTTTTTCTTTCCTTGTATTAAAACTTAAAAAGCATAGTTTTGCACCTCTTAAGCTAGCAGCTGTGCTACATGTACTGAATTCTAGTGTCTGTGAAGAACTGTCTCTATATAAAAGGCTGTAACGGAGGAACTAACACTTTTTTGTTGTATTTTTACTTCTGAAGTTATGCACAGCTCCCACTAATCTGGACAGCCATTTGGGGATTTTAATGCTTTACAGTGAGTTTCACAAGTTCAGTTGTTTGGGCTTTTTTCTGACCTTTTACATGTCTACTGTAAGCTTAAAATTACTGTGCTGAGGTTCTCCAGTCCTTAAAGAAATGCATTTATTTGGAGGAAGAAGGAAGGAAAGAGAATGCTTTTCAGATGCAGATGCACCCAGATTTTACAGTGCTTCTTTTAACAGTACTCCAGCAGTTCTTTTGGCTCAGGATCCCATGCTGTAACCAAAAAACCTCCAGTTACTGATTGTCCTTGGCGATTTGAGCTGCTGCTATTTCCCCATATCTCACCGTTAAGCTTATGCTGGGTGTTTAAGCGCGTTCTGTGACTTGCTCATATTGGGGGTTATTCCATTAACAGTTCATGTGCGTAGCTGCAGTGACTGACACTGTCCTCTCTGAGTTCCAGGCTTGGACCACCCCATGATGCTGTTGCTGGGGAATAAAAGAAAATTGGGTTCTGTTGCTGAGCCCACTGGTTAAGAACATTGCTGCAGAGACCTGTATGTGACTGCGTGGTGGGGGGAAAGAATTAAACAAAAGCTGACTAGCTGTTCTACCCTCCTAAGTCGGATTTAAGGATTTAAGCAAATCTGCTGGAATTCCTTGATCTTATTCCTGTTCCTTACATCCTGAATATTATATCAGCTCTGGGTATGATTGCTATTAACTACCTCTCTTTTTAGGCTTCTGCTGAAGATCTCTTGTGGAGGAAGCATTGATATTTTGGCTGGTTTTGCTGAATAGTAGTCCTGCCAGTTCAGGAGAAATAGGTTGAATTCCAGAGAGCTGAGAGCATTTTAGAAGACGGTACTTCTCCTTCAGAAAGGTCAGTACAGAATAATCTGGAAAAATCAAGACAGAAAGACTCTGTAGGGAATCATAGACTTCTTATTATAGAACTGTGCTTATATCAGGGTGAGAAGGTGGTCCCTGTTAAATAGTGGTCTTAGGTGTTTACAACTACTTCAAACTTGCCCACACAAGAAAGTTCAATATACGTTTTACCTTGGTTTTAGATACGTTACCTATCTAAACTGCCATAGTTTTATTGGTATAATTTCCTTTTTGGTCTTCCTCTCCACCTTGGAGAGGGCCATGTAACTATGAGAGCTTTTGAGAATCTGAATCCACCTCTCTGAAGAAAATGTCGTTGCATGTGCCAGAAAACCAGGGCGAGTCTTGGCATGAAGGAAGTCGTTCCAAAAGAGGAGACAACTGCAAAACCCACTGTATGTTTGCACAGTTTGTCATTGCTCCAGAAACTGAATATCAGACTTGGACTTCTGTTGCTTTTAGTACACTGGTCTTGTGTTTCCTTTAAAATCACTTTCTTTTCCTTTAAAATCTAGGAAACCACTTCATCCTAGGAAGCCTTGCCTTGAGAGGGAAGCAAGTGACAAGCTGCTATGAGAGAAATCCAGGACAGGCTTTTGCTAGAGGTTTTAAACCCTGTTTAGTATGTGTCAGAGGCTGAATGCAGCTGTTTCTTTCCAGGTCTAAAGGGCTAAATAGGTGAGCGTCTTACGGGAGTTCTGAAGGGGCATCAACAACCTCTCTACTCCTGACTAAGGAGCAGATTTCTCTAGATGCCAGTAGATTTTCCTGTTCCTGCCTCCAGTATATCCTTTCCTTGTGTTTTCACTGGAGAAAGTGGTTCTAAATTCCAACACGTTCCCATCTTTTAATTTTGTTTTGCTCCTTTTTGCCAGTGCTGCCTGAGAGTTACAGTGTGCTGTAGCATCTAAACTATTTCCATCCTCTGTTGCCCTGATCATCTGCCTCCCTCGCTATGAGGATATAGGAGATTAGCTTATTTACTGAGTGTAATTCTTGGCCAAATCCACCGTGGTACAAATCCACTCCAGAAAGGGCTCCTTCCCACCACTCAGCGACTCCTGTGACAGATCCAGCATGTAGTGGAATTTCCTTCCATTTGGTGAGGGACTGAGGATGAGGCAACACAAAACTGTCATGTGAAGTGAGTAATGGGCAATAAGCGAGCGAAGAAAAAAAAGATGCTTTCTGTTAAGCCAATGGATTTTTAGCAGCTCATTCCTTGTTTTTATGCTGAAGGTGTCTTTGGAAATGCTGCTCAGCAGACTTGGCCAGAAGTGAGCTCATTTCTTAAGGTGACCTTCATGTTTCATGCTGCAAAACACCAGGAGTTAATCCCTCCAAAATCAGAATTTAAATGTAGGAAATGCCCATTAGACTGAGCTGAGGAGCAGCACAGGGAACGTGTGTAAAAAGAAAAAAAAAAAAAAGTTCCAGGATTGAACAGCTTCAAATTGACCAATTCCTTTCTTAGGTTTAATAATGTTTGAAACTTTTTGTTGTACCCTCTAACCGTAATTCATACAAAGGAGCAGCAAGCTGGAAACACTGAAACACCGGGTAGGATTGTTGGTAGCCGTGCGGTGGTGACCAACCCTCGGGACAGCAGCCTGGCTGACTGAGTTAAACAACTTTATGGCCCAAGGTCAAGGAGGCGCTCGACGGAAGGGCTCCCGGAGGCAATACCCACGACGGCCAGGCGCAGGGCTGGGAATCGGGAGCGCGCCCTGGAGCGGGCTGTGCTACCGGTGGGTTTCCCGCGGGGCGACCTGGAAGCTGCTTACGTAAAGGTTTCTGGGTCCCGTTTACCTGGGCTCAAATCCGAGGCGCGTCTGGCC
>NW_009260182.1:6453015-6463385 GCF_000687185.1 Egretta garzetta | reverse complement strand
GGACGGACGGACGGACGGGCGGCGGTTCTGAGGTCTGCGCCCCACCCGCCCCCTGGTTTTAAGGGTGCTGGAGAAACTCTGGGGCATGTCCTCCTCCCTTATTTCTCTCCCCTCTTTTTCCCTTTTCTGAAGAGAAGAATCAAGGAGAAGAGATGAGGAGAGGAAGGAGAAAGTGAAATCGTAAGATGCTGCCGGGAACTTTGATCCCTTTCCCTGCACCCCTCTCCTGACATAGATATGGAAGAGGCATCCCACTCCCTCCGGTGCGGATCGGCTGGTGCAGGCCCTGAGCCCGGCAGCTGAACGAGAATGCGATGCTTGGAGAAGCTTCTGCCCACTTTGTACAGTAAGGATGGAGATCCCCAAAGTCCTCGGGTTCCTGGTACTGCTCACGAGCCTCTTACCCTGTCTCAGATGCGTGGAGGTAAGAACTGGTTATTCTTCTATCTGCTTGTAGGAAGTCACATGGCTCTTTTAATATCCTCACTGTAAGCGGATCTTTTTATTACTTGAATATGTTTTCCAAAGCGTCTAGGCGGCTGTGGTCTCTGGGAAGGGCTGGGGGTTTGAGGAGGGATTTATTTTGTTGTGCGTATGAAATTCAGAAAAGGAAACAAAGCAGGAAAGCGGGATGTGCAGGGGCTTGCAGATGCTTTGGCTCAGGTTTCCTATGTTTCTCAAGCGCTGCAGTGACCCTGGCAGGAGAGATCCTTTGTTTCTGTTCTTTGCTGATTGACTCATTACCCCTATTGCTGTTGTGGACAGATGATCTACAGCCACACGGACCTGGGGCAGTGACTGCAGCACAGGCTGTTTGCGCTAAAATTTGGTGGTGGTGATGGTCAGCGTTAGGGGATTTTGGAAACTGCTATGGGAACTGGCAGCAACTGATCTTTCATTAGAAGGAAAGCATATTAGTTGGACTGCAGTTCTTTCGTTTATGGTCTGTCTCCAAGAAGAGCGGGTTCAGACTTTCATTTATAGCCTGTTATTAGTCCACCCCATCCCTCTGTTGCCTGCAGGCTTATGTGTTTGCAGGTGCACACTAAAAGCTAGGAGCCGGGGGACCTGGATTGCGGCTCAGTCACGCTTGGTGCAGTCACAACGGTGTAGCTTAGCTCACTTTCCTCTCTTTGCAAGGAGTTTTGAGATCCTCAGATAAGTCCTTCAGCACTGTGAGTTCACAGACCATTATGTGGGCTTGCAACAGCCTGATACATGCAGATAGGAGGATTTTTGACTGAAAAGGGTTTTTCAGTTAAATGCAGTGTTATTCATGCGTCCCCTTGTGCATACACACCTGAGGTCTGAACTGCCGTTTCTGAACCGTGTCAGGAACTCATCTTCAATATGCAGTGTCACATTTTGACTTCCGGAGGGTGATGCTGGAGCTTGGCCGTGGTTGTCAACACCTGCTGGGCCATATTCATAAGCCTGACTTGAAAAAGACATCTGCCATGAGTAGGTGTCATTCTTGTCAGGTATCTATGGGAACTATCTCTCCTTATTCCAGAGGTGGATTTGGTTTAATGCCAAATTTTACTCTTCCCTTTTTCCAGGGAGAGATGAAGCTGAGAGAAGCAAAATTACTGCAGTTTGAAGAAAAACAGAACCAATTCCAATAGCTAGTATTCTTTACATGCACTCCTCTGCTCTGTGAGTTACACCTCCTTGTTCATATAAAAGTATTAAAACTGTTCATTAAAAAGTATTTAGAAATGAATTAAAAAACAAGGAGCTAGCAGAAGCATGTACAGTTTCTTCTTTTCACTCTGGGTCTGTGAAGGTCTTGCACCTGCCTGCACACCGTGTAATGGTGTTGAGTGGAGATCCCTATCTCTCAGTCAGCAGTCAAGTTATAACCACCAAAAACACTGCCTGTAAGAGGAAATGCAGTTTTGGGGCCCAACAGGATGCTGGAATTCAGAGAGCTTTGTTTCATACTTTTTGTTCTTAACTATTTAATCCCATTTGGATAATAATACCATAGGCCATATCATAGCCTCGTGTATTAAAAACAAAATCCTCAAAGAGCCTTGTTGGATTTTCTTCTTCAGGTGTTTCCCGCTTTGTACATGGATGTACATGTGGTTATTTGTTATTTTCTTACTGGTAACAACTATTTTCTTCTAGCTTTTCTTTCCATAGGCATCTCACTCAGGCTTCCAATTCTACTGGGAAAGAACAAGCAGAGCTCTGTAACATAGTGCTTAGATCAAGGGTGAATGTCTGCAGGCCAGTAATTATTCATTTTGTTGTTAGTGGGCAGAGCTGTGATTGGATTTGAAGAGTAGCAATGGGGAGAGTGGGGAAAAGGCTGGTTACTAGGGTGTGTTTGCCTAAAGCAGCAAAAGGCCGAGCTGCTTTTAGGACATGCCCATGTTTATTTCATCAGATAATCATCTCTCTTCTTTTGCTCTGTTTCTTTTCCCAGGCTTTCCTGGGATCCCAGCCCAACCAAAACCATTTGCAGAGTGCAGGTAAGAACAAGAAGTTATTAATTCAGTCATCAGGCAGATTCTTTCCTGCAGTGGTGATCTGAGACCATAGGTACGATGAACCACTGCTACCTGGCATTCTTCCTTTCTTTCCATTGCTTCTTCAGTCTTTTCTCCTGCCTCCATGTCTGTTTATCTACTTTCCCAAAATGGCCAGACCTCTTTCTTTTCTTCATGTCTAACACCCTTGCTGTTCCCTACTCCTCCCACATTTCTTTTCCTTTCATGTCTTTCTTTGCCCCAGTCTTTTTTGCACACTCACCTTTCCTCTGCTCTAATAACGACTGAATTCTCATACACCCCCCTCCGAGGATCCCAGTTAATGCAAAGCCCACGGTGTGTTTTCCAGACACTGTAACTGTGTTTCATTTTTGTACCTTGCAGTTAACCTTCAGCTGTCACTTACCCCCTCTGGGCTTGGCAGGAGCTAGAAGGCAAATGGCATGAGGCAAAGTTTCTTTGTACCCTTGCTGTTTGCCCTCTGTGTCTTTATGGCAGAAGGGTTTTCTGGAAGTGTTGGCTTCTTTTTGTTTGTTCAGTGAATACAGCTATAACTGTTATCCCTTTCTGAGTCTGCTCTTCCCATGTTACACGCTCTGAAAAGCCCACCCTCACACAGAATCTGGTTCTGGTTTCCCTCTTTCTTATTTCAGGGTCATAAATGGAGAGTTTTCTTCTTCTGTTAAAGACCATGTAAATTGATTGTTGGGGTTTCTTTGTATGAGATATTTCACATGGGCACTGGCCTGGAACATTGGCACCTGCACTCCTCCTCCCCCAAATAGGTTCCCTTTTCCTTCCTATGCATTGGCTAAGTTCAGGTAAGCCAGGTGATATGCTGATGTGTATAGGAAACATATGTACAATGAAATACAATGTCGTTTTCCACCTTCCTGCTTTACAGAATAAAATTATAGCTAATTTTAAACTCTTATCAGTTTCAATCAGTTTAGACAGACAATTACTTTTCTGAAGAGCCTAGAATCAAATTTAAGAGTACCTTACTCAGGTGCCAAAGCAGGTGGGGAAAGAAGCGGAGGAGTGCCTGCCAGGCTCAAGTGCTGCTTGAGCATCTATTGAAATAAACGGTAATGGGAACCGGTTCAAATTGTCCATGATTGGGCCCAGAGTTAACATATTTCAAAAGTCTATCTAGGCAGTTCATAACTTTCAGATTAGTTTGGGTTTTAGATAGTGTGAATTAGAAACAGTCTTTGAGCAGCTGCCTTGAAGAGCGATAGAATTTAAATAAAGCAAGTAGCAGTCAGGACTGCAGACACGGGAGGTGTTTCAGGAGATTGGCTGGTTTTTCCCATGGTGTCTGAGCCTCGGTGTGTGATGTCTTAAATGATGCTAACAGCTCTCTTCCTGTGCCTAGCGTCCAGCGTGTGTGGTGTCGGGCCTCTTGGGTATTACAATGGCTCGCTGGCAGTCACTGAGGCCGGGGCAGAGTGCCTCAACTGGGCAGAGTTCCCCGATTATGTTCAGCAGTACCCAGACCGTGGCTTGGGGGACCACAACCACTGCAGGAACCCAGATGGGGGAACTACACCCTGGTGCTTCTACCGGCTTGCGTCAGGGGCCATCGGCTGGGCTAACTGTGACTGTAACCAAGGTAAGGGCTGCTGCGTATCTCTGACAGCACCCAGGCTGCACTGTCTTGGGGGGCTCAGGCCAGAAATGTGTGCTGCAAGGACTTACAAGCAGCAGGTGGGATACCCTGTGAAAGGAGGACAGTACAATAACTGTCCTGAATTGTCAAAATAATTAGGACTAGAGGCTAGCCTGTGTGGGAGAAGAACGTCTGTATATAGTAGGGGGTGGATTTAAGCTGCTGTAGCTGTAATGCCTTGTATAGATGCTTTTATTCTTGTATAAGAAGACTTCTTTTTTTTTTACTTTTAACTTATGCCACTTTGAAAACAGTTTAAGTTATGTGGAAAACAACCCACTTCTGCTCCTTAAGTGTCCATATCAGAGCTCTCTTCACATAATTGTAGCAGTTCAAATATAACAAGGGAAAATCTTCTGTGGCTAGGTTTGTCAATCTTCTGTGGCAAGGTAGGTCATAGGCTTAATTTAAAATTCCTCATGGTGCCGACACAAGGACTGCTGCTTATTTTGAGGCATGCAGGGAAGCTGAGCTGTCTCAGTACCCTGACTCCAGTGCAGCACTCTTGAAAATGTTCTGTTTGTCCTCCTGTTTTCTGACTTTCCTCCCTTTTCCTGCATTTTGCAAAGAAGGCAAAGCACTAGTTTAAGAAATTACAAAGTATTTTCCCTTGTCAGTGGAAGTGCTTTCAAAGACTGCTTCATTAAAGGGAAGGATACAACGAGTGTAGTTGTGCTGCGTGCCTGCACTGAGGTACAGAGGTGTACCCTTCTCCCAGTATGTAACTGAGTGAGGAGATGGGCTTTCTAAACAGCGGTAGATATTTGTAGTGCAGTGGAAATTGAAAGGGCATTTACACTGGCACTTCCTTTTCTTAAAGAAATTAAGGAGGATTCACCTGCTGTTACTGAGCATCTAGCTGTAGCAACAGTGACTCTCATAGGTGAGGTGATCGATGGAAAATAAATCAGTGGAGTGACATAGGAATTAGAGAGCCTGCCATTTCCATATACCTTTTCAATGTGGCATGTAAAATCACCCCCATTTCACAAAGGGAAAATCTGGGAGCTGTGGCAGGACCCAAGTTTCCTGTCAGTACTACCATGGCTTTGAAATGGACATAGCACCAGCCATCCTCCCAAACAGCCATTGCTGGAACTGGGAAGGTGCTGTGTCCCGCACTCCTTCCTGCAAGGCACTTCAGTGACAGAACCAGCAAGATAGGGATGAGAAAAGCCAGGTGCAGTTCAAGCCCAAGACTTGCTGGTCTGAAACCCCCATCAGAAGATAGCAGCTTTTTTTTTTTTCCTTCTCTTTTGGAAGGTGCTGTGCGGTTGGCTGAAGATAGCAGCGTGCAGCTGTACTTCAGTGGACTCTGGGGCACCATCTGTGCTGACCACTGGACTGACTGGGATGCCAGTGTTGTCTGCAGGCAACTAGGTCTCAGGTGGGAACCTCAGTCTTGTTGTGAGAGTTACGTGCTTGTGTGGCCTTGGGAAGAACAGTCTCTCTGGTTACAGTCCCTCTGGCACAATGTGTTGGCTGGGGGAAAGGAGTTTGTTTTGTGGGTTCATTTCCCACTTACCAGGGTCCTTTTCTACTGTTTTCTTTCCATGGCTATGTCAAACCCCAGCCAGCATTTGCAAGAACATTTTAAAGCAGTAGTTTCTGCTCAGTGGTCCAGGCTGTGATGAGTGAGCTGTGAGATTGTATCCCCTTTTTAGTATTACCAGTTGGAGTTTCTCCAATAGGAGTCTCACTATCTATTAGAGATTTTGAGAGTGTGAACCCTCTATGGGAATCTGGGATTTGGACCTTCAAACTTCCAAATAGCAAGGAGATAAAGTCCACAGAGAAGGAAGAAAGTGATTCAGATATTTGGATGTTTGAATCTGTTGGTGGGTCCGTTTATCACTCTCGAACGAGGTTGCCATTTCTGACCAGACCGACTCCTCTGCAGGAAATAGGAAGACAAAATGAGTTAGATGGTCAGAAGTGCTTTGTGCTTGCTAGTACTTTCCCATTAGACTGTACATGGCCACCTCTTTATGCACTCCCAATCAACTGGGCTCACTGGGATGTGAAATGCCACAGCTGGGCTAGAGAGTCACAAGAACTGAGGGAAAGCAAGTGTGAGTCAAGCAGTGCTACGGCGTTTCATTGATCGGTCGCTTTCTCTGTACCAGTGAGATCGGCACAGCCGGGAAGAAGAGTCATTCCGGACTGTGGCCTGTTCCCCTGCACCTGCAGTCAGCAAACTGCCATGGGGATGAGAAGGCCTTGCTGCAGTGTGGCTATCGGGAAGCTGTGTCAGGAGCTTGTAACCAGGGGAGCGCCACGGTAATGTGTGTCCCTCCAGAAGGTAAATCTCCAGGGGAGGTTTGCTCCCCATTTCTTGCATCAGTGTTGCTGGTAAGATGTAAATTCTAAGGTCATGAAGCTGTGGAGAGCAAATCATTGGAGCATGTTCTTTCACCTTCTATACAGGTAGTTATCTTCCTTCCAGTGGAAAATTATCCATCCTTTCCCAATCCCAAATACTCAGAGCGGCAATACTTCTACAGTCCTTGAAAGATGGCTATTGCTTATGACCACGTCCCCTTTTTATCAAACCAGGCTTTTGTCTGCAGGCAGCAAAGTCCTAGTCACTGTAGCAGCCAGTTAAAGAGCAGCCCTGGACCGGCGGCACCTGTACTGTGGGCTGCAATCACAGATGCTTCGGGGGGGGCTTAGAAGGGAGGATGTGGTAGGCTGGGACAAGAGCATCCCAAGACCTCCTCTGGCTGGTGAATGTGTAGGTGCCCCGCTGCGTTTAGTTGGGGGAAAGGAGAGCTTTGAAGGGCGAGTGGAGGTTTACCATGATGGCAAGTGGGGTACCATCTGTGACGACCAGTGGGACGACCGGGATGCTGAAGTAGTTTGTAGGCAGCTGGGACTCAGGTAATTTCCCTGCTGTATGTCATGGAGTGGTAAGAGAGGTAGGCAGAATTAAGAACATGAGAGCATGTCCTTTCAGCTGTAGTACCAGCCCTTTCTATGAGATGTGTACAGAAACCCTGGGAAAGATAATTCTGGACTGATCATCCTATAAAGGGATTTTGTACTTAATTCCTGTCAATTTTATGGGTTTACGCTGTGGGGGGGAAAAAAAAAAAGGTGGTGCATCCCTATGCAAGGTCTGTTTGTGTTTATCCCTGTTCATTATTTTTGCACACATGTCCTAATGCAAATCTTTTTGGCCTCAGTGATAACTTGTCATGGTGATTTCCATACATGAACTGCAGTTGTTTAATTGGTTAAGTTTAAACATATCCAGTTTTATTGACTGCTCCTATCCTCTTCAGGCAGGAAAGCGAGAGAGAGCACCCTGTTCTCCTCTGTGCCATTCAGCACTTAACAAGGGAGCTGTTGTATACTGAGCATTCTTGAACATCAAATCAGTACAGAATGTTTTATAATAGACAATTCCATTCTGAGATCCCTCAAACGTTGGGAGTTTTGCCTGTTGCTGCGATTGAAACATCATTGTCCTCAGAACTCCCCAGGTGTCTGAACTGTTTTGTGTTGTGGGCATGTTTTTGTTATGTGTTGGAAGGTCTTGTGACAAAACTTTCCAGTAAGGTATTTCAGTTAACAGCTGGCAACACCACTGTGTCAGAAATACAGATTATCTATGGGAGGGCACTGGCCTAGCATAGGAGAGTCCCTCTGCAGGGCAGACTCTGAGTGCACAAGGCTGTGACCTTCCTTACTGTGAGCGTATGTGTCTGTACTGTTTGCAGTGGGAACCCAAAAGCCTTGTCATGGGCTCACTATGGGCAGGGGTCTGGCCCAATCCTGCTGGATGAAGTCGAGTGCTCAGGCAATGAACTCTCACTTGACCAGTGCAAGAAGAGTGACTGGGGACAGCAGAACTGTGACCACATTGAAGATGCTGGGGTCTCCTGTGACCCTTTCACAGGTACAGATCTACAGCTCTATGCCAGTCAGATGTGACCTGTCTTACTCCTGTATGACCCAGCTTGCTCAGCGGACAGCTCCCCTGCTTCGGGACCCAGCAGGGCTCCTATGTATGGCTCCTGGAAGGGCTGCTGGATGTGGAGGCAGAGAGCAAGCAGCAGGTGGGAATGGATCAGAGCCAGGCTTGGTGGTGTTCCTATTGCTTTCCATAGGTGGCATGGAAAGGCTGAGGTGAATCCTCCCCTGACAGATGGGCATATTTGGGAGCAATGAATGTTTGTTTTTTGAGTACCCAGCGGTATCTGTGTCTTTGGTTTCTTTCACTCATGGGCTGCAGAGACTTCAGCAGTGGGGCACAGGCTGTTTCTTTTCACCGCTGCCGAGCACTGATCTTTCCTTCTCCCGTCCCTTGCAGAGGGCATGGTCAGACTGGCTGGTGGCCACAGTCCCAGTGAAGGCAGGGTAGAAGTTTATTACAACGGAGACTGGGGCACAGTATGCGATGATGGCTGGACAGACCTTGGTGCCCAGGTGGTCTGCAGGCAGCTGGGCTTCAGGTAAGACTGAGAGTGTGTGTAGTGTCTGTGCCTCCTAATTTCAGGGATTAGAGTCCATCCCCCTTCACTGGGATAGGCTGGACCTTATTTCCTTCAATGCT
The DNA here is from genome assembly GCF_000687185.1 of Egretta garzetta. Lineage (NCBI taxonomy): Eukaryota > Metazoa > Chordata > Aves > Pelecaniformes > Ardeidae > Egretta > Egretta garzetta. Next base: position 6,454,657 of record NW_009260182.1, on the reverse strand, counting down.
GTCTTTGTTAGAAGAGTTATTACAGTTTTATTTGGGAAAGATTAATAGGTAACAACACCCTTGCCCAGGAAAAAAAAAAATCTTTATTACCTCTTGCCTCGGCCTGTTTTGAAAGCAGATAAGAAGCTTGATACTATCTTTATGAACCCCTCACCAAAGTCAAAAAGTTCTCTCAATACACCTTGAATTTCCAGGTGTATCAGCTCAGCACTGCCACCCCCTCTGCTCTGTCAGCTAAACGACATCACCTGCTTCAGTAGTTGAACGAAGACCATCAGGGCAAAAAAAAGAGTAGTACTAGAGATTTTTTGTATTGCTTTTCTTTTAGTCCATTGCCCAACTGTTGTCCCTCCAACTATGAGTTTGGGGAAAATTTAAAATCAGGATACTGTAGACTTGGAGCCAGTAAAGGGTTTTTTTGTGGCTTTTTTAATACGATTAGGATATCCTTGTAAAATTTCAGCTTTATAGACTGAAAAAAGACTAAATTCTTCCCTTTGAGTTCAGATGCATACTGTGTTTGTCGTCTCTTGTAGTGCCTAGAAGTTTACAGCTTTCTGCATTTCAATTCCAGGTAGCTACTTCCCATAAAAAGAAGCAGAATTACTTAAATGTTGATATTTTTGATGCCTCCTCTGCTGGCCCCTCCCCAAATTGATGTACCTGCTGACACATCTGCAAAGCAGCCTCTCTGGTATAGCTGGCCCCCTGTGCTACTATGACTGTGCCTTCAACCAGACACTGGTCTGAGTGGGCCCCCCTGAAAACTGAAGCTGGTGAGATGTGCAAGCTGTTTGGCTGCCATCCTGTGTGTCTCCGATATCACAGCTGAGCTCTTCAAGGAAGTTTCCCTTTGGGTCTGAGCTTGGGTCCCTCTGTGGGTTTAAGGAGTTTTAATAAATCTGATGTTATGTTCTGTTTCCTTCCTCTAGTGGTCCTGCTACCCTGGCCTCTGAAGGGGACTATGCTGCTGGCCAAGGCTTTATCTTACTGGATGATGTGGCTTGTCTGGGGACAGAGCTGTCCCTCCTGGACTGTCCCCACAGCAGCTGGGGACAGCACGACTGCTCACATGCTGAGGATGTGGGAGTCCGCTGTTCCCCTGAGAGGAACACCATCATGGATGGCAGCCTGGGTAACTCACCTTGTCTCTTGTCCTGGGCGGCAGGGAGGTGTCACCTGCTGGCCTCTTCCTTTGCAAGCTCTGGCAGATGTGGGAGTTTTCCCTGTGCTGTCTCAGTGAGGGAGGAGGACTTTTGGAGGAGGACTCCTAGGAACGAGCCCTGGCTGTCCTGGGGCACAGCCACAGAGCTGTGTCTCACCAGACCTACAGCCAGACCTGCAGAGAAACTGAAACTGGAGAGAACTGTGTTGGCAGTCTCTAAAACAAACCTGAGGGGCTGAGGAACGTGGCTGCCTTGGTGTGCCATTGCTCACTGGTGAGACACCTCAGCCCAGGTCTGTGGGAACTTGGGACCCCTTTAACTAGACCCTTTAGGAAACTGATGTAGGTACATTAGTGTCACACCTTGCCAAGACAAGAGGACTTCAGATGTGAGGGGCTGTTTTGTGGAAATTGCCACTCTCTTGAGTGGATGGCACACTTTTAATTAAAATTGTGAATGTATTTCAAGTTAGCATA
>NW_009260182.1:6432815-6452953 GCF_000687185.1 Egretta garzetta | reverse complement strand
ATTGAAATAGACAGCATCCAACTTTTTTTTTTTCTGGATGTAGAACTCTTCTCTTGCCTTGAATAATATAGTAGTTTTATAATTTAATGGGTTTATTTCCAAGGCATGTTTAAGCTTGTTCACTCTTGGCTCAAGAGTTAATAACTTTCCTTTTGTTCTTGTTCTCTTTATTCAGCTTTCAGAATATGATCCACTAATGATTTCCAGTATGTATTAAATGAATTAATATTTATGTAGTCTTCTGAATCAGCACAGAGGTGAAACAAGGGACATAGTCTTCTAGTCTTCATATAGAAATGCTCTTTTTTTTTTTCTTTCTTTTTTTTTTTTTTCTTTTTTTTAAACTTACTGATATCTGGGATTCATCTTCTATAGAACCCAAGTTTTCTTTCTTCTCCTCTAGAACCCATGTGTTTTCTGCTGCAGGGCCTCCTGTGCGGCTGGTAGATGGAGAAAGCACCAAGGAGGGACGGGTTGAGGTATTTCTGAATGGGCAGTGGGGCAGCATCTGTGATAATGGCTGGACAGACAGAGATGCTGCCGTAGTTTGCAGGCAACTAGGATTCAGGTAAGAGCTCTGGTACATGCATGTTATAGATAGAAACAGCTCTCAGAGGGATCGCTTCTGTCTGGACATGGATCTGGGGGCTTAATTTCTTAGTTTTGGCATGTCTGCATATGCTTGAGGGAGTAGGGTCCTATTCTCACTACTGTCTGTATGCGGAGTGACACATAAATATTTTTTTATCTTAAAATGTGCTGATGCATTAGATTCACCTGCCTCCTGCTTATTGCAGATTAGCCACCCTCTCTCTAATTGCAGTGGTACAGCAAAAGCCAGGGCAATGGCTTATTTTGGTGAAGGCCAGGGGCCCATCCATCTGGACAACGTAGAATGCAGTGGCACGGAGCACACCCTGGGGCAGTGTGTCAGGCCTCACACTGGGATTGACAGCTGCTGGCACAGTGAGGATGCTGGTGTGATCTGTGACTATGTGGAAGAGAAGGTCCAAGACATCAGAAGAACAGGTGATGTGTCCATTTCTTCTATGCAGAAATGTGGGGCTCCAGTTGTAGTATCTCTGCATGCTTTTATGCTTTTCCCCTGTAGTTCTTCTCTTTGGCTGAAACTTCACCTACAAAATAAGCATGTCCTGTCCTGCACCTCCTACTTTTTCCTTATTTTCATTCTCTCTTCTTAGGAGCACAGGGTGCTCCAGAATGAGGAGTTCCACCCATGTCAGGCCTCTGAGCCTGCAGAACTTCCCCACAGCCATGTCACCGTACCCTTCCTTAGAGCCGTAACTATGAGCAAACTTTGGGGTTTAGAGCACTGAGGAAATAGCTGTAGAGGTCCCACTCCTGGCATAAGACTACAGATACTGGAGGTAAGCACCTCCACCAAGACTGAGGAAATCTGTGGGATCAAATCTTCTATAAATTCCATATTCACAACACAATGCAGCCAACTACCATGAGGATTAATGCCCCCAGGGAAGGTGAATGGTATTTGGCTCTGTGACAGCAATTCTTCATACTTAAGCTGAAGATATCTGCCCAACTGCTCTAACTTTGCTGTGTAGGTCCAGAATCTGGTGTGTGTGGGATGCGCCTGCTTCACCGTCGCAAGAAAAGGATCATAGGTGGAAACAAGTCTCTCAGGTACTACCCTGCAATTGCTGGGAAAGCCAGAACTGGTTCCAGCTTTCCTACAGGCTCTGGAAATAGCCTGGCAAATGCTGAATACATTCACGCATATTCACTGGTGATTTTTGAACTTGATTTGAAACAGTGGGCCCATCTAGGGGAAAACGCATGCTAGCTGAGCCCCCAGATGGGGCAGACTGGATGGGAAAAGAGGAAAACAGCTCCTCTGTGTGTGATGCCTATTATTCCTCTGTTTCTTCTTCAGAGGCGGTTGGCCATGGCAGGCCTCACTACGGTTGAAGGGTTTTCGTCGAGATACTCGTCTACTGTGTGGAGCAACGCTGATCAGCAGCTGCTGGGTAGTGACTGCAGCCCACTGCTTCAAAAGGTGCGTTTGTGAGTGGGGAGCCCCAAGGGATACTCGCAGATGAACAAGATAACCTCATACAAGGCTATCCTCCTGGCCCCGTGGAACCATGTGAGCAAAGTTTCTAAAACAAGACCTTCAGGTTGTGGTGCGCGTGATCTTGGAGCACTAATGGGGATGACTCAGTACGGGCTTGCTTTATGCTTCACTGCTTACACCTGCCCTCTTAACTTTGAGGTTTTACAACTTAAAGAGAACCAGCATTTTGGCATTCTTCAGTGCTTTAAGGAACTGTAAACACAATGGTCACATGCCTTGCAACTGGTTTAGCCTTTTCTATAGGGAAAAAAAAAAAAAAGTCTTATGCATGGGATACCCATTGACCCCAGTTGGCATTATCACATCTGCTGAAGAGGTCCCACAGTCCTGTAGCTGGCACTGTTTCATCAGTTTGTGAGGAGATAGTTCAGTCTCATAGCAACTGAGGCTTGTGTGAGTCTGTTTCTCTCTTAGTAGGAGTATCAAGACTTTGAGTGTCTTTTTCTCCAGGTTTGGTGTTGATGTGCGGCGCTACCTGCTGCGGGTGGGTGATTACCACACCGGTGTGAAGGATGAGTTTGAGAGGGAGCTGCCCGTGGAGCGGATCGTCCTCCACAGGAACTACTGGGCTGGCAGCAACGATAATGACATTGCCCTGGTCCGGATGCGGGGCAGAGAGGAGCACTGTCTCTCCTTCAATCACCACGTTCTGCCTGTCTGCTTGCCCGACAGGAAAGAGAAGTCTGACATCAACAGGCAAGCTTGCATCATCTCCGGCTGGGGAGACACAGGTGAGTGATGGGGCTTTGAGGAGCGAGAAAGGTGGGGGAGTCTAGGATCAGGAGCCTACATGGGCCATTAATTTATGTCTGCACAGCTCAAGGCCTGCTGCTATTGTCTGTGCCAGCACATGGCATCAAGGTGAGGTGATTTTTGTGCCGCTGTGTTTTCTTCTGATTTTGAGGCTTCTTGAGCCTGCTCATGGTGGCAGTTTTGGTTGCCATACCATCCTTCTGAAGCTGTGGGAGAGAGCAACGCTGCCATCTGGCCACAGTCCTCTCTTTCTTCTCCCTTCTACACATGTGTTTGCCCACAGCGGACCCCTGAGGCAGCAGCCAGTGCAGAGCTGGTGTATGAAGCCTATGGGAGGCCCCATGTTTCCATGACCTCCTGCCTTCTTCATGATAGTGTAATAGCAAAGTGGGGGCTTAGAGGTGGAAGGAATCTCTCTCAGACTACCTCGCTCAATCTCCCTGGATATTGCTGCAGGGGCAGCTGGGTTCTGAGGCTGGTTTCTGCACTAGGTTCGGGACAGCCTGTATCTGTCCTCTTGCAGCGCGTTGCTATGGACCTTCCTTGGTAAAAGGGAGCAGGGAATATTCTAGAAAGCATTAGTTATTAAATACTTAACAGTCTCAAGGCAATGTTTTAAAATGCTGGACTCGGTGCCGAGTCCTGACATGCATGCATTAGGAAGGTCTGGAGACAGCTTTGAACTCTAAACAAAGCTTTATAACCAGCTGTCCAGCCATCCCCCATTTGGGGCTCAGAGATGCAATGCAGGGCTTGGGGCAAGGAGGCCTTTCTGGGGCTGCTGTGAGTGGAGCAAAGCCATATGTTCAGAAAGACTTGCTGCCAAAAGGCGAATAGCCCCAGGAGCTTGTCTGTTGATTTTTGGACTTACCCATCCTTCCCAGCTGTTACCCCAAGTGTTTAACTGGAAATATACATTTGTCTTTGGAGTGAGTTGCGCCAGGTGCATGTGTCACTTCGGGGTGTCTGGGGAGGATCAAGGAGCAACCTGGCCACGTAACTCCCTTAAGCTGTACTGGGACTTAATGGCTAGAATCCCTCCCACGCACCAAACCTGGCTTTTCCAGTGAGAGGTGCAGTTACCTTGTGAACTTACTGTAAACCTTGGGCACAGAAAGGTCATACTCTAATCTAGCACGGGAACCTTATGTTCTGAGCAAGTCTGAGGTAATAAAGAGATTTGAGCAAATAGAGGCAAATCTGGCCAAAGATGAAGTGAACTCCCTTTCAATAATATTTGGATGCCTCTGAAACATCTTCCAAAACTTCTCTGAGATTGAGCACTTCACAAATGTTACTGCATTTTTTCTCTTCAGAAAACACTGTCCTTGTCTTACAGAGGAAATGGAGGCTCAGAGAGGTGAAATAAATTGAACAAGGTTCAAGTTACTTATTGGCAGAACCAGGAATAAGACTCATCCTTTGATCTAACTTCTTTTTCCAACCTCTTCTCCATTTCTTTGATCTTACAGCTCTTTTTTGTGGTCTGGCTTGGAAATACTGTTTTCTGAAGTTCTAGTGGTTCAGAGATGCGGAGCTTGGCCTATTTCTGTGCCGCAGTCTTGACATTAAATGTACATACATCTGTTTTTGTGTGGAGCACCGTTGCTCTAGGTTGCTGCTGTTGCCTGTACGTGAATTGGTCTGGCTAGTCTGTTCTGTTGCAGGGAAGTCCTATTCGAGAACCCTGCTGCAGGGGGTGGTGCCTCTTCTCCCACGGGAAGACTGTGAGGTCCGTTATGGGCAGAAGTTCACTAACCGCATGATTTGTGCTGGGAACCTCTCTGAAGATAAGCGGGTGGACAGCTGCCAAGGTGACAGTGGGGGGCCACTCATGTGTCAGAGGTCAAATGGACGCTGGATCATTTTGGGGATCACTTCCTGGGGTTACGGCTGTGGTCGGAAGGACTCCCCCGGTGTGTACACAAAGGTCAGCAAATACGTGCCCTGGATCAAGAAAGTGACCAAGCTAAAATGAAAACATCTGAGTTCTAGAAACTTCAGCGTATGGTCCTTTTGCCCTGCAGCAGCAGAAAGCTGTGGCTTCTGACCTGTGACTGATGGAGATTTGTTTTGTCATTGGACACTGGGAAATGACGTTAACTTAGAACTGGGAGAAAACCAGATATGGCTGATTCTTTAAAGTCTTTGGTTTCACTTTAGTCCATAATCTCTGAGCAGAGGAAGCAGGTGCACACCGGTAAGAATGCTCTGACTATCTGAGTCCTGTAATGCAATCACACTTGTCCCTTTGCCCCGGCACACAGAAATGGTAGAAGTGGAGAGAGGCCTGCCTCTGTAAATCTATTCACATTTTTCTATGTTCGCTAATGAAAAAAGCGGCAAGGAGATGTGAGATGCTTGGAAGATGGTGCCTGGCTCTGGCATAATGGAAATCTTCAGATATTTTTTCATAACAGCTCTCTTCAATTCCAGGAATCGGAAGATTTGACCTGAGCTGAGGAATAGGCCAACAGTTGGGGTTTTTTTCCATCCCTGTTATGTCTCTAGGGGGAACCTTCTCTCTTCTGAATAGTATGTCTGTTCCCATATGATCCCTTCAAAGTGTCTGTCCCTGCTAAGAGATGCTTGCTCCTCCTGCTGTAATCCTGTATCACACATTTCCAGCTGCCAGATGCTGTGGTTTTATTGCTGCTTTCTCCATATAGTGGTTCTTTTGTGTTTGTTTTTTTCTCCCTTAACGCAGAATCTCCTAAAATCAGTTGTTGGTGTGAGAGTAAATCTTCATTTTTAAGAGACAGTAGCTTTCTTGCCCTCGTGATTACTACAAAGAACTTAAAAATGTGACTTCAAAAGGCTGAATTGACACATTATTTTTCTTTACATCCAAATGTAATGTTAATCTCAAACATTCAGGCATTGAGTCATGATTTAACAGCACTATGGGGACTTTCTCTTGGTACCTGATTCACTGTAGTTATTAGCTGCTCTTTATTTGTGATGTTAATCTTTAACATCTCTGTGTTACAGTTCTCCTGTGAAACATGGAAATAATCCTGGGGTATAGATACAGAACAAACACAGGCAGTGAGTAATTTGCTTGAGGTGTAAAACAGTAAGTGTGCTGCAAAGCAGCTTCCCGCTTTCCCGAAGTGTGTCCTATTCTTGCAGCCTCTGGGCTATGCTTCCTCTCTTCTCTTCTTTTCACTATTTCTCTTTTCATTCCTCTCAGTGGGAGTAAACTGGCTTAACTCAAGGGTACGCAAGCAGTGCCATCAAGCTGTAGTTCTCAGCCTGAACAGAAGTGATGCTGAGAGAAAGCAGGGGTTGTTGAATACTTCAATTTCTTTCTTCCCTCTCATCCAAACAAATGAACAGAGTTCCCTCTTAGGCCTTAATCACTTTTGCAAGTTAATTTATTATTCTCAAGTAGGTAGGAAAATATAAAAATAGACATAAGGGCTAAGTGCATTAACAGTTGTGCAGTGCACAGTGTGTTCTCTCTGTGTGTAGACAAGGCAGAGAGGAGGCAGGTCTGCTCAGGAGCGGAGGCTGTAAGACTTGATGTATAACCAAGGACCCAAATGTGGAGTAGTAATACAGAATGGGACACAAGGAACGTGTGCCAGATGTGCATGTTTTGGGTTCACTCTTGCACTCATGTAGGCTGGGCAATGACTGGCTCAGGCACTGGCCTGCTGTGCAGAGGGTCTGCACTCAAGGCATGGAGGTGTTCGGTACCTAGGTGTTACCAAGGCAAGAACAGAAGACGAAGCACAGCCTGTGGATTAGCAATGCCATGTTACAGGGTAAGTGGTGACAGAGTCCTAGAAACTGCCTTGGATTCAATAAGTAGTGATTGCCTGAAGGTTTAATTTGTCTTCTATAAAGCAGATTAATGTAAAGGTGCTGACCTGGCTAGATGGCTGATTTTTGTGTGTGAATGCTAAACTAAATAGTTCCATTTACCCTCTCCAGGGATTATAGGGCAGTTGGGTTACCAATGCTGCAATGGACTGCAATGGAAACTTCATTTTAAAAACTACAAGAATCCTGAAAACGTGCAATGCCAGAATGCCTGCAAACTGGCCTTTGAGACAGATCTGATCTGTTCATGCCTCCTTTCAAGTGCTGAATGTCTGCAGGGTAGCTTGTGCTGATAGCCCGGCTTGAAGTGCCAGGCTTGATCCTTGGGTAGGGCTGTGCTTGGCTCCACACTGGCTGTGTTGTCCTACGGCTGCTGGCAGAGAGTCCCTAAGACGCAAGCTGCAGACTGCTCCTTATCTACCAGGAATTAAAATGACAGGAGGACCGAGGGCAATTATGTTACAGACCTCTGGTCTTGTGGGGGATTAAATGCCAAGTTCCACACTGGCAGCAACAGTACCTGTCTGGGAAACATGGAGGGATATGGCTCTTACCTTCAGCCTCCCCCAAGCCAGCATGCTACAGCAGCTCAAATGGAGTTTCTGCGCCATGGGTGCTGTCACATCTCTAGTTTAACCTGGTTTGATCTTTCAGCTTATACCCAAAACCCCAACAGGCATAGAAACACCCAAAGGATTGAAGCTATGAGGTTATTTCCCTAAGCCTACTTAACTGGTTGCCATTCAGGAGTTAGAATAAATTGCCATGTAACATGAGTGAGACACAGGCCTGGCATTGTCTTCTGAAAACCCCATGTTCTAGGTCAAAATATTTCTTTCTTTTAGACCTTGTCACCATGAAAGCTGTGAGAATCCTTGCAAGTAACATCATGTAAGTCCTGCCATGAGCCAGGGAGAGGGAAAGAAGTATCCGATCTTCTTCGCCTAATTTTACACCTTTCTGGTACTGTACGCAAGCCTGCAATACTCTCCTCAGTTGTCCTAGCCTGTTTCAGAACACCACTATTGCTCTTTACTGTTTAAACTGGGACTGTGGCCCAAACCAAACTCACGTGCTTTGCCACTAAAGCTTACTGGAACTGCCTGGTTGGATGGGCAGCACTCAGCCACCCTAGGACTGTATTTTGTACCTAATGTTGGCCAGCAGCATATGTTTCAAATGATAGTACATGTGAGTTTGTACTGAACAAGTTTTAATAGCCTTTCCTTTTGGGGAGTTTTGTTCTTGGTCCATTTAAATTAATTAGTTGCTTTACTACTATTGTTATTAAAAATAGAAGTAGAAATACTCAGTCCTCTGAGTGTTGTACAAACACTGCGCACTATCCTTTTGTGATTCTTCTTTTTCTAAAGCATGAGAGTTTATATCCCTAACTTTTAAAAAACTATTTAATGTAACCAGCCTTCATCTTCAATATAAACGTTTAATCCCTTATTTAATCCAACTAAGCTCTCAGCCTCAATGTTTTCTGGCAATGAGAACCAATATAATTTTATTCTCTATCGCACATAATTTCTTTTTACGGTTCCTGGATTAATTGCCTTTTGTTTTCATTGAATCCCATCTGTCCTTGTGTTCTCAGCTGTGAGAGGAAATAAGGGGCCTGGCTTTATATTCTCTGTTGTCCATTACTCTAGAGACAGTCCCTTTTCTAAAACTGTGGCTTCTCTGTCTCTCTTCAACCCAAACTGTCTAGGTATCTGATAACATGCCGACTGTCTGTCTTCTTTTTCTGCTGAATCTTTAAGCTTTGGTAACCAGAACTGAATGCAATTTGCCAGGGGAGGCTGTGCCATCTGCTGATTATTTTTGGTATTGTTTTCTATAGTAGGCAACGCTGTAGGTGATTTCAGTACTGTATGTTATTATGTATGTATGCTGGAGCTAGCTTTAAGCTTGCTATTGCAGTCTTGGTGGCAGCCTAGCTACAATGGCATGAAACCTGGCCAAGGTTGATTCCCTCCTTGTCTCAGGCAGCCCCTTGGAGCTCAGAGCGATTGCTGTAGGAATGTCTGGGGAGCGTAACGCAGCTCTGGGCAGGGAGTGCCTGAAGAGCTGTGTAGAGCTTGGCCTTGGCTGAGGTACCTGTAGGGCTGACACAGTCCTTTGCAGCATTTCCAGTGCTGCACTGCCACGTGGATGCTGTGAGACAAATTCCCATAAGCAGTGTGGCACATGCTGGTTATGTGAGAAAGGGAATGTCACTATTACCGGCTGGGAGCATTGGCAGGAGTAGACACGTAGCTATGGTAAGGGTCTAAGGAGCGGCTATTAGTGTTCCAGGTATCCCTCTGAGGGAATACCCCAGTTCCCTACAATGGCTGAGCCAGTGCTGGTGTCTTCCTTGACCTGCAGTGCCAGCACTGGTACTCTTCTGAGCCCTATCTTGACACTACTCCAGGCTTTGGCCACCTGAAGCTGGATTAAAGATTTATCCTTTTCCCATAGCTGAACACTGTTCTGGTGATTTCTATGAATTACGTTCTATGCTGTAATTAATCAGGCAGCTGTTTATTAACCTGGACAGGATGTTGATTACCCTTGTAATCTTTGTACCCTTGTAGCAGAGAGCAACAGATCAGTTCCTCAAAGGTATTAGTGGAGGCATTGGTGAGGAACCAGGTACATGGATATTTGCTATCGCAGGGGTAAGAGAGGTTGGCCTGCCTTTTGTCTGTCTGCCTTCCTTTCTGAAGCCAATATCCTGAAGTCTCTTCATCCAAAAAAAAGCTGCGGTGATCCATCAACCGCTTGAAGACAGATTTTTATGTGTATATTCAGCAATCAGATGAAAGCTTTTGAGAGTTGAACTGCACTGTGGTATTTAACACCATCCTGATAGACTCTCTGGGAGTTCCTTGCAGCTAGAGGGAACAGGATGGGCTCTGGTGGTAACTGACTTGGGACTGCTCCTTGTGGAACGAGGCACTGTGACCTGGACCAATGCACTTCTCTTGGGCTGTATTTTTACTTCAGAAAAATATTTAAATTCCTGCATCAAGGAGAAACAGTTGTTTGTGTAGTAGCCCACTCAGTCCTATTAAAATCCCTTTCTATTAACTAGGGGCTGAGTACCTCTGAAATCAGTCAAGTGCCAAAACTATTGTGTCCCCTGGATCAACACCAATGGCTCACAAGGTATGCTAATAAATGGATTATACTGTGACTGTGTGGGGCTCTGACTTATTTTTAATAAAGGAACCTGTTCCAACGTCAGGGTTCAGGATTTTTTTTCAGCACTGAATTAAGCTAATTAAATTTTTGTATTAATGTTATTTTTAGAATGGTTTTAGAGCACGCTAAAGCATGTTACAAAGTCAGCATCATGTTTGTTATCATTACAATGAAATGCAATGGTGAGGGGTATCTGCAGATCAACTCAGTGCACTTAAAACTTAGCAGGATTTGATATATCAGCTTCATAATTTGTTGTTATAGTTGATCTTTGTATACTACCTTTGAAGAAACTTGTTCAGCATGATTTAGTCTCCTTTCAGCCTAGGATTCATGTGTCACCACTCTAAGAATCAAAGCCCTCCCTGGAAAAGCAGAAGCAGGAGGAGGGAAATGCACTTTGAATGAGCCACCGATGCAAGAACACAGTTCTCCTGTCCACTGCTGAAATCTGCATTGCTGTATAAAAAGTCTGGTTTGAAAAATAGTTCAGGTCCTTGCAAGGTCACTGCTACTGCACTGACTTTCCCAAGTCATTAGGGTTAGACTGGGGTTTGGTGTAGCTGAAGCCTGCAGACTCCAAGTATTATTAATGTCTAAGTTTTTGTGCATACTGACTCCAGCCTGCTGTCAGGAGCTGACATGCACTCACTGAAGAAAGAGCTGCTTGTGGTTAACACCTCCCTCACTTCATGTCTGCCTTTGGGGTTTTCTCCACCTACCTACATTTCCTCTCTTGCTTTTGCAAAACTGAGAGCCCATGGCTGAGGGATGGCATGCGTATCAATGGTGGGGAAGTGGAGTGCAGGCATTTCAGAATGGCCTTTCACATGTCAGTGGGCAGTGTTTCACCAAGTCAGTTCTGCAATGCTCTTCTGTAGTACTGCCTGGGAAAGAAACAAAGTCGAAACTGTGGTTAAGGTTACAAGTCTGTCAAGTCTTGTGTTTTGTGTTAAAGCACTTGACTGCTGCATTCATGTGGTGAAGAGGCTTGGGAGGAGTGCATGGCATCAGCTTGCTCATTTTAGATTGCCAGCTGTAGGATAGCTGGCTTTGGATTTTGAAAATGAAATATGAATCAGGAGAAAATTGGGCTTTACTTCATGCAGTTTTCTACCTAGGATAGCTACCGTATTTATTAGGAGGGAGGAAGGTGGGCATTCAGGTATCACCACTGACATTAAAAAAAATTCTTACTTGTACACAATTTCCTCCTTCTAACGGAGGAAGACAGTTTACTGCTCAGACAACCGTGGGTTGCTGGGCTGAGTGCTGAGCCACTCTTCAACTGGCATGTCTAGAGTGGGTACCTAGCGTTGGGAGGAGGTTTCTATGAGATTGTGTTTATGTGCAAAAGGGAAAAGAGGAAGTAGAGCCATCAAAATGGATGTTTAAGTACGTGGATGATCCAGCTAGAGTCATTTTGTTTAGAAAACCCCTTGGATTTAAGAGGTGCTGATGGAGGCCAGGAGCAGGACAAATTCAAACAAACCCCAGTGCACCACTTGATCTTCCCCTCCCTGCTTTTCAAATCCCACACATTCTAACAGAAATAAAAGGCACCTTTCTTTTAACAGCTTTTCAAAACTAGCCTTGAAAGGAAGAAACGACTGCTTTGGATCAGCTTTACCAAAAAGAAGCTGTGAAGCTGTGTTGCTCTGATGTCAGCCAAGCAAAAAGCTTTGTTTCTCCTATGTGTTTATGTCTGTGCCGGCCTTCGTACAGACATCAGGACAGCTGTGGCTCAAAGGGCTGAGCTGCAAGCAGGTGTAACTCAATTCTGGGCTCATGTTCAGTTGCTGCCCAACAGAAGAAACACATGGGCAGGAATTAAAATTGCAGCAAATTAATCCTGCTGGGAAGCGTTTCCTGAGCATGCTGAGATTCCCAGCCCATGCCAGCCCTGGGGTGCAGGAGCCAGCAGCAGGTACCTGTCAAAGGTTTCCACGAGAAGAGATCATGCAGGGGCTTGCTGTCATGTATGCCTGATGTGCTGGCCCAGACAGTGGGTCCTCCTCACTGTGAAGATAGGGAGTGTGGGAGAGATTCACCGTGGCAATGTAATTGGACAACTCAGCTGAAACCACTTTAAAAGTTTGTACTTGTCTCTTACTTTCTTCTCGAAAGCAAACCAAAACCCCTTCAAACAACAAATCCCTCTTTGCAGTTTAACTAATCTGCTCTGCTTAAAACTGAGCTGTATGCAAAGAAGAAACCATGCTTCTAAAGGTTAGTTCCTTTCTTACTATTTTCCCCCTCCCCGCTTGCACGTACAGGCTTGCTGGAGATAAAGTAGGATTACGACATCCGATTGCGGGATGGAGACCTGTTTAAGAGCGGACACGTGTACTGTTCAGACTACTGAACACTCTGTGTTTTTTTAGAACCAGTAACCAAACACACTGGAGGAAAGCTCCTTTGCTTCAGGTTTACCATTTCATTAGCTCAGCAAGACTAAGAAGGAGACTCTGCAATTCAGCACAACTATACTGAGGCGTCAACATTAACTCTCCAAATATTTAAACCACAGCTAGGTTGATTAACACTTGAGAAATCTTTGTTGTCCTACAAGGCTTGTCTCGCAGTTACATGGGTTTAACAATTTGGTTAAATGGATAGAACTTTGTTGTTGGCACTTGGGGGTGATGCACTGTTTGAATCAGATGCCTCTGTTCAGCTGAGGCAGGAGCATCCATGCACAAGATGCCTGAAGAAATAAGCAAAGTGCTCACTAAATTCCTACTGCTATTACATTTAACCATCCTGAATAAATATAAGTTGCTAGATTTAGCACCAAATGTGATGACAGAATTACACAAATCTACTTTTCTTCCCTCAAGAAGACATGGGAAATTACCTTGAGAAATGCATTAAAGTTTTGTATGGTAAGTTTTACAGGAATTTGTCACAGCATTTTGCAGGCGCACGGCTGAAAATGAAGATGTGCCTAAAAAGGCTAGTAGCCTCTGAGACAGCTCACAAACCAAACAGCTGCCAGTACCCACTGAAGGCTGGTCACCTACCTGGAGAAGAGAGCTGAAAATAGAAGCAGCTGATTTAATCTGGGATCCCAAGTCTCCTAAAGGAGGAGGATCCTGTTCAAAGAGCTTGCTTCCCGAACACGTCAGGGCCATGAGATCTGCAGGTAAAATAGAATGAGGTGAACACTCTTTACCTAAAAGCATCCAGATAATTGTAAGGATCCAACTGATTTGTTTTACAGAGCACAGTGCAGTAGGTCCTACTTGCTCAAATAAGTAGGTCTAGGAGAAAAAAGATAAAATCTTTTCTCCTTTGCTTCTTACAGAAACAGAAAAGCAACTGAGAGGGACTATCTCTCAGGCAATTTTCAGTCATCGTGATTTGCATAATATTCTTGTTAGAGTCTCCTCTTTCCTTACACGAACGAGGCCAGTTAAACATCATATAACTCGGAAGAACTGACCCTTACCCACGCTCACGATCACAAACCTTACCAAGGTACGTTTTCTTAAATGGAGCGCTGGCATGTGGTTGTAGTGACCACACTTTTTGTAAGACAGAATCTTATGTTGAATTGATAATTGAGCCTCCCATTGAATTCTGATGGGAGATAGCATTAATTAAATTTTTAAAATAAAACCCCTCACATCCCTAACTCTGAGGGTAGATTATTTTTCTGAGGAAAGGCTGTGCAGAATATATAGAGACTATTTTACTGTCCATATAACATTGTACAATGTTGTTCTTGCACTTCAGAATCACCTTTTCTTAGCAATCTGTTATTCCTATGTTTCAGTGCTAAGGTGCCTAAATCTTCATCTGTTGAAAGACTGAAGTGCTGAGCAGCAGCTGTAGTGCAAATTTTGCTAAGGCCAGTTTCAGCTGAAGGAGCGGGTTTCATACCATGTAGAAAGCTTCCTCTCCTGAAGATGTGAGAAGCTTGTAAATACAGCAGAGCAAGGTACCTCTGAGTTTGCTGGGTTATTTCAGTTAGCCAAGATGTGCTTGCATATATTGCAGAATAGTCTATGTTGGCCTTGACATGAATGAATTCCTGTGTCTCCCTAACAGTGATCCTTTACTTACCAACTGACTGGACCCTCAGCAGCAAATACAGAAACCTGACTTTTATAGCAAAGGCGTACTGCGGGTCAGCTACTGCAGCACTTGCATCTTCTTTTCTTTGATTACCATCCTTATTTCTAAACCTTCTAGATCGATAGAGAAGGAATGTCACATTTAGAGACTTTGCTCAATTATTTCTTGGCAGACTGAAAGTACTATTACCCAGGGAACCTATGTTTTGATTAATGTTTGCATCAGAAGATTCTTTTCAGAGTATTTAGGAAGCTTTCAAGTACATAACATTGCTAGTTAGTTTCATATGCTCTCTAGACAAACTGAATTATCAGTTGCTGAGTTTCTGTAAATGTGATATCAAGAATTACCCACCTGCTCTCTACACAAAGGAGGGAGAGATTAGTGCTTTTACAATATTTTCGCCTTAGCTGAGGCAATGCCCAAATGTGACATCAACTGAAAGAAAGACTCGCAGTGTACAGTTGATTTCTTTCCCCTCTGCGAAAAGGAGAACATCTCTCTCAGTTCCTTTTAGCTTGATGCTACTCCTTTAATTTATCTATGAACTTATAGTGCATATTAGAGCCTTTCAGACTGTCAGCTTTGGTAATGTAAGAACAAAGTGTGAAAAAGAAAACAAATGCTCCTGCAGGTTACTGGGAAAGGAAGAGGAAAAAATACTTGTAACCTGTGAAACACAAAAGGCCAGACAAAACACGCTCAGGAATCCTTGCAGTCGTTATTATCTATAAATGGCACCTTATGCTTTCTGAAGAGTAGTAGTTATGTTCATACATGAGGTCTTAGCCATAATTGTTGTCTCCTGCTTTACAGCAATAATTTTTACAGCTGTTGCAAAGTGTTCCCCTACTGACTCAATTTTCCTTGTATGTGTGTATGTATGTATCAGTGACTCACCTCACAAACGGTGAATTCACTTTTGAGTAAGGCTTTAATATCAGGCATATGTTCATATTCTGTAGGATTCCAAAGAGAGAACCTGGGACACCATCAGTTCAAAGTCTCCTGTGGAAGGGATTAGCCAAAGATTGGAAGCTGCTCAATCCAAATGGAGGAAACTTGTTTTCCAGAGCTTGCGATTCCTCAGGGCAGCTTTGCTTTCAGCTTCCCAGTATTCAATGTCTGGGAAAGCTCTGTGCATCTTGCACAGCCGCTTG
The DNA here is from genome assembly GCF_000687185.1 of Egretta garzetta. Taxonomy (NCBI): domain Eukaryota; kingdom Metazoa; phylum Chordata; class Aves; order Pelecaniformes; family Ardeidae; genus Egretta; species Egretta garzetta. The sequence goes on along the minus strand of NW_009260182.1, from coordinate 6,437,824 downwards.
TCTAGTTTCAAGCAGAGCAAGGAGAAACGAGCTGTGTGCTGTCTCTTCTTTTGTGCTAAAGCAGTATTTGCTCCATCTGTTCCACAGGCCCAGTGTTTTCAAAAAAATAACAATGGTTGTTGGTTGTGATTTCTTTGGAGATGTATAATATCTATTATTAACAGTGATCAGTATATTGTGAAACAGTGATCTTCTAGGAGGAAGAGGAACTTAAGATACAAGAATTATCTGCAGTTTGCCATAGTGTTGGAGCATGAGAAACTACTTTTCCGCACATCCAATGTATTACTTAGACACAAAGCCATATGTGTGCTTTAAAATTTTGCCTTTGCTTGTCATTTCTGAGTGCATTATTGCATGTGAAAAGACAATGAAATCTTTGCCGAGTCAGAATGTAGCTGAACAGCTGGGTCCCACTGCCTCAGCAGCGATAAAATCTCTGGAGTGCTTTATTTTGTTACTAAGTCTGTGTTAGATTCAAGCCATAGCAAGGACGCATTTTACTTCCCATGCGATCAGAAATAAAACCACACTGGATATGACTGGTAGAGCACCACATGACTCACCAGCAAAAAGCAGACACTTCTGGGGTGCAGCGCAGACTCTCTTTGATTTTTAGTCCCCAGTGAGAGCTTAAGACAGGAAACAAATGTAAATGTTGCAATTCTGCTTCAGGGCATGTGTGAGCACTCATGTCTCTCATATGAAATGCTGCATTCTGAAAATTGTGTATAACAGAGGCAGAAGAATTTTGAACAGCAATTTCCTTCCTCTGAAATAAAAGAGAAAGGGTGGGGAAAAAAAGGTACATCCCTGTATGGGAGAAACCATCTTAGTGGCAACCTTGTCATCTCTGCAGGATTTCTTATTGAATTTCTTTCTTCCTAGCAGAGGACTGCTGGAATTGTCAGATATTATTTTTCATGGTCTCCTCAGCAGTGACTGCAGCTTTTGTCTGTTGGGAGATCCACAAGGGAAAATACATGCCTGTCTCATGCAATAAGTCGGCTGGAAGAAAAAAAAAAAAAAGGATGAGTGTTGATGAACTGCTGTGCCTTTCCAAGCCATAACCCTGAGGACAAGGAGAAGCGAGTAATCACACCTGCACTCCCTCATGTTGGCCAGGGGAACAACACACACCGAGTATGGTCTGCACAAGCCAGAAAACACATTTTTTCAGTCTCCTGAAACGCATTTTAAGATAGATAGAAGTGCAAATGTTCACCCTGCTTTGTTTGCCTCATTACTTTCACTGCCTCTTTCATGCTTTCAGCCTATGGTGCTTGAGAAAGCGAAAGCAAGATTTCTTTGGAAATTTCCACAACTTGTGGTATCCCAAAGCTGGAAGAAGGACTGGGAATGAGGATTGCTCGAGTTTAATGCAGTTAAACATAATGTGCTGAATTTGAAGCATGTCACATCAGTAAATCTCTCTACCATTCCTCCTCCCCTCTGCCTTTTCTCGATGTAATATATATTCTCTACTGGGTTCTGGTAAAAGCTAACAGTGCTGTGTTGTATATAATGTTGACAAAAGATATCAGTGAGCAGCCCCAGGCTTATGCCATCACCGTATCTCCCTGCCCATTTATGCCATTTCAGGTACCACAGCATCTAGGTCAGGGTGATGAATCTCACCTGTTGTTGCCTCTTCATTCCTTGGACAGAATGTGTTTAGTTCCTTATTTTGCTCTGCTTTCATCATGAACATGGTGAAAAACATAAAAGCCATTTTCACTTCTTTGTTTTCTTTCAATATTCAGCACTGAGGACAGGCAGCAACCCCACGGCAAACGGGCCTCGCTTTGTTATAGGAAATTTTGTGCACACTGTAGAAATTCATCTTCTTTGCCTTTTCTGTGGATGTCCAGTTCCTTTGCTTCAAATGTGTTGCAAGATGCATCAGATGCAGGAAGTTCAGGAGGAGGTGCAGGAAGGGACAAAATACCAGGAGCAGGGCAGTGCCGCGCCTCCCCAGACTAAGGCTGAGGCGGTGGTGTGCTGCCAGCCTGGGAGTCTGGCACGCCGTAGAAGTAGGCACTCAGATGGAAATGGTGGGAGCAGAGAGCCTGAGAGCTGCTTCTTGGCAAAGAGCCCGGCACTTGGCAGAGCACCCAGAAACAATACAAACCAGAAACATTCCTAATCAATGAAGGGATGCACTAAGCGAGGCTTTCTTACCTGGAGTAGGGTCTCCTTAACCCCCCACTCCACCCCACCACCACCCCAGCTTCTAGAGACTGGGCATCTTCTTGGTGCATTTGATTCGGATGCTTGACATTGGGACCATCATCCTGCTCCCCCATATTTTCTCTTCTCTCATGGTGTTCTTGTCTTCTTTCTTTCCCTGGAGGATACAAACTGTTGTTGAACTTGGGCAGTCCCAAACCCTGTCCCAGAAGATCCTTACTGACTTTGGAAAATATTTCTGCATCTTAATTTAAGAAATGATAATCCTCCTCATACCATGGAACAGAAGCAATGCTGACAAGAAGCATTCGTTGTCTTGTGAGCCCAGACAGACCTGTACTCTGCATTGGCTCAGGTCACTGAGGTGTCCACATGAACAGTTGAGTAGAGATTTTGTAATAAACTGCATCATTCCTCAAATTCTCATATTGGCCGAAGCATGGAAATTTTCTCCACCTGAAACCAAACAGCTCCTGTACCTCTGCCTGGTGGGACTGTGGTGGGCTGTCTGAGGAAAACTATTCTTCATCAGAAGGATGAAGACAATCATCAAGTTTGCATGGTGCACTGTGACTGTTGTTTTGACCTTGGCTATGACTTTGGGCCAGATTTGGGTTGATCAGGAGGTCAAAATGGTTGTAATGGTTGGGTGCTACACTGGTTTTTGAGGCAGTCTTAATACAAGTAATTTGGTAGAAGGTTAACAAAACCCTGAGCCTGGTAAATTCATAAGTGAGAGGGTACCAGGACTGAATCTACCTTAAAAAAAACAGAAATCATATTCAGGTTCCTGAAACTCAGATCACTGACCCAGAAAAAAAGGAAAAGAAGAACCTGGTGAAGTACCAAGTGCGGAGGATGGTGTGGTACCAGCTAGGGTTCCACTGGTGGAGACCCTCCTTCAGACATCTGTGGAGAGCTTTGTATCACTTCTCACCCGCCCAGCACTGACGTGTTGCTGCGCTGGTTCCGAGGATATGCAGTATCCTACCACCGTTATCTTTGTGGAGCCAAGGTCTAAACATTTGGACTTTGCAGAACTAAGGGCAAAGCATTTTACTCTGCTTGATGCTCAGAAATCCCCAGGCTTGGCTAAGTATCGCTCTCTGCCTGCTCCTGCACACTGTAGAAAGGGACCGAGCACAGTAATTACCTAATTGCCCGACTGTGTGTCATTAGCTCACAGGGTAATTACAACAACTATTGTTAATTAATAGTATCCCTCGCTAGCGGAGAAACAGGTCTCAGACAATTCTTTTATTTTCACCAAGGAAGTCTTTGAATTGATTTAATAGGCTTTGATATGCATATTCTTGCGTAACAGACTATTAAGGACAGTATCGCTCGTCAGATGTCAAACCTTGAAAGATGTATGTGTGCAAGAATATAAACGAGCTCTTCCTGTGAAATGAAAATGTATACAGATAGCCTGATGGCAAAAATTTCTGAGAAAAAAGCACAGCAAGCCTATTAATGTTCTGAGAGTTTATTCAGCTAAAAATGATTTATTTATATAAAAAGACATGAATACGTTTCTCGTAGATCTGACTATTACCTCAGCTATCTCCTCAAGAGGATCCCTCAAAGGAATGGCATAAGTTTTTTTTAGAACAAGCAACACATTGTTAGATGAAGTCTGGGAGAAACGTTTGAGCACCAGGAGGCTGCAGACTCTCCCTTCTCCTTTGCTGGCAGGAAAGTCACCGCCTGCCTTTGCTCGGGGTTCCGGCCCTTCCCAGTAGTTACTTCACACTAGGAGGCACCGAAGGACCTGACATTTACACAGGCGAACATTCCTCTCACAGTTGATGGGCATTTTATTAATGCATCTCCGTGTTCAAGACCTTAATCTGGTCAGCAGTACATATGTGAGAACAAGCCACATCATAGGAATTTTCCCTTGAAGTCCAAGGGGCGTCTCTTAAGACCCACTATGAAGACCCATCCATTAAGCTAATTTTTTTGGATCAAGGACTATAGTGAATTAAGATGAGGGAGATGGTGAGAGTACCCAGACACGGTTCAGTTTCTCTCAGCTCTAGGATTACCATTTCTTAGTATGTCAGTCTTTTTCCCCCAGGTCTTCTGTTTTTTATCGGGTCCAGCCTACACCTCTTTGGCTGACGCTTACTCGACTTACAGAGAAAACTGACCATTTGGTATTTTACCGGTCTACTCTCGCAATGACACAATGAACAAAACAAAATAGAATTATACAAAAGCCTCAAGTGGAGTCCCCCTGACCCACTGTCAGCAGGATATGAAACCCTCACCTAACCTATGCAACTCTTTACATGATGGGCGCATGAGTGACGTTCTCTGTTGTAATTTTGGAGTTGTTCAGACTCCGGCAGCTCCCCAGGTACCTGCCTCCTTCCCTCCAGCCTGAGGAAAAAGGTCATTGTGGTTTGGCTGGTATTGTTGAACAGGGCTTATTCTTGCAAGAGCCATATTCCCCTCATGTTTTATTTCCTTTGCATTCTTTCCTCGGTCTTCTTTCCTGACTAGAATGGGGGGGGTTTGTTTGTTTCTAATAGAAAACGTTACTAGGAAGTCTACTATTTCTTTCATCTCCCATCAGATGATCACAGCCGAGTTATTTCTACTTCAGGCAACTTATCTGCGGTACGTTCTGGGGGCAAAAATCCCAGAATTTAGCAAAACTCGTGCTCTCCCGTTGCCTTTGGCGGTAGCGCGGGCACAAGAAAGCCAGCTTTTGTTTTATTACAGCCCCTTCAAGGCCAGAAGCCGCCCTGCGGACCAGCGCTCCGGCCTGTCCCCGGGCGCGCCCGCTCGTTAAGAAGCGGCAGCAGCAGGCC
>NW_009260182.1:6426720-6432041 GCF_000687185.1 Egretta garzetta | reverse complement strand
GGTGGCAAGCCGCCAGCCCCCCCGGGGGGCCGGCAGGCACCTGTCCCGCCCGGAGGCAGCTCTCGCAGACTCGCCAGCCCCCCCTCCGCCTCAAGTACATTTTGTGGACATAAGCGTTTTTTAACTTTTTAAAGAACTTGTGGTTTTGTTTCTGGTTTTGTTTTTTTTTTTTTCCTGGGATTTTTACGAGCTTCCCCATTTTTTGATTTCCTGCTTCTTCCACCTGAGATAGCGCTGGCTCTGGTTATCCTGGTACTGTGGTATGGGGATCGAATCAGAATTCAGATTTTAAGTATTGCAGGAGCCCTCAAGTCCATCCACCTGTTAAAAGTGAGCAGTGGTGTTTCTGTCTTTCTTCTTTTTCCTCCACGTCGCCTGTCGGATGTGATGGAACTCATGTTTGCAGAGTGGGAGGACGGGGAGAGGTTTTCATTTGAAGACTCTGATCGCTTTGAAGAAGACTCTCTTTGTTCCTTCATCTCTGAGGCGGAGAGCCTTTGCCAGAACTGGAGAGGATGGAGGAAGCAATCGGCTGGACCCAATTCTCCCACTGTCAAAATGAAAGGTGAGGTCACCTGGTTTCATTGGGATGCTCTTTGAACTCACGGAAGTTTTGGGGTTGGTGGGTGAGGAGATCTGCAGAAGGAATATCAAAGGTGCAAAGAGAAGTCAGATGTAGGATCATTGTCAGGATAATTTTTGACCAAAGATTGAAACTGAAAATTTACTGGGGATCTTAAGGCAAAGCTGTCTTTTGGGTGAGCTTTCACCTGGGTGCGCTCTGTAGTATTGTAGTGCTGCTTTTCTGAGTAGGTTTTGTGGGCTTGCTCTTGGACATCTGAAAACAGTTTTCTACAAAGAAACTACAGACTTGGCTGGGAATAGCTATACATAGGTTCCCACTCGTATTGATTGAAATACACTAAAGTTTCATGGAGGTTTTTCTAACTGCTATAAAACTACTCATGGCGAGGCATGTAAGCCATCATTGTATAGAGCAGTCTTATTCTCCTTGTCTGTTTCTTTACATTTCTCTTTTTTCCTAGTAAATTCGCAAACTTTCTATTGCAGTAGTAGAGCAAGAGGGCCTTAAGACTGTCACAAGGAAGTCAGCGAACTACAGTATGTCTGCTTCAAGAGTTGTTATAATTCCTTTCTTTTGACAGTAATTTCTTTCTAGTAGCAGACAGGAAAACAGATAACATTAACAATTAAAAAATTATTTTAAATTATCATATAGCTACTAACTCTTTCCTTGATTTTTTTTTTTTTAAGTGAAACATAATTTCTCTTTTATCCTGATGCATCTTGACCCTAGAATTCAGGTGGTGTTTACACCAATCAGAGCCAGACACACAGTTAACAGAAATTGCACAAGCCCTTTCTACTTGTCCTTTTATCTCCTTTCTTCTCTTTCAATCCAGCGTCAGTACTTTTCCTGTTACTGCTGACCTTCATGACCATGAGCTGCCTCATTAATATCTCCCTATCTGGAACTGCAAAACTTCATTCTGTTCCGAATGTTGGCCTTACATGAACAGAGAATGCAATTTGTATTGAACTGTGCTGAAATCTTGCTGTGTTATGCTATGGACAAATGCTCGCTTGTCACTGGATTAGGACCAGAAAGTCCACTTTGCATTAACTGTAGGCTTTCCAGAGCATCTTAAGTTTTAAATTTTTAATACATTTGAGAACTGTCGCTAGTCCCACTGCCTGTGTATCTTTGAATAGTCAGGATTAGCATTGAGGGTACAATGGAAACTTTAAAAAAAAAACAACCTGAAATGAGGGAGAGAGAGAAATGCTGAATACATATCCAGGTTGGATAGCTCTCTTGGATCCTGCAGCTGGGACACGTTGCTTTTAGTATGGAACATTTTACTGGAGTAAAGAAGGGGAACAGTGTTGGCGTTGGGTTTTTTAAAGCTATGAATCCTGACATGTAGAAATAAGGGTTGGGCACAGGGCAAAGCGTATAAACTTCATGTTTTGCTTTAAGTCTTGTTGCATCTGTTAACGTGCTGGAAAGGAGCTGAAGTTTTGAAAGCATACTGCTGTGGGAAGTAAGACGTCTCCTGTTTGGCAGAGGTGTCTGAAACTGGTTTGTACAGATCCACAGGTCAGACTGATGTTTGAAAAGGTGATTGTTTGTGTTCAACTTCGAGATGCTTTTAGTCAACTGTTCTCCACTGGTTCAGTGTATGATCGTGTGTTTTTCTGGGTCTTGGCCTAGTTCCTTTAGCTCCCTTGACCGAATTAAAAGCAAGCAGCAATTGCTCTCTCTGCTGTCATCCACTTGTTGCATTAAAATGAAAAATCACTTTGGTAGATTGTGCATATTTGTAATCCTCAGTCCCTTTCCTGACATGAGAAACACAATAGCTAATATTATTGTTGTGATAATTGTAATTATGTACACCATATTGCAATGTTGCTGTTCCAGGTTCTGCAGACCGGCATTGGCAAGGGTTGTATTGTTTGCACTTGCTTCATATTCTTTAGGTTTTATCTGTAGAGAGACTTAATTCCTTTGCATGAAAGTTTTACTTTAACAAGAGACATTCTGAAAGGATCCTGTTGCCTGTTTTAAAGGCATTTGCTGGCAATTCCCAGGCTCTGGTCAGAGTTACTTTGAGAAGTATGTGAACATGGATTTGCTGCCTAAATAATAAGTTATCTGCTCTATGAAGTCACATATGATATTACCAACATGGAACACTTGCAGGTACTTTACTGTACGCAGTGTGTTGCCAGCAAGTCTGGTCTGATGAGGGATCTGTCATCATCTGGGATCTCCTTGGATTTCAGAACTCCTGTAACAATTTATTTGTCTTTAACACCTCTTTTTGACAGTGTTTCTGTAGTCAGGGAAAACAGTTTGTATTGAGAACTTCATGGATCCTGAGGTTGTCAGCTGTAGTGAGTCTTGTCAAATGTGCTCATTCTGAATTGAGCTGTGTGGTTTTATTTCCACAGTTTACCGTTTTGCTGTGGCCTGTGATGTAGTTGCCTATGCCAGCAAAAAATGAGGTTAGACACTGAGTTCTTCAGTGTTAAACGCTAAGGGAAAACAAGAGGATCTATATTCTTTTAGCCTTTTCCTCCAGTTTGGATCTCAGCCTGTGTTTTGATTTGGAATCAGCCAGAGGAGTTATATAATAGAAAGAATTTCTAGCTTTTTCAATTGTTTTGAGTTTGTCCTTGTGAGCATCCAATTCTTCATTAATTAGTTCAAAGAGATTCCCCCTGAGACTGATGGAAGTACTGTTGGCTAGGAAGACCTCTTTTTACACAAAGTACCCCCACACCCCCTAGTTACGGCTTTTTTACTTTTTGCAGCTTTTTATTTTGTTCTTAGATATTTTTAATATTACGATTATGCTTACTGCAAATTTAACAATAAGGCTTGGGGTAGTTCATTGCAAATATACACCGTATTCACTGCAGAGGGTCGCCAAAAAGTTGAGTTATTCACTTGTTTGTCAGTCGCCCCATCAGCTTGCTAGAAAGGTGATGAAAGGTGGAGAAGAATGTCTGAGTTTCTCTAACATGATCCTTGGAATGGAATTCTTTATAAAATCAGCTATCTTGAGTAGTTGCATCAGAAAAATAGGACTGTAACTGGTTGGTTTTCCATCATTTAATTTTCACTGTGGTAAAGTCCTCTTATATTACATTCTAGAAAGAGTTTTCTCTTTCAATGTACAGTTGATAATGTGAAGGAGGAATGCATTGCATCCACTTTATGGAACAACTTAGATTTTGAAACTGCTCTCAATCTCCACTGATTCACCTGTACTGAAATTGTGGAGGAGACTTAAGCAAAGCATGACAATTTTGAGAATACCAAGAGCTCTTTCATAATTTTGAACGTTTATTTTGGAAATGACTTGTTCTCATGTTAGACTGCCTTGATTGCTTGTTTTTACCCCTTGGGTTTTTTCATTTTGAATGAGGTAATGCTTGTAACTGGTATTTGGCCATGGCCTGTATACATCGATTAGAAGCTTTCAGCTGTCCTGGGCAGACGGGGGATCCAGCTCTGAAGTTCAGGTGGATGGATGTTTTGAAGAACAATGTCCTTGCAGTGTGTTCAGAACCTTCTGGTTCACCAAGCTGGTTTGTGGCTCCAACTCACTTTCTTCCATATCAAATTACATTCCACCTATTTGTTACCTTTCTACCAGCGAATGCACCCACTTGCCTTTTCGCCACTTTTCTGGACAGTCTTTTCTTTCTTAGAAACTGTTATGAGGGCCATTATTATCCTCTCATTTCCCTTCTCACTTTTTAAAACAGTTGTATTTTTCATTGGTAATTGAAATAAGTCTAGTGTTTCTGCAAATGCTTTGTTATCAATTATCTTCACATGAGGATTTTTGTGACAGAGGTCTTAAGAGTAAATGTTCAAATGCACTCATCTCTCCAAACCAACTGTGGTTTTGTTTCTCCTTGAAAGTGTTTCTTTAAGAAAGCCCTTAGTCCTTTCTATTTCACAGTTTCCGAAGCATAAATGTTTACCAAACACTTAAGAAGTTGCTATAAATACTGTATGATTGCTAAATAACGTGTGTTCACAATATTTTTGCTCAGTTTGTATTTACTCCTTCACACTGGCTTCTGCCGGATGAGTTGTGTTGAAACTATTTTCAATAGGCAGCTAGTGAGAAAGCTTGGCTTTTTCCCTTTACTGTAAGCTCGAACCATTGCATACTGTATTGCAAAACCCCCTCAGACTTAACTAAGAATCGAGGCAGGCAGCAGTCTCCTAGAAAAACGTTCTCATTATCCAGCCCCAGACAGTTTATGTTCTTCCAAACTATTAGGAGTGCCCACAACGTTAAATTCTGGGCACAGTGCCTCAAAAATATAAGCCAAAGAGAGCGAATCATTGGCAGAGAATAGACAGAGCCTGAGGTTGAGGATAGGATCAGTTTAGAGAGACAACCTGATCAAAGTCTGAGCAGTGCCTACACTGATAAAATTACAGTGATTTTCATTAATTTATACGGACAAAGAATAAATGGCTTCGAGAGCAGCACTTCTTCCTCAGGATTGCCGGTAACTATTTAATGAATTAAAGTTAACCCTTGCTCAAGCAGTAATTGCAGAAAACAGCAGGAGAAACACATAGTCCCTTTCAAATTCATACTGTGCTCTTCAGACTCTTGTTCTTTTTGGAGAACAATGTTGGTGTCATCCAAGGAGTGTCCGCTCCTTGAGCCTGGTGAAGCTGGAAATGAAGACTGTGGTTTGCTGCTGGTTTCTTATCGACTATTACTGTGTATTATAAAGTTACAATTGATTTTTTTTCCCTA
>NW_009260182.1:6425706-6426624 GCF_000687185.1 Egretta garzetta | reverse complement strand
CCCTACATTATTTGTGCCTCTGGTATTAAGAGGGAGATTATGTAATCAGCTCACACTTCTGGGAGGTACAGGTGTAATACGTCTTGTTTGTTGTGTTTTTTAATTTAGTGCAACACATGACAAATCTGTTTTAGCCCAAATATCTGTTTTAATATATCCAAGTTCACTAATAACATTAAAACCCCAAACCAGTAACTGTTGAGCAAAAGTATTGTATAGCTCCCTAATGAGTTTTTATATAGAAGGAACAGAATTTTAAAAATATAAATGTTGGTGAGAAGATATTGCAAATGCTTATGAAATAAGCAGAGATCAGCTGTCTAAACAGTAAGGGTAACATGAAAGCGAAGGCTTAGCTGCTAGTGGAAAATAGGTTTCTCTATATTTTCTCACCCTAGTAAATGAATTTCACCTACTTTTTTACTGTATTTCATAGTGGCTGGTGGTGTTGACTTGCTATGTAGCAGAAGCAAAAGTTCAAGCTGAGGAAGGGACTTAGAAGGTGCAAAGGAAACATTGATTCATTAGAGCTGAAGACACCACAGAGAAGCTCTAGAGACTGTAATTTATCAAGACTGATTGGCATAATCAAATACACCGCTTCAGAACTGGGATGTAGATTTCAGAAGTTGTCTACTCTACTAAACAAAAAGGTGGTTTCACAATGCGGCAATACCTCTGTCTTTTGGAAGGATGACAAGTGGAATGACTCTCACGCATTTGTCTTCATTTGCATTTTCCTGTGCCTTTCTGAGATAATTGAATACGTACCCCTCTCTTCAGAAACGGGTACTGGAGAAACCACATAAAGAAGCTATCAGGAAAAGATGCTGTTTTACCACTGAGATTTTAAATGACCAATCCAGTTTTAACCCTGTTGTGGTCTTTTGGCATCTTCCTTCAGACAAGCTTCTCTTT
>NW_009260182.1:6417752-6425683 GCF_000687185.1 Egretta garzetta | reverse complement strand
TTCCCTATTTTAGTGTTTCATCTTGTCTCATCTACTGGGAAATGTCTAATTTTCTCCTGTCTTATCCTTCTATTAATCTTTCTTCCTGGCTTCCATGGATTTTTCTTTTTGTGTTTGTTTTCTCCTTGCTTTCACCTTGAGGGGATCCCTGTGTTGCTGAATGACCAGAGATCACAGATGCTCTGTTTGCGTTTCAGGCTGACTGAAGCTACAGGGGTTATTCTCTGTGGCATGTTTACCTCTGGGGAAGCAAGGATAAGGATTCAGGTTTGATCCTAGACTCCAGATTGTGCTCTCCCTTCGTTTCCTATCTTTATCTCCCCCTCTCCCCCCCCCTTTTTTTTTTCTTTGTCATGTTCTTCATTGCTAAAAAGTGGGGTTTATTTATAGCATAACCAGTATACAGAAAAATAGCACCTTCTGTAGAGTCTATATTTCTTGTGGCTTTAGTAAGAAAAGAAGAAGTGAGAAAAGAAGTTAACTGATCAGACCTATGGATGGCTGTTTTCAAATGTAATATAGCCAAAGTAAAAATTATTCTGCGTATGAATTGTGGAAGTAAAACTCACATGTCGGCTTGTGACCAGGCCCTTTTTTCTCTCTCTGAAGTAGTACATCCTCCAGTCAATGTCTGTTTTGCAGAGTTTGTGTAATAAGTATGGAAAAGTTCATTTTTAAGCAAATGTAAATTCAGTGATTTCAGTTACCATGAAAAGTTGGTAGAGGATTAGAGGTGGTTTAAGTTCTCAGATGGATTTTTTTCCTAGGGTAACTAAGAAAGTTGCTTTTTGTATAGCCTAGTTTGTGAGCCTTTGCTTAGTTATGATATCTTGGTTTCTAAAATACTTGTTACCCTTCTAGCTACTGAGTATAACAAAGGTGACCATACATGTTTTTAAACTCACATAGAATTGAAGGGAAATGTGCACATATTAGTCTAGTGATTAGGAGAGCTTTCTTTTCCATATCAAGTTCTTGGTAGTCCATGGTTGCTGAGTAATATGATTTTTACTAGTATGCTGAGGAAAAGATAATACAGTGAGTTAAATGTTAAGAATAAGGAATATGAAACCATAAATAAGGAATTAAAAAACAAAAAAAGGGAATGGCAAGGATCATAGGGTAGTCTTTTAAACGAACAAGCAAAACCCTCTTCCTTCCCCAATATACCTTTGAGGGGACAGAAAAGAACATCAGTCATTTGAACAACATCTCTTATGCCAGTTATAAAACTGGGAGCAGAGACCATCTCCTCTTAATTGTCTGATGTCCTAGTTATTATACAGTACTTTGTTCCAGAGGAAGAAAGGAATGTACAGCTTCAAAAGATGTTTCACGTACTTTAATGAACTTTTGGAGTAAATACTTGGCTATTTAGAATATCTGTAATTAATTTTGGTTTGGTGGTTTTTTTTATATCTTTGAGTAACATTTCCAAAGAGTCAAAACCAATTTATTCTTTAGTTCTTAAAGTGCAAGAATGTCTTTAAGATTTCATTGCTTTTTTTTAGACCAACAACTTTTTTCTGTCACCTATCTAATTGTAAAACTGTAAAGCAGTTATAAGAGTAATTTAAAATAGTGTCATGGCTACAAGTTATTTTTCAACTTTATTTTAATGCCATTTATTAATCTCTTTCCTCCCTCCTTCTGTTTTGTAACACCCTTCCAAACCCTCCAAAAGTAAAGTTCAAAGCACTATTTATCAACTAGTTAAAATATTAGGTCTAGAAATTTTTCTTTTTTTTAAAAGATTAAAGAGCATAATATACAAGATATTTAAAATACTTGTTCTAATTTCAAAATAGCATTTCACACATTTCTGAGTTATCTCCTCCTCTGAAGCAGTGTAGTCTCAAGTGATAGGGTATAGGGTTACCAACCAGAAGATTCTCATACTTCTCATAATTTGTGTGTTTTCTGATGCATCCTTTCGCCTTTGTTTTTTCACCTGTAGAATGGCAGTAACATTCTGGCAAGGCTGTGGATACTGTGCCGCTTACTGGTTGTGTGGCATTTTTAACAGAAAATACTGAGTGTGATGTCTTTGAGCATGCTTCTTGATGATGTTTAAATGTTTGGGACAAGGCTTGGGAAAACTCTGCTGGTTTGATTATGCTTAATTCATCTATATTTGCTTCCATACAGCAGGAAACATATTACTTTTGAAAAGAATGAAACAAAGGAACTCTGTCGGGCTCTGTGATATACCTATTACTTGAAATCTTCTGGAATTGCATATTTTGTAAAAAATGATGCTCTGAAAAGGATCTGGTTTTAATAAAATATTGTTGCTATTGTGAGTCATTATTACAGTTTCTAGCTTGCTGCAACAGAAACCTAAAAAGGGAGAAAATGTCAGTTTTAACAGTATCAATTAGGAGAAGGTTGAACATGTTTAAGATGTATACAACTGGGAAATCTGTGTGCTAATTTTTCTGTATTTACCTAAATCTCTATTGGTGTGTGGTTACCACTGAAAAAATTTGGAAATTAAGACATTTCTCTTTCCATAGAAGAGCGAAACCTGGAAGGATTGCAGGAGTAGTGTCCTGAAACAAATTCTTAACATCCTCATTCGGCTGCTGCAAGTAGGGGGACCTGAGTGTTATTTATTGATGTCTCAGTGACTTTTATGCTTCCTTTCATCTGCTGGGTTTAGTTTGTAGCTATGAGACTAATAGTAGAACTTTCAAGCTTCTTTTTCAAATGGGATAAGGATTGGCCTATACAGGAAAGGATAAATGGATAAGGTGGAGGGAGGAAGGAAAAAAAAAAATCTGTCCTCAGAAAAAATCCTGTCCCTTTGTGGGAGAAAAGCTGGATGCTGTAATGCAGGAGAGGGGGGAATAGACTCGAGAGAATGAAAAAAAGTGAGGTCAGAGACCAAAAACGACATAGAAAAACAAGTCCACATTTTTTTATAAGAATATAAATAGGTAGGATGATAAAAGAAATGTTACTCAGAATTTGTCTGCAAGCAATACGAGAGTCTTTACAGGAAGGCATCCAGCTGTACTTTTTCCTCCCAAGTTAAGACACTTCTGAGGTGACTCGTTGAAAGAGTGGGCATGTGGACACCCGGGCCACCAATTCTGGCTTCCTCTTCTGGTTAGAGAGGTGGAAGATTTAAGCAGAAGGTGATCATTCTTTGGCATCCAGAAATACTGGTAAACATGAGTAATTCATTGGTGCAGATTTGAAAATGTAAACACCGATGTTTTAAAATCTAATTAGTATGGTTCTTTGTTTTCTTTCTTTCTAGATAAACTAGTGGAAAAAGTTAATTGCAGCTTTTCTGTTCATTAGACTTGAGATCTCTAAAGATGCTGCTTTGAGCATTTCTCCCCAGCCAGAACTAAAGAATGGAAAAAGTGAGGCTGCCTTAAAGCGAATGTAGTCAAGTTACCATCTGGACTCTTTTTTAGATATATTCATTAAAACAATGCCTACGTGCAGCCAAGCCATTCTTACTGGCATCTTGTCAATGTATGTGACAGAACAAGATTCTTCCCTGAAGTACAGAAAAGTTTGCTGAACCTGTAAATATTGAGTGTGACCTCCCGGAGTCTGTCCGTGTCATTTCTGGTCTTTGTAGGACTTCAGGTTTACTGTTCTCAATATGTGCTCACATTTGCCTGACTTTGTTTATCACAAATTGTGATTTTCAAGACTTACCCTTTAATCTTTTTATTTTCTTTTTAATATCCCTGTCTTGGAGTTCTTACCTGGTAAATTTGCATCTGTCTCATCCTCTGGAGAATGTACCAACACGAATCCTTGTTAATCTGTGTTAGAGGCTAACTGAATAGCTTGATGATGGCTTGAATGCCCAAGTTCCACGCTTTTAGGAAACACTGATTGCTGATGTAAAAACCACTGGTAAGTGTTTGACATTTAAGCTTCACGGTCGTCCTGCTGGTGGGTTAGTATTTAGTATGTAATTAATAGGTGTACAAATGGAATGACAACTTTTTCTGAGAATGTAATACCTTTGTGAAGTCTATAGGGAATCATTTAGTAATTCTCTTGAGCTGTTTACAATTCATACTGCATATTGTGTGTAATTCCATTTGCTATCTCATATTTAGGTCAGTAAGTGCTGAGATGGGAGAGAAAGGGAAATACAGCTGTAAATTTGTTTACCAGAGCTAGCTAGATGGGCCAGGTGAAAATATTTGTAACTTAGATCTGCATATAGCTTTCACATGTGGCTTGAAGAGAAGGTGATCTGACACAGACCAGTTAGTTGTATTTGACCCGGAATGCCTTTGGAAGTTTTCATTGATTAATTGATTGCATTTAAAGCAGTAGTGCATGGGGTCAGCTAAGCTGCTTAGCCTTTGCAAGGACAGGGAGTTACTAGTTTTCCCTGGCTAGTTAGGAGCAGCGAGTGTTTCATGACTTTTGCGGACATTTTCAGAAGATGGTTGACTTTGCTTCAGTCTTGCGATGTTGGAGGGATCTTGGGATATATTATGTGTTTGCCTAAGCAAAATCATGCAATGGACTGTAGTTAATCAGTGCCTCACAGTTTTCCAGTGCTGCTTTTGTTAGTATTTTTGTGCACTGAAAATGGTAGATGTGCTTATTCTGCCTCTGCAAACGTTCTGTAGCTGCCTGCTTGTTTCATATATTCCTTGGTACCCAGTTTTGTTTCCTCCCTTTTGTTCTCTCTATAGGTGATGAGGGGGAAATGGAAGAGAATTTATTCTTGCTAGGAAGGAACTTCCTCCAACTGTAGGATACTAAGAAATAATCAGACAGATGCCTTACTTTGAGCAAGAGGAAATGTAATTGCTGCAGGGTGGAGGGCTGGAGAAGGCTGGGGACTGTCGGCTTTGGAAGCTTCTGTCCTGCAGCGGCCGTTCAGGCTGGTTCGGGGGCTGCTGTGCCGCACCTTTGAACTGCGGTGGGAGAACCTAGAATTGAGGGACATCGCTGAGTGGGCGCTGTAACCTCCTATAAAGCCATAGACCTGGGGTTAGGTTTGGGGAGGTTTTTACGAAGCCAGAGGAGATAAAAATAGGAGTGAGATAAGATATTTTTTTCAAAAGCATTTCAGTATCTAGCTTCTTTTGACTCCTGTCTGTGAGACAGATTTTTAAACCTCTAATGGTTTCCTGTTGGTGATATTAAGAGGCGGTATCTTCTTTTAGTTCCTGACAGATGTTTAATTAATTTTTTTTTTTACCCTAGAGGTGAGAATGCCTCATCCTTGATCTATTCGTTTCAGACAATAACTTTCCCATCAGCCCCAACAAAATTGGCCTGATCTCATTCTGATATGTTCAGTAATGCAGCTCTTCAGTGTTTGCCAATGCATTTGTTTGGAGGCCAAGTGATACTGCTCTGGGATTTAGAGACAGGAAAAAAGCTGGTTAGAGATTAATTTTGCATGTAATACTTAAGGATGGGTACTAATGGTAGAGAGCAGCACATTAAATAGTAGAGGTTGCATGGTGTTTTGTATGGCTTCCTTTCAGTGTCTGAAAACGTATCAATAGTTCTTCATAGAGATTGATGCTCAGCTGTGATGCAGCCTGACTTTCATTTGTGCTTGTGTTCCATTGTCTACATTCAGAAAAATATCCGGTCCCTGTTGGGCTTTGTAGCTTGTTTTTTGTTGTAGGCCACTGGACAGAATTTTGATTTCTGAGCTTTTAAAATACCTTGCGTGGGGCAGAAGTGGGAATAACTGGTAGCACTGAGCCTTGCTTTCAGGAGACGGGGGCTGTTTGATATCTGTGCTCTGAATGCACAATCCTGGTTATGCAGCATGCTTTCTGCATGGGGTGAGGGAGTGGGGAGTAACGGTGCAGGGGAAATGACTTGCCTGGAGCTGATCTGCTTCATCAGCTGTGGAGTTATTCTGAATGCAAGCTGCCCAATTTGTCATGAAACCTTGGCCAGCACTGGCATGAATACAGTGTTTTGTAGCACTGCCTGTCTTGCTTTACAAAAATCTGCTGTTCATTTTAGGATTTCTAACAGCTGTCGGTTGCTTGCCCAGGCTGCTCTTTTTTTTTTTTTTTTTGAAACAAATTCTTTTTTTAGGGAGGAAAATGGAAGGGTGTTTGGAATAAGAATTTTCTTGTCTGAATTTCCAGAGGAGGTTGTCAAGTTGTGAATGCTGCATTGCCTGCCTAATGCTGGTATTACAATTTTGGGATCTCAATCATGTTAGAGTGGGTGAGAGTTGAGAAAAGAGCTTACTGACATTTTGCTCTTGAGATTCAGAGCTTATGAAGAGACAAGTAGATCTCATCTGGCATAAGGCATCGACATAACATCGAATACTCTAGTTTCATCAGCACAGCCCTGTGCAGAAGATTTTCACAGTTATTGTACAGGAGAAGCAATAGAGTTAAATGGAAAATAACACCTTTCCTTTCTGATCTGGATTTGACTTGTGTTTGGAGAGGTTCTGCCATTTGCTCAGAGCAGGTGTTTTCTGTAAGAACATTGTACATGTTTGCAACAAAATCTTTTGTGAACTGTAAGGCAGAACTTAGGTGACTAGCATCTTAGGAGTTCGAATTTAGTGGTGGAGAAGTGTACTGGTTTTTTCTGTCCTGGAGTCATAAAACCAAATAATGGATTTTGGTTTCACCTTTATTTCCCTCCCCCATCAAACATCTTTTTGGTTACCAAATATAACTTGTAGCTTTCCACCTTTGCCTTGTCCTGAAGTTCTGATTCAAGTGTTTGTTTTTTTTCTAGAGATCTGGTGTCTAATATAGTAAGAGTGTTGTAGCTATGATGCTTTAAGGATATAAGGAAGACAAGTTTGTAAGGAAAGCAGAGAAATCTGTTCCTCAACCAGCTGGCCTTTGGAGTGCAGAAAAAGTTTTCAGATGTGCAGCTGCTCTTCTGTCTGCTAATTGCAAGAGGACCTCTGAGGGATGATTACACAGTGGGTTATCTGCTTGGCAATTAAAATCTACTTGGGCATATTGAAACTCTTCAGTCATCTTTACCAGTGGTGAAAGGAAGAATAACATGGCAAGGGGTGGTTATTTTTCTTATTAACATCTCATGCTGCTCTGAAGAGAGGATTCCTTCAGATGTTTTGCCTCTGAAAGGGTTCTTTCTGACACAGGAAACCGCAGATGAAGTTGGGAGAAGTAGAAGCAAGCAACTGCTCCCAGAAGGTGTATTGAGACGTTTGCCTCCATCTTCACGTACATTGTAGCATCTTGCCATGAGGAGCTGTTCTTGTGTCATTTTCTAAAAACTCCTGTTGCAGAAAGCATTGGCCTTTTTCTTCTGATGTAGGTCTGCTCAGCAGTACCAAGCACCCCAGCTTCCCCACGGCAATGCTAATACTACATTACTTGGTTAAATTGTAATTTCTCCCTATTAAGTTGCGGCGAGAGTAACAGTAGCCCCGCTGGCCGTTGTTGCAGCAGGATTATGGCAGACACTGCTATTTTGTGGGGCAAAAGAATGCTTCTGAACCATTTTGCCAAAGTTTCTAAACAAAGTTGTATTTGGATTATCTGACAAAGTGATCTGAGTAGCTGGTCTGGCAGTCAGAGGACGGTGAACTTGTTCTCCATGTATCTCAGGTTCTCATCTGGTATGGCACAGGGCTGGGAGGTCTGATTCTCAGGGGAGAAGTCTCATTTGGAAAGAGGTTGTGCAGAAAGAAAAAAGAACCAATTCCCCACAAATCTCTAGAAATTCAGGGAAAGTAAATGCTGCATGTATTTGTGTGCGCTTTGCAGGCTAACATAAGAAACCCTACTATTCATTTGTCTCTGCTTGCTTTGTTTCAACATTGTTTTAGCTTTAAAAGGAGGGGCGTTGGGAACTAGAGCATCGCAATGAAAGCCTTTCTGAAGTTAAATCATGACCTCTTTATACAGCAGTAGAAGGTTTTGCTACTGGTAGAAGGCTTTTGCTAACAGGAAGAAATGATTAATTCC
>NW_009260182.1:6398753-6417730 GCF_000687185.1 Egretta garzetta | reverse complement strand
GATTTTTGGTATACTCTTACTGATTTAAACTCTTAGTGGGTTAGGACTCTGGGATGGTATACATGTCATGCATCTTCTAAGTTTTAGTTCTTTTGTTGGTTATTGCTTAGCATTGTAAAGCCTCACCAGCTTTATCTTTCTTTTTTATGCCTCACAAAATCTTGTGGAAGTGTCACCAGGGGTTGGCATAATACTCAGAAACTTTATGATTTAAAAGATGTAACTTCAAAAATAATAACATAAAGATAAAATACATTTTAACTCAGTCTAATACTGAAACAGCAAGAGTCGAGCTGAGTTAGAGGGATCCCTCCTCTGTTAGGTGCTCAGATTCTTTAACAAAAATTGTTTTGGGATACAGTCTTTATGCTTAATGTTAGCATGATGGAGATGCTGTTTCTCCACAGGTGAGCAAAGTTAAGTCAACTATGTTTTGGTCGGATTTTTTTAGCTCTACATGCATGCAGAGAGTGAGTGTAGAAAACCATGGTGAAATGGGTTTGTCAGAAATGTTTTTTTAATAATTCAGATGACCAGAAGGGGAACTGCAAGCCTTAAACAAAGGTTTAAAATTACTGACACTTGAAAAAACCCAAACCACTCCACTCCAAATCCATGATGTGATTTAGTATTGTATTCTAAATCTAAAGGGCTTGTGTGCAAAATAAAAAATGAGTATTATTTTTTTTGTATGTTGATGTATTTTAAGGTCTGCCTTATAAACTAATTCTTGTTTCCTAAAATGCCTTAATCTCGGAGACAGAAGTTGTGGTGTCAGGATACGTTTATGCAGTCAGCCAAATAATATACATCTCTGGTTTTGAAGGGAAATGTAAATACAGCAACAACAAGATAGTTTGAGCTATTAAAATATTTTGACTTACTTGTATGAGCTGTTTGTGCTGTAGCCTTAAGCAGTTTTCAGAAATCAAACTGAGCTGAAATTTGACTCTGTGCTATGGCTTTGCTGTAGATGGTGGAGACTTTGGGGGTGAATTGGACACCATTCTGTGATAAAACAAACCTTTCTGCATTGGATGAAAAAAACCCCATGCTTAAAATGTTATTGTGATGGTTGTAATGGAATTTGTGTAGTAATAGTTGCTGCAGTTTGTCGGTTAAGCGTGAGGTTTCCAATTCTGGCCCGTAATCTGCCCATCTGGGATTTGTATTTTTAACGGGTTTTGGCTATGAATCTCATCAGTCTTATCCAGTAAAAGCTAATGAAAAAGTTCTGTTGCTTATTCATCTTCTCAACTGTTTTGTACATAAAAATGTCATTCTGTGGCTTGGGGCTGATGTAGGCCTCCCCCAATTCTTCTTTTCGCTTTCAATGTGGTGTTAATATCTCTCTGCATTTGCTACCCTGTGACATTATTCTCAGTGTAATTTCACCGCTGCAAAATGGTTGTGGGATTCAGACAGAGTTGTATAACTCTAGGTGGGGAAATAAGAGGTATAAGAAAGTCTTGTAAACACAGATCCCATTAGGGTTTTAATACTGTTAGTAAGCTTGCGGGGGTAGTAGCAGTGGAGGAGGAGGAGGAAGAAAACTGCAAACAAGAGAAGCAGACATGTTCCTAAATTTAAAACAGAATTATTTGATAACTTTCCTTCCTGAGAGTTCTGCGCTATTTACAGGCAGTAAGAAGGGTAACGTGCAAATTTAAGATGTGAATTACATGGACAGAAAAATATAACCAAGTAACCCTGATAGTTCTTTTTTGTTTGCTTTATCCTGTGGGCAAATCTATGTACTAGTGATTCAAACTGAATCTTGATTTGTCCTCTGGACAAATTTTTGCTTGTTTGTTGATCACTTAGTTCTCTCTAGGGCTGTTTTCAGTTATTAAAAAAAAAAAAAAAGATCTCTATATATGTGTGTGTGTGTATATATATATATTTTTTTTTTTTTCATCTTGCACAGGGAGAATATCATCCTGCTGTACAAACCTAGTGGAGAAACCCATGTTTGTAGAGTTTTTCCTGTGGCTAACTTTGCCTGAAATACCTGATGATTGCATTACAGTGCCCTGCCCTTGCTGTTTTTTCTAGATCAGTTTAGCTGCACTTGCAAACCTGTTACGAGTCTGTGGATGTTTTAAAAAATACAAAAACACTGAGAGAAAACAAACCCAAAGGAGCCCGCAAGTCATCTTTTCTAAGCAAGCTTGATTAAAAATAAGTTAGCAGCAGGGTCTGTAGCATCCTTTCTCCATCACTTGATCCCTATTCTTGTCTTACCTAACCTTCTTGGTCTGTCACAGCATGTGAAAAACTTAGAGATTAATTCCACTAAAGGCATTTTTCTGGAGTCTATGGTTCTCCATTTGTTGTTGCAGCTGGCTTTATGAATGCTGAGGTGTTTTGCAGGGAATTGGTTTGGAATGGGTAGCTTCTGAGAAACGAATAGCTGAAACTTTAGTCTGGCTTGGTACAGCAGGTGTTCCAGTGTAAAGGAGTCGCTTATTTTCTTAAGATTGACACTGTTTGAAAAGTCAAGGAACCAGGAACATGTATCTTTGCATCGGTTTCCTTAATCTGTAAAAGGAAAATAAACTCCTATTTTTTAGCAATACTGTGGTTTGCTTGTTTTTTACAAGGAACGTTGTGGGTTCTTTTTCCCTCAGGGTAGGATGGCGTGGAATTATTAATCTGAAACAGAGGAATGCTAACTCAAGACAACTGGGAGTCAGTACTGGAATATTACACCGTGTCTTCAGCTTTTTGGATGCTTCATTCTGCACGTAGTCAAGCTAGACCAGGACTGGGTGTGGGGGCAGCTCCTTGTGTCCGTTCAGCTGTCAGGGTCTGGCATTGCAGAGTCTTGGTTGAGTTTTGGGGTCCTCACCTCTCGGCTTGTCAGTTTGGTTTCTTCTCTTGTATTTGGGGCAAGAAAGTTAATCCTTGGTGCCTGTTCAGTACTTGGCATGTCTGCTGGGCTACCATAAGAGCACCCATTAGCTCCAGTTGTTCTGGAGCAATCGGTGATGTGTGTGTGTATGTGCCCACTGTGAACACCACTGAGACCAGCTGTGTGGTTTGAAAAGAGTACAACCATTTTGGCATGAGTATTTAAAGGTGAATACTTCTATTGTTTTAAGTGCTTGTATGTTCTCTCTCTCTCTTCTCTGCCTTCTAAAATTACGTTAGCTATTTTGGTTGCTTTTTTTACATTAAGTATTTCGTGTCCTTCTGGAGCTCAGTGGCTGTGGTTCAGTAATTCGTACGTTCCAAGTTTTACAGGCACAGACTAGAGTGACTGCAATATCTCTTCTAGTCAAGTGGAGAACTTTTCCTTTATCTCTTTGCAAACGTAGCTATCCTGTTCATGTCTGCATCATGAAGCTTACATTTAATTGTACTGCGTCTGATTTACTCCCAAGATTGTAATCCCAAGACCATTCAAGGATGCTTTTGATATTCCACCATTTCTATGTATTCTTATTTCTAGTGTGTTATAATGTGCTATATTTTTTTTATAATGTTGCCTGAGGTTTGGGAAATTATATGGGATGGGTATTAGCTACCCATCTCACAAGTCTGTGCTTGAAAGCCACAAGCCAGCAAGTGGACAGAAATGTACCCTTACTGCTTACATAGGCTGCAAGTGTATTAGTTCAACACTTCTTGAAGATATTCCCTTTCTGATGACTTCGTATAGCTGGGACCTACCTGGGCAAAATGTTAATGTGACAGAAAACTGACTGGTGGTGGTGGTCGTGTGTCTGTGACCCATTGAATCAGTTCTGCTCTTAATTGAATTCCTCTCTGAAAAGAGAACTAAAGTTAATGAGCCTTGTGGGTGGAGCTTTGGATGAGAAATGCATTTAAAAGAAGAGAAAATATCTTATTTTCAGACTTTTGCAACATGCTTCTGTTACATACTATGTATCTTATCCTCAGTTCAGAGGTGAATTGTGTTTATTTTTAAAAATATGTTACTTTTTACAGGATGCTGATTATGCGGTAAAATGGAAGAAGAACAAGTAAAGAAGTATAAATAATGGCTTGAATACCTTGGATCTAATTTATTTGAAATGAAGAGTAAATTTTGAATTAAAAAGCTTACGCTTCATTTTGCGATGTTCAGCTTGGGAAACTGTTTTTTTAAGTACATTCAGAGCATTCACCTCAGAGTATTACAGAGTTCGAGGCAAAGGTGAAGTTTTCTGATGTTTGTTGCAGAGTTTGAGACCTGAAGGAATATATTGCTCTTGCATGTAATTCTTGAAGACATCAACTCTGAGAATAAATTCCTGGAAAGGAAAAAAAGAACAAGAGAATAAAGTAAAAACAGCAGCAGAATTTTAGAAGGAAATGTACAAAAAATAGAAAACAATAAGAAACCAAATATTTTTGAAGAATTTTGAATTAGGTATGTTATGGTTAAATGTGATGCTTGCTCTGCTTGCCCGTATTTGAGAGTTCTCAGCACTTTTTGGTTTTAAGCAGTATCAGAGAGAGAATATGTCACTGACTTAAGTCAAGGGGCATTTTACTGATAGGCACTTAACTAAAATAAAACAAGCAGAAATGCTTAAAGTGCGTTCTACAGTAACAGAGTTATCTTTCTACATGGCAATCCTGCAAAAACCAAGGTGATATTTACCATTTTTTAAATTAGATTTGTAGAACAGGTTTTATAACACCCCCACATACCTACTTCACTGGTCAAGATTGCACTCTGCTTATTTCCTGTTAGTTCTACTATTCTCACTTCAGCTTCTGATATCATATCAGAAATGCTTCACTTAATTTTATTCATCTCCTTGTTCTGGGTATAGTTGTATTACTTTGTTCTGTGCTGTTACGTTTTGGACTGAAGCCAGCAGGAAAGGTGAAGGGAAATGTGAGGTGGGGACCAGGGATAGCTATAAAATCAAAGCTATAGACTCCTCTCTAAAAAGATAATGCAGCTTAACATGCCGTTTTTCTTAAAGTATATATAGCAAAAGCGATGTGTCCTGTCTTTGCACTGTCTTATCTCTTGCTGTGAGATTTGTTCACTTGCATTTGTATTCATTCACTTGTACATACAGTTTATTTTTAGAGATGTGTGTCAAATGAAAGTAACCTAATGGAAATAATGTAATTAGATAACAAATACATTCAATGCTTGGCCCAGTTGGTTTTTCTTCCAGTTCCATTTTTCTTTCAGTTCCATTTAATAGCCCTTTGGTATTCTCATGGCTCCTATTTTGCTGATTATTCAGGCAGTTTCTTCTCTATCCTGTCTATCATGGAAACTCCATTATTGTATGGAAAGAGTAACAGCTCAGTTTGAACATGATCTGGTTTTATGAATAACTGTTGGCTGTGACTTGTTACAGCCTACCCGATACTAGGAAAGGTTAAGCAATGTGGCTACACATGCATTCCTATGTCAGTGAGCCCTGCTGGCGCAGAAGTTGTTCCCACTGGTGAAAATGCATGTTTGTGTGCATAGCTTGTGTTGGCTGTTTTGGGGTTGGGGTTCTTTTGTTGTTGTTGTTGTTCTGGCAGGAATAATCATGTCTGTGCTAAAGTTTTAGTTGTTATAAAATGGCTATAAAAATTGAACCTATGATTCACATAGAACAGTAGCAAAAAGCTGTGTTCCATGTGCCAGTAAATAGATGAGATGTGATTTATTCAGAATGGTTTAGATAATGCTTAACCCTGCCTCTTAGGTAGGAGGTATAGATTAGATGGCCTCTCAAAATCCCTTCCTGACCTGGGTTTTGCTAGTCATTTAGCCTGTAAGTGAGAATTTTTTGACGTTGCTTATGCTTTGCCTGTGTCTTTATTCTTCAAGACTTGATATGCTTCCTTTGTTCTGCTTGGGTCATCATGTTTGCTTCCCAAGAGGAAGCAGGGATTCTTGCTAGTTTTGCTTCACAATTTAAAATGGCCTTCTCCCTTGGATAGATTTATCTTGCAGATTTGTCAGTTTTGTATTACAACATTGATTTCATTACTGTATCAATTTTGTATTAAATTTGCAATCTCCTTGCTGTCCTTATCTTTGCTTTCTGAGCAGAAGTTGTGATGCTTTCTCCTTTTCTTTTGTTAGCAGACTTACTTTCTTTTCTTGCTCAGAATATATTTATTATAGTACCTGAGAGTACCTTTTGTCTGTCTCATTGATAATACTTTTTGATATAAGTAGGTATGAATCCACCAACCCTGGATTTGTGTATCTAGAGATAAATTTTTTGAATGGATCTCTCTTTGTTTAGGACTCAAAGGAGAGTATTCAGAGTCTAATTTAAGCACCTAACTCAGACTGTCCAGCTGGCTTTACAGGAGGCCTAATGGGAAAAGACCCTCTGATGCTGTGAGTCACATCCTTGATAAACGTTTCTCTCACCTTGGCTACATAGGGTACTACCCCCTTGAAACTTAGGGAATTTTAACTTCTTAATTTTAGTATTTACACTGTGTGCCAAGTCAGCTACTGTGAATTCACCTGCCCTTAAAGTATCATTGAAAAATTATTTTATACTTTTCCATTATCTCCTATCATTTCTTTACCATGACTCTTTTTCTTTATAGAAAATTCAGCATTTTAGAGAGATGCATGGTCTTATAGATAAGGTTATTGCTTTTTTAGTTTATTTTTTTCCCCACCGGTTTTACTGCTTTCACCTTATTCTGAAAATGTCTGAGCTGTGTGCTGTGAATGCCTGACTGTGGGTTATGATAGGTATGCCAGATAATTGGCCACCTGTCTTCTGCTGATTACTGCTAATGCCATACAGCTGATGAATCACTTAATGAGTTCAGTGCAAAGTCAGCCTCTTACTTTAGTTCACGGTGTAAAACTGTTAAGATCAAGCTGGCTGACTTGCACTGGAGCAGATGAGGAGGGCTCATGTTGTCTTCCTACTTGGAAGAAATGTTTTCTCAGGAGAGGTAATTTCAGTAACACTTCCAAAAGTATTTTTCTTGAGCTAGTTTAGATTAGCTTGAAGGAGAACAGCCATACTATGTAATGGAGGGATTGGAGGGTAATTGCAATGATTGTACTACTGCTCCTAGTACCAGTACTACTCCACTAGTACCACTGAGACCTGGTAACTGGTTGCATGTGTTTCCTAGTCCATTGCAACAGTAAAGTAAATTATTTTTAAGAGTAAGGTGTACTGATAGAATAATAAGCAGAATGCTTTTGCCTTTGCTGCTTTATTGTCAACTCAGTCTGTCTTTAGCATTTCTAATCTGACCTTCATACCTAGCACCAAATCCTTGTAAAAAGGAATACCATCCAGGCTGCAGGCTTGTAGCTTTTTGAAGAATGTGCAGGCATTTCACGCGGTACTGAAGACTTCTTTTGAGTCTTGTACCTTGTAGAGGTTGTTTAGATGTTATCTCTCTTCTAGTATTGTGTAATGAAAGACTTGGATAAAGTGCCTCTATCCAAAACATGCAGTTAAAACCCCAAGAAATATTTCTCCTTTCATTGCTCAGAGTAATTTTAAGTATTAAAGTGCCTTCATTTGGACCTTCTGTGGTATCTACTACTACTGTAGTAGCAGCAATGATATTTGACTACGTTGCACTAATTAAAATAGTAAGGTTTTTTAGTGACTAATTAAAAATAGTAATTTTTTTTAGTGACTTGATGAAAGCTTTACACCTGTTCTGGTTGTCAAAAGTGGAAATGAGATGACTTTTCTGCCAAAATCTTGTTTATCTGCTAGCTGTAGAGAAATGGACACTCCACTTCTCCATTGTTGTTCATTTTACAATCTGCTGCTCTCACATTTGTGGATGGGATTGTAGCACTGTAAAACTGAGGCTCTGCCTGTAACACAGAGTAAAAGTCACTAGTGATGGAGAAATAATCTTGATAGTAAAAGGCTGACTCTATCTGGAAGAAGTGAATGCTCCCTAATGAATCTAATTTCACTGCAATCAAAAAATGATAAATGTGGATGTTTGAAAACTGTATTTTCTTTCCATATTTATGCAATCCTTCCATTTGACAGGTCTGCTCAGTACTGGGGGAGATGTTGGCTGCTTTGCTGTGTGCATGCACTTTCAAAGCCCTCTCCCTTGCTATCTGGTTCCCAGCTGTTCGGACTGGAGGGCGTCTCTAGGCAGAGGGTGAGAAAACGCTTACTGACATCAGGGCTTAAGTTTTCCTTTGATATGTTGCCTGGAGGCTGGTGGGGAGGGAAAGCTGAGGGCCAGATTGGTTTACATTCTGGCTTCCAGTGGTGTTTTAGAAGCTGGTTAGGGAGGTGAAGAGTCATAACATTGAATATCTGAAACTGAATTAATTAGGCTCTTGGCAACAGGGCTTGGAAGATGGGGAGACCAAGGCTGCTGTAGTGATGGATCAGGAGTGATCTCAGTAAAGCAGTGAGGTGCTTGCAGATAAGACAAGTCTGGCATTTTGTAGAGAGTGTAATCTAGCTCAGAGCGAAGCAGAAACATAAGGCTCCCATAGCCTGATGATAAGAAATCTTAATCTGCACTTAAAAACATAAGAAGTGGAGCTAGTCTGGTAGAAAGGTGGTGGTTAAATGTATTTGTATAAAGCTCTTGGTGCCTTCAGTTAAGACCCTCATGGGCTTAGTGTGGTCAGCACTGTACAAACATGTGAATTCCCAGTTGCTTCTATAAAGAACTTGAAATATAAAGACAGATATCATACAGAAGGTGGTGGTGAAGGGAATAAAACAACAAATACTAACTGAAATTAAAATCTTGTAAATCGCCGAACACTCAATGTTGCCAAAAAAGTCAATGCTAGGGTTCCTGGATAACATTTCCGTTGCTGTCTTGTGCATATACACTGTAATAGTTCTTCTCTGTGTAATCACCTGGCATTCACAGGATGTTGCTGCCATATTCTAACAGAAATGTGTGAAAAATATTTGGTTACCTTAAGTCTCACTAAGTGGTTTCAGTTCTGTCAGGAGACAAAGTTCGAGTCACTGATATCTGCTAAGCTAATGTAGCTCTCCTGTGTACCCATGCCCTAGGGGGCTGAAAACAAACATAAAGTTGGCAGGCAATTCTTCAGAAAATTTCTGTGCTGCCTTTTACTGTCTGTCAAAATTGGTCCTTGAACTTGGTGAGATAAGAGAGGAAGTAGAAGAGCTCCCTGCTCGGATCTCTTTAGCCTTTCATGAGTTTTGTTCTCCGAATGGCTAATTGCATTTTGTTTCTTGTCTTGCTAGATGGGCTGGTGATCCCATTGGTGGAACTGTCTGCAAAACAGGTTGCATTTCACATTCCATTCGAGGTGGTGGAGAAAGTTTATCCTCCAGTGCCTGAGCAACTGCAGCTTCGGATCGCCTTCTGGAGTTTCCCAGAAAATGAGGAAGATATCAGGTAATGAATACTATTTCTGTTTCACTGACAATTAAGGAGAAGTTCTGTTCACTAGAGGAGAATTGTTGTCCATTTGATGTCCCATATATTTGCTGCTTCTGCTGTTCTCCGGTGTGTTTTGTAATACATGGATGGGTTGCTGTGGAATATGCTATGATACGAGGTTTTATTTTGGGGTGAGCTGCCCTGCATATGTCCCCAGAAAAGCACATGCACGTGAAGGTTCTGTGTGTAAATGATAAAGCAATGCACCCTTTAGTTTGTTTGACAGTAACTTGTTTGTAGAGTTCTGTCCTTATAGAATCATAGAATTGTTTAGGTTGGGAAAGACCTTTAAGATCATAGAGTCCAACCATAAACCTAACACTGCCATGTCCACCACTAAGCCATGTCCCTAAGCACCACACCTACATGTCTTTTAAATACCTCCTGGAATGGGGACTCCACGACTTCCCTGGGCAGCCTGTTCCAATGCTTGATAACCCTTTTTTTCCTAATATCCAATCTAAACCTCCCCCAGCGCAACTTGAGGCCATTTCCTCTTGTCCTATCACTTGTTACTTGGTAGAAGAGACCAACACCCACCTCACTACACCCTCCTTTCAGGCAGTTGTAGAGAGCGATATGGTCTGCCCTCAGCCTCCTTTTCCCCAGGCCGAAGAATCCCCGTTCCCTCAGCTGCTCCTCATAAGGCTTGTGCTCTAGGCTCTTCATCAGCTTTGTTGCCCTTCTTTAGGCATGCTCCAGGACTTCATTGTCTTTCTTGTGCAGTATTCTTTCCAGTTTGAATCTGTTGCTTGAGTCAGAGCTTTAACTGGGCTCAGAAATAGCTGGGGAGGGCTTGCTGTGCAAGCCTTTCATTGGTGCCAGTAGGAGAATCAGAATTTGCTGAGTACATCAGTGCTCAGAGTGGATACAGGGAGATGACTATATTTCTTATGTTTCCACATACGTAGTCAAAAACTCTGTCCTTTTAAATCCTTTACTGAGGTATTTTTGCTAGCTTTTATACTATAGGAGGCCTACCCATGTAACTGTGCATTCAGAATTTTGCTGTGAAGTAGTGATACTGTGCTCTTTTAGAAAGAATCATCCTGAAAGTTCTTAGATGCATTCCCCTAATGTTCTGGTATCAGATAGGGGAGGTAATGTCAGAAGTGCTGATGTAATTAGTAAGATCACCTGTGGGGGAATAGAGCAAGCCAGCTGGTTATACGTGTTCATTATTCCAATGAGCACAGATGTAAAAAAAACCTCACGTGAGCATGCAGGTAACTCATCTAGAAGTACAAGAAGTTTCTACTGTGGCACACTAACATTGGACCTTGAATTTACATTATACTGTATGTAAAAGCTTAATTTTATGTTATGAATGAATTTGTATTTCAGAGCCTTAGGTTGAAATTCCTAGAAATGCAGTGTCTATACACAAAAATCCAGTTAGGAAGAGGCTAACTATTTTTATGGTTGAATTGTAATGGAGAAGTGGCAGAAATGAGCTGGGCTTCATCTTAAAGACGAAGATAGTAAAGATTTTTCAAAAGCCGTGTCAATAAAAGGATAATAATGTGAAGTTTCTCAGGAAAAGACTGATCTTGACGTGTTACGTGTATCTCTTGCAGATTGTACTCGTGTTTGGCGAATGGCAGTGCAGATGAGTTCCAGCGAGGGGAGCAGCTCTTCCGGGTGAGGGCTGTCAAAGACCCTCTCCAGATAGGTAAGAACATTGCAGCTCCACGTCTCTAGATATTTCTGATTCCCAAAACCATATCTGTAATGGGACAGCAGTGGTATGACCATGTCTCAAAATGAGCTTTTCTGGCATCCTAGACTGAACTCCCTGCCACATACATTCTTTGTAATGTCTTGAGCTAAATACTGTGTTTATTTCAGCCTCGATCAGCTCAGCTGTGAAACTGACTGAAAAGCCAGAAATGTTCTGCAAACTAGATCCTTAATATGTCTCTGTTTTGGATAAAAATGGATAGAATGCCTGTCTCCACAATGCTTAAATTCCTTATTGATAAAGAGAACTTGGTTTTCTAGTGGTCTGATCAAATGAATGCCTTGCCTAAAGTTCATGTATGGCAGAGAGGAAGTTTGCAAGGTTTAATTATTCTTGTAGCAAAAGAGTTGTATTAATAATCCAGTTACTCATGGAGTATATTGGCAGAAGGAAATCCCTGTTGCTGGACAGCTGGTTTTACCACTTCTCCTCACTTATCTTGTTCTTTTTATGTCTCCTGGTTGTAGAAACTAATCTTATCTTAAACAAAGAATTGGACTCTGGATTTTTCATTAAATCCTTTGAAGTAAAGAAGAAAATTGAGTTGGCTTTTCCAGTGACAGCTGTTAGGCAGGAGGGCATTATGTGAAATAAAGACACTGGTATGTCAAGGTGGGCCATGTCAATTGAATGCAGATGTGTTGTTTTTTCTGCAAGTGTAAGCTTCAGAATTAGAATATTAATTGGCATGTGGGAACTGAGCTTGGTTGTAATAAGAAAAATGATAATATAAAAATGTTAAGGAAGAAACTTCCTGTATTTTGCTGTGATGAGGGACAGGGACTTTTATGGGCCTGTTTAGTTCTTAGTACCAGTAATACTTAACCCTCTGTGATCAGTGGAATGAAAAAATTTAGGTAAAGGACCCTCAAAAAGGGAATAAAAGGGGCTTGTAATGTAAAAGTTTGGGGAGAACGAAAAGAGGAGGAGACAGTCACTGAGATACGCAAATTGCAAGAGACTGATGAACTGTTATCTGAATAGAGGGTAAAGCATCTGAAAGGATTTTACCCAGTCTGTTGTCTACTGTAATAAAAATAGCAAGAATTCTTGGCAATGGAAGTGAAGTACTTCCTCATGTGTAAGGTATATTGACTTGTCAGTGAGACCAGATAGTAATTTTCAAACTTCAACGAAATTGAGCTAAATAGGATTAAGCTGACTTTTGAGTGCATTCATAAGCTCTTGATGTCAGGACTGAAATGCTGAGAGAGGCCTCTAGGGCATCTGCTGAACTTCAGGAAGGCAAATGTTTGAGAGACAAAATGAGTTAAAATGTAACTGGCTGAAATTCAGTAATTCCTGGGACTTTCACAATGGAAAAGAGCAGAATATTTAATATACAGCTCTAAAAGTGCAGTCAAAACCTGTTTCAGTAATAAAAAAGCAAGGAGGTGTAAAGCAGGGTAAATGAACAAAGGCAAGGAATATTAGTGCAAAACCTGTGCTTGGGGGAGGAGGGGAGGAGGAGGGAAAAAGAGGTGGTGGTGAATGATACAGGGGAGGAACTTCTCGAGTACCCATATAGCAACTGGGCTTCTTGACAAAAGATTGTGTGTGGAGGGGAAGGAAGTAACTTTGTTTAAATAGTAACATTGTTTCCTCATCAGTAGAGGAACTTTATCTAATGGAGGGATTTTTATTTTTTTTTTTCATGAGTAGCAGCCCAGAAGTTGGGCAGTACAGATGGGGTGGATGTAATTTCAGTTGTCTACTCCAAATGATTTTAAGGTGTGTTGTTGCAGTTTGGAGTTTCCTATACTGTCATGGGAAAAGAAACGCAGGAAATGAAGCCGCCCTTGAGAGGGGACTTGATTTGGAGGGGGATTAGGTAGTGCATTATGAAATCGTGATCAGTAGGACAAAGCTTGAAATGTGCTCTGTGCTCTTTTTGTCACATTTCCCTTTGCAGTATATGATTTTTTTTTTTTAAAACATAAATGAGTGATCTTAGTCATCTTGTCCACATGCAAATCCATTTCCATAATTTCTGAAGAATAGTCCCTATTCACCACATTCCAAACCCCCACTTTTTTTACAGTGTTCTACTATACGTATGTGCAATGAATTGGTTTTCGTAGGCCTTCTCCTGCACATTCCCTTTGTAGCAGCCATATACCCACCTCCTCGCACTGAAGATGTTATTGCTGTTCTCAAAGAGGTGTGCTGTAGTTGCTGATTCCAAGGGATGTTTTTCTATCATAGTCTTAATTTCTTTTTAACAAATGAGGAAGGTAGCAGCAGGTTCAGTCTGGATTCTACTTTGTATCTCATTGAACAGTGCTTTGTAAGTCTCCACTTTTTAGAGATTCTCCTGTCTTGGTTTAAACCAAACAAATGTCAAAAATTGCCTTGCTTTCATTCCTGTATAAAAGCTTTTTTTCAGCTCTCATTTTCCCATTTCTGTTAGTCCTGAGAAAGCCAGAGAAAAAGTTCTTAAATTCTATGCAGAGGTGTGTTTGCTGTCATTGTTACGGGTGCATCAGAACTACCAAATATCAGTGAAGAAAGCTTGGAAGTTGTATCACAAGAATTATTCTTAGCAGGGTGTTGTTAACTCATAGGTCACTTAAATCTTTTCATTCTGGTTGCTTACTGAGTAGCTTGGGGTATTACCAATTTGTGCATTTCCACCTGAAATTGTGAGGACTAATAGGACCTCAGACAAATTAATGAACAGACCTGAAATTGCACAATAAATTAGTTTAATGACAAATATTAAATGCAAATGACATTGACATAGCTATCCTAAAATTCTGAAAACTGGATTTTAACCAGTTGAAAGAAGAAATGCATACATTTCTTGTGGATACTTTTCCTGAACCATTAAGTTTCAGGGGTAGAGCAGTGAGAATGATAAGGTTATGGACTGAAAAAGAAGCCATCTCTATTTTGTAGGACCTAGTCTATCTAGACAGCAGTTGATTAGTTCCAGCTTTTACATTTGCTCAAACCATGTGTCTTAAGTATCAGAGAGGACAGTGTGCTGCTACCCCCTCTTCACTATGTGATAAAACCTGCTTCATGGGTGCAGCAGATCATCCCGGGGCTCTCTGCGTAGCGAGTATGCTGTACAGTGCATGTACCTGACAGATCTTCTGAAGCATTGGTGCTAGCTGCTCGACAGACTTGTTCTGTGCCTGAGTAGTAAAGCTGGTGCTCATAAGAAGTGTAAGATGCACTTGCTGTGTAGAAAAGCATAAGTGCTTTCACAGAAGCACTAAGCTTGCTCTGTGCCCATAGGGCAGTTAAGAAAAATGGTGGCCAGGGGTTGAGACTCCTGGCAGAGCAATTCCTCTGGCCCACAGCTCATTCTTGCGGTCTTCTGGGAGTGAAGCTTGCCAAGAATAGGGTATAGATCTTGGTTTTTTTCTGGTGGGCTATATGCAGTTGCAGAATGAATTCTGCTGGTACAGACGTGGTTTTGTAATGTACTATTATGCATGGAGTAAATAAGCTGTTATCAGGTTGCACTTTGACTGTAAACAAGTAAAATTCGATGACCATTTCTTTCAACAGTAGTGTTGGGGTAAACACTAAGGACTATGGTCCCCCTTGTAGTCACCTTTTCAGTCCCTGCAGGCTCAGACTTTTGTAAGCTGTGCAGTGAACTGAATTGTGGTATTTTTCCTGGTAAAAGTAACCATTAATTTAATCCAGAATTTTTTTCCTGGTATGGTTTCCTGTGCCATCCCATAAAGTTGTTCAGAATAGCAAGGCTAGTGGTGCAAAAGAATTGGGCAGAGCAGCTTGAATTAGCAGTGTCAGTGGCAGATGTGTTCATCAAGCTACAGTTTAAGATGAAGCTTGTGATCTGTCATGCCCTTAAATTTTCTTTGTTTCTTTTTATAACTGTTCTTCCCTTTTTGCATTTAATCAGTTAACTGTCTTCATATACAAATAAAAAATTTTGTGATAGGAGCTTGATGGCAGTGTATAGCTGTGACCCGTTCTTCTCTAACACCTTTCGAATACTTTTTCTCAGTGAAACAGAATTGCTGCAATTCTAATTTGTGAGATGCTTAATTTGCTTTTGTGAAAACTAGGGCATTTTGGCATTAGTCTGAGATGCTTCTAGTATAACAGAAGGACTAGCTAAACTGTTTGGGTTGTATTATCCAAGTGTGGAACATAAATTAAAACTGTAGCTAGTAATAGGCAGCGCAGTAATTTTGTGGTGAATGCCTTCTTTTGTTTTGATTCTGTTCCAATTGCTAAAATGGCTGAAGAATTTGGGTGGCATTATGTGTACTAATCAAAATAATCACCCACATCAGGAAGAGGATTTGAATTCTGGTGAACAGGAGAAATAGAAAGGTTAAGCAAGGTAAGAGCAAGTTTGTATTGGCACAGGGATTATATTTTGAGGAAGAAATAGTGCACATTGTTTTAAATGGGATTTAGTAGGTCACGTGCATTCCTGAACAGCCTTGTTATTATAATCTCACAATATCATAATAAAAACTTAGTAGTGTGGATTTATAATGTAATTCCCTGTGCTGATTGATGATGGAGAAACTGTTTCACTCATCTGTCCCAAGCCATATTTTTTCACTTCAGGTAGATTGTTGGACTGAATTTTGGCTATGACTTTGATCCCCTTAGATGCTTTCTGTGCTTCATTGTGAATTTGAGACTGGCAAAAAGGCTGATACTCCTTGCTGCAGAGGGTCATTAACTGGGGATAGGGACCTTCAAGACAAATAGGAGATTCATGCTCCTGATGGCCTTTTCCTGCTCATAATATGTGTGCCTCTGGATAACCGTTACCTGTAGAGGAGGCTGCATTATAACTGCAACTGGTATGCATTGTACATGAGTTTACACAAAGCCAAGCCTCATTAAAGTTCTTTGTCATCCTGCCTGAGTTAAGATTCATAATTTAATTGTTTGATCACAGATTAAGGGGACTGGATTCATTCAAGTGTTATTGCTGAAATTTCCCTTTTCCATAGATTTTAGACTAAGCAAGAGGGGTTTTTTGTTTTCTGAGTACAAGGTTTATAAAAGTGGGATATTCACAAAATTGCGAGGAAGTACATAATTTATGAGAAACGGGTAGCTTCTGAAGCCACAAGGTGATAGTAAGTGTTCAGGTGTAAGTGCTGCCTTCTTTAGTTCACTGTAAAATTGTGGAAGTTGACTGACTTGGAATTCTGAAGAAGTCAGGTCTAGCCTGTTCTGCACCTTTACCAGAGTTAATTAACGTAGAAATCATGCCTAAAATATGTGTAGTCTAGCTTTGACCCTGTGATCAAAAATCCACACTTCTCAGTGATGGCTTTATCCAGTTCTGCTTTTCTTTGTTTAATATTAATAGAAGTAAATATATAAATTAATATATTAAAAGCTGGTATTTCTGAACCTCTTATAGCATGTTATGCCTCTCTGCTAATATTCTGCTGTAACTGATTGGGAGGAAACAAGTGCTGGAGTCTCTAGATCCATGTCCATCCCTATATGGATGTTGTTGCTAGACACGTCATTTCACTCTTTAAATGGCACATACCTAAATTTCCATGCTACCTGAATCTGGCTCCCAAGCACCAGAAGAGTAACTTTTGACTTTTGAATTTTAACAGGTTTCCATCTGAGTGCCACTGTGGTACCCCCACAGATGGTGCCACCCAAAGGTGCATACAACGTGGCAGTGATGTTTGATCGATGCAGGATCACGTCATGCAGCTGTACCTGCGGAGCTGGGGCCAAGTGGTGTGCTCACGTCGTGGCGCTCTGCCTCTTCCGGATACACAATGTAGGCCTTTAAATACAGTTCTGCTCTCCCCTAGGCATCTTCTCTGAGTGTCTCCTCATTACAGTTTTATGCAACATGCACTCTCTTTAGGGAAATTGTTCTTGGCACTCCTTTTGGTTACAGATTGTGCAAATGTGCGCTCACAGTTGCAGTCTGCAGAGTGAATTGTCTGAGGCTCTAAACTGCAGAATGTCCTTTGATAATGTGCAAATTGCTGAGGGTAGATACAGAGTCCTGGCTGGCCCCTTCCCGTTTCTCATTTAAATGCTAGAATTACTCATTCTTTCTTCAGTTCTGCAAGGAGTGAAAGGTCACCAATAATTAGTCTTTTATTAAAAGTCTTTGTAAATATGGGATTTGAGAGCTCTTTCTTTCGGTTGTTGGATCGTTCAGAGTGCAGAAGGAAAGTAGTTTTGATCACTGTTGGCCTTTATGTTCACCAGTTCATTTTAACACGTACTGCAGCAGACAAGTGTCATTTTGACTTGTAGATTTCAAACAGTCAATTAAGTTTATGTTTTTATTTGACTGTTTGTATTCTGTGTGGCCTTGTATAGAGTGAAAAGTAGATGTTTCTTATCCCAACCAACTCCAGGTGAAACTGCATAGAATCAACATGAAATACACAGGTTGAGAGTTCAGTCTTGCATACAGATTAATTTCCTCAGTCTTTGGCAAGCTGAGAAATACATCTTAAGGAAGGATTAAGCTTAGATGATTGAAAGAAACAAGAATTTCTGCTGTCACAGTACATTTTATAGCTAACATGCTTATGATTAACTCCAGATTCTTAAATAAGTGCTAATAACCTGCTGAAGCTTGTTAATATTTCACAATGGACAATTGTAATAGGCTTAAATTGATACTCTTGTGAAATCATTGGAATATTGGTGTGCTTTCTGTACTTGGGACTGGAGAGTTGGCAAAAAAATGGGTTCTGCTTTGATTTATTAGTTCCAGGTTTAAAAGGTGGGTATAGAGAGTGAGGATAGGAAACAAATTTTCATTTATGTTGTTTAGACTCAGAAAGTTTGGACCCCGTGTAAAACAAAAATAATTCGTTCCCTTCCAATCCTTTCTTCTACCTGAAAAATGATAGCGAAAGGATTTTCAGGTTTGTATATACTGATGGCTGACGCTAGCAGGTTACAAGCCAAGGTGTATTGCTCTGTGTAGACAAATCAGTATTAGAAGCATCTTTATTATCAAACTGCTCTTGCCTGTTTCCAGGTTAAATTTGAGGTAGGTGCCATTTGGGCATTTCTTATTCTGTAGAGTGAAAAAGGTTAAGAAACTAGTGGTGAGGTTTATTTATCGTCTAAGTTGTTCTAAGATATGGAAAGAGTCTGATTTTAAGACTGAAGAAAAAACCTCTAATGAGATAAATGAAGTGGTTGTGATTCTGTGAAACAGCCCCCCACAGAGCTGGTTGGTTTGCCAGAAGCTTAAAGTATAATGTCCTATTTTAGAGGTTTGTTTGTGAAATCCCTGCCAGTATTTGTGCAATTGCTAGCAACAACAGATCTTAGGCACAGCTGTTAAAGCAGTTTCCTTGAAAAGAAACTCTTAAAAACAGTCTTTATAAAGCCTAGACAGCTTATTTGCATCTTATCTGCTACACACCATGTAATTAAGAAAAAAAAATTGTCCATCAAGACCAAGCACGATATGCATCAGCATAGCTACTGTTCATGACACTTCATCCATTCAGTGGACACAGCTTCATTAAGTCTGACCTGTTAATAGCAGTTTGTATCTCCTTTTCTTCCTTCAGGCATCTGCGGTATGCTTACGAGCACCTGTTTCTGAGTCCTTGTCTCGGCTACAAAGAGACCAATTGCAAAAATTTGCTCAATACCTAATCAGTGAACTTCCACAACAGGTAAATGGGGACAATCCATCGGACTGACTTTTTGTTAAATTCAGTTATCTTTATTCTGGGTCAATTTATATGATGTCTTTTGTTGCAAGATAGCCAGTTATGCTGTTCAACTGTGAGTTTCTGGGAAGGCTTTCAGTTCTCGCCCTTTTCAGGTTTGCCATTCTATTATTTGACAATTATCTATTGCCAAGTAAAAGATTAGAAGTGTCTTAAAAGGAGAAAGAAGA